>NC_135573.1:112972500-113597500 GCF_965152235.1 Eretmochelys imbricata | reverse complement strand
AAAGCAGACAATAGTGTGCTGTAGCAGGGTCCACCCAGCCAATTAGTGCATGGCCAGTTAGTGCTAGTGCTCTGTAGATTCACACCCTGGTTTTCAGCATGCTAATTGGCCATGTAGACAAGCCCTAAATCCATAGTTGCCAACTTTCACGCGGTAAATAAGCACTCCGGCTTTCACAATAAGCCAAAAATCAAGCTAATCCCATTTCAAAACAAGGCCAAAACAAGCTAATCCCTAAGAACCCCAACACTCTGTGACTAGATCTCCCTGGCATGCAGTCTGGGACTGTGGTGGGCCCGCTGTGCACCCCTAACTCGTCCCCCTTGCCCCGGCTTGCCAGGAGCCTATTTAAAAAAAAAAAAAAAAGCTACAAGCCCAACAAGCTACAAGCCAAAAACTAGCCAACAAGCAACTCACAAGCCAATTAAGCCAAAAACAAGCCCAATTTCTGCCTTTTTTTTTTTTTTTTTATGGGTTTGGCATGTCTGCCTAAATCCTGTTTTCAAAAGTGCCTAAGTCACTTTTGAAAACTTGACCCTGACCTTAATTCCTTTTTCCTCCATCACTATTTTTAACATTTTGGCAGCCACTGAGTACCTTTGCAATGAGAAAAATTCTTAAGCCTGTGTTACTTTTGAAAATAGGACTTACACTTAGCCATTTAAGCACTTTTGAAAATATGATCTCATTTTTTTTCATTATTTGATGTAAAAAGACCTTGTTACTTCCCAAAGTTAAAAAAAGACTCTTTTTCCATCTGGAAATCTAAGTTTGTTTTTTTTAGTGGTATTAAGCATTAATGTCAAACATCTAGTGTTACCCAGATCAGACTTTCAAATTACCACTGGTTCTCCTTGATCAAATAGTCGGTCGGGGTGTGTGTGTGTGTGGGTGTATATAATATATATTTGCCATAGTATCTGATAGTTGAGCTGATGACCAGCATGCTGAAATGTAAATCAGTGCAGTAAAACTTCAACTATATAAACAAACATCTAAACTTCATACCATTATTTTGAGTCTCATGTAATTTTTCATACTTGGCTAAAGATTGATTCATGTAAAAGCTTTGCCTCTAAAGTTATGATTTTGGACTATCGACACAATCTCTTTAAATTGCTTTCTAGTAATCATTAGTTTTAAATATTTCTCTCATAAGATTCCTCACACTAAAAATACATTGACAGATGAAGCCTATTCAGCACCTATAATATATATGAAACTGATTCAAATTGTTCAGGAATCATAAATACCCAATTGGTTTTCTTTCTTAAATGGGCCATGCTGCCGCTGCTCTCGTTTAATGGGACAAGGGGTGTGTGCTGGGGAGCAGTGGCAAGGGTTTTGACAGATCAGATGAACTAAATTAAATCCTACTATAGGACAAATCCTCTGAAAGAATGTTGTTGCTGAAGGACAGAAGTGATAGTGTTGTGTATTATTTGGATGTCTGTACCTCTGCATATTAAGATGTGTATACTCCAATTTATCTTTGAAATTGTTGTGCAAATGGGCATTTAAGACTATTTCAGTCATAACAGCAAAGATTTCATCTGAACAGTACCTGCTGGGTGGTGATTACATTTCACTGTTGAGTACTTCTGCTCAACCAGTGCGAGTGACGTAGTCATCTGAAAAGCTGCTACTCTTACAAGTAATCCTTGTTTCAACTGTATGAATTGTCTGTCTTCAATTATTTCTCAGTTGCTGTAACAATACATGTCTTCTATTCTAAAATATTCAAGCCAGCTTTGTGTTTGGTAGCTAGTGTTCTCCATAAAATTATTCCTACTGCCCTCCCTCCCCCCACTGTAGGAATTACGTGTCAAGCAGTCCAGCAGCCGTGGGGTGTAAGCTCCGTAGACGTATGTTTCAAATAGACAATTTGGGTATTAACAAAGCACCTAACAGCCCTGGGGACCAGGACCCCAGTGTGCTAGGTGCTGTACAAACTCAGAACCAAAAGACAGTCCCTGCCTCAGAGAGCTGACGGCTGCAGTACAAAAGAAGAAATAACAGCTGGATAAAGAGAAATGGGGGAGCACAAGGAAAACATGAGACCGTTCTGGTCAGTATGATCCACAGTGGTGCCAGCACACTCGCAGCCGAACCGTTGTCAAGTTTTTTTGCAGGTATCACGGCACAGTTTTAAGGAGGGTTTTGCTGGAGAACAATGAGCTTACAGGGAGTGACTTCCAAGTGTGACAGACAACATGGGAGAGAGCCTGAAACTACTCATTTGAAAATTTACCATGAGGATGACAGAGGCTGGCATCGTGGGCTGCTCAGAGATGCAAGTTGACATCTCAGTGATAGGTAGAGTGGGGTTAGGATATGAAGAGTTTTGAAGCTTTGAAGGGTTTGATGCAATAGAGAAGGGAGAACCTGTGGAGGGATGCAGTGGAGGGCAATGTGATCAAAGCAATTGGCCAGGGAAATGATCTTTGCAGAAGCATTCTGAATGGATATTAGAAGAGTAAGCTTGTATTTCTGAACACTAGAGAGGAGGACGTAGTAACTGAGATGTGAGATAAGAGGCTGGATGAGAGCATTAGCTGTTTGGATGGATAGGAAAGGCCATAACTGAGAGATCTTATGCAAAAAGAATTGGCAATATTTAGCGAGCGCATCACCTGGATGTGAGGTCCAAGGAAGAGGTCGGAGTTGAAAATGTTGTGCCAGTTATGGGTCTGAGTGGCAGGCAGAATGGAGTGGTGTCCACAGCAATTGAGAGAGGAACAAGTCGGGAGGGCTGTTGAAAGATTAAGATTTCTGTTTTAGCCATGTTGAGCATGAGTTGATAGCTAGACATGCACAGGGAAATGCCAGAGAGACAGGCTGAGACTTCAGTTTGGATAAGATACACGTTTGAAGTAGAATGGTAGATCTGTAAGTCATGTTTTCTGAGACCCTAGATGGACAAAATTGCATCATTCACTCAAATTTCCTAGGTAAACTAATTTTTAACACCAACTAGGAAACCATTTTAATGAGAAAAACAAATCCCATGCAGGGAAGGGTTATTGGCTCTGCTGGTAGAAAGAGGACTGGCAGAGTGTCTAGTGTTAGGGGTCTTTCATACCCTCTTAACCTTGAGAGTTAGCTGCTGGGGACATGTACACATACCACTTTGTTGTGCCTACTGGCACTTAACAGAACAATGCTGCAGAGTGATCCAGGAGCTCCTGTCACCAATTCTGCCAATGTCCATGGAAAATGTATAGATGACTGTAGTTCTTCAGTAAAAGTTCAGTGCTAAGAGAGAAGTGTCTCAAATATAAAGTCATTGTAGCAGGGCTCACATGCACATTCTATTTTAGAATGAGGGATGGGTCCCATGCAATAGGCTCCGACTTTGCTTTTGGAGAATGTTGTTCTGTCCCATTGTGATAGGCCAAAGCTAATTCAGTTTAAAACCGTTCATTTAAAATCATGTGCAACTTACTGTCTTGCGAATTTGTTCAAAGAATTTAAGTATACTATGGATTTTTCTAAATATCTATATGCAAAACTCAACCTTAACTGTGAAGATGCACCTAGCACCTCAATAAAATGTGCTTATATTCCTCAGATTCTGAAGAAGTTAGCCCACCTTCCTCCAGATTTCCACTGACCCAATAGTTATGAAATCAATCTACCACCTAAAAAGGAGAAATCCTTCATCAATTGTATAATCAAGCAAATAACCTTTAAAAACACAAAAAATAGGAATTGCCTTTTATGAAATTGATCTGCTTCAGAGGAAAGCACAAACCTCACGTAATTATCAATTTATGGAATAAAATGCCTGAATAAATCTGTTGCTTTAGGATGATGATTGGCCAAATGGTCTGATGAAGTGAGCAAGCTTATGCTCAAATAAATGTGTTAGTTTCTAAGGTGCCACAAGCCCTCCTTTTCTTTTTGCGGATACAGACTAAAACAGCTGTTACTCTGAAACCTGTCAAATGGTTTGACTGGTTCTTATGCAAAGCAGGAGTTCTGTCACTAGATGGTGCTCTTGGCTTATATGTTTCTTTTTCCTGCCAGACTGAACAGCTGCTAACTAATGATCAAAATGCAATCTCCGCGTTCAGCTTTATTTTAATGACATTATCTTAGCACTGCATGTTTAAACAGAGATAAACAGTATTAGCATTTCCCACATTGAGATATCTCATCTCCCTAGTGTCCTTTGTCATTCTCCCAGTTAATTTTGTGCCTTTGTTTACGCTGTCCAGTATCTTAGGAATTATTTGTTACTGGTTTAGTGCCAACAATGTGCTTGGCATTGTACAGTACACTGTGAATGCCTGTATAAACAAATAGACACAACACAGGGCAGCAGAAGTGCTTCTTTTTTATTTAAATATTAAATTACAAACTTCTTGGGTGTTTTGCAGCAGAAATGGGTTTTTACCAGGGGATTGAATTGACATGAGTGTGGCTTTGGAAACTAGGAGAGGCAATGGTGTTTCACTCGCAAGAGGCAGTAGAGGAAAAGTCACGGATTTGAGAGTAAGAGGAAAAAAATTTGGTACATGAAGAGTAGATCTCTACTCAAAAGTCTTTCACCACTGGTTTCGCCTTCGTTCTGCTCCTTCTGCCATACCTCATAGTCTCCCTCCCCACCACCTTACTTCCTATACAACGCAACCTTAACTCTTCCCTTGCAGGGATGCCCAGAGGAACTGGGAACGTTCTAGTCCCTTACCTGTATCTAATAGAAAATTGTTTTCTCTGTGCCCTTCATAACTGCAAATAAGGTCTTGGACTTATACAGCCTTGCAGGCCCCACATTGTGAAGCACCATTGATCCAGGATAGGTCCTGGGGTTGCGCAAAGTTCAGGTTAAGGGAGGAGGGTATCTATGAAGTACCATCTTAATTCCTCAGTTTCTGTTTTTTCTAAAGTTTGTGTTTTGATTTTTTTGTTGCATACTAACGTTTTTGTATGATCAATGTAAGGGCACCTTAACTCTGCATTTCCTGGTTTTTCAATACTTTTGGGAATTCAAACTCTTAGAGCACAGGGAGTAGAGGGCACTGCTGAGCCCATGCAACTTAACTCCATATTAACAAAGGTTTTCTCTGTGTGTTTAATGTGCCAAGCAATAGCAGCATTTGTTAGTTGTTCAGAATCTACCACGTTTAAATTCAGAGTCAGATTTCTAGCATGTAATGCCCCATAGAGATTGAGGCATTTAAAGGAGAGCAAAGTATGTTGTCTCACTGAAATTCTGGTTCTTCAGTTGTGTACATGTACCTTTTAGGTGTTTCTCTGGGACTAAAACAAGGGGACAGTGGGAATAGAAAATGAGGAGGACTAGAGCCTGGAAGGAAATAGAATAGCTATACTTGGCCAAACTAATTATTCTTTTCTCCAAATGCAGAGGCTCTTTTCCAAGTATTTGTTCACGTGGGTCACACGGTCTTGGCTCATGCACCCCATGCACATGAGATCAGATTCTTTTGACCAGTTCAGGGTCCTGCCCTTTCATCTTTCCACAACACCAACAGTGTTCACCAAGTGCACGGCAGTCATAGTTTTTCAGTTGAGGAGATGGGGATCCAGGTCTACCTGTATCTCAATGATGGATTGATCTAGGGAAGGGTCACCCCAGTAGGCGACCAACTCAATTCAAATAACCTTAAAGCTTTTTGCCAAATTGGGCCTCAAAGTCAACTGAGTCAAACTAAGTGTGCATTTTTGTCTAAGGACAGAGTTTGTAGGAGCCTCATTAGATGCCAAAACAGTGGGAGCTTACTTTCCATGAGAACAATTCCAAACTATAATGGACCTCAACAACCCACTTGAAGCTCACCCAAAGACATCAATAAGAGCACACCCCCGGTTACATAGGGGCATAAGATGATATTTCCCAGAAATGCATTTTTCCAGACTTCTCTGCTTCATACAAGGGTGGATGAAAAAAAAATATCTACCCAGCAGACTTCAAATGGACATCATGGTCACTGTCCCACAAGAAGTTCTCCCCTTGTTAAACCGGTGAAAAATTTTTCAGGTGTGCAAAAAAGTACCCTTCTCTGCAGCTCTACCAGCCAAGACTCCTGTGAAAGATGCCTTCACTCAGGGGTGGGGGAGAACACCTAGATCATCTTAAAACACAAGACCTTATGGTCCCCTCAAGAAACTCATCTGCACATAAGTGTCCTGGAATTCAGAGCCTGGTACACAAAGTCTTCCTATTGCAGCGATCCACAGTCCAGGTGCTGACAGAACACACACCAGCTATGCATTATGTCAACATGCATGGGAAAACCAGGTCATCTCTGCTCTGTCAGGAGGCCATTTAGCTCAGGAGTTGATGTATTTGTCACTAGATCATACCACTGACCCTGAATCTTCCATGCTGTCATGACCTGCCCCTTCATGGGCACACATCTTATACAACACCAGTGCCTCTGGGTCACCAGTACAGCTCTTTTTTACCACTCTAATCTTCTTCACAGGACCTGTAAATATTGGGTTATCTTGGCTGTTTCTCTTAACTCTATTTCAAAGGACCTGCAGATCTCTTCAAAAAACTCTTCAAATCCTCAGTTTGACATAACACAAAACTTTTACTTAACACAAGTAAATATAATAGTGTTTAGTAACTTTCCTACTTCTTTCTCTAACAGGGATATCCTAAGCTTATAAGAGCCCAGGAGTGCTTCCTCTCCTCACAAGGAGCCAACTGCCAAACCTTCTCTCCAGGAGCCAACTGCCAGTGTTTGAAATTCAACCCCACAAAGTCCTCAATGGGTAGTCTGGATGGAGTTTCCATCCAGGAGTCCAAGCCTCTGTGTCTCCATGCACCTACTGGTGTGTGTTCTTTTTGGTCTTTGTCCCACAACGTACCCCATCATGCAACTTCACTTAACATTTATTCTACGACAATAGCTCCTATCAAACAATTTTCAAATCAGCATAGTTCCTTCTCTCAGGTATTTAGAACTTGCTAGCAGATCGCCTCTGTAGATTGTTCTCAGATAATCATGAATGTATGATCAAAGACCTAGTGTTGCAGATCATCTTTTGTAAGTGGGGATTCCCCAAAATAGACCTATTTGCCACAGGCCAGAACAAGAAATGTTGTGTTCTGCTCTTGAGGGCGCTCCACTTCAGGCTCTCTGTCATATGCCTTTCTCATCCCAGTGACGCTCGAACTGATGTATGCCTTCCCACTGATCCCAATGATACTAAGTGTCCTGAGGAAGTGGAAGCAAGATGTAGTATCACTGACTATGATAGTCCCAGCATGAGCCAGGCAGTTTTGGTGTTTGGATCTGGTGAATGGCTTTAGGCAGCCCCAGATCCCCTTATCTGCTCTGCCTAACGTTGTCTCACAGAATAACAGTCGGATCCTACACCTGGACCCACCATTGTTTCGTCTGACAGCCTGAATGCTGGCTGGATGACATCCACTGAAAGAAGCTGTTCAGAATGTTCTTCTCCAAATAAGGAGAGTCTTGGCTAGACTGACTTATAAAGCTAGATGGAAGAGGTTTCCTACTTGGGCCTTGCAGTACCTGTCACCCTTGACTACACCCATTTCAGCAATATAGGACTATTTCCTAGCCTGAAACAATTTCGGCTTTATTAGTTCCATAAGGGTCCATCTAGCAATAATATCAGCACCTCACTCTCCTATCTATGGCCGCAAGTTCCTCCCTCCACCACACACACACACTCTTCAGCAGCCAAGATTCCCTAAGGGCCTATCTCCAAGTTTTCTCCTTGTTTCAGTGCCCCTTCCCTCCTTGGACCCCCAACATAGTATTAACAATGCTGATGGGGGGCTTTCAGTCCATCATTGTGGATGAGCGTTAGGTCCTGACATAAGAAGAAGAGGTCTGCTGTGCTGACTGTATCATTTATTACAAATTTTCTTTTTAACGTAAGGTGTTCAAGAATTTCTACTTTCTGTATCAGACTAACCCGGAACCCAGGGAGCTGATCCAGTGAGGATAGTGAGATGGTCTAACAGATTTGGCCCTAGATTGGGAGTCTGGAGACCTGGGTGTTATTCCTGGCTCTACCACTGACCCTGTTGTGTGGCCTTAAGCAAAGTAGTTTATCTCTGTGCTTTTCATGTCCTCCATTTCTAGGTAGATTGTAAGCTCTTTGAGGCAGGGACTGTTTCTCACCATGTGTCTGGGTGGTACCTTGCATTATAGGGTAGTGTTTCCCAAAGTGAGGTTGGCGGACGTACTCCAGGGGGTCCGCCGGCCCTGCTGATCAACTCCTCCCCTCCCTCCCAGTGCCTCCTGCACACTGCGGAACAGCTGTTTCACAGTGTGCAGGAAGCATTGGGAAGGAGGGGGCAGAGGGAGGGAGTGGGAGGAGTTGATCAGCGAGGCCAGTGGACCCCCTGGTGCACCCTTGGTTCTCTGACATGCAGGAGGCATGGGGGGGGGGGAGGGAAGGGGACGGGGCACACTCGGGGAGGGGGTGGAAAGAGGTGGGGAAGAGAAGGGGCAGGGTGGGCCCTTGGGAGAAGGGGTGAAGGGGGGCAGGGCCTGGGGCTGAGTGGGTCTGGGAAAAATTTTAAATCAAAATGGGGGTCCTTCAGTTGCTATAGTTTGAGAACGGCTGCTATAGGATCCTTGACTTGGTTGGGACCTTCAGGCACTGTTGTGATAAAAGGAGGAGAATTTAGATCCCTCTTGTCTCTGATTATTCAGGATCTTCATCGTTTGTACTAGTAATCATGCAACATTCTGCAACAGGACTACAACAGACAGATATATACATGCTGTCTTTATTTTACAAAATCAAATCAGCCTTTAATCAAAATCCTTCATTTTGCAAAAAGAGTTTATATCCATAGTCTCTTTTGCATGGATGCTAAATATGCAGTGTGACAGCTGCTATTCATCATGGGGGAAATGACTGTCAATAGTTGTTAACATGTTTGTTTATTAACCATCTATACTTTTACCTGCTTCTGAGGGAGATCTTAAGACAGGCATTTTACTCACTGGTATAGCAGCAGAACAGTGGGGGAAATATGAACCTGACATCCCACAGAGGGATGAGGGAAGAAGGAGCAGGATGAAAATGAATATGACAAAAGATCAGAATTTGTCCCTTTACAATTTAATTTCAGGTTTTTTGGATCAGTAAAATGGTCTCTTTCTCCTCTTCTTGTTTTGGCCTGGTAAGCAAAGAATTCAAATTCAGCTTTACAATAGCTTTAAGTGTATGAATCAGTAATTTTTAGGATTTGGATGGTTAAAAGAAAAATATTTTTTTTGCCAGGCCCAACACTGATCTTCTCTAACTTGTGAGCACTTCTGCTAGCCAAAACCACATGACTAATTATTTGAACAGGAAAAGCTGTTTCATCCAAGCAGGAAACATCATTAAGATTTCCTGTGGAAACCAATGGCTATGGTGAGTCCCTGTTGTAAATTTTGAGCAGAAAACAAAAAAGTCTGGCCTTTGCCATGGAACTTTGAAGCAAATTTTCTGGTAATTCAGTAATGTAGGAGCTGGACGTACTTGTTTTTGTTGAGTGAGGCCTCAAGGCACATAGAATGCAATAAGTGCATTGGACATCTGAAAGGTACTTCAAGTCAATTGAGAGTGAAACATATATTACTGTCATGATTAAACAAGGCAAGAGTAAAGTAGACATTTATTAAGTGACAAAGTATATGTAGTTTGGATGGATAGTTGTTCCTATTGTCAAAATATTAACTTAGGATTGTGTGAAAGTAATGTGCAGGTTCACATGCACTCAATTTTGAATCTGGAGCTTATTGTAATACTGTGGATTTCAGAGCAAAATTGCCTTACTAAAAAATCCTGACCAACTGCATCATATTTAATTCAAGCTTCTCCGCACCTAGTGGTCATGCTCTATCTTGGAAGTGCTGAAGAAAAGACAGTTAATAACCGTCTTGCTTGTTGAGCCAAATGCTCAAAAGCAGCCTCCACATTCATGCACCCAGCCCCCAACAGCTCTGCAACAAATATGCAGTTTTGGACATGCAAGATTTTATCTGCCCCAAAATTGGGTGGGCTTATCTAGTTGGTGATTTCAGGTTGGGAAGGCCACTGAGTTAGCTAAAACTAATTAAGACATTAATCATATCTTGTTGTCTCTGAAAAATGAGTATCTGGAGTATTAAAAATGCAAACATCACAATGGATTGATTCATCGGTTATTTAAAAAAAAAAAAGAACGAAATCCCTGAATCTAATTGTTCAGCATGAAAGTACAATGCCCTGCAAGCCTTTTTCACCCTTTTCTTTCCCTACTATTTTATCCAAGGCTTTTGATGCTATCCTCTGTGGATTATAAAATCTCAACCAGCTATTTTTACTTACTTAAAAAAAAAATCCTAACCTCAGGAGCTAAGGATTTAAACTGTTCATCTAATAGCCACATACCAGAGAGAGTGAGCAGAAGCAGATGGCACTGCACCTGTGTGAAAGTATTAGCGGTTGTAACACTATCTGGCCAATTACTTCCTTTAAATAATAGCTGGGTCATGACCAGGTTAAATCAATTGATCTTTTCCTGACAATTATAGAATAGGAGCTGAAATTTTCCTTTCCAGCCTAAATCTTGCAAACATGTCATTTAATAGGGACACGGTTGGATTTCTCAGCTTGTACTGTCGCATGCAAATGATGGCCTAGAAACTCATGTCTCAAAAATGTTGTATGCAGTGTTGTTGTAGCCATGTTGGTCCCAGGATATTAGAGAGAGAATGTGGGTGAGGTCATATCTTTTATTGAACCAACTTCTGTTGGTGAGAAACAAGCGCTTGAGCTTGCACAGAGCTCAGGTCTGGGAAAGGTATCCAGAGTGTGTCAGCTAAATACAAGGTAGAACAGACTGTTAGCATAAGTAATTAACACACATTTCAAGGGACCATTCAAGGTCTGTATGTTTTCCCAGATCTGAAGAAGAGTTCTGTGTAAACTCAAAAGCTTGTCTCTCTCACCAAGAGAAGTTGATCTCATAAAACACATTGCCACACCCACTTTCTCTCAAAAATGTTACAGTGCGCACAGCTTAGGATACTCTTAAAGTTGACAGCTTTGAAAATATCCTTGCACAGAATGGATTTGAAAGACTTGGTTCTAATCTCACACGTTCAGTCGCTTTGCACTGAGCATTTTGTGAAATTTCCTATTGTGTGTTCTTGAGTGTACAAAAATTGCAATCACTGGAGATGTGGGCCCAAATCATACAATTATTCTAATCCAGGTGTTAGGTTTGAGCCCATCTCTAACAATAACTTACTGTACAGTGGCTGCAATTCAGTAATGAGCCCTAAATCAAATGATAAACGTTTCTTTTCAGTTCTTGGGTTCTTTACTTTGCATTCTTGCTAAACTGTTAAAACTCTTTTCTTTTCCTCCTCACCCTTCTTCTGCTCACTGTTCACAGTGAATATGAAAATTAAAAAAAATATTGAAAATAAGATGTACACAATTTCAAAATAACTTGATCATTAATAAGTTTTATCTATTTTATCAGTTTAGCCCTAGCTTTTCATAGCCTCATATTAATGCCCAATACGGATAATATTATCAGGATGAAATGGATTTGAAATCATTGATCGTCTGCAACAAATAAAATGCAAGTTCTTTTTCTTAACAATTTTTAGAAGATGTTAAAATCAGCTCTTAGGCTGCGTTTATTCATGTTCTTTGTTTGAAAAGTACGTATATCCAGCACGCTTGCCATTTATATGGAAACATGCCTCTACTTTCAGTGATGATACTTTTCTCTTATATTGCTGCTACTTCCTGCTGGAGCTTCCAATCTGCTGAGCTATAGTTGAGAGAGAGCTATATCTCTTAGATACATCATTTTAAAATCATATTTGTTTGATTTATAGTCTGACGGACATCACATTGCAACTGTTGCTTTACCTTCCCCCCCATCACCACCCAATCTGAGGTGGACTTACCCCAAGATCTCTAAAATTTCTGCTCTTTAACCCCGGTTGCAAATTTGCATTGCAAATACATCTCTAACACATGAAGTGAACCAAATATTCTTGCCTTCTGTGCAGTTTTCTTGTTGACTGGATTCTTTATGCTGGCTGTGCATAGGTATTCTTCCCTTATACCTTCTCTTAGACAGACATTTACAACACCCAAAAGTAGTGCTTTTTAGAAAAGTGGTAAAAAATATGAACAAAAAAAATGAAAAGTAAATTGGCCTTTTTTCTGGGTAAGAAAATTAACATTTGAATGCAGGTACTAAAGAGCAGCTGGGAAAGAATCCAGTGGGTGGAAGGTAGGAAAGGATTGCTCATTTAGGGGAAAGGCTCTTTGACTGTCTCTAGCGGTAGGCAGTGGATTGAATGGTCTTACGCCAAGCATGTAGCATCAGTACATAGAATGCAGATCTTGTACTTGTGGGGAAAAACATAAATTAATGAAGGGATAAAATGATAAAAGCTCCCCTCCTATCTATGTTTTCCTTAAAATATAGAATATTTTAATATTTTGGGAAACAAAAATGAAATAGTTGGGCGGGAAAGGCTGGAGAGATTTTGCCCAGGATATCTACATTACAATATAGTATATATTTATATGGTTTCCGGCAGAAAGAGATCTTTGTTGGAACTAGCATGGAAACAGGGAGAAGGGTGCACCTTGACTTAGCCTGATCTCTTATTCTGAGATTTAGTGCAGGTTTAGACAGCAGCAACCACTTTAGAGAATCATTTACTGCCAATAATATGGAGCCAGATGAGAATAGTTTCCGGTAAGAGACATTTAAAGTTTTCTTCTCTGGTTCACTGCATTGGTGATGAGCTATAGAGCCTGCAATCTGTAGATCCCTTTTTCTAATCCCGCCCAGGTCAAAGGAAACTGTCATTTATGCCATTTGAAGGCTTATCAATGGCCTGGGTCTGAAATAAGTTGATGGTTCTGTTCCTTGCAGGTGATTTTTCCATATTGTATTCACCACTACAACCAGCACCCTGTTGGCACTTTCTGGAGAGAGGCCCTGAATTGAATGGGCATAAAGACTGACCTTTCCTCTCCCCCTAGAGGTGGCCACTCCATAGTCAGGTTGGTGGCACATATGAGAGGGACTGTATGGAGGTCTGGGCCATACTTGTTCTTTGGGCAAACAGAGCTGCTTTTTCCAAGAATGTGTAAATTCAATACCTCGTTTTACTTAAAATAAATGTTGCCTCCTCTGAGAAAGTTTTGTCTCTTATTTGGAAAACTGATTAAACAGCGCAAATAATTGTAGGTCTTGTATTTGACGCTGCCATTGATATTCCAAATCCTCAAAATATTAATATGTAGCAAACGAAAGTAACATATATTGGAAAATTTAATTCTTGAACTGCATCTTGCCTTTAGCGGTCTGCTCTTCAATTCTATTTAGACTACTGCTTTTTCTCAGGGTTTGATGACCTTTACAGTAATCAGCAGGAAACCAGGGTTGCAGTCTCAGTTTGCCAGTAGATTTAGAATACTAAATCATATTTTTAATCTCAGAAGGATCTCTGTTATTCTGAACATGCACAAGTTGCTGCTTTATTATTCAATGAAACTTTGACCGGAAATCTTGCCTGATTTCAATCCTTCATGAGTTCTCAATGACAATTGCTAACAGTTTGGACACTGCTTCAGCTAGTTATTTAAGTACCCTAGGCTGAATTTAATCAGGCTTTGATGACTTGAATAAATATAACTTACCTCATAATATTAGTTCTGTTGTATACCTGGTCACCATTAACCTTTTCAGTGAAGACTAAAGCAAAATAGGCATTAAACATCTCAGCCTGGTTAATGTCACTGGTTATTAGCTCTCCTTTCCTGCTAAGTACAGGACCTACACTTTCCTTTGTCTTTCTCTTGCTCCTAATGTATTTAAAGAACCTCCTCTTATTGCCTTTTATATCCCTTGCTCGGTGTAAATCATTTTGTGCCTTAGCCTTTCTGATTTTGTCCCTACATGTTTGTGCTACTCTTTTGTATTCCTTATTAGCAGTTCATCCATGTTCTACTTTTTGTAGGATTCCTTTGGGATTTTCAGGGCATTAAAGAATTCCTGATAGAGCCATATTGGCCCCTTACTATTCTTCCTGTCTTGCCTTTGCATCAAGATAGTTTGCAGTCATGCCTTCAATATTGTTTCCTTGAGAAACTGCCAGCTCTCCTGAACTCCTTTATCCCTTTATATTAATTTTGTTCCTAGGGGACCTTATCTACAAGTTCTCTGAGTTTGTTAAAATCTGCTTTTTTGAAGTCTATTGTGTACTCCTCATTCCTTCCTTTCCTTAGAATCATGATATCTATCATTTGGTGATCACTTTTACCTAAATTGCTTTCTACTTTTAGATTCTCTGCCAATTCCTCCCTGTTGGTCAGAATCAAGTCTAAAATGGCTGTTCCCCAGGTTCCTTCCTCTGTCTTCTGAAACAAAAAGTTGTCCCCATTACAATCCAAGAACTTATTGGAAGTTTTGTGTTTTGCCTTAGTACTTTTCCAACAGATGTCTCAGTAGTTACATCCAGATCTTGTGTTTTGGATATTTCTGTTGTGTTCTAAAAATTCTTCATTCGCCTTCTCTTCTTGATTTGGTGGTCTATCGTACCACGACATCACCCATATTTTTTCCACTTTTATGTTTACCCAGAGATTTTTAACTGGTCTGCCTCTCACCTCCTTCTAGACTTCAGAACAAGTGTATACAGTCTTGATGTATAATGCAGTACCACCTTCCTTTTTCACCTTTCTGATTTTCCTAAACAAGCTATACCCCTCTATACCAATATTCCAGTCATGAGCTTTATCCCACCTCTGTGATGCCAGTTAAGTCATAATTTAGTTTGTGGACTTATCTTCCAGTTCTTCCTGTTTATTCTCCATACTCTTGCTTTTGTGTATAGACATCTAAGATATTGAGCAGATTCCTCCACTGATTTCCCTCTTGTTGCTCCTATTACCCTATTGTAATTTTCCATGTGTCCCGTCCCCCCCAGTCATCTAGCCTGCAGTTAAGGTCACCTTTTTATGTTTATCTGTTGGCTTTTTGTTGCCTGCCCATTTTGAATCTAGTTTATAGCCCTCCTCTCTAGGTTGGCAAGACAGTGTGCCAAGATGATCTTCCCCTGCTTGGTGAAGTGAACCCAATCTCTTCCCAGCTGTCCTTCTTTCCCAAAACAGCATCCTATGGGCAAGGAAACCGAAGCCCTCCCATTGGCCTTATTTATGCAGCCATGTCTTCATCTCCAGAATGTACATGTCTCTGCCCGGGCTCTCGCCCTCAGGATGGCCAAGAACACAACCTCAACCCCTTCATTTTTAGTCTGAGAGCCCTGTAGTCTCTGCTGATCTACTCGGGGTCATACCTGGCTGTATCATTAGTGCCCACATGGATGGGCAGCATGGGATAGTGGTCAGGAGGATGGATGAGCCTTGGCCATCTTTCTGTAATATCTTGCATGTGGGCTCCAGGCAGGCAGCACACTTCCCAGGACATCACGTCAGGTTGACAGAAGGCTGTCTCTGTCCCCCTCAGAAGAGAGTCCCTGACCAGAGCACCCCATGTCTCCTCCTTTTGGGTTTGGTGTTGGCCATGAGCCTTTCCCACATATTGGAGTTCAACCCAGACCAGTAAGAGCTTGTGCAATCCCTTTTTCTGTGATCCTGACCTGAGGGCCTTAAAATGCTGTAGCTCCATGTCTAGATGGTCCCAGCCAACATACCAGTATGCCTTGAGTGTCTGTGTTGACTCTAGTAGCCTGCTTGTTACACAACAGCCACACTCTGGGCTCCACCAGCCTTGGTTACTATTAGCCAAGTGATCCCCGACAAGCCCCCAGTCCTGAGTGCTGCCCTGAAATGTCCAGTCCTCTCCTGGAACATTCAGAGGAGTAATAAAGTCCATTGTTCCTGTAGAGAGAGACAAGCACAGCAGCTTGTTGCATTAACTGGAGTTAATAATCACTTCAAGTCAAACAGAGCATTGGGTTGGTTTAGATTAAATGTAAAACAAGTTTATTTAATGAAAAAGACAAGTTTTAAGTGAGTTAAAGTACAAGGGAAAAGATCAAATGGTTACAAGCAAAAAAAGTAAAATATGCTTTATAGTGGCTAAGACTTAACTCAACAAGCTACAGCCTTGGTTCAAGGTGGATTTCTTACTAATGCTTCTTTTTTTTCCCATTCATGGCTGATTTTCTCTCAGTCAGAACCTTTTATGCTGAAGTACATGGTACTGGTTTCTCTGGTCTTACTAGATGAAAGATCTTTTCCTAAGCAGGTTTTTCACTTATATTCAGTTTAGAGAGTTCTATCGCTTTGGTTGAAGGAGCCAGCTTCTGGCTCCTTGTGTCTGCCCAGTGATGGATGCCAAGATGGCTTCTTCTCTCTCCTTATATCTTCCCAAATTCACTGTTTTGTCCCCAGACTCAGGATGACCTCCTGCTCTTCTTCCCTCACTGTTGATGTCCCACCCCCCTGCTGATTCGTATGTAAAGAGGGCTTCCATTGTTTGTGGTCACATCTTGCTTAATTTCATTGGTGACAGGTAGATAGCTGCCTTTCCCTCCTATCTGGGAGAAAACCTGTTTCCCCTTTGTTTGGTCACATATTTTAAAGCATAATATCAATGGGTATTCATAATTCCTCATATATTGTTAATACATCCATTTTACAATTATATTAATCACCAGTGTGTCATTAGCATTCCTAAAACACCTTACTTTTACTTATACATTTTTATAATATAGTAATATTGTATACAATCAGTTGATTCAGTTACTTATCATTTGAGGTTCAGACCCCTGCAAGAGGCTATCTCCACCAGGCACTAGGTTGGTGACTTTGTTTACCTTTTATGTAAATGTTCCTTCATCCTCTCTGCCTGATGACAAGCAAATACATGTTTCTTTGTTTAGGAGAGGCTGGGCTTATACATTGCTTGTAAACACATTTTAAGAACATAATTCTAGCACATAGCCATAGCTCTTTGTATGTGCAAGAATATTAATGATCAGTGGGTTATTAGTTTTCCAGTGATATATTACATGCCACCTCTGGGGGTATAGATCATGGAAACAATGTATTAGGTGTAGTGAATATGTCAGGCCTGAGAAGAGTGGCTGACACAGAGTAGTGAACCACAAAAGGGCCTCTGTGTCACAGCATCCCAGCCTTGGCAGCTGCTGTAGGCGCTGTTTCTTCCTCAGCCACTAGGGTCTCTTCCTCATCTCCTGTTGCCTGTACAGCGTACTGGGTCTTCATCTCAATGGACAGGGGACCTGAGTGGGGGGCATGTAGAACTGTCTACTGCCGAAGGTGGCAAGCAGCCAATCTCCTCCCCATAGAGCAGCCTGTTCTCCTTCCTCCTCTGGTGCCATTTAAAGCACAATAGCTATTCCCAATTAACTCCGCATGTGGACACACTTATTCCAGAATGAGTGCCTTTTTCTGGTTTAGTTTATTCCGCATCCCAAGTGGATTAAGCTAGTTCAGAAACAGGCAATCTTATTCTGGAATAAGAGTGTCTATACATAGAATAACTTGTGTAGACAAGTCCTTAGGTGAATGGTATCTTAGAAATAAGTAACATAGATAAATATATGTCTGAATTAATTGATGGGGCTAATATGGTGACGACTGATATGATCTACAGGCCTATAAAGCATACAGAGAAACATATAATTACATGCATTGCTGACCAGGCTATTGATGAGAAACTTAAATAAAAAGCCCTAAAATTCACTGTTAGTGTGCTCTCCCGCAGTCTAATCCTTCCCCTTAAAACGAAATCCCTGATACAGAATTATTGTCCAGTTAATTTTCTATTTATTTACTTCTTGCTGCAGGTTGTTCACCAGGAGGGTCTGTAGCACAGGAGATTTCAATGCCCCCAGTCACACACAACAAAACCCTGGCATCCTACAGCATTGAGTCAGCAGTGACATGGGGCTTGTATGTTTGCAGAATGCACTCCCGCTAGGTATCCACCAGGATATTCTTTGTTACAGGCAAATAAACAATGGGTAAGGGGAAATGTCTTTTGGATTAGGCTGCCAAGTGATGTATGACTGTGAAAGGAAGAAAAGACAAGGCTGGATATTTAAACGGAGATGTTACAGGTCAGCTCTGGGAGTGAGCAATTAACTATTTCAAGCTAATTAACTGTAAACGGCTGGGTCTGTGTTTACTTCCTGGAAAATTGGAATGAATTCAAATGTTTTCTGATTTCCTTGGAAAACACGTTTGAATGCACATCACTTTAGTAACAGAATTAAGTATCTGCATTAAAGAAATGGGAAGTTTAATAAGCAGTTAATTAAAGCTAGGCAGCAGAACCAGACCTCATAGATACACTCACTGTCTGTCATCCTCTGATTACAAATATTGATATCGCTGCATAAAAATCAAACAAGTTGAGAAACAAATTTTGGACTAAAGCATTTTCAGTTCTACATGCCAGCTGTTTGTTTCATGGCTATTGATTTTGCGTTTTGGAGAGGGGAGTGTGAAATGTTGACAATTTGCAAAATTAGTTATACACCCCTAGGGGCTGATCCTCTGCTGGTTTAAATTGTCATAGCTCCATTATCTTCAATCAAGGGAGCTGTGACGATTTACACAAGCTGGTAATCTGCCCCATGGATCTAGCAATGAGGTCAAACCACTAGACCTGGGGTTCTCAAATTTCTCCATAAATGTCTTAATAAAGAGATTACTCGGGCAACCTTCATTCCCATTCATAATGGACTGGACCATCGCTCTTTCTGTTCACCATCACGTATCTCCCCCTGGCAACTACTGCAATTGCTTCCATGGGAAAGTGTGTATCTGGACTGTCTTTAATGTGACAAGTGTGCAGTATTTACATGCCTTCAGGCTTTTTACAATGAAGCAGCTGGAACAAAGATGAGCCAGCCAGCTCTCTGTGTAGCACGTACCAGCGGTCCACAGGCCACAGTTTGAGAACCTCTGCACCAGTCTCTTTTTAATGAAGCATTTTATACTGAACACTGTCAAGTGTCTGTCAACATGTGACATTTTAAGTTTCTGGGTTAGCTAGTTTTTCCCTGGGGTTTTTGAAACAATTGGTGCATGTCCAGGAGAGGGTGGGGGGAGAAGAGTTGTATAAGAAATAATTGTTTGTGTGGGAGGTTTCTTAATGTAGTGGAGGAGTGGTAACTGAGAGTCAGGGCCGGAGATGAACATATACATTAAGCAGCAAACTATATCTGATATAGCCGGTTAATTCTTGTTTGCAGGGCTTTTATCACTCCTTTTATGTGAAATTCTTGTTTTTCACACCTATGTTAAAAATCAGAGATGGGTCTGACCTGGAACACCAGATCTGGACCATTCCAAGCATTGGAGAAATTGAGTTCAGATACAAATCTCAATTTGGGCTCAGGCTCTTCTCCAACATATGTGAAACTGAGGGAGAGAGGGTCATTTGGAGCTTTGAATATCTGTAGGAAATAAAAATCAAATCTCTAATCTCCTCTGACTGTTTCAGTGTTGTAGAATTACTGTGAGATGGAAGAAAGAACGGGGAGATGTACTGCTAGCAGGTTTGCTTTGTTGTTTCAGTACAGTTCAGGCATTTGTAAGGACCATTTGTTCTTAAACAATGGAAAAAATAAAATGTCCTAAGTTCCCAGCATGTCCCAGTGCTATTAGCTAATAATTGGATTGATATTTTTCTCAGGAAGCATGTTAGAAAGAACAAAATGGTTTTGTTTTTTTTCAGGAGGGAGGGAAGGGAACATTTTCTACAGATGTAAACAACACAAATGTCATTTTCTTTTACTTCTGTGGATCTGCATTCCTGCAGAGATAAATAGACAAACAGTTTAAACAGAGGAAGGCTGCTTTGTCAGCATGTGGGCTATAAGTGGAACAAATCATAAGTATGTGCTTAAAATAGGGAACAAAAACAAGGTTAATGGCAACATTTTGCCTTTCTTCAGGAGACACTTGTGCAGGAAAACAGTATTTTCTGACTATTGCTTCAGATCATTTCTGGAGAAAGTGTCATCACCAGAAGGCCATTGCTTGCATTATTCTTGATTTTCAGTGTGTGTTTACCTTTCCTTTAAAAGACGCAGCCCTATCTGTGGTATTAGCTCCAGTATGTATAGGTACTGTCAGGAAGCTCTGCATTACTGCTCCATTTACAGTGGAAACACTTCCTCAATGCAATTATTTTTAATGGAAATTTAGGCCTCAAAAACCCCCAGATGAACTGACAGTCCTCCAGGGTGGAGTTCTTTCTTTATCCAGAGGAGGTGGAGCATCATGGGCAGTGACAGAGCAAATTTCCCCTTGCTACCTCAGCCTAGCTCCAGAAAAGGGTCATCCCTGTGCAGTCTCACAACCCATTCGGTCCTTGGTGTCTCTGCTGACACTTCAGACAGAGAACTGAGGCCCTTCGTTTTCAGCTTTTATTTTGTTCATAATTTCCCGGGAATCCATCAGTGTTTGTTTCCCCCTCCCGCACAAAAAAAGTTGTAAAAATGAACATAAGAGTTTTCTGGGTAAATATCGCATTAATATTGGGGGATGGGAGGACAGGAAAAAAGCAATATCTGTCCTGTCACAGAGGTGGGACTCATGCGCTGGGAGTCAGGAGAGACTGGGGAAAGCAGGGCAGAGGAAGAGCAGGAGGGTGGGAGCTATGAAGACCAGGGGGATGAATGAACAGCAAATCATCCTGCCATTCCTACCAGGTGCTGCTCCTGCAGATCCCACTGGGACACAGCTGCTGCCCTACCCATGCCGTGTGTTCCTCAGCTCCTCTCCCGGGGGGATTAAAGCAACCTGTTCCTGGCCCGAGGCCAGGAGAGCCAAGATCAGGAGGGGGCTCTGTCAGTCAGGGGAAGTAGATTTGGCTCTGTGCCCTAGGAGTTCCTCTTTGGGTAGGTGTCATGTCCTTCCCCAAAGCCAGGCTGAAGGGCCCAGCGACTCACTGAGGCTATTGCAGGGCTCAGTGAGCATGGGATGCAGCAGGCCATGTGGTGTGGGAGGTGTCGAGTGTGGGGGGCACTTGATACTCATGGGGTGGAGTAGGCAGTTCCTGTTGGGAGCCCGATACTCACAGGGATTGGGGGAGAGGGGTGCCTGGTACTCATGGGTGGGGCAGTGGAAGGAGGATGAAGAGTGGCTGGTATTCATGTGGGGGCAGCGGGAGGGAGGGCTGAGGGTACTTTGTGGCTTGGTACTTATGAGGGGAGCAGCAGTCACTGTCCTTTTTGGTGATGGTCTCGATGCCACTGCTCTGCTCCACCACAATGTAGCAGCTGTGGAAGCCCAGGCTGATGCTAAACGCGGACATGGCCATGCCTGGTACCTGCTGCTCCCTGCGGACCTCTCATGCGGCAGTTGTGCAGGTCTTGGCTGCCAGGCCCTGGATCCCTGCCTATCCTGCTCCCCTACTGTGGAGTAGCAGTCACCAACCGGCAGAGACTCTCCCTCTGTTCAGGTGTGCTGTGCCAGTCGATGGGGACTCTGTAAGGTGGGCCCCCCTCCCCAGAGTCCGAGTAACAGCCATCTCACTTTACAAGGCAAGTAGCCAGGTCTGGGGAGCTCCAGCACTTCCAAAACTTGGGTGAAAATCAGTAAAAAATGAATAGTGGCTTTTCCAAACCCAAGATTTGGGGAGGATATTTTGTAAAAAATTAAAAACTAAGGGCCTTACAGAGAACCAATCGTGGTGGTTTTTGTGATACAGCCACTTGTCCATTAAGAGCAAGACCATGAGGTCAGTTAGTGTCTGCCCGTGAGCAAAGCAGTCGGCTGAAAACTTTCAGTCCCATCTGCCATAAGGATCAGGAAACACAGGAACACGGGTAACAAACTGATCTTCATTCTATTTTCTGCCCCAGTCACATGATACTGTTCAGGGTTAGACAACATGATGCCCTCCCACATGGACTCCAGTGGCTACTGTTACATCTAACTTGTTTTGATAAGAAAATAAATAAAATAAAACATAATACGAATGGAAAAACAATACCCACAAACATTACAGCCAAATAATAAAAGTTACATGAAGAGAGGTCAAAGACGGAGGTCAGTATATTGGACATTTGTCAGTATCTAGATTTGCTGAACCTCAAGGAATTACTGATCCCACAGCTTTATTCTTAACATGCTCCCAACAGTTCCTTCTCTGGTGGCCTGTTTGCCTGCTGAGTGGATCCACCAACTGGAGTCTGTATTTGCTTTTCATTGTGAGTGAGAAAGTGTGTGTGCACACGTGTCTTCTGTCAGCACAGGAATACTGTTGGTGGCATTTCTGGATATCCTTAAGAAACAGAGAGCCAGTGTCTTCCTTGGCTTTGTTTACATGTCATCTGGTTGTCTTGTGAAACTAACTCCCAGAGTGGCTATAACATGCAACTTTGACACAAATGGTACAGTTTCCTGATAGATATTTATTTTATAACAATTTAAGAGCTAATTGTCTTTGACTTTAGATCCTGGCATTAAAGTTTTTAACCTTCTGCCCATCGGTTTCTGAACTGGTGATGCTAATAAAGCCTAGTGAGGTGCATTGAGATATTCTAGTCAAGTGAAGTGGAGATCTTTAAATATGCCAGAGCCTTTTTAAAAATCAAGATCTTTGCTATTTATACTGACATTTCCACTAATCTATTTGTCAGTGCATGGTAAGGGTTGACATGGTGTGCTTGAACTAATATATCGAATGGAAGGGCTGAAATGAGTCACTTGTGACTTTGAGGCTACTATGTTTAATCTGACCTTCCTCCCTCCCCAGGTGGGCTCAGTGGGTTTTGCTTAGCGTTTCAGACCTCATGCCCTGTGACATTGTTAGACAATGTCCTTTGTACAGGATCCCACTGTAGCAGCAATTTCATTTCTGTAGCGGTCCTAGTGAGTTTTTATGCTTGAAGGTGACTGACCAATCACAGGGCACAAATAGCAAACACTGAATAGCAAATACTCATTCCAACTATTTCATGACAAATCCTGAGACTAACATTTGCTTACAAGCTATTCAGTGAACAATTACCCATAATGAAGAAATTAGTAAACTGATGCTCCATCACTGGCATTTTTTAAATCAAGTTTGGATGTTTTCCTAAAAGATATGCTCTAGTTCAAACAGGAATTAATTCAGGGAAGTTCTATGGCCTGTGTTATACTGGAGGTCATACTAGAGATATGATCACAGTGATCCCTTCTGGCTTTATAATCTGTGAATCTGCCACAGCCTGTTCACGGTTAGTTCACAAATAGAAATGAAAGGGCTCTATATTTGTGAAACACATTGCAGTAGGTGACCAAAGAGAGCATGCAATAAGTCTTGATGAGTTCATTATGTCCCTCCTGGTCCTAAAAGATGGAAATTGTTGCATTAAGAAATGTAGTTATTTATAATGTATTGTAGAGCCATTTGTTTAGCATCTGTTTATTTGAGCATACTTACATTACATTAGAGTACATAATTACATTATTGCTTGCAGTGTTGCTGTAGCCACGTTGGTGCCAGGCTATTAGCGAGACAAGGCAGGCAAAGCGTTATCTTTTTAGGTTTCAATTGGTCCAGTAAAAGATATTATCTCACCCACCTTGTTTCTCTAATACTTCTCTTATGTTATTTTCATTGCATTATTTTCAGACTGCTGGGTTACCTGTTCTGGGAAGTGATGCCATTTGCCTGCTGGAAATCAAAGCTGAGTAAGTATTGCAAATATTTTCTGCCATTATTAGCTTTAATTTTTACATGAATTAACTCTGACTGTATTTGAACCCCTTTTGGTTTGCTTTCAGCAAACGTTCAGAAATGATGAACCTTGTGAAAACTTTTATTTTCCTTGAAAGCACAGATGTCTAAAGAAGCACCACGTTGCAAGTGCTTTTGCTGTCTTTGTTTCTGGCTGTTCTGGAATGTGACACATTGTTATTGCAGTTGCTTAAGGAAGGCTTTGGTTGCAGGTTTATCATATGCTCCAGGCTCAGCAATAATTTCCCCAGAGACTATGCCGCATTCTTGATTTGCATGGCGTCTCTGGTGCTGGCTGGCCAATTCAGTTCTTGTCCTCTTGGCATCCTGTCTCAGAGAATGGCCTTCTATTCTTCCTTATTAGCTCCAAGTCTCTATTGAAAGATGCCTGCTGCTCAGGAAGGCTCTCTCTGGCGCCTGGCAAGAGAAAACAACATTGGTTTCTAGGAAGTTTCAGTCTCTCTCTCTCTCTCTCTCACTCATACACACACACACACACACACACACACACACACACACACACACTCACACACACCCCCTCAAATCATCTAAGGAAAAGCAGAGATGTTTGTGTTCCTGTCTTTGAAATGATTAAGAATACACAAAAAATTCCAGATATGTACAGTATGAAACAGGTGTAAAAAAGCACAGCTGTACATAATAGGCAACACACAAACCCAGCTTTCAAAACACCAGCTGCAGTTATTGCAAAGTGTAAAGTTCAGGCTTTGTTTCCCCAGAGTTCTGGACAGAAGCCAACCTTGTATATTGGGGGAAGGGAAAAAAAATCCCAAACAAACTCCAGTTTTGAGGGGAAAAATAAAAACCCTATAAGAAGTTTTCTTATTGGGAATATGGTCCAAAGGTATTAGGGTCTCTTAGCATTCCTGAACACTAGAACAGTAGAAATTGACTTGACATTGTAAAATTGGCAGGGTTCCTATATGTAAATATTTTTATTCCAGTGTGCACTTAAAATCTTAATTGAAGAACATAAAGTTGTCTGGTACACTATGGAGTCATGCATGAGTTTTCAAGAACGTATATGGCAGAATTATCCCTCAAAAGTCACACGTTGCAGTACATGCTTGGGGAGGGTTCTTGATTCCTTAGTAATTTCACACAATATACATCAAATATTCTGTTGTCCCTTGTCCTAATTCTTAATAATGTGAATAAAACTACATTTCTTTTTGATTGTCCCTCCAACCTTTCCCCTCCCACTCACACATTTTAGAGGGAAGGGAACTGAATTAATACAGTACTACTTCCTGCTAGCTTGTGTACCTGGGACTTGCAAATCTTATCGTCCCTGATTCAGCAAGATACTTAAGCACATGCCTAGCTTTAAACTTCACTTCAGTGGGTTGAAGTTAAGTTAGGTGAATGCTTAAGTACCTAGCTGGACTGGGGTCAAATATTGTGCAAATCTTGCTTTCTGTGTGATTTTTTTTGTCAAAATTGTATTCTAAGTGTATGATACATCATATGTATGAAATACACATTCAATAGGCATGAGAGGTCTCTGGGAATCAGGTGCAAATAGAGTGTAAAGTGGCTTTCTTAAAATTATTCTTTCAGTGGGTGTAAGTTAAGGTATACTGCAGATTATAGCCATGTAGCTAGCAGAGTGCTCTTTGTGGGGAGAGAGGGCCCAGGAGGTTTTTCCTTCCTCTGCTGTACCCACACAGGTACAGTATGATATATCTGGGATGGGGGGACACCCATCTTTTGGCTGTAGAACTGGGGGAATGGATGAAGACAGGCTGGCTAACACTGCCAAGTATGCTAGTGATCCTAGACAAACAGCATATCAAGATGGGGTGATAGGGCAATGCATTCTTGCCCCTTTGCCTGCAAGAATGACCACATCTTTTCTAAGGTGTAGTAAGGGGAGGCTGTCACTGTGCTCTCCAGCTGGTGCTTCCCAAGGCAAAATGCAGTACACCACTTCCCCTCCTTGTCACAGCTCAGCCTCCCAAAGAGGCATCAATTGTGACTGCAAGGCCTGAAACTTGTCAGATTTATCTTGGTTCTGGTGGGGTTTGGAGAGGGGCCATGAGTGGTCTGTTGCCTTTTCCATGGCAATTTGTGAGAATGAAAGGCAGTGGGGTCTGCCATGTATGCCGGGCCACTGACCAAACTCCCAGTGTAGGAAGAGCATAGTACATATAACCACCACCCAGAAAAGGACTGGAGTAGCTGCCAGGGTGCCCTGTGGCTTGTGAGAGGATTCCACACCTCCCATGTAGGTCCCCTGTGCAAAGCTTATTTAATGTATGTGTACATTACACACCACTGGCGGTAGCGTATAGGGTACATATAGCTACACGTGTCAGAGAAAAGCTCTGGCAGAGGGAGGCAGCAAGACACTACACGGCTTAAAATAATAGTATAGATGGGGGAGAGACTATTTGGGCATGTAGAGAGCTAGGCAGAGTACATACCCATGGGCTTCAAGAGTGTCTTTATTTGCCTAAGCAGTGCCTCACCATTTATACTGCTATATAATGTACCTGTGCTGGGGGGACATGCAGTGCATATACTCTACATGCGACTGTAAGGAGTGGGCAGTGTAGGTGCACCCTTAGTCAGACTTGGCATGAGATGGGGGACAAAGATTTCACCCAATATGGTTTATATGTGCAGCTGTGTCTTTGACTGTAGCTCATAGTGTATTTCATTCATACCTGCAATATTTGTATATGTAAGGTTGCACTTTCAATATGATATATCTGTTAACACAATGTACTTATGTGTACAATTATCGATATCTATATGAACATGTAAACACAACACATTTGAGTGTAGCTTTGAAATGTTGAGACAACCAGAACACTTTTGTATTTTGTCCCCTTATCAGAGGTGATATTTAGTGTTTAAAATCTACAGTCATAACACTGGTACTATTAATGTTGGGCTTTGTGTAATACAAAATTCCACTGTGTTTTCTAGAATTCAAGGACTCAGCTAGGGAAAAGTTCCATAGGAAAGTCTGGCTCAACACCCAATCATTTTTCATGCACGTTTCAATTTCAAAAATAGCTCTGGTTGTTAAGGCTAATCTAAAGACAAAAACAAAGTGAAAAATAAAAACTCCAAAAGTGTGTAGAAGTTCACATCCTGATTCTTTCAAAATGTCAACCTTTCCCCACCAGAGTTTTTAATGTAACATGAAACATAACAAGTGACTAAAAAACTGCCCATGTCACCATTGTTTTCACAGCAGGAAGTTTTCTAGATTTATCATTTCAATGAAACTGAACTTATTTTTCTTTAGATATTTGAGGTTTTTGTCAGTGTTCATGCAACAGAGAAACTGATGCCGGTGGCCACAGTCTGAGATTTCCAGCCACGTTTTTGTCAGTGCACCTCCGTCTTAATTTCCAACATCACAGTCATTTTATTCCTGGGACGCCTTTGGGGAGTGACTGCCAGTGACCATTGTGCCTGCAGAACAATTCCGCTGTGTGTTTATATACTGGCTTTTGTTTAGCATTTGATTTGATTTAACAATGTGGGTTGTTGCTTTATGTTGCTCAGATGGTGAGTTCTTCAGAGGCATGACCATGTATGATCTACTACAGTGTTGAGCACACCATCATTTTACTAACAGATAATGTTTGCCCTGATAATTCATATACAGTTTTAGCCTTTAAGCAAAGTGCTTGTTACTTAAAAGGAGGTTCTTAGTAGAACTGGTCAAAAATGTCACTCATTTTTCACAAGAAATGTTTGTTATTTACTTTCTTAAAATTTCCAGTAACATTTTTCAGTTTTTGAAAGAAAAACTGAAAACAAAAAACAGATGTTTAGTGAAAATTAGTTTCAGTGAACATTTGTGGTGCTCAATAAAAGTTTTCAATTTTTTAAAACCAAATGCTGAAATATTTTTAAGTAAAAGCAAACCAAAAACTGAACTATTTGTTTCTGAAAAATTGTTGGTTTCTGTTTTTAAATCAAGAAACTGGAAAATGTTGATGAAACCCAATATTTTATGTAAAAATTTTCATTTAGTGTGAAAAGCCATTCTTTATTGAAAAACATACTGATAAGAAAATTTCAGCCACCTCTAGTTCTTCACATAATCACCATTATTAATGACCCACATATTCAGTGAAAGAGGAATATTATTTGATACACAGTGATTGCTTTAACAAATTAACTTTCAGACTCAGCTGCTTTTAGTTAGCAGTATTCCTACATTTTACTTTTAAATATTGTCAAACTAAACAATCTGAGTTTAAAGAAATTTGAAGTTTGTGAGTTTTGTGAGATTCGTGGTTAAATATGACTGAAACTCTGGTTGAAATCCAGTTGCCTGGATAAAACTCGGAGATTGAAGAAGCTGGCCTTTGAAAAGTGCGGGGGAAGGGGGAATTGCCTAACCTAGCTAGTTCTGGCTTAGTGTGAAATATTCTTTCTTGGCTAGTTGGCTCTTGTTGGAACAATTGCTCATTCAGTTCTCCAGTACTCATGTCCTCATGCAAGTGTTAACACTCACTCCCTCTAAAATGTTTTGAGCAAGCCCAGCTGAGGTCATAGTAATTGGAGATGGAAAAGATCTTTTAGATCATCCTGACTATTCCCCTGCCAGTGCAGGGTTTGTTTTTTTTTCGGGATCAGGGGAGGGATGGGTATTTTCCAGAGTTTTCATCAGTCCATTTTGAAGTGTCTCAAGCGAGATGAAGTGACCTCTTCCTCCCTGGAGAGACCATTCCTCAGTCTAACAGACTGCACTGTTAGGAAATGTTTCCAGATAGATAGTCTACCTACATTTTCCTTTGCTCAATTTAATTTTTACTTCAGGATACATCCCAGGAGATCACCATTAATAATCCAATCTTGAGGTTGTCTCATCAGCAACTTCCTGTTTGTGAATGTCAAGCAAGGCATAGCTCTTTTGTCTCTTTTCAGAACTCAGAATGTTATGTTGCCGCATTAGGTTTTATATCCTATTGTGCAAATCTTCTCTCTGAGGTTATCTGGGTTTGGAGATAGCATGTCCTTTCCTCACCATTGTAGTTCTACTCTGGTTTTTGCTCATAACACACTTAAAATCACGTATTTGGCCCCACATCTAGCTCTCTGACTTTTTATTGGTTGGGTTTAAAATTCAAGGGTCTGATTCTGTTCTCACTTATTCTGGTTCTACATCATTCCATTGGGTGAAATCCTGGCCCCATTGATTTCAATGCTAGCTGGGCACCTAACCTGCTTAGGCACTTTTGAAAATCCCACTAGACCCCTATCTGCATCTTTAGGTACCTAAATACTTTTGAAAATACAGCCCTGAGTCACTTTGTAAATGGGACTTAGGTTCCTAAGTCACTCAGGAGCTATATAACCCAAAAGCCATGTGCATGGCTGACTAGATAGTTATTGAAACTTCATCAGTCCCATGCTCTATCAACCCAACCTCAAATTCTATGGTTCAGTCCTTAAAATCTCTCAAATGTTGTTTCTTTTATGTCTTACTCACTCACTTCCCATTGCCTCCAAAAATGTAAAAGAACTGACAAAATGGTGGCTTATAGAGATAAAGTACATTGCTTTGTGACCCATCCTAAAATCCTCAAAGATCAGTAATGGAAGCTACTTAAGGAGGTAGAACTGGCTTTCCTTATCCTCTTTTGAATCGCCTATAAAGTGCCTGATCTGGCTCCCAATGAAATCAGTGGGAGGAAAAACAGTTTCAGTATGATTCCAGGTTTTCTCATCCAGCCAAGCTGTCCTCAGCATAAAACCCGGAAAGGATAGGGGACAAAAATGGGCTTAGGCCACCTAAATGCTACCGTGCCCCTTGGTCCAGGGTGATACTTGGTTCAAGTTTAGAGTATTCTCCTCTATCTTCTACCCAGCTGCCTTCTAAGGAAACGGTGTAGCCAGATTGCAGAGCCTTGTTGTAATCAAAGGTATCATTTTAAGAACCTGATGAATTATCATCTAGATTTATTGCTGGTAAATAAACATATATACTAATGTACTTCAACCACTATTCACTGGGGACAAAAGAAGATTGAAACAGAAGTGCCCCATGTTAAATAAAGTACTCTGACCTTCTTGCAGTCTAGAGCTCTCTGTCAAACGAACCAGTTGAGGGATAAGTTCCTATGCCATTCAGCATTAACCACAAGAATTCTTAGAATGCAGCAATGAAACACTGAGTGACAGGTCTCTAGCACAAAATCTGATCCCTGTCGTTCATTTGTCATTTCAATATAAACTCAAAGCAACAACAGAGCCATTGTATTAGGGTTTATCTGCATGGGGACATCCAGGAAAGTTAATCTAATTTGAATTAATTAACTGCATGAATTTGAAGTGGATTAGTTAAACCCCTATGTGAACACCCTCATTCAGAATTAAAGGGGCCTTAATTCAGTTTATCTTAATTCACGTCCAAGTGGTATATTGTGAAACCAAAAGAGTTGGCTCTAGAGTTTTGATTTGATTTGTTATAAGAAAAGGATCCATGTACAACATCTGGACCTGGAATCATGTTCTGCATCCCCTGAAATTCTGAGAAAAGGATAGATCTGAAACTTTAGTTAAAGGCTGTCCCTGCAGTTTTCAGTGAGCTTTTCTACCGGGGAGGTACATCACACCTTGCTCAACAAAGGAAAGAAGTTGGACATTCCGTTACAGTCATGATACATGCTAACAACAGGCCAAAGTGTGGCCCCTTAACAAAGCTTGAGTAAACAAGCTTTGCACAAGGGATCTCTGTATGGACTCTAGAGGGATGTAATCCTCTTCCCTCAGTCTAGAAAGCACAAAATGAGCTATTTAGTAGCCACTGCTGCAGCCTCAGGGTTACAATAGCTGTGTTGCTAACTCACTCTTTTATTGTGACTCTCATGATACTTGGAGTTTTTTCCAGCTTCTAGAGTCAATTGATTACATGAGAATCTCAGCTTTCATTTAAAAAATAAATAAATAAAAGATTCTATCTTTCATGGTGGCAGAGAAAAGTCCTAAGGGCTCAAAACCAAGAAAACAAATAAAAGGAACCCAATGTTTTATATATTTAAAATCTCATGATTTTAAGCCAATTTCATGATTATTTTATTTATTTATTTTTGTCAAGAGGGCCTGGGGGAAATGGATTCTTGAATTTTGAGTGCTTTGGTTTGATGATACAGCAGGAGAATTGTCACCCTCTGTGTTTTTCCTCTCCACAGGGATTATAACCAGTGAATCTGCATAGAATCCCTTCTGCATGAAGATCAGGGGTACATGATTTGCCCCCTTCTTTCAATTATTTTCCAGCATTTGTTTCGGCAACAAAAGCAGAGTCATTAGAATCAGGAAAAAAAATTCATCCAAAATATTTTTTGGTGGAAATGTAGATTCAGCAGCACCAAAAAGTTTTGCAAATTCATGTCAGTTATGCCAAATTGTCTTGATCAAAAATAGCTTTAAAAATAAAGAAATTTTGAAAAAATTTCAATATTTCATTTTGAGCGAGACAAGGTGGGTGAGGGTAACATCTTTTATTGGGTCAATTTCTGGTGGTGGAAGGTACTACAAGGTTTTGAGCTACACCTGAATAAGAGTTCTTTGTAGCTTGAAAGTTTATACCTTCCACCAACAGAAGTTAGTCCAACAAAAGATGTTACCTCATCTATCTTGCCTCTCATATTCTGGCTACAACACTGCGAACATTGCATTTTGACATTTTCAGAATGAAATGTTTCAATTTTTCAGTTTGAAACAACTTTGTATTTCAAAATTTCCTTTAATTCTTTTAAAATAAGTTTAAAAATAGTCAAAATCTAAACAAAATATTTCAATTTTGTCAAAACATTAAGTTTGCCTGCAAATTAATTTTTAAAATTTTTCAGTTTGCTAAAAATTTTGTTTTCAGTTTTTCAAAATTACAAGTTTATTCCCCCATTGTAAGTCATATCTTTAATTAAACAAAACGGCTTGTCTACATGAGAAATTGTGCCAGTTTAAAGTGGTGCAAACTCCTGTGTGAACACTCTTATTTCAGTTTGAACCAGGCTTATTTCAGATTAGTTTAAATTGGTTACGAATAAGATAAAGTGAAATAAAGTCACTTAACCTGACATAAGAGCATCCATGTGAGAGTTTGCATAAGTTTAACTAAATCAATTTAAAAACCATTTTAGTTAAACAATTGCTATTTCGTAGACAAGGTCAAAGTAAAAAAATAGTGGACAGGCTTATTTAATGAAACACTCCCCCTAAACCCAAACACAACAGCCACATTCTAGTCCATGAGAGCTGGAAAATGATACTGACTAGAAACAAAAGTAAAACTGACGAGTTTAGTTTCAGTGCCCAAATTCTTTGAAATGCTAAGTGTAAACAAATGGCCAGATGGAGTGAAGAGTAGCCTAAACTATAAGCCATTTCTCTGGCTTAATAAACGTACAGGTTAGTAGTAACAGAGATAACAATTTTTAAAAACTGTATGGTTCCCAAGTCTGCTTTTAAGTTGCATGCAAATATTGCTGAGGCCAATGCCATAACTAAGAACAGAAATTTTCCCCACAATTTTAACCTTATGTCCTTTCATTTCAAATATCAAATTTTTTGTGCCTGTATCTATATAAAAAACCCTTCTGGTTTCACAGTGTTTGGAACCTGGACCCGGGTGAAAGGGGAAGAGGTCCCAGTCCTTTTTTTAAATCGTTGATTATTATTCTGGCACAGCATGAATTCTCAATCAGCGATGGTATTTGAGTTTGCTGTCCAAAAAGCAGTTTTTTGGATTGAAGTTGAACACAATGCAGTGCAGCCACAAACAATGTACTTGGTCAGCGTATGTGTTGTCTGTTCTGTAACATCATTTACTGCCTTATGTCTGCCAAGGTACACCCACAGCCCCCTTGTCAAAATGTCAGATTAGATTGTTACAGAAATAGGACTTTATTCAGCTGTCCACATAGCACAGACTTACTGTTCTAAGCAAAGTAACAGTAAATGGACCAGGCTGACAGGCTGGCAGTGTGTATATGTGACTAAAATAAAAACAGAGACTTAATAGCTACGAGGGTGGTTAGCTTGATGTGGTGAACCTTGTGGTCAAAACTTTAATAAAACAATAGATTTAGTTGTGCAAGCTGTGCTAATTAAATAAATAACAGCACACGACTCTATAGGTATGCACAGTTAAGTCTATGGCCAAAGTTAAAGCACAGTGCAGAGGAAACATTCTGTGCGCTTTGGGCCTGATCCAAAGCCTGGGGAAGACAATGGGATTCAAATGATGAGCTTGTGCTTAAGATAAAGTGTTTTAGGTTAACTGTTTTCAAAAGTGGATGTTGATTTTGGATGTACCCAATCTGAGATGCCTAGAGCCTGATTATCATAAGTACGGAGCACCAACAGCTCAGTTGTGCTTGGCCCCAGTGAAAATCAGGCCTTATTCATCTCAAGACGGACATCCACAGTTAGGGGATACTTCTATACGTTTGGGTCTCTGTAACTCAGTTTAGCCACCTATAAAATTGGTATCATGATCCTTCTTCACATTAGGCTTAATTTACACTTGTCAACCACTCTGAGGTCTGGATAAAAGGAGCTGCATTATAAAGCATTGTATACTCCAGGTCAGATTTCCAAGGGTATAAGATGGCATGACTCCATAATGATTTAAAACCAGCTGAAACTCTGGCCCACAGTACTGGGAGATCTTCTCACTCATAGTATTGTTTAATACACATTTAGATAGGTGAATTTTTTTGCATAGTTTATGAATGTTATTCAATATTTATATTACTGTAACACCTAAGGCCATAAGCAGGTCAGGGCACCTTTGCGCTAGGAATTCAGCAAACATGTAGTAAAATCACAGTCCTTACCCCAACCAGCTTACAAGCTACTTTTATACATAGCTTTTTATAAAGTAAACTAGTTACCTCAAATCAGTAGGTTAGAAATGGTATAGAACTGTGGACTAGTCAGACTCTTGAGTGGGGATGTTGAGGAGAGAGAATGAGGTCAGAGAACATTGGACAGTGAGTGGCTGACAACTGCTTTGATATAGGGAGCAATGTCTGGGATGCTGAGGGAGAGAAAGTGAGCAGCAACAGGTAAGAGGAATGAGGGCTTTTTACTGGTGGAAAGGAAGATGTAGAAGGGGGGCATGGATGGGAGGGGAACAGAGGCAGTCCTAAGCTTTCTAACTTCCCTCAGGGTTTGGTTTGGTCAACCAGAGAGACTGAGGTCAACCATCAAGTCAAACTTTAGATCCAATTTGTGTGTGTGGTTTCAGTTTGGGACAATCTCTAGTTGAAAATAAAGAGGAGGGAGGTACTCAAAGGGGCAGTTGATGAGACTGACAGAAGTGGAGTTGGCCCAGGTGACATTTCTTTAGATTTAAGCCATCTTTTCATGGAAGGAATTATAACATTTCTCCCTTGTGGAAGTGGTGGGAGAGAGAGAGCAAGCGGGGAAAAAATAGATGCATCAAGGAGCTTGTTGCACTATTAAGGGTAGCCATTCAGCGTCGCGGGAAGTGATGGTCACTTTTAAGGCCTACTTAAGAGCAGAAGGGCTGAGAGAACTGTAGGGGGACATGCTCTGGGACAAGGGTGAGGGGAAAGAAAAGGGAGCTGATTGAGTGAGCAGATATTTGGAAAGATCAAGATTTTTGAGAGCATGAGCAGCAGAAGAATAGTATGGAAGGAAGAGGCAAAGCGGCAGTAAGTGCAGCCAGGAGCAGGATGGCTGCCAAGACAAAGCAGAATACATGGATGAATAAACTCAGGTGGGGGAGAAATAGACTGTCTCCCATACTGGAACAACTTCTGGCAGCCTTAGCTGCTCAGAGGCCTAGCAGCAGTGAAAAGGTAACTAATCCAAGGACATGACTACATGGCAACATGAGACCAGGGTTAGTGAGACTTGAGTCAGTTGACCCATGTTAGGGAACCCTGGGCTTGAGTGTCTACACTGTATTTTAACCCTAAATTAAGACTTTTCTAACCAATGGTCAAGCCCAGGGCTCAGCTTCCACACATCAGTGTGCAGGCCCCAGTCAAAGTAACCATATCCCAGAGTCCCTAGCGCCCCTCCCCATGCAACATGGCTGCTCTAGCCCTAGGACTGTGGTGCATTGTGAGGAAAATTTACTACCCACCCTGCTTGTTACCAGGAAGCAGCTCACTTTGCAAAAGGCTTCATCAGTTTGCTATCCATTGCAAACCCGGGAGGCTCTCTTACAGTATGCTTGCAGATCGGTAATCAAAAGAGAATGGGTGAAAGCTGACCCGAGCTGCTGCCATTTGCAAAGGGGGAGTGGCTTCCATTTTCAGTAGAGTGGATTGCAGATTGTTGGGATACAGAGGATTAAGGAAGTTGTCCCACATAATTGTGGGATACTTCTGGCTGACTCCCAGCATCCAAGTCAGGTGGGGCTGCATCTACGCTGCAAAAGCAATAGGGCTCAGACCCTGGGTTCTGACTTAACTCGAGCTCAGACCCTCAACCCCTGCAGGTTCCTGGGACTCTGGGTCCAAACCCTGGGTTAGCGTAGCTGCAATGTAGGCGCAAAGGGGGTTAGACTTGATCCCAGGCTCAAGCATGGGCTTATGTTGCAGTGTAGACATACCTTCAAAGACATCCAGAGTCAGAAAGATACCTGGAAAGATGCTGTCCTGCAAAAGGGCTACCTGAATTCCAGGGAAGGGATTCTCACAGACAAGACACACACTGGGCCAGATCACCAGGTATTATACATCACTGCAGCACCATTGGCAGCAAGAGCTCAGAATCAGGCCCATTGTTTCCTTTGCATCGCAAAATGTAGCAGTGGCCTTCTGCACTAAGTGTTGATGAAATACACTGGTGTACAGCTCACTTCTAGACCAGATGGCTGAGCTGTTGTTCTTCTGAGAAAGACAGAACCCATAACTGGCTGGACAAAGAGTCCAACACATAGTTGCATACTATTATCACTTTGGCAGGAATGCAGTGAGGTGGTTTTCCTCCCTCCTCCCCCCAACCTTGTCCCCTCCACACACAGGAATATACTAATCAGGGAAATATGCACTAGCTGCTTAGTAAAGGGGTCAAATCCATTTGGATGGAATTCCAGCCTTGCTGTGATCACAATGGCAGGAAACAGGGTCCATGTGTTGGCTGTTGCCTGCAAGTCTTTAGCAAAAGATTGTTGAAAGATCTGGCCTGCTGTCTGCTGCTTTCTATTTCTTTGTGTTTGGAATGCTGTGATTGTTCCAAACACAATGGAGGATTTGCAGCTCAAGACAAACAGAGCGAAATTACGGGAACCCCTACATTTATTATGAAATTATTGTATCCCCGTGTACTATTTGTTCAGGCCACCAATTTTCACATTAGCCCTAAGGGAGCAGGTAGATTTCCTCACTTCTTGGAATGGAAGCGGCCACGTGGTAAAATCCCCTCACCTACTTGAAACAAACTCCCAAGAATGCAATAGGTGTCCTGGTAAATAAAGGTATCACAAACCTGGGTTTGAAATGCTTTAAATCACCTTGGTCTTCTCACACTCCATCCCCATTTGTGTGACCTATCCTGCAGTGATTTGCCCATTGACATATAGAGGGGCAAGAAAGACACACTAGACACACAAGAAAGACACGCTAGACAATGTTGGTGGACTTGTTACTGTATTTTGATACAAGGGTTTGCTTTCACTTTTTGGACTTCAGTATTGTATGCTCCACTGAAATCTGTCATCAGTTAAGACAGGTGTAGAAAAGGCCCATACTTAGCTCAAGAAGTACCAGTAACATCTACTCTAATGAATGCAGCTGTGAATGCACTGCAGTTTGGCAGAGGTTTCCCTGTCTCCTCCTGACCCTGAGATGAGGAGGAGGACTTCAAAGGCTTAGCCAAATGAAAAACAGTATAAACACATATTTCTCTGTGAATATGTAATGCAACACCGGGATATGTGCTCTCTTGCCTGAGAGCAAGTGTATGGGGAAAATTCCATGTTATCAAGTTGTTAGTAGTCCTTTATGAAATGTAAATAACTGGCAGAATCCACCTGTGCAGAAAAATCAAAGAATGTGACAGTATTCTGTAAATACTCTGGCAATAAACAAAAAACCCCAAACAAAACAAAAATACAGATACCACCACCAAAAAAGGCTTCAGGGAAATGTTTCATTTCCCTGCTCATGGACAGAACCCAGTGGCAGCCTCGTTTCAGTCACGGTTAGTTTTCACAGCTGATGGCTATGCATTCGAGGAATGACGTACAGTACATTTCCTCAAGGTCACTTCCTTTCCTTTAGGTCTGGAAGGAGCTTGTCCTGTGTGAATTCAGGTGGTTTGGAACTGAATCCGAGTGTGTGTTTCTTCAGAATGACTGCTCCAAACAGGAAGCAGTTGTATTTGCATATTGTATGTGACATAGTTTTGTGATGAACAGACACATTCCAGTGGAAACAGAGCTTTGGAGTTAAATTTGAATGACTCAGGGCTTTTGCTTCCCTTTAAATGTTACAATATTACCTTCCTTGTAAAGTATGATCCCATTTAAAGACAAAACATCACCCAGTCTTGCTGTAAGGGTTTGTGTGTTTCTCATTCTCCAACTATTCATCACTATGCTGCTAATCTCCCACTTGTGTTGTTATGTACTATCAAAATCAGTAAGACATTTATGAGGTACTTGGTACTGTCCAGCCAACAATAGTTCTGTTGGACATTCCTGGTGCTTTTGTTATTAGGGATAAATAGATTAGTTTTCATTAAAAGAGAACCAACTTGAGCCTTTGCCAAAAATTCTAATTGAATCTAAGGTTTCAGAGTAACAGCCGTGTTAGTCTGTATTCGCAAAAAGAAAAGGAGTCCTTGTGGCACCTTAGAGACTAACCAATTTATTTGAGCATGAGCTTTCGTGAGCTACAGCTCACTTCATCAGATGCATACCGTGGAAACTGCAGCAGACTTTATATATACACAGAGAATATGAAACAATACCTCCTCCCACCCCACTGTCCTGCTGGTAATAGCTTATCTAAAGTGAGCAACAGGTTATGCCATTTCCAGCACAAATCCAGGTTTTCTCACCCTCCACCCCCCCCCACACAAATTCACTCTCCTGCTGGTGATAGCCCATCCAAAGTGACAACTCTTTACACAATGTGCATGATAATGAAGTTAGGCCATTTCCTGCACAAATCCAGGTTCTCTCACTCCCTCACCCCCCTCCAAAAACCCACCCCCATACACACACAGACTCACTCTCCTGCTGGTAATAGCTCATCCAAACTGACCACTCTCCAAGTTTAAAACCAAGTTAAACCAGAACATCTGGGGGGGGGGGGGGGGGGTTAGGAAAAAACAAGAGGAAATAGGCTACCTTGCATAATGACTTAGCCACTCCCAGTCTCTATTTAAGCCTAAATTAATAGTATCCAATTTGCAAATGAATTCCAATTCAGCAGTTTCTCGCTGGAGTCTGGATTTGAAGTTTCTTTGTTTTAAGATAGCGACCTTCATGTCTGTGATTGCGTGACCAGAGAGATTGAAGTGTTCTCCGACTGGTTTATGAATGTTATAATTCTTGACATCTGATTTGTGTCCATTTATTCTTTTACGTAGAGACTGTCCAGTTTGACCAATGTACATGGCAGAGGGGCATTGCTGGCACATGATGGCATAAATCACATTGGTGGATGTGCAGGTGAACGAGCCTCTGATAGTGTGGCTGATGTTCTTAGGCCCTGTGATGGTGTCCCCTGAATAGATATGTGGGCACAATTGGCAACGGGCTTTGTTGCAAGGATAAGTTCCTGGGTTAGTGGTTCTGTTGTGTGGTATGTGGTTGTTGGTGAGTATTTGCTTCAGGTTGCGGGGCTGTCTGTAGGCAAGGACTGGCCTGTCTCCCAAGATTTCTGAGAGTTGAATCTAACTAACCTTCCCCCCCCCCAGCCCCAACCTAAAATAGCTTGAATTAAATCTTTTTCCCCACCCTATTGTTTTTCATTTTCATGTACTTCTGTGGCCAGCATGGGAAGTGCCAAAATGCTATAAGAAAGTCTGTTACACTGCAAGATTTGCAATTCAAAAATCCAGATACAATTGGGGGCAAATAAGACTCATGAACATTGGAGGTTTGCCTATGACTAGGGTTTGTCATTTTAAGTATACAGTATTCTCCTATTTCAAAGTTGCCAGTAAAATCCTGAATGTATACACATCTTTGTGGGAGAATAACGTTGTGGTGAAATGGGGAATTGTGAGCAGTATACATGGGTCTAGATGTGAACAACCTGTGAAAGTATGTACATCTGCTTCCTTATAGGTCCCTATATAATGAGATGGGAGGAAGAAAAATGGCTCTGAACCAGACTCCTGCGTCCAATCTCATCCCACTCCTGAATTTTAGAAAAGTTCAGATCAAGATCCCAGGGTAAAATTTTCAAGAGCACTTATGTAATTTTGGAAAGTCAATGGGATTTAGGCTCCTAAGGGCCAGATTTACAAAGCTATTTGGGTACCTAAAAATGCAGATAGGTGCCTGGAGGGATGTTCAAATGAAGCTAAGCAGGTTAGATGCCCAACTCCCACCAATGGGATGGGAAATCTTTACAACACTGGCAAAGTGCCTGAATCACTTTTGAAAAAGGGTTTTAGGCTCTGATGCTTTTGAAAAAAATTACCCCCTGAGCAAATTTCCCAGTTCTGGCTTATCTCTACATTAGCCAGAACTAAAACCCCAAATATGTGCTCGAGGACAAATCAGATTAAAAGCTAGCTCTGAATTTGGGCTCATCTCAGGAAGAGATGAATAGGCAGATTGATGGCAAAAAGTAGAAACGATGGGAAGAGAAGAATTTAGAACTCAGAGTTTAAACCCCATTACAGCCTACGTGCATGTATGTCACCGTTTTTAGTGACTTCATTCTGTGAGTATAAATTTATTCCTGCTGGCAGATGCTGAATTGAGAGACCTGAAAATTGAGCTCTCTATTTAATAACAAAACGGGTATAGTACAGACAACAACAGTACAAGTTTCCTTCACACTTCCAGTGTGCTTCAATCCTGATCTGGAAGGATCACCACCAGCAGCATGTCTGCATTCATTCGTCACTGGAAATTATTGAGAAATAGATGTGCAACAAGTTCTGTTACCGATTAAGCATCTAAAGCATCCCTTTCCCTCTTGTGCTCTGCTGTACCTCAGGCTTCATGATGTAGCTCTGTGAAGTTTTAGCTGGAGCTGGGTTGTCTGGTGAGACACATGCCATGGCAGTGGACATTTCTCAAAATGTACTTCATGATGTCCCAATTAACTGTTTTGCCTCTGTTTTTTATGCACTGCACCTTTAAAGATTTAAGAATTGTCTACAGAGTAAGGTAGCCATTTTATATTCAGTTCCATGCACATGATCAGAGGAAACACAATGTGCTCTCTCATAGGCTGTTGTCTTCATTAGGAAAAAAAGGACCTGCTAACATATGAAAGCTACAAACTGCCTTGCCTTCTTTAGGGTTTTACCTTGAGTTAGTCAACTCGAATTACCTACCTTGAGTTAAGACTACACTTTTTTCCCCCCCAGTGGAGACACGGTCACGGAGATTCTAATTTTGTTCTATAAATCTCTCAGAAGTCATTCAAACTGTGTTTTACGTCTTGAAAAGGAACCCATTAAAATCCTAATTAAGGTGAAAAGGAAAATAAATGCACAACTAAAAATTCAAACAAACTTGTCTCTTCGTGTGTTTCCCTTTGCTGATTCTTTTTTCCCCATAAAATGATAAAAAAATCTTTAAAGCAGACATGCAGTAGTTTTAATTTTAAAGTGAGCAACTGGTATATTTAATAATAATATGTATATACCAGAGGTGTGAATGCATTGCTGAGGGGGTGGCCTCAAACATTGGGGAATGGATTCAGTCGTCTTCTGCTTTAAATAATACAGAACTGATCATATTATTTGTTTTGCTATTTTTTAATATAAAATTTTCATTTCCTACAGATTTTATTCCTTTACTAGGAATTTTATCCATTCCATCTTTCTTCCTTTACCTCCCTTCCCCCACTCCATCTCAATCATCCCCCAACCACCCTCAATGTTTCTAACTGCAGTTTAAAATTTCCCTTGTCTCATTTTGGGTTTACTTGCACACCTTGCACATTAGCACCATCAAGAAAGAGCACAGAGCTCTAGAAACTGTTGCAGACTCATCAGTGGGAGCTCAGTAGCACAAAATACTGTCATTGGCTAAATACCACATGAACAATGGCTATTGTTTGCTTTTTGGCACAAAGACATTGTTTTAGATATGTAGCTGTCTAAATCTGGAGGATGTTCTTCAAAAGGCTATGAGGCTTAAGGTAAATCTGATTTGGAGCCTAACCTAATTGGCAGCATCTCTTTAAAAAGTCTCAGAACAGGGATAAAAATAACGTGCTGTTAACTTTGTGTCTTTTGCCCTGCACATTTATTTTGTTACATGTACTAATAAAACAACAAATGTGACAGACTTTTTATCTAGTCTTTATATGACTTGGATATAATAGTGCAACATCACTGAACTCCAAGCTGGCACAATGGGACTGATTTTGTTCCCCTTTGGGCCTTGACTTGGTTGGAATTGCAGTCGAGAATTAAAAGCAAATTGCTGAGTGCCCCATTCTGTGAGTTGATAGGTGTCTGCAGCGAGCTTCTCTGCAGCCTCCACCCTAAGTCACTTGAATGGAGCTTGAAGACGCTCAGAACCTCTCACACGGCATTCAGCACTTCGTATGATTGGCTCCTAATTCTGTATTTAATACAGTGTGTTTAATTCTTGAACTACCAACACCAAAAATTAAAGCTTCTGTGATTTCTAAACTATTCTTTTTAACTTAAAGGTGGATATAAGAAAAACATCTTCACTAGTCGAACCAGGACACAACTCCATATTTATATTAGCTGGTGTGATTATGCCATTGTGTGTACGTCACGATTCCATCAAGCTGTAGAGACCCACCATTTGTGGAAAGGCAATGTGTGAGTTTCACCAGCAGATGGCACCAAAAGATTTTTCTTGGGCCATTTCATTTACCTATATTCTATATTACCCATGTCGCTACAAAACTGAATATGCTTAAGATGTCTCTTATGTTTAACCTTGAGAGTGAACGTTCTTCTTTCAAACAATAGAACTGAGGTAGCAAATGATTCCCTTCAAATTGCATTTCATATAACAATAACAGTAGGGCCCAAGTCCTCGAAGGTGCTAGGTGTTGAGCCGCTCAGCATTGCAAAGCACTTGGTCCACTTGAAATGAATTAGAAAAGTGGAACATTTAGTTTTGACTCTACCCAAAACATTTTGGTTAATTCGAAACAAATTTTTCCCCAGGTTTTTCAATGTAATACAAGAGTTTGAAAATAACTGGTTTCATTTTGAATAGAAACAATGTTGTTTGTGTTCAACCCCCCATTTTTCACTCAGCTCTAGGAATCCCCCAAGTGGAAATCAATTAAATATAAACAATTGAGCTTATCAAAGTTAATTTTGATCCTCTAGACACCATGTGAGACCTGACCATAACCTTGGATTAAAACTGTCCTCAGTAGGGAAGGTGTTCACAGAATCCTCCCCAGCACCAGGTAGTTTTCTAGTTTTGCTCTTTATTTCCCTATCAAAGCCCCTCCAGTGTCTGTCCCTGCAGCTAAAAGGAGGCCCAGACACAAATGCTGTTCTTTCTGAAGAAGATGAGGTGAGAAGGGGTTACTGCAAAATAACACTAGATATGATGTCCTTTCTACCCCTTCCTCGCAAGATTTGAAATGGGATCTCTTGCATGGTAACAGGTTGTATTACTGCAAAGCTACTTGGGTAGCTCCCCTCCCCAAATTTTCACCTGTTTCTGTATCCAGATTTCATGATGTAAAAGGATGTTCATGATGAACAATGACCCCCATGCCAGAGTTTACCGATAGTAATAATCAACAGTGGGAAAGAAACCAACCAATCTTTAAACTACAAAAAATGTGCAGTATGATATAAACGATCAAATGATATCAAGGTGGAAATACAGCACTTCTTGTCTTGTAATGGGCAAGCCATTCACCCACGTCCTTAACTCCTTATGATCATGATGTTGTGACTGCTGTCTTAGAAGAGTGTACTAGGTCTGGACTACACTTAAAATTTACACACAAAACTACATTGCTCAGGAGTGTGAAAAATCCACGCCCCCATAGCTATGCCAACCTAACCGCCAGTGTAGATACAGCTAAGTCAATGCTTCCATTGACCTGTGTATCATCACTAGGGGAGGTGATGCTCCTACATCAGCAGGGGGAAAAAAGCCCTTCAGTCCAGTATAGACTGTATCTATATTATGGGATTAAGCCAATTTACCTATGGTGCGGTAGCTAGGCTAGTATAGTCCCCATAATGTAGACATGGCCTTAGTTCCTGTTTACAAGAGAAAGAAAGGGGAAGTTGAGAGTAATGAATATAAATCAGAAGCTAGTGATTGTAAAAGATTGATAAGGAAAACAAAGGCACACAAGGAGAAATCTATGCTCAGCAGCATTAAGAAGGAGGATTTTTTTGAAAGTATATTAGGAATACATAGAATTCTGACAATGATATTGGTCCAGTACTAGATGGAAATGATAGAATTATCATCATAATGCAGAAAAGGTAGAAGTGTTCAATAAATATTCCTGATCTATATTTGGAGAAAAAAGATAGTTATTCATATTCATTTTATTCATATTATATGATAACACTGTTTCCATTTCACTAGTATCTCAGGAGGATGTTAAACAGCAGCTAGTAGAGTTAGACATAACTTACATCCAAGAGTTTCACAAGAGTTGGCTGAGGAGCACTCTGGTCTGTTAATGCTGATTTTCCATCAGTCTTGGAACACCAAGGATGTTCCACAAGAGAGGAGGAAAGCTAATGTTGTGTCAATATTTAAAAAGGATAAACAGGATAACCTAGGTTAAGTATAGGCCTGTCAGTTTGACATCGATCCCAGGCAAGATAATAGAGTGCCTGAAATGGGACTTGATTAATAAAGATCTAAAGCAGGGTAATATAATTAATGCCAATCAACATGGGTTTATGGAAAATAGACCCTGTCAAACTAACTTGATATCTTTTATTGATGATACAGTTTGGTTGATAAAGGTAATAGTGTTGACATAATATACTTAGACTTCTATAAGGCATTTGACTTTGTATTGAATGCAATTTACATTAAAAAAACCTGCAACAATATAAAATTAACACACTATACATTAAATGGATTAAAAACTGGCTAACTGATTGGTCTCAATGTAATTGTAAACAGGGAATGGGTGTGTTTCTAGTGGGATCCTACATGATTGGTTCTTGGCCCTACACTATGCAACATTTTTATGAATTACCTGAAAGAAAATTAAAAAATAGTCATTGATTCAAGTTAATAGATGACACACAAATTGGGAGAGTGGTAAATAATGAAGAGAACAGGTAACTAATATAGAGTGAACTAGATGATTTGGTAAGGTAGGTGCAAGCAAATGTGAATGTTAATATGGCTAAATGTATATATCTAGGGACAAAGAATGTAGGCCATACTTACAGGATGGGGGATTCTATCCTGGGAAGAAGTGACTCTGAAGAAGATTTGTATGTTGTGGTGGATAATCAGCTGAACATGAGCCGCCACTGTGATGCTGTGGACAAAAGGGTAATGTATGTAATCCTTGGATGTATGTACAGGGAAATCTCAAGCAGGAACAGAGAGGTCATTTTACCCTCTGTATTTGGTACTGGTGGGACCGCTGCTAGAGTACTCTGTCTAATTCTGTTGTCCACAGTTCAAGAGGGACATTGAAAAAATGGAGAGGGTTCAGAGAAGAACCACAAGAAGAATCCTTTATAATTGAAAGGATTAGAAAAAGCACCTTATAGTGACAGACTCAAAGACCTCAATCCATTTAGCTTGACAAAAAGAAGGCTAAGGGGTGACTTGATTAGTCTGTAAGTACTTACATAGGGAACAAATATTTAATAATGGGTTCTTTGAACTAGCAGAGAAAGAAATAACACAATCCAATGGCTGAAAGTTGAAGCTAGACAAATTCAGCCTGGAAATAAGGTGTACGTTTTTAACAGTGAGCCTAATTTTACACTGGAACAATTTACCAAGGGTCATGGTGGATTCTACATCACTGGCATTTTAAAAATCAAGACTGGATGTTTTTCTAAAAGATCTGCTCTAGGAATTATTCTGGGGAAGTTCTTTGGCCTATTTTACACAGGTGATGAGACTAGATGATCACAATGGTCCCTTCTGGCTTAGAATCTACGAATCCTGCTTTCAGGTTCAGAATTCCTTCTCTGTGTAAACCACTGGATACTGGAAAGCAACATTCTCTCTTAGCAGCTTATAATACAAGGGAGGGTAGTAATAATAATACTTATGTAGCTCTTTACACGTTCAAAGTGCTGTGCAAATGTTAACCAATTGATCTGTAATTATTAGTTAACTATGGGCTTGATTCTGTCACACTTAATTCCAGGGGTGGGTTGAACTGGCATTCATGTCATCAGATTTGGCACCACTCCTCACCTAATGTAGTATTGCCAACCCCAAATACTCCAAAATCATGAGATTTGGCTTAACAATCATGAAATTTTTAAATAAGTGTTGGGTTCTCTTTATTTGCCTTCTGGGTTTTGAGCCTTTAAGGGGTTATGCTTTCCAGCCTTTCTCCACCGGTACGAGGGCTAAATGAAGCTGAGATTCTCATGTAACCAGATGACTCCAGGCACTGGGGCTGTAAGAACATCACCATACGTTGCAAGACTTGTCACAAAATTGTCAGAGTTGGTAAATCGGCTAATGTAACAAGGGGCTGTAGCACTCAGGGACTGCTGTGCCCCTTGGTCAAGGCCTGGCTTCCTGGTCAGCTGAGCTCCTCTTTGGCTGCGCTAGACTGGGTCTGTTCTTCCCTTCCTGCCTGCCTGCCTGAAAGATCAGCTACTGCCCCATCCTCCCTGCTAGCTGGCTCGTATACTCTGCACCTGCACCTGGCCAGCTAGCCTCCCCAGCCTTCCTCTCACAGGGTGAAAAGAAAAAATCACACACGTACACCAGGGGCAAAATTCAACCTCCTTTCCCGCCCCTCCCCAAATGTCTGGGGACAAAATTCAACACCTGCCTCTTAGGGAAGACTAAAATTCAACTTTTCCCCACTCAGCCTCTTGGAAGTAATCTCTACCTATATGGCTATTTATAATCAGCCCCTCTGAGCACCTGCTAACCTCCCATGGGAAGGAAAGGAGAGGAGATAGGAAGAGAATTAAAACAACAACTTTGCCCTGAGGGATTGGAAATTATGGGTTCTGGTCTCCTGGGCAGTGAGGAGAGGGAAAATGAGATGGTCCCTCCTTTCCAAGAGTATGCATGTGGAAAGCATGGCTGTGTGCAAATATCTGTAGAAAAGGCCTGAGTCAGGCCCAGGGACTACTCGGAGAGTAAGATACTAGTCCACACGAGTAAGCGGAGCAGAATCTGGCCTGAAAGCAACCCCTGATGGCCCCAAACAGGTTTATTCACTTGTGTATTATTTGTTTATAGAGCTATAAAAGTAAGACAAAAGAGACTTATCAAAGACTCTAAGCACCCTAACCAATCATTAACAATACAATAAATCCAGTGAAATCCCAGAGGCATTCAAGAAATCATTTCAACAGGAACTCAGTGAGACAGGCACCTACAGATACTCGTCCCCTCCACCCCCTTCATCATTATGGGAAACGCAGCCTCAGCCCTCTCCAAAAACCTGTCACACAGGTGTCTTTTGCAGCCAGCCTGTAAAGTCATCAAATCTGGGCTATTTCAGACCAGGGAGAGGAGCAAGTGCCAAAGTTCTGGAGCTCTCCCAAGGCACACTCTGTTTCTCTTGTAAGGAGGGAGGATGCAGCTCAAGTGCCCCTGCTGACGGCAGCTGTGGCAGCGTGGCGTGGGGAAGAGGCGTTGAGAAGGGCATCACTTATTTTTAAGCACATGTCAAGTTTTTGTTGTTTTGTTTCCAACAGGCTTTTGCTATGTCTTGGTCACATTCCAACAGCTATTTTAGTGAGTCTCCTTTTTACAGGCACTGTGGGTGAGCAGGAGTAAGTCTCTCCGTGCTGTCAAGAAGAAAAAGTGTGTGGGGATAGCTCGTGGTGAACAAACTAAATGAAAGCCTGAGGTCTGGGTAGGTGGCTTCTCAACTGCTGCTGCCATAACCGTTTGCAGAGAAGTGTGGGTCTCAAAATGACAAGCTACTGAAACCAAATGATAGGTGACTAATAACGTTACTGACTTAGTGGTTAATTTGCTGTAAGGCATTTTTTCCTCTTAAGCACAAGCATCTTTCTTTATCTTCTATATTTATTTCAGTTTATAGATCATTTAGTAAGGCAGATATCTCAATACAGTTAACACCCTAAGAGCCCCCCACACAGTAGATTTTGCATACGAGAGCAAATAATCTGGGGGATAAAATCTAGATTCCAAATGGGAAGAGACAAAGGTCTGCATGAAGTGGTTGGAAGATGGGCTGCACTGAAATGTTTCTACAAAATAGTTTGGTCAGTAACAGGTATGGTAAAGAAAGCGAGTAGAAGTATTTAGCTGTTGTGTTCTCACTCGGAGCTGAATTCTGCAGTCAGTTACACCAGCATCAATAAGATTAGAATTTGGTCTCTAGGATTCTGTGTAGTCCATGTAAGTACTACTGCTGTCTGCTGGTGAAAAGTAAGAAACAGAACATTGTTTGCATAAGAACTGGCTTGAACCAAACTGAGACTGAGCCTTAAAAAAAACCACATACACGACACCCCCCCCCCAAACCCAACCCTTTTATTAAAGCAAAGTTACCATAAAACGTTACCATACTACATGTACATTACTTATTATTGATTCAGGATCAGTATTCAAAGAACCTGCCTCAGAATTCTTGCTTGCTGTCCAGGGAGCCCTCCTCCTCTGAGTAGGTTGAAAAGAGTGACCAAATTTCTAAATACTTATCCTTTTATGGTGCTTCTCTTATGTACGTACTTGGTGTGAAAACATTTCCTTTAGAAGGACAGTCCATATATTACTATATCACAATTCCAGAGGAGTCACATTTTCTAGGAATGGGCAATGCAAAGTCTGGCTGCTCACAATTAAAAAGAAATTAGTTTGCCGTTCTGTTTAAAATGTAGATCCTTTACTGGAGCATTAAGAAGCAGGTCAGGGAATCTCTAGGATGCTGGCATTTTGTCTCCAATAATTTCCTCCCAAAACTGTCTAATTCCTGGTTACATATGCAAGTATGTTCCCCTTTCTCTGCAGCTCCTCTAACAGAGCACCTTCCTAATAGCAAAAATACGATGGATCTTGCCAGAAGTAAAATGCCATCTGTACAGTAATTTATAGAAATTTGCTTTATGAGCTCTACAAATTGAAGATGTCTGTCCCCTTTCCCATTGTGACAAAGTTCCTGCTCTACCTTGGTGGGTCTTGCGCTTATTGGTGGATTTGCTCGCCTTGGAGCTTCACAGCAGCCCTCAGCTTGGCCATTTTTCTGAATTCACAGTCCAGCTCGACTTCTCCTGTGTCTGACCAGGAGTTGGGAGGATTTGGGGGGAACCTGGGCCCGCCCTCTACTCCGGGTTCCAGCCCAAGGCCCTGTGGAATGCAGCTGTCTAGCGTGCCTCCTGGAACAGCTGTGCGACAGCTACAACTCCCTGGTCTACTTCCCCATGGCCTCCTTCCAACACCTTATTTATCCTCACCACAGGACCTTCCTCCTGGTGTCTGATAATGCTTGTACTCCTCAGTCCTCCACCAATCCACGTTCTCACTCTCAGCTCCTAGTGCCTCTTGCTCCCAGCTCCTCACACGCATACCACAAATGGAAGTGAGCTCCTTTTTAAAACCCAGGTGCCCTGATTAGCCTTCTTTAATTGATTCTAGCAGCTTCTTGATTTGCTGCAGGTGTTCTAATCAGCCTGTCTTAATTGTCTCCAGAAGGTTCCTGATTGTTCTGGAACCTTCCCTGTTACCTTACCCAGGGAAAAGGGACCTACTTAGCCTGGGGATAATATATCTGCCTTCTATTACTCTCCTATAGGCATCTGGCCCGACCCTGTCACACCATATAAAGACCCACTCATCCAGATAAATTTTTTTCATCTGAGTTCTTTTCTTATTGTGACAGTTCTTGGGGTACCTAGGGCTGTGAGTCATCTTGTTTCTCTTCATCTTGTGGTAGCTGGGTGTCAGCAGGGCTGGCCCACGACATTTTGGCGCCTGAGGCAGAGAGCTCAAATGATGCCGCCAAACCCCCTTACTTGGGGCAAAACTTTGAAAAGTCTCAATTCTGCCTTCTTCCTGTTCTACTCCTCTCATGGTACTGCTCTGCTACCTACCCCCATAAAGGAGAACTAAGAACTTAAAATGCCTTGTTCAAACATTTTAAGTAACACTTAACTTTTAAATGCCTGAACAGCAAATTTCAGAGTAGCAGCCATGTTAGTCTGCATTCACAAAAGGAACAGGAGTACTTGTGGCACCTTAGCGACTAACCAATTTATTTGAGCATAAGCTTTTGTGAGCTACAGCATCCGATGAAGTGAGCTGTAGTTCACGAAAGCTTATGCTCAAATAAATTGGTTAGTCTCTGAACAGCAAATGTAACTTTTCTTGTTTGCATAGTAAACACTGGCATTTTTATGTGTTTGAATAATCAAAGTGGTGCTTTCTGTGCCTTCTTGGTTGTGAAGATTTGAACTGCTTCCTGCTGACGGTCCACAGTCTGGGCCAGCTCATGCTCTATTGAGATGGTTGCAAGGCCAACAAGCCTCTCCTGTGTCATTGTGGAGCATAGATGTGTTTTTATCAACTTCAGCTTGGAGAAGCTGCGTTCTCCACTGGCAACTGTTACAGGAAGTGTTAGAAGTATGCACAGAGCAACAAAAGCATTTGGAAAGAGGGTGGTCATCTTATTTATGCACATATATTCCAGAACAGCCTTTGGAGTTGATCCTGTTGAAATGTATCTTGAAAGGGCTTTCAGTTCATCACCTAAATCACTCGCATCAATATCGCGCATGTCATCATGTGTCAACACTGTCTCTAGTGCCCTGCATTGCTGGTGTAGGTCTTCTTCAGGTATAGTGAGGAGTTTTGGAATATCATACAACATCCCAAATGTACTGCTGTGTTCCTTGAGCTTCATGAAACATTCTTCAACTGAGTGTATTGCACAATCTAACACCTGATTAAAGAATTCAACTTTGAATTGTTGTTTGGGGTCTCTTATGGGATTATCCCATGCCCCATAATCAAAATGTCGTCTTCTTTGGTGACTCTTGTATTCTTGAATGGGTGGGAAAATAGCTCCAGTGTGAAGTTCCTCTGACAACTTCTGAGCACTCTTCAGAACATTTTGAAATCCCTCATCTGACCGGTAAGACTGTAGGTATGACTTTGCTTTGTCCAGTTGTTCCATTGCTCCAGATATCTCAAGGTCAACACCTTGGAGTCTCTTGCTTACATCATTTATTTCAAACAGTATGTCATGCAACAACACTAAGCCACACAGAAATGTGAAGTTATGTATGTTTCTGGTGATTCCATTTCCCTCTGCCACTGTTCTCCCATGAACAGTTCCTGTCATAACATTATCCTCCTTAATGGCAACTATGGCATCCTCTGTCTTCCCAATTTGGTGTTTGATAGGCTTTATCGCCTCCACTCGACTTTCCCATCGTGTGGCACTCAGTGGTTTTAGTGTCAGAGAGGATGTTCCCAGATGTTGCTTCTGAGTTGATGCAGAGAAAAATACATAGAGGCTTTGAATTACATTAAAAAATCCAGCAGCCTCACTAGAAGCTGATGCTGCATCACTGACCACCAAGTTCAATGAAGGAGAACTGCAAGGGACAAAAAAAGCTTGAAGGTTTACCTCTCAGATCCGTGTCTGCACTCCTCTGTTCTTTCCTCTCATGTTGGCACCATTATCGTAGCCCTGACCTCGCATGTCAGCTATCGCAATTCCCGTATCTTCCAGCTTTTTAAGAAGCACATTTGTCAGACCAGCTCCTGTAGTATCATCAATGGCAATAAATTCTAGAAAATGCTCTCTGACAGTCACCACTGCAGGGACTTTTTCACTAGGTTCTGTTGTTGTTACAAAATGCACCATTAAAGTCATTTGTTCCATATGGCTGATGTCAGGTGTACAGTCCAGAATAAAAGAGTAATATCTTGTTCAGCCCTAGACACTTGTTCAGATCTCCCACAATCTTCTGTTTGACTTTTGTTTCCTGTAACTGTATGATCTCATTTTGAATGGTTTTTCCAAGGTAGTGGTGTGTGTACATTTCTTGGGTAGTGACTCTTCTTAGATGCTCCTGGAGTACAGAATCAAACTCAGCCGTCAGCTCCACAATTTGAAGGAAGTATCCATTGTTTGGCACATACAGCTTATCTGAAGTGCCTCACAGTGCTAGTTTTGGGTAGCAAACATTCTCTCAATGGCAATGAGCCTTTTCAGAACATTTTGTCAGTAAAGAGACTGATGCAATCTTCTCTTGATGCTGATCATTTATGGTGGCCTTTAACCTTAGTCTCATCTCAAGTTCTTTCCACCTATGGAATGTCTCTGGTGATTTGCTGCCTTCTCATGGCATTCCAGATTTCTAGCCAGATTTTTCCAGTCCTTTGTTCCTGTAGAACCCAATGTGGCTGGAACATTAGACTAGAAGAGTTTGCAACGAAACGGTATGCAGCATTCTGGGTTTTTGTGTACATAAGCCATGGCCTAGCCACTTTGTTACCATTGGGGATTTCACGCCAGTAATGTGTTGGATGGAAACTTCTATTTTCATTGTCTTTGGGGAACATGAAGTTTTTCACTTGCTGTGGCCCATGCAGTACAAGGAAGTCCCTCAGGCTACTGCTCAGGTGGGTCCACAGTCCTGGATCATCTAGACTTAAGGAACTAAACTCAGCAGCAGCCGTTTCTTGCGCCTCCACCACACTCTGATCTACACTTTTCTTCAAGAATGTGCATGGTTACATCCATTTGAGGTGGAGATATGGATGCTGCAGTAGCTGCCAGGTCACCTGCACGCTGACTAACTGGAAGATCAGGCATCTCCTCACCACGCACATCCTCACTGGGACCGGAAGGCTCACCATGAACATTTGTGTCTATGTATCTCAGGAGAGCTCCTTCCTGCTTGGATAGAAAAGCTTCCTTTGCTTTCTTTCTTTTTCTGAATGCCCCAGAGGGACGTTTTCTTCTTTCACTCATGACTGCTGTCCTGTGCCAGCTATAGTGGCTCTCAACACTCAGTTGAAGGGGACAAATAAGCAGGCTGGTAGCAGGGCCTGAGTGAGGGAAGATATCAGTGTCATAAGGGCCTAATTGGCTCCAACTACTTCAGCTGACTGCCTGTTCTCCTCAAGTGGGTTCAGGGAAGTAGCAGGAAGCTCCCTAAGAAGCTGGTGTTAATCAGTCCAGGCTCCTGGGGCTGCTAAAGAGATACATAAGAGGCTCCTCCTCCTCTCTCTCCCTGCAGCTCCTGCTGCTTTCTGTTATTCCCTCTCACCTTTTCTCCTGCCTGCCTCTTATGCCTCTTGTGCCCTTCTTCCTCCAGCACAGCAGTCCACCATCTCTGTGCATCTAGAGCAAAGAGAATACATATGCACCAGCAGCAGACACAATTTTCTACATTCTGGGTCCTAGCGGTGCCCCCCCCCCCACCAGTCTGGCACCTGAGGCAGCCGCCTCAGTTCTCCTCATGGTGAGGCAAGCCCTGGGTGTCAGTTCCCTGACAGCACCAGCCTTTCAGCCACTCAAGCATTTTCTTTTGGGCTATGCCAGCCCTGTCTTTGCCTTGCAGATTAATAATAGGTGCACCTCAATCCCCGAATCCCTTTGAATAATTCCCTTGTGACATCTAGCCCTAGACACTTGCTACTCACAGAAATTCCAGATTCTCAGCATCCAGAGGTGCAGTGACCCTAGTTTACCAGTTTTACCTTAAACCGCCACTCCTGTAAACCACACAGCACTTTTGAGCACTTACAATAAAACAAAAGTAGGTTTATTTAAGAAAGAATAAAGATTTAACTAGAAGTGAGAGAAAGGGATGAAAACAATTGGTTACAAACACAAACCTGGGTCTATGCTTACCAATAGTTCTTTCCTATTCAATAAAGTAGGCTTCCCCCCAAAGTTCAGTTTGTTGCAGAGCTGGCTGGTTTCACAAGAACCAGGATCCAAACATTCATGAAGGCCCCCTGTTCCTTAAGGGGTTTTCTCAGTGAATGGGTCCAGAGCGCCTTTCCCTACACTCTGTTATAGTGAAACAGTCTTTTGTCTTTATTCATAGCCAGGGCAATCTCCTGCCTGCTAAAATGTTCCCACCTCCAAGTGGTTTCAGTCATTGTCCATTGACCGTTCTGGGATGTGGCAAGGGTAGACAATAGAACATTGCATTACCTCGCCAGCTGATGAGGGAGTGGTGACAACTCCTTCTTGCTTGAATGGGCCATCCCGGAGACACATCTCCTGGTGACTAATTTCTACTCCAAGTTCATAAAACATACTTTCAATATAAATGAACGATTCGTGAAATATTACCCATATGTATATATCACCTTCACTATGAATCTTGAAAAGTTATGACCCTTACATATTACTCTTTATGGATATACATCCTGTAAGGCAAGTTTGGTGTAGTGAGTTTGTCAGGTCTGAGGTGAGAGTTGTTTGCAATGAATGAGGACCATTTGCCAAGAAGCCTCAGAGTCACACTTATCAACATCTGTTTCAGTCAAAATTGTGTGTATTTTAGCAATTAAACCTCTTGTTCCAGGCTTCTTCTGAATGAGCTCCTCAAATGTGATTAAAGATCTAGATAAAAAGCCACCTTTTATCAAGATTTCACAATAAAATGTTTGATTTGTAAATACTGAAAACACTGGCTCTTTGTATTATTTACATTATTACATATTTCTAGCTTTGATTCCAAATCAGGACCTGGGAACAGCTGTCTGAACTGAGTAAGCTCCGCCCTTAACCATAATGAATTATTATGTTGATATCTCCTAGGGATAAATTCCTGCTTATTAATGAAAGTAGCTAAGGGAAACGATCTTAGCAGCAGGCCTTCTAAAAAATTTGTTCAAAGCTACTAAGGTGGATAAATGTGTGATTTTTTAAAAAAATTTCTGGTGACCTAAAGTTCTTTTTAATGCAATAATTACTATAAATAGCTATATTTGGGCTCCAGTCTGTTTTGAGTTTTGCCCAGTCTAGATGGTCTATTGTTAATTCAGGTGATCACATCTTTTAATTGTGGTGCATAGTAATAGTAAGCCAAATTATGAAAAGATAGTCCACACCACTCTGCTGGCTTATACAGAATATTAGATCTCACCCTTTATCTTTTATGTTTCCATATGAATTTCAATAGCATATCCTTCCATGTTTTTAATGGAATGTCAAGGATATCAATAGAGGTGAAGTGAAACAAAAATAATAACTTTGGGAGGACATTAATCTTTACTGAGGCTATGCTACCTAGCCAGGAAATTTCATGTTTCTTCCATTCCTCCAAATCTTTGATTATATTATTTCACATTTGCTTTAAATTTTTTTTCTCCGCAATATTTATTCCTAAATATTATAAAGATTATTTTACCCATTTAAATGTATGTAGCTGGCAACAGTTTGATTCTTTCAGGAATATTAATTCCTAAAATTTCAGACTGAGCCTTTTTGGAAGGTTGAAGAGGTTTGGTTGGCTTTTGGTGCTACTCTGCACTTCCTGATTTTGATCAGTCCCATATATTAATGTAATCAACCAAAACATTTAGATTTTTTTAAAAGAATTATAAGATGATTGTTCAGACTGTGTTGCTGTCCTGAGTAGGATTTATTGTGTGTTCACTAAGAATAAACAATCCCGTGGGAACAATTGTTCAGTGTGAAAAACAACATATGCAGTGGAAACTCAAATGAGTGTGGATGCTATCACAGCTGTTCTTTTTCTCAAAGGGAGTGTTAATATCATATTGTTAATATCGGTGCTCTGCAAGAATTTATACATCTCTGATTCAGCAAAACACTTAAGCACATGCTTAAGTTCCATAGACATCAACGAATAGGGCTGTACCAAATTCACAGCCATGAAAAACATGTCACGGACTGTGAAATCTCATCTCCCCTGTGAAATTTGGTCTTTTGTGTGTTTTTACCCTGCCTATACTATACAGATTTCATGGGGGAGACCAGTGTTTCTTAAACTGGGGGGACCTGACCCAAAAGGGAGTTGCGGGGGGGGGGGAGGGGTGTCATAAAAAAAGGTTATTTTCAGGGGGTTGCGGTATTGCCACCCTTACTTCTGCGTTGCCTTCAGAGATGGGTGGATAGAGAGCGGCGGCTGTTGCCCGGCGCTCAGCTCTGCAGTCAGCAGTGCAGAAGTAAGGGTGGCAATACCATACCAGGCCACCCTTTACTTCTGCGCTGCTGCCTTCAGAGCTGGGCGGTGGAGAGTGGCGGCTGCTGACCAAGGGCCCAGCCATGCAGGCAGCAGCACACAAGTCAGGGTGGCAATACCATACCAGGCCATCCGTACTTCTGTGCTGGTGCCGGCAGCGGCTCTGCCTTCAGAGGTGGGCTCCCGGCCAGCAGCCGCCGCTCTCCAGCTGCCCAGCTCTGAAGGCAGCGCTGCCACCTGCAGCAGCGCAGAAGTAAGGGCAGCAGCACCGTGACCCCCCCTACAATAACCTTGTGACCAACGCACAACTCCTTTTTGGGTCAGGACCCCATCAATGATAACACTGTGAAATTTTAGATGTAAATAACCTAAATCATGAAATTTACAATTTTTAAAATGTTATTGCCATGTCATTGACTGAAATGGACCATGATTTGGTAGGGCCCTATCAATAAACCTTGAGCACATGCTTAAAATTAAACACATGCTTATATAAGTGGGGAAATGGTCCTGCTATTGTGGGGAACTTTCCTGGCTTATACACTACCCCGGTGAAATGGGTTAGCCAAGGGATCTGAGTCCTCACTCCCACTTTACCTTTACCCAGAATACTGCCTGACCTCAAAGGCTCCCCTTCTACTCTCCTGTGTGGCAAAGTCCTCATAACCCCAACAAGGCTGGGCCCAAGATTCCCTGGGGGGCTCGACCCCCAACCTTGTTGTGGTCACTTAGGGCAGGGGCTAAGGTGTGCCCACTCCGGGGTGTACCCTCGGCACTGGATGTTTCCCTAACTCACTGATCATTACATACAGTTCAAAGCAAATACAATTTATTAAACAGCAATCAATTTTAAAAAATAAGGAAAAAATGGGAAAGGTTAAAGGAAAACACATCACCCTGCTCTGTGGCACAGGGAACCAGCGTCTCTGGAATGTCAGGGAAGCTCAGTCTGTTCCTCACAAGTCCCAGACCCCTTCTCAGGCCCTGGCTGTGGATTGGACACTTGCTCTGGCGGTGGCCACACGCCCTCAGGCTCTAGGTGGCAGGACCCTTTTTCCCAGCATCGCCCCCACCCTGTTGGAGTTACGATCCCTCTCCAAGTCTGGGCTGAAAGGCATCTTAGCTGGGGGCGTCTTCCTGCGCTGGGCCCGTGGCTAGGTTTACCATATTTGAACATTCAAAAAAAAGGACACTCCACGGGGAGCGGCGGGGGTGGTATTTGCACCAGTATCTACCAACTCGCGTTGTATTAATGTGTTATTATACTGTTATGTATGCTGTGCACTACATGTTGTCTATATTGAGTATATATAAGAAAAAATGATATGGCCACAAGAGCGAAGTTTAATTATTTAAAGTTTACTGTACTTCTTTATATGTAGTGAGTCCTTTCCTTTCACCAGTTCTTCAGTTTTCTTTCTCCTCATGTGCCCACACATACGTCTCTGTAGATCACATTTTTCTCAGCAGTGGTTGATTGCTCTTTAAGAAGGGGGGAGGGATAGCTCAGTGGTTTGAGTATTGGCTTGCTAAACCCAGGGTTGTGAGCTCAATCCTTGAGGCAGCCATTTAGGGATCAGGGGAAAAAATTGGGGATTGGTCCTGCTTTGAACAGGGGGGTTGGACTGGATGACCTCCTGAGGTTCCTTCCAACACTGATATTCTATTCTAAGGCATGAAAGTTTACAAGAAGTTTGTCTAAAGTTGTACTGTACAAGTAGAATTCCTGTCAGCGACTCAACATTCAAATTGTTCCTGCCTTTGTCCACTGGCTTTGCATCAGTGAAAAAATTCACTCTACATTTGCATTGTGAGAAGGAATAGCAAAGAAGAACTGTGCAATCTTTAACAGTTCTGAATGACACTCAATGTTTTTGGATTTCTCAAAATATTTGGTTTCAGAGTAGCAGCGATGTTAGTCTGTATCCACAAAAAGAAAAGGAGGACTTGTGGCACCTTAGAAACTAACAAATTTATTTGAGCATAAGCTTTTGTGAGCTACATCCGATGAAGTGAACTGTAGCTCACAAAAGCTTATGCTCAAATAAATTTGTTAGTCTATAAGGTGCCACAAGTCCTCCTTTTCTTTTTTCTTTTTTCAAAATATTTGGTCCACTTTTGGTGTGCTAGCAAATTACCGAACTCTTCATCACTATTGCAACTTTCTGTAAACTTTCTGCAACTTCTGAGCAAAACACTTCACGTCATCAATTTGCACCCCCTTATCGATCAGGTACTTGATACACGGTTCCACATCACTCCAATTCGGTGTCTCACTCAGGGTAATCCACCTGAAACAAGAGAAGTCTTCCAGGAGTCTAAGCCACTTCTCCAAATATTCTAAGCATCTGCTGTACATATTATCTACTTCAGCACAGAATTTGTCAAACTCTTCATCAATTCCTTCCCTGCGCTTTTGTGCCAGTAGTCCCTCAACTTTCAGGGACATAAAGTTGTGAGTCTTGCGTTCAAGAAGGATAGTGTGAACCGACTTCAAACTTTTCAGCACTTCCCCGACAGAATTGCTTTCCCTTTCGATTTCTTGGATGTACGTTTGGAATACACTCATGAGTGAATGCAAGTGCCAGAGGTAAATCTCACTTAATTCATACTCAAAAAATATCTTAAGCACTGTGGGTGGTTTGTCCTGTGACAGAAAGAATGACTTCAAGGCCGGAAACAGCTGTATCAGCCTTGTAATGCCTGGAAATAATGACAGCCATCGTGTCTTGCTATGAAAAAGCAGCTTTCTGTATTCAACATCAACAAACTCACAGTGCTCCTTCAGCCGCTCAGTTCAGACAGTGTAATTATGAAAGTACTGGTAAATTTTAAAAATAATGTTCTCAGTGTCAACGTTCATTCTTTCTGCTGCATGGTGAACACAGTTGTTCAAAATGTGTGCTGGGCAACCCCCACCAATTAACGTTCTCTTCTGCAACAACGTCTTTAAGTTTACAAACACATTCTTTCCATCTTCATCACGCCGGAGTCCTCCAAACATTGTATTGCAGTTGTCACTTGTAAATGCAATACATTTTCTGAACAAACCAGTTTTTTCCAGTGTTTCTTTTACAAAATGAGCAATCGTGTCGGCCGTCTCATTGGGTGTGTTCTGGATCTCAATCAATTTTGACTGCAAACCGCCATTCTTCCAGTCGAAATACTGAATAATTACTGGAAAAATTTCCCCAGACCGTGATTGCTTCCTTCTGTAGCAACTCCACAGTAAGCTATGTCATTTTCTTCAAACATTTTCAGAACAACATCAACAGAATGCGGTGCAAGCACAGAGAGAACAATTGCTTCTGTCTTGGTTCTAGCACTTGAAAATTTCAGTGCTGCTTCAGAATCAGGGAATGCCTTCTTCAACAAGACAGATGTGCAATCTATTGCCTTAAAGCGATCATGATGCTTTACGGTCTGAAATGCAAAAGCACCCTCTGCTGCAGTAACAGCATCCTCTGATTTGCTGCCTGGTTTTACAAAGTAATCTGTCAATTTTGTTGATGAGCTCTCTTCTCAAACTGTTTTTTGTGCTTGTCTGGGTCCACATGAGTTTGTAAATCATTAGCGCCTGTATTTTTCACAGAAACGCAAGTACCAGGTCTACATACCAAGCACTCAGCTTCCCATTCTTCTCTACTACTTCGAAAACAGGAATTTCGTCTTTAGTTCAGCAGTGATTTTACACTTTCGTTTTGGCATTGTGTTTGGGGGTAGTAAAATAAAATATCAAATAAAGAGCTCTTGAGGAAACACTGCCGTGCGCGATACAAACTCAGAAAAGACACTGAAATTGTCGACGTTGCACTATCACCACTATGGAAAAATGATCATACTTGTCTGGAACCATAGGGCTAGGTGCCAACTTTTCCTGGTGCTGGTGGCTGCTCACACAACCCTGCCCCTGGCCCTGCCCTAACTCCACTCCTTCCCCATCCCCATTCCAACCCCTTCCCCAAAGTCCCCACCCCAACTCCGCCCCCTCCCTGCCCCATTGGACCCCTTCCCCAAATCCCTGCCCCGGCCCAGCCTCACCTCCTCCCCTGTGCGCGCCGCATTCCCCCTCCTCCCCTGTCCCTCCCAGCCATGCAAAACAGCTGTTTCGCGGCACAAACGCTGGGAACTAGGGGCAAAAAGTGAGCACTCTCTAGCGTGATCAACATTCACTCTCTTTCTTGAATGACCAACTTTTCTTTGGGGAAAAATAATAATGGCAAAATCCCGGATGTTTTTAGATATTTAAAAATTCCTCCTGGACGGCGATTTAAGAACCAAAAAGCCGGACATGTCCAGGAAAATACAGACATATGGTAACCCTACTCGTGGCCCAGGGTCCCCCTCACTCTCCTCAGCTACTCACCACACCCGGCTTCTGACTGCTCCAGCTCCAGTTTCAGCTCCACTCTGCCTCAGCATGGCTGCTGCTGCTGCTCTGCCTCCAGCTCCCTGGGCTGCTTCTCTGGTTGCTGCAGCTCTCCTCCCAGCGCAGCTTGGGCCCCTGCTCTCTCCTTAGCTCGGCCCCACTCTGTCTGACTCAGGCAATTCCAGCTCGCAGGGAGGACGGGACCCCCCTGGCCTCCTTACTCCCTCATTAGCCTGCCCGCCCTGTCAGTCAGGCTCACCTGGAGCATTGGCCTCTCCCCATTGCCCCTGGGGATTGTCAGTCTCAGGGTCCTGAGTTCCCATCGACTCTTCCCCTTTCTTTGGTACTGGGAGCTAGGCAACCAAAACACCCGCACTGAGTTTTAGTAAGGGGACAATAGTCCCCTTACACTTAAATGCTTTACTGAATACAGGCCTAAGTTACTAGCAAATCTCTTCCACTCTGGGAAATATGCTTGTAGTGCTGTTAAGGCAGAGATGACGCCGGCACATTTTTGAAGTGTATTTTTGTCCTTTATTAGAATATTTTGCCACCCTAAAATTGTCTTCCTAAAAGTTTGAAGTTGTGTGTGTGTGGGGGGGGCACCCCCTTGATCTCTGATTGGCTCAACCCATGGGCTGAGGACATGTTGAGACCTGTAGAAACCCCCTTAGTGGTGACTGGCCCTCATAACTGTAGTGTCTGGGCAACTCACAGGCTTAATGAATTGATCCTCACAATGCCCCTGTGGAGACAGGGTGGGGCGGGAGGTGGGCTTCTGGCAGTAGTTTTTGATGACAACAGAGCAGAAATTGTTGGTTCAGAATGTGAGAGGAGGGGGCTGTGGCATTTTGAGGCGTGTGAACTACAAAATTAATGAAGTGTTAGGCATGTCACACACCTGCTTTTTGGCTATTGCATAGTTGCCGGGTGATGCTAGACCACAAACTGTCATCTAACACTGCTTAACTGAATTAGCATGTCACAGTGAAAAGCAGGTGGCTTACTTCACTACTGTGCAAACAAAATGCCCTCAAATGCTGCAGTCCCTTTTTCCTTTTGGAACCTAGCCTTCAGTTGACACTAAAAACAGATTTGTCTAGAGTAGCTAATTCTGTTTGTCTAGGTGCATGAAAGTATATTATTTTTCTTACCCTGAGAGATTGCTTTGCCCTTTAAATTATGTCAGGGTTGTGGAGTAAAATGTCACTCCCAAAAGAAAGTGAGGTGCAGTGTTTGTAAAATGCACTGAAATCCTTGGACAAAAGCTGCTGTAGAAACACCTAGTATTATTTATTATTGTTTTGTTATTGGGCCACACCCTGAAGTATTTTTACTTGCACCAATATTGTCAAAACTGAGTGCCTAGGACTGAGGAACCTACAGAGAATGCATACTAAGGCATCTAAATATGTGACAAGATTTTCAGAATTATTCATTTCCCTGGATGGCAAAATCCTGGTTCCAATGAAGTCAGTGTGGACAGGATTTCACCCTGGGAGTTTTGACGAAGAATTGAATACACACTACTGGATTTGGCCTATTATTATTTTAATCAACTGCTTGACTGCAAGAAACAAAGAGCAGCAGAAGAATGATTCCTAACATAAAGCCATGGCTTCGGTTCAAGAACTGAACTTATTATAGAGGGAGATTATTAATATTAATGCCAATATACACGGACAGTAATGTCTTTCTGTGAAGCAACTGTGAGTAGTAGATCTGGATGAATACTAATAAAAAAAAGGATATGAATAAATTATTCAATGAATTTTGCCATTACTCATTGAATAATTCATCTGACAAATTGTATTTGCTCAGTTCTCATGGTTAATTCCAGGCATCCTCCTGAGAATATCTAGCTGGCTTCTTCGTGATACAGAGTGTTTTAAAGTACGTACTCCACTACTTGTTGCTGCCCCATCGGAACATGTGACATTCCATTCCATTCCTGGATGCCTGGCCACTTGAAACTGACAGCATGGTAATTAGTAGATGTGGCAGAAGTTGATTTTTATTTTTTTTATAAATTCAACATTGATTTTTAAGGAACTGTTAAAATTTTTCTTTATTTAAATTTATTTAAACAGTGGCTGGAAATTATTTGTGGGGTCAGACAATAATTATTTAATGATAATAGATGTTGAGATTCAAAAAGTTAAAGCTTTACATCGGTTAAAACTTAAATAATTAACATCATGTCAAAATACACAAAGTAAATATTCTTAAATCAAACTCTAATAAGTTCTCAAGTTGCATTTTTTCTATTTTGCCTCTATGTAAATTTCAGTTATTACTGCTGGAAATATTTTCATTGGTTTGTGAGTACAGTGAAATGGATGTTTACCAACGTTTACTAATAAAAATCTAATCCTTCAAAGCCTATTGTTAAGCAATGCTCTTTTAAAAATGTTTCTGTCCTTACTGATCTTTGTTGGTTTGTTATTATTCTCTCTCCTAGTTTTTCTGTACTTATTCCATCTCAAACTTTATGAAACAGTGGTTAGAAAAGGTTTGGTGCAAATAAAAATAGCTAGAGAGACACCTGCCCTTGTGACTGATGGATGTCACACTTGTCAAGTCACAAGTGTGATGTCACACTTGTCAAGTTATTCCTGGGCAAACACCAAGGCAGCATGATTCAGTAAGACTGGAGAGGTTCCAGAGAGGAACAGGGAGTAATAGGAGGACAGCTTAGAGGCTGCAGGGTCCCCTAAAGAATTTTTTTTTTAACTTTCTTCTTCAGTTGCCAGCCCATGGTAACTCATGGAAATTATTTTATATTTAATGTTACAGTGATCTGTGCAAAAACAAATAATGCACCAAACTTTCAAAGCCACCTCTGTTCAGTTTCCACTTTTTGCATGCAGTTCTGTGTATCCAATCATTTGCACCAGCTGTTATGTGCGCACAATACTTCTGGGTATGCAGATGATAGAATAAGCATTCACTCATGGCATTTGATTTACCTAGGCATGCAAATTTGTACAAATATGATCATTTATAAGTGTACATTGTGATGAATGAAGAACTTCCCATGCATAATACAAATCAAGCTTTTGAATAACTGGTCTCATAGTAATTATGGCCTTATTATGCAAGTTGTTCCACATGATTGGACACCAGCGCCAACATGGAAACCTATTGACTTCAATCAGGTACTACACAAGTACAGTGTCAACCCACATGGAACAATTTACAGGCTGAGCACCTACATATCAAAGCTTTGTATTAGCAGTGCAACCCTCAATGTCCCAACAAATTTAGTCCTGCACAGAGAATAAGAGTCATCCTTGTATTCTAATTCAGCTTTAAATCAGTACTGTGACATGCCCATCAATGGAAAAAAAGTGTTGAGTGATAAGGAAACCCAAAGAAGCAAGCGTTGCAAGCAAGCTTATGGTCTCAAATTGAACCTCAGCTGCCCTGGACTATCTTTGTAGAGGCTTTGGTTGGTGGAATTCTTCCTTATACTGTACATCTTCTCTGGGGACCAGATTCTGGTCTCATGTACAACAGTGTAAATCTGGAATAATGTCACCAAAGGCAGTGGAGTTGCCTTGGACTTACACTGGTGTAACTTAGGTCAGAATCAGGCCCTGTAACTCTGTAGAGGAGCTAACTGATGATGCAGGTAAATGAACAGGTTCACATGGAAAAAGCACTTGCTTACAAGTCCTGAGATTTTCCTAGCTAAACTATTGTCAAGCTGTGAGATAAGGCCAACAATTTGCAGAACACTGCCTTCCAATTTCTAATACACTACTTGTTTTTAGCTGTTTATTCTGGTGGAGGAGGGCGGGGGGCGGGGTGCTCAGGTTTTTGTAGAGTGGGTTGTCCTCCCTTCCTTTAATGAGCACCAGTTCTACTTTACAAAACGCAGCTTAATCTTTGGAAAAAGAAGTCAAATGATAGGTTTTTTTTCCCTCTAATGCACTTACACCTGTATTTTGTGTCTGTACCACACAAACTGGCAGGGTTAAACAATATTAGATAATTGTACCTGTCGTACACTGCACACTGTGCTTTGGGGGAGACAATTAATTGCTGGGCTTTTTGCCTGCAGGTTAAGCAGTGATCCCATCATTTGACTGGGAGCATGCCATTTTCCCTCCCATTCTATACTGTATTCAGCCAAGCAGTGTGAAAGGATTCATGTACAGCTGCACTGTGTGAGTGGGCGGGCATCTCATTCAGTAATAACTTCTAATTTATACAGCCATGAATATCTACAGCTATAAATAAACAGTTCTGACTGGCTTTGCAAGCCTACTCAAAGTAGAGAGAGAAACATCATCTTGGCTTTTTCAGAGTAGCAGCCGTTTTAGTCTGTATTAACAAAAAGAAAAGGAGGACTTGTGGCACCTTAGAGACTAACAAATTTATTTGAGCATAAGCTTTCATGAGCTACAGCTCACTTCATCGGATGCATTCAGTGGAAAATACAATGGGGAGATTTATATACATAGAGAACATGAGACAATGGGTGTTACCATACACACTGTAGCCAGAGTGATCACTTAAGGTGAGCTATTACCAGTAGGGGGTGGGGGGGTGGGGAGAGGGAAACCTTTTGTAGTGATAATCAAGGTGGGCCATTTCCAGCAGTTGACAAGAACGTCTGAGAAACAGTGGGGGGTGGGGGTGGGGGGAAATAAACAAGGGGAAATAGTTTTACTTTGTGTAATGACCCATCCACTCCCAGTCTCTACTGAAGCCTAAGTTAATTGTATCCAGTTTGCAAATTAATTCCAATTCAGCAGTCTCTCATTGGAGTCTGTTTTTCAAGTTTTTTTGTTGAAGAATTGCAACTTTTAGGTCTGTAATCGAGTGACCAGAGAGATTGAAGTGTTCTCCGATTGGTTTATGAATGTTATAATTCTTGACGTCTGATTTGTTTCCATTTATTCTTTTACGTAGAGACTGTCCAGTTTGACCAATGTACATGGCAGAGGGGCATTGCTGGCACATGATGGCATATATCACATTGGTAGATGTGCAGGTGAACGAGCCTCTGATAGTGTGGCTGATATGATTAGGCCCTATGATGGTGTTCCCTGAATAGATATGTGGACACAGTTGGCAACGGGCTTTGTTGCAAGGATAGGTTCCTGGGTTAGTGGTTCTGTTGTGTGGTGTGTGGTTGCTGGTGAGTATTTGCTTCAGGTTGGGGGGCTGTCTGTAAGCAAAGACTGGCCTGTATCCCAAGATCTGTGAGAATGATGGGTCACTACCAGCACTTCCAGCTATCTTCGAGACACCACTGACTTCCTAATAAACTACAATCCATCGGTGATCTTCCTGAAAACACCATCCCAGCCACTATGGATGTAGAAGCCCTCTACACCAACATTCCACACAAACATGGACTACAAGCCGTCAGGAACAGTATCCCCGATAATGTCACAGCAAACCTGGTGGCTGAACTTTGTGACTTTGTCCTCACCCATAACTATTTCACATTTGGGGACAATGTATACCTCCAAATCAGCGGGACTGCTATGGGTACCCGCACTGCCCCACAGTATGCCAACATTTTTATGGCTGACTTAGAACAACGCTTCCTCAGCTCTCGTCCCCTAAAGCCCCTACTCTATGTGCACTACATTGATGACATCTTCATCATCTGGACCCATGGAAAAGAAGCCCTTGAGGAATTCCACCATGATTTCAACAATTTCCATCCCACCATCAACCTCAGCCTGGACCAGTCCACACAAGAGATCCACTTCCTGGACACTATGGTGCTAATAAGCGATGGTCACATAAGCACCACCCCATACCGGAAACCTACTGACCGCTGTACTTACCTACATGCCTCCAGCTTTCATCCAGACCACACCACACGATCCATTGTCTATAGCCAAGCTCTACGATACAACCACATTTGCTCCAACCCCTCAGACAGAGACAAACACCTACAAGATCTCTATCAAGCATTCTTACAACTACAATACCCACCTGCTGAAGTGAAGAAACAGATTGACAGAGCCAGAAGAGTACCCAGAAGTCACCTACTACAGGACAGGCCCAGCAAAGAAAATAACTGAACGCCACTAGCCATCACCTTCAGCCCCCAACTAAAACCTCTCCAATGCATCATTAAGCATCTACAACCTATCCTGAAGGATGACCCATCACTCTCACAGATCTTGGGAGACAGGCCAGTCCTTGCTTACAGACAGCCCCCCAACCTGAAGCAAATACTCACCAGCAACCACACACCACACAACAGAACCACTAACCCAGGAACCTATCCTTGCAACAAAGCCTGTTGCCAACTGTGTCCACATATCTATTCAGGGAACACCATCATAGGGCCTAATCACATCAGCCACACTATCAGAGGCTCGTTCACCTGCACATCTACCAATGTGACATATGCCATCGCGTGCCAGCAATGCCCCTCTGCCATGTACATTGGCCAAACTGGACAGTCTCTACATAAAAGAATAAATGGACACAAATCAGACGTCAAGAATTATAACATTCAAAAACCAGTTGGTGAACACTTCAATCTCTCTGGTCACTCGATTACAGACCTAAAAGTTGCAATTCTTCAACAAAAAAACTTGAAAAACAGACTCCAATGAGAGACTGCTGAATTGGAATTAATTTGCAAACTGGATACAATTAACTTAGGCTTCAGTAGAGACTGGGAGTGGATGGGTCATTACACAAAGTAAAACTATTTCCCCACATTTATTTCCCTCCACCCCCCACTGTTCCTCAGACCTTCTTGTCAACTGCTGGGGAAATGGCTCACCTTGATTATCACTACAAAAGGTTTCCCTCTCCCCCCTCCCCCCCCGGCTCTCCTGCTGGTAATAGCTCATCTTAAGTGATTACTCTGGTTACAGTGTGTATGGTAACGCCCATTATTTCATGTTCTCTATGTATATAAATCTCCCCACTGTATTTTCCACTGAATGTATCCGATGAAGTGAGCGGTAGCTCACGAAAGCTTATGCTCAAAAAAAATGTGTTAGTCTTTAAGGTGTCACATGTACTCCTTTTCATCTTGGCTGTGCTGTTTTAAGATGTTGTGCAAAAGAAACATAAGGCTAGCTCCTCTTTTGGTGTAAATCAGCATAGCTCTATTGCAATCAAGGGAGCAATGTCAGTTTATACCTGTTGACTCTGCTGCATCATGTAATTTTTCTCTTCTTCTTTGGCTGTGTTTGCATCAGAGAGAGACCCAAACCCAAGCCCAGGGGCTGATCACCCTGAGCTATGGGGACAAACTTTTTATCGTCCTGAATTTAACCTCGCAGTGCAGGTCCCATATCTCCCTCATAGAGAACTGAGTAGGGAATGTTATCTTTTCTATAGGATTTTTAAAGCAACCTATAGAATTCTCCTCCACCTTCTGTAGATTTGCACTGAGGTCATGGAAGTAATACTCTGAAGACAGCCTGACTGCACAGGTGTAGTTGAGGGTATGATCTGCCATGAAGAACCTATGGCTGGTGGTGATGCATGAGAGTGAAAGAACCAGTCTGGACTCTCAGAGCCCAGAGGGAATTTGAGGGACTGGCAGTTAGGAAAATACATCTTCTTGAATACAGAGCCCATATGATATGGAAATCATGAGACACAATGAATATACAACCTCCTGGTGCCATTTTTACAGAGTCACTTTTCATGAAGAACTTCACTTTAATAGAGAAAGTTTGAGAAAGTAAAATGATTTAGTATTAACTCTACTGGATTCTATTAAACATCAACAAGAGTGCACCAAAACCACCGGGGCCCACCGTATGAAACCAGATCAAGTTATCTTCTCTTTAGGAATACTTGGATCCTGTATTTTGTTGAGCGGGCCCCCTGATATTTCTATCGCACATTAGTATCTATTTCACTGTAATATTTTGACACTGAACTTGCAATATATTATTTTGTTACTTTCTATAGCACGTATCCTCAATTTTCTCCTCTTCTTTCTCCCTTAATTAACTGCCCTTTTATCTTCTGCCTGCCTCTCCCTTCAGTTTTTCCATTGATTATCTTTTCCCTTTCTAAATCTCCCTGTTTTTCTCCTGCACTCTCTCCCTCTAATTCAACCAGAGCAAGAGGTGCTACAGTCCCCCCACTAGACTTTGAAGTGAATTGTGCAGGTAATCTGAAAATAGTATGGATGCACAGATCTCCTCTTGGCTCATAGGGATAACATGATATGCAATTTAGTCCTGGCATGTTAAATTCCCAATCCAGAATGTTACCAGGTGCATAACATGTGAGAAGAACAAAATGTGTATGTCCACTTTGTTTTTGTGTCTTATTCCCAGACAGCTAATCCATCCAGGTTTCTCTTTGATGCTTTGGTAAGCAGTAGCAAAACTCAAATGATGCAAACAACACCCTGGTGGATGGAATGTGTTACAGGGCTGAGCTATCGGCATTGCAATGAAGTAGTAGTTACCCCACTGAAGTACTGCCAACTAATTTAAAATTATCTAAATGCATCACTAACAATATAGAGACATTCTTAATTTATGCTGACGATTCAAGTACACTTTCACTCCAGGACCTGTTTTTTGTTTGTTTATTTGGATTTGCAAAGCACCTCTCCAGGTATTAACTCTAGGTATTAACAAAATGTTGAGGCTAATAATAGAAATCAAATATATCAAGCAAGGTTAGTAAACATGTGAATGTAATATAATTTTATGGCAGGCAGCTTTATGTTAAGCAGTGCTTTCAATTAACATACTTTTTGTCAAAGCAATCCTGCAGTCAGTATAATTACTTAGCTTACTTTTGCTTCAAGATTACCTGAAACCAAAAAAGAAAAAGTTTTGAGTTCTTGTTAGAAATTAAGAAGAAAAAGTTATAACATATTAATATTTCAGAATGTTTGCTGTTGCGAAAACGGTGGTTTCATGGTGAAATTTCTGAGCAGACATTCCTAATAAGTCTTCACCAGCCCAATTTGTTATCTTTCTAGTTTTGGAAGTCATGGCAATGTTAAAATTATTACTCTCCTTTTTATTTTTCCATCTGGACTTCTAGAAAAACATTGGGTGAGCCAAACAAGTACTGAATAAAGAGTGCTTGCTTTCACAGGGCATTTAAAGATGTGGTGTGAGTCCCACGGCAAGATCATGAGGTAATTTATTTGCCAGTTACAAGTTTACCACAGATATATCCTAATGTACATTGTGCAAGGGATGAGAAATCTTGTACACAGATGCATGCATTTCTTTATTCGTAGCAGTTGCTTTGTTTCATAAGCATCCTGTAAAATAATATCATTTCATATTTTCCACCAGTTTCCATGGTTGTGATGACCAAATGGCTTCACCAGAAGACAGAGTACATTGGAGAAGGAGTTTATCACAGTGATATTTCTTTTCCTCTACTTCATGGCTTCAGAATTCATGGAGGAAGCACTCCTTTGAAAAGAAAGCTTCATTTGCCCTTCCTCTTGTATTCCAGTATTACTATTGTATCTCCTGTTCAGAAACAGAGGGGAACAAATTGCTAATCAAACGCACAAATAGAAAAGTTCATTTATATGTGAAGCATGTTAGCATAGTGATAAACCAGAATCAGTCCCTGGAGTCTCAGCACCCCTGAAGTTGAGTGGTACTGGGATAGGGGTGAGAGCTGAATTGTGCAGTTTGGACCGATCTTTATTTTCAAGGTAGGAGGGAAGACAAACTTGCCTGGGTTGTGCCCAGCACAAGTTAGATTATTAGCCACTGAAGAAGCACTTGAAATGCACCATGGGCCAAGTCCTGGTGCCACTGAAAATAACGAGTGTCATAAGAACAATTTTAAAAAAAGGTTTAAAAAAAGGAAAACAATGGGTGTTCTACCATGGACTTCAGTGGGGAAAGGATCTGTCCCTATATTAACTGGATAAAAGAATATTTTAAAACAAAGGATTTTGGAGTCCAGACATTATCTTCTCTCCCCTCCATTCTCTATGTCCCAGCCTGACACTTGCTGTTAGCCAGTTGGCAAATCACTCTGTTTGCCTTCTTGTTGCACTGGATGTCCAGTACCCAGCAATAATTAATGTAGGTCTTGGCAAGCTTTTGCAGCCTACTTAAAGTACGGCTAAAGGCTCTGCACCTTTGCAGATGGAGATGAAGTGAATGCATCACATTATAGTGAGAAAAGAGGAGAAAATGTATACACTTTCTCAGGGCTACTTCACCTGGCATGTCATTAAATCAAACTATCCAATACCATGTGGAAGATTAATGACAGATTTATACTTATTGCCCCTGAAAGAATTAATTGTGTTCCACTAAACGTGTATTGCAAAATGGACAGAAACAAAGAACAATACAATTTAACTCTCATGGGAAAACAGTGAATGTGGAAAAGGGTTGGGTTTTTTTCCCTTTAGAGATGTGAGAGACATTAAGATGGTGGTCTGAACTGGCCAAACCTTCAGAAGCCTCCCCACCCATCTTCCCACTCTTCCTGCCCTTTATCCTTTACTATTAACAATCGTCCTTCTGCTTACTGAGAACATTTTAGAGGACGCTTAGTGGCCGACTGCCCTAACCTCCAAGAACATCCTTTGTGGGGAGGCTCTGAAGCTCTTCCTCCAGCAACAGAACTGGGTTCCACTGCTGGCCCTTTTCAGCTTGCCTGGTAGAATTACACCAGATTGCACAGCATGCAGGAAGCATCCTGACATACAGAAACATTCCTTGCACAATATCCTAGCAGAAGAACCCTCTTAGACTGACCAGTGCAAACGGGTATCTCATGGATAGGAAAAACAGGAGGTACTTGTACTACAGTGGTCATGTACAATTCTCATGGGTAGTCACCTGTCAGGGATGGTATGGGTTTACTTGGCCCAGCCTCAGCACTAGGTGCTGGAGTTGATGACTTCTTGAGGTCTGTTCCACTTCTGTGTTTCTATGATTTTACATGCTGGCTGGTGTGTATTTATATGGTTGGCCTTTGCTGATGGAATCATGCTTGCTTGCTCACTCAAGTGTTTGTGATTATGTCGCCCTCTAGTGGATGGCAAAGAAAGAGGTGATAAGCCCTCTTAACACTGACAGGAGATGAAAATCCTCTAGAGATACAGGTCTGTCTTTCAAGAATAGAAGATCCAGATTCTTGAACCCCAGTGGTCATTTGTGGTTTGACTGACAAATATGAAGCATCTCTAGAGAGAGAGCCACAGACTAGTTACAAAGCAATGGCTGACAGAGGAGACAAAGACAGACTAGGCGTTTGGCTCATGAGTGCTGAGACATTAATAACACCCTTTTAATTCCTGAAACTTGAGTCCTTTCCCCTACCACAGACGTATGGAGCTTGTGGACATAAATAAAGTTATTATTTTACTAATGTAATGAGGATACCTTGCTCATTTACACTTCAAATGTAAAGGGAGCAGAAATGAAGGTATTTCCTAGAAAGAAGAGTCTTTTTTTTTAAAGTCTGAAAACTAAAAGCAGAATCGTAGAAAATCTGGATTGTAATAAAGAAAAGTGGAACTTGGATCTGGCGTGTTAGTTTCTCAGAGAACACAGGTGTTTTATAGTTTATTTAAAATGTGACTTTCTGGTGAGGCCCACCCCTGTATAATGCTAAAATTTATCACTTCCCTCCCTCCAGGGAGGTTCAGATCCTTACAGCTTATCATTGTAGGTACTGCATTCTCGATTCAGAAGCAGTTCCAGAGAAAATGCAGCCACTAGAAAGCTTCAAACTTGCACCCCTAGGTTCCAATACCACTTTTTAAGTGCACTGAGGTATGCCTTGCCACAGTTGCTGTGCTTCCTAATAGTTCACCACATTGTACTAAGGAAGTCTGGCTGAAGAATGCAAACATAGCACCCATAAAATGTGCAGTCCCTAAACTTTTTATAACTGTCTATGAACTAGAGTGCATACCATAAAAACAGTACTACACCAAAAGACTGTTAAGATTATGATCATGTTCCATAAGCTCCGGCATCATAAAATTTATTGGTAGCTTTCTTTTTTTCATGCACAAATCATATTTCAGTTAAAAATTCCACTCAGTTTCTACAGGCTTGAATGTGCACTACCAATGGCATGCTGGAAGGCCTTTGATTCTGTAGCTTCAGAGAAACTCCTGCATGTTGAGAAAGAAGGGATTTTTAGGCGCTTATAATTTTCTCCAACTCAAATCTGATTTTCACTTGACCAATGGAAGGCACAGTTGCAAGCAAGGGACTATGACTCTACTAAATTTTAAGTTTCAAACACTAATCACTGATGCTTCAAAGCTCTTTAAAACAAAACAAAAAAAGTTGCAAAAATCTTTTTCTAGCAACATGAGGGTGTTTTTATCTCCCACAAGTATTGCTCAAAAAAAAAAAAAAAAAAAAACTTTCCCTTTTTCTGTCCAACTGATAATAACCCTGCCACAGATCAGCCAAAATGATATTTGACAAAATTATAAGCATCTGAAAGTGATGGTTTTGAACAAAAATTAATTACCATGCTTAACTATAGGCATTACTGGGTGTTCTGCCTGTAATAAAGACTGCATGAAGGTTTGGTATAGTATAACTGGGTTACAGGAACTCAGGTAGGATCACACAAATAATCTGTACTTAGTAGCCTTGATCCTGGAAATTGTTCTGGGTGGGTAGATGCCTGTCCCCGTGCAGAGCCCCCACCAGTGGGGTTCTGTAAAGCCCAGAGGCCCTCCCACATCCTACAGCTTGCAGGACTGGGAGCAATATTTTCTCTATCAGATTAGACTGTTGGTCCTTTAAATCAATATTCTGCCTTTGGCACTGAATAATACCAGCTACTTCAGAGGAAAATTTAAAAAATTGCTTAATGTACCTCAGCCAATTATTCTGTTGTACATTGTGGGGAAGGGATATCCTTCCTGAGATTTGGTGACTGGCCTACATCTCAAAGTTTGACATCTGACTACTGGGGACATGAAAAAATTCCTGAATCTGATTCACAATAATCAATGCTTGACGGACTTTCTTGGGAGTTCCAGAGCTTTCACAATCACAGGCCATACGTTGTTTGTGTTTCATTATGAACTGGGCAGGGCATTGCCTGTGAATGTGTGAGAACTTGCTCAAACCATAAGTAGGTGTTACAAGAGTGTTCTTTGCTGGTACATATGTCAATAGTCAGTTAATACATAAGGTGCCAGTAGATGACATGCAAGTTTATGTGGCCTAGTTCTTGGGTTTTGATGAACTAATAAAATTACTTGTTGGTCTGCTTTGCAAATGGCTTCCCTGATGCACAGCGCTTCACAAGTTCTTAACATGGTGTGAGAGTGGAATCTGAACCCACACGTCCATATGAAGGCCAGAAAATGTCTTTCCTTGTGCAGCTCTTCACATCAGTTCTTACCAGTGGTGAAATCTTGTGAGGGGAACAGCCAAGTTGTTAGGAGACACAGGCTGGAGTTTGAAAGAAAACAATACATTTATACTGTGACACGCACTTTATTGTGGGGAGGTGGTCCTTTGAGTAGCTTGATGCAGTATAATTACTTCTATGGTGGATCTCCTGTATGTTTTACTATGGTATTGCTGTGCTGTACTATAGTCCAGTAGTTCTCAACCAAGGGTACACATACCTCTGGGGGTACGCAGAGGTCTTCAAGGGAGGACATCAACTCATCTAGAGATTTGCCTAGTTTTACAACAGGCTACATAAAAAGCAGTAGCCAAGTCAGTACAAACTCAAATTTCATACAGACCATGACTTGTTTATAATGCTCTATATATTAAACACTGAAATGTAAGTGCAATCTTTATAGTCCAATTGATTTATTTCATAATTATATGGTAAAAAGGAGAAAGTCAGCAATTTTTCAGTAATAGTGTGCTGTGACCCTTTTGTATTTTTATGGCTGATTTTGTAAGCAAGTCGTTTTTAAGTGAGGTGAAACCTGGGGGTACGCAAGACAAACCAGTCTCCTGAAAGGGGCACAGTCGTCGGGAAAGAGACAAGGTGGGTGAGGTTATATCTTTTATTGGACCCACTTCTGTTGGTGAGAGAGACAACTTAATTCCCACAGCACGAAGAGTCTGAAGAGACTAGTAGCAGGAACTCACAAAGCACTGAACACACCCTCTGAATAAACATACATTGACAACTAACAAGCAAATATATATCCTATGTATGTTAGAAAGGCAATTGTTTTGCTTTCAAGCGATGCAGAGCTCTTCTTCCAGGTCTGGAAAACTACTCAGAATGTCACAGCAAAATACAAAGGTGGAACAGATTGTTAAACATAAGGAGTTGACAAATGTTCCTTTTTCTGTCAGAAATTGCCCTGTGTGTTCACATACAAATTATTTTATATCATTTAGTCTCATGCCCTAAACCAGGATAATTAAACCACTTTGGAAGCAACTTTAGTTCTAACTTCACTCCTTTGGTTGTATGCCTCCTTTCCAAGCAAGTTCCCCATTTAGCATCTGGGCCTTTAAATTTTAGAGAAACAGTTAGCTGCAGGCCTATGGAAGCCATTTTACAAGCAATTACAGCTTACTACCACAGTCTGCAGCTTCTTCTCCTGCAACCCGTGAGTGTTTGATCTTTTGTCCTTAGTGTTTGTTTTCTAGGTTAAGTTTTGCTCATTTCTTTCAGGGTAGGTATAAGCCACTTGTCTGTTTTGTCTGAATTTACTGGACACTTGCAAATTTAAAGGCCCCAACTGTTTTGCATGGCTTCTCCCTAATTCATGCATTTAAATCTCTTGCAAAGTAGCTATCTGGTGATAGCCAGTAAGGCAACAAGCATCCCAGATAGATCCTACTCACATCTAGCTCAAAGTAGACAAGTAAAGAAGCTAGAAAAGGGTTTGCAGGTCTGCTGAAGGAAAAAGAAAAGAACCAGCTATTTCTCTAAATGTTCAGATTTACACTAGATCAGGGACTACACCAGAACCTCAAATCATAACCCCTTCCTCACTATTTTTGGGGGAGGTTTGGATTCAAGGACTTTTGATCTGAACCGCTCTGGGTGGTTTTGTGTTCTGTTGGGAACAAAACCATGGAGAGGACCATTTCATCCTATTTTGGGATTCCTCTTTCAGTTTGACTGGTGGAAATACTGTAAAACCTGGGTTTTTTTGTGACATTTTCTACCTATCAAAAATGGCTCGTGCTTCACTTTTGGATGTACAGACCCATGGGCCAAGCTCTTAGGTGGTGTGAATGGTTACCGAACAATATTAGAAACTTTTAGCATTAAAAAAAAATTATTAGTCCTATTTTTTGTATCTGTCTGCCTGTATATTTGGATTGCAGTGGCTACCTTGAGTCCAAGCCAAAGCAAAATGGAAAATAACATATTTTTAAGACCTCAAATGCTACATAAGAGTTTGTCTGGAAAAAATTAAACAAATTTAAGGTCTGCTAACTCTTGGCTGTCCAGATGTAGAAAAGCATATTATATTATCAGAAAGAGCTCAGAATGCAGGCTCAAAAATGGTACAGTGCCCGTTTCTCTGCTGTGGCACACAAGATACTGAACCTTAAAAAAAAGTCAGTCCTGGACTTTGGAATAATTTGGGGGGAAACATGCATGTTGTGTGAGGAAAGAGGAAATCTTTTTGTGGCCGATGCTTTTAATTTTAAGAAAAGTTGTGGTTGCTTAAAGCTGCTCACAGGTTAGAATTGTAGGTAGTTCTGGGGTGGATGGATAAGTGGGCACAGTACAGGTAAGACTATTAAAGGTCTGTAATAGATGCAGTTCATCACATGCTGTGGGCATCAGGACTAGGAATCATCAAAATTTTACAATGCAACATTTTTTTGAGAGAAAACTGGGTTTTTCACAAAATGAAAATTCTCATGGAAGGTGGTGGTGGTTTTTAAAAAACTGAGTCCATCATAGAATGAAATGGTTTTGGTTGATCAACAAAAAATCAAAAATTTCCGCAAAGAAAATGTCGTTTTCTGACCAGGTCTAATCATGCCCACATATACGGTATATGTGTGTACATAATTTCAATGGATTAGATAAGTATGCAAGATAAACTTATTTGATTGAGAAATTATGAGCAATTTTAAGTAGTCTTATAACTATACATTTTATGTTTATGTTGGCTAGGTGAACAGCTGAACTCAGTCTCTGCATAAATGAGTTATTACTGACATACTGAGCTACTGATAGGAATAAAAGATGAGTCCAGTGTAACCGGTAGTTGTTAAGATAATGGCTGAGAAGGTCTGTTTCAAAGAAGAGAGCTAAAACAAAGAGATGAGATTTACTGACCAGTGATGGAGGGGGATAGTAAGGAGAAAGCAAACCAAGAGGGAGAAGGGTAACCTGATTGGGAAGAAACAGAAACCCGTTGTCATTGGCACCAAGGCTGGATATGGTTGTTAAAGAAGGAGAGGGAGAGATAGATTGGACTCTGGGGAGTCGACGTGCTAACTGAGACACTCTGGCAGCCTGCAGGATCGACAGAAATGTCTAAGGACATAAGCATATATAGTATTCTGTTTTCACTCAGTAGTACCTACAAGGTTTAAAGGGTGGGTGCAGTCTTTGACCTAACTGTATTTTATTCTGCTTATCTTTGAATTACTTTGGTTTTCTTGATCTTCTAATCGGCTTTGCCTTATTTCAATTACCATGGTGCCAAGGAAACAAATTTCTAATTGCTGGTGAGAAGCAAGAGGGAGGAAAACGTATCTGCCCTGGAGCCCTCAGTCCAAGGCATTGGGCAAAAGACTGCCCAGTCCTACAGAGTGTCCTCCAGATGCTAGCTACAGTCAGTAAGCAGCTTGGGAGAAGCGTGGTGAATTTCAGTAGTGACAGGCATAAGTGCCTGAAGGGCACAATAATTATAATGAAAAGTTATTTCTATATTTGCCAATAGGATTCTAGGCATACCATTATATTTTTCCATAACAGTAAAGGTTAAATGGTGGCATTAAGCCACTGTCCTGCCAGGGGTGCAGAACAAAACAACAGCACCCTAATGGGAGTTCCAGAGAGGCCTGGCACCTCAGGCCGACCTACCATTTCACCCTTCAGTTCTGTGCAGCATTCACTCTTCTTGGTGGCACACCATTTCTGTAGGCCAGCCCAGAGAAGGGTGGCACAATGGCTTTGCATTCTCTCCACCCTTCCCAGCCCCCTTTGTAGTCTGACCCTACGTCTCTAGAAGTATGCAATCACCACAACATTAGTCCACAGACATTGAGAACTTCATTTAAAACCATTAGGTTTGCTCTGCAATGAGAACGAGTTGGGCATTTATACAGCACCTTTTTTCTAGGAGGATCCTAAAACACTGTGAAAGCTCAGCAAACTAATCTGGGGCCAAATCCAGCAGTCTTTTTACATGGGCAAAATTCCTTGAGAGTTCAGTGGGATTTTTGTCCCAGAACAAAATGAGCACGGATGGAGGAAGATTTCGCTCTTGCATATTCTATCCTACTACAGGAATACCTTCCCTTGGCCACTCTCATGTAGCCACCTATAGGGTGGAACCAGCAACCATTGAAGAGTGCATGGCAAGGCTAGACAATATCATAGGCTTTGAATGTGAAGAACTGAACATGCATTTAAAATTACAAGAGCTGGGAAGAATGTAATTTAACAAACAGTAGAAATATTATCCCAGGACTAATGCCCTGTACTTGTGTGAAAAATGCCATAGGATCATTAATTATCACAAGAGGCCATGATTTTATGTCTGCTTTGAGTAATAAAAACTATACAGTGTGGGTCAGATCCTCAGCTGGTGTAATTCAGTGGAGTTCTGGTCACTTCAATAGTTCTGCATTAGTTTACATCAGCTGAGGATCATGCTGTGCGTGTAAAGTACCGGTACTTATTTTGCTGTCTGAGTCAGCCACCTGCACCTTCAAAATATGCATAGACTGAACTTGTCCAAAGGTCAGGGTATAGTGAGGGGTTGGACGTGGTGTTCTGGATTGGGTTTATCTTTGACCAACAGATCTTAGTGAAATTGAGTTCTCCTTTTTAGCTGATTGTATTTAGCCATCAGTTCCAAACACACTAATTTGAATTTAATTTGATGACTGGTTAGTATGTTCATTTTCCTTCAGTCAGTTATCATCTTGGGCATCAAATCATTTGTATTCCACTTGTGCTGCTTATATTGATAATCTCCAGTTGTTGTAACTGACTGTTTGGGTTAGGAAATAATGGAGAAACACCCATTATTATCCACAACTCTCTGACACCACATTCTACAGGCCATTACCCTCTGACCCCACTGAGAATTACCCAAAGAAACTACACCGTCTGCTCAAGAAACTCCCAAAAGAAGCACAGGAACTGACACACCCCTAGAGCCCCGACCAGGGGTATTCTATCTGCTACCCAAAATCCATAAACCTGGGAATCCTGCATGCCCTATCATCTCAGGCATTGGCACCCTGACAGCAGGATTATCTGGGTATGTAGACTCTCTCCTCAGGCTCTACGCTACCAGCACTCTCAGCTATCTTCGAGACACCACTGACTTCAGGAAACTTTAATCCTTTGGTGATCTTCCAGAAAACATCATCCTGGCCACTATGGATGTAGAAGCTTTCTACATGAACATTCCACACAAAAATGGACTACGAGCCATCAGGAATAGCATCCCCGATACCATCGTGGCAAACCTGGTGGCTGAACTTTGTGACTTTGTCCTCACCTACAACTATTTCAGATTTGGAGACAATTTATACCTTCAAGTCAGCGGGACTGCTATGGGTACCCACATGGCCCCGCAGTATGCTAACATTTTTATGGCTGACTTAGAACAACGCTTCCTCAGCTCTCATGCCTTACGTCCCTACTCTACTTGCACTACATTGATGATATCTTCATCATCTGGATGCATGGGAAGGAGGCCCTTGAGGAATTCCACCAAGATTTCAACAATTTCCATCCCACCATCAACCTCAGCCTGGACCAGTCCACACAAGAGATCCACTTCCTAGACACTACAGTGCTAATAAGCGATGGTCACATAAACACCAACCTATACCAGAAACCTACTGACTGCTATACTTACCTACATGCCTCCAGCTTTCATCCAGACCACATCACAGGATCTATTGTCTACAGCCAAGCTCTAAGATACAACCGCATTAGCTCCGATCCCTCAGACAGAGACAAACACCTACAGGATCTCTATCAAGCGTTCTTAAAACTACAATACCCACCTGGTGAAGTGAAGAAACAGATTGACAGAGCCAGAAGAGTACCCAGAAGTCACCTACTACAAGACAGGCCCAGCAAAGAAAGTAACAGAACGCCACCAGCCGTCACCTAAAGCCCCCAACTAAAACCTCTCCAGCGCATCATCAAGGATCTACAACCTATCCTGAAGGATGATCCCTCACTCTCACAGACCCAGTCCTCGCATACAGATAGCCCCCCAACCTGAAGCAAATATTCACCAGCAACTACACACCACACAACAAAAACACCAACCCAGGAACCAAATCCTGCAACAAACCCCGGTGCCAACTCTATCCACATATCTATTCAAGGGACACCATCATAGGACCTAGCCACATCAGCCACACCATCAGGGGCTCATTCACCTGCACATCTACAAATGTGATATATGCCATCGTGTGCCAGCAATGCCCCACTGCCATGAACATTGGCCAAACCGGACAGTCTCTATGCAAAAGAACAAATGGACATAAATCTGACATCAGGAATCATAACATTCAAAAACCAGTTGGAGAACACTTCAATCTCCCTGGTCACTCAATAACAGACCTAAAAGTGGCAATTCTTCAACAAAAAAAACTTCAAAAACAGACTCCAACGTGAAATTGCAGAACTGGAATTAATTTGCAAACTGGACACCATCAGATTAGGCCTGAATAGAGACTGGGAGTGGTTAGGTCATTACAAAACCTAAACCTAATTTCCCCCATACTAATTTCCCCCTACTATTACTCACACCTTCTTGTCAACTGTCTGAAATGGGCCACTCTTATTACCACTTCAAAAGTTATTTTTCCTCCCTCCATGCATCTGATTAAGTGGATTCTAGCCCACGGAAGCTTATGCCCAAATAAATTTGTTAGTCTCTAAAGTGCCACAAAGACTCCTCATTGTTTATCCATGAAGTAGTGAAACTTATTCATAAGACATTAAAAATAAACCTGTCTTGCACTTGTTTCATCAAACAGCAAACAATCACAATAGATAAATGAAGCAAAAGGCTGTCTTTGAGAGAGCGAGAGCAGGAGCAACTGTTCTGCATGCTACTCCAGAAGAGAATCCCTGGGGAAACCTGGTAATCTGTAATACAGGGTGGCACAGTTCACTGTTTGTATGTCTTTCCAAGGAATAGAGGCATGCTTGTTTACAAACAGATCTCTAGCTACTATACCTTGCAGTGTTTGCCATGCAATTAAGAACAATTTATATTCCTAGTAGCAGAGATACTCTGGCTTTTGATCACAGATTTGGGGCCAAATTCTTTGCTCAGTTACAACTCTGCAGTCCCTCTTAAATCAATGGAAATGCACAGTTGTGTTTGAATGCAGAATCTGGCCCTTCATCTTTTTTTTCATCTCTATGGCTACCTGCACCAGTCCTCACCTGGCAAGTTTAAGCAAGAAAAGGCTATGGCCAAGTTTTCAAACCTGGGTGCCTATAGCAGTCATCCTATTTGCAAAGTTTTGGAGCACCTTGGATCCAGAGTTACTCAGCACCTGCCAAATTCAGTCCATTTCTATTTAGGTGGATGTTGAGATTCTAATTTTAGGCACTCTGATTTCAAATTTTTGGCCTGAGATTTTTGTGAGTCTTCACAAATTTGGTCAAGGATAAAATATTTCCAGTAAAAAGATCCCCTCTCCCACTCCCCTTCCCAAAGCTTGCAATATTCCACCCTGGAACAAATCACAAATTTTCACACATTTGTTCTGAGTAAAATATATAAATTTCCCCCCCAACAGAAACCTTTTCATCTCAGAAACTATTTTTGAGGAGTGGGGGAAGGAGATTCAAAACCAGAGGGAAAAAAATAATCCTGCATTTTTTTTTCTCACTGTATAACATAACTACCTAAAATAATATTTTTTTTCTGTTAGGTGGGTTTCTAAATGGGGTGTTTTTTTTTTTAAAAAAAAAAAAACCTTGGCTCATGCCACCAACTCATGGCTGCAGAAGCAGAAAGGAGACATTGAATGGTTCGTTAAAGACCACAAACATGCCATTTATCATGTTCCCTTGACAGAAGCTCTGATGCTTGCACTCAGGTACATCAATGTCAGTTTTCTGTCATCGGTAAACCCTTCCTAAACAGCAGCAGTCCATAGTTCAATAAATTCTACGCGTGGGTACAAAAAGTTTAGGCCAGGGGAATTTTGATTCTGTGCATCATGGTGTGAGAAGGAATCAGATTCCAATTATTGTCCTGGCAAAAGGCCCTTCTCCAGTTACATTAGGGAAAATTGATGTAACACCCATTTTTTTTTTGCGGGGGGGGGGGGGGAGAAGGTGTTACTTAAAAAACTGGGGAGCTTTATTGGAGACCCAACACCTGCTTTGTGCCTGACCCCCCTTTAGACAGGCACACAAAGCACTGCTCCATTATTTGGTCTGCTTCCACTCTCAAAGCACATTTCAGTTTTTCATTTGATTACACGTGAAAAAAAAAAGTGAACTGACCCCAAATCATACGGTTGAGAAACTCTCCAATGTTGTAGATCCAGACAATGAGGACAAGGTTACTGCAGAAAAAGGCCGCTAGACCCACTGGGCTGAAAAAGGTGAAGAGAGGATATACCCACTTTCCAGTTACAGAGTAAATCCACAGGACCCTAGACAAGGAGAGAAATGATTTTTGGTTAGGACCATTCAGTTAGAAGAAGAATTTAAAGATTTTCCATCCAGGAAGGAATATGTTATCACAACTAACATGGTAAAGAATAAAAGAGATCAACTAACAGTAAACTACTGATATGCAGCATCTCCACTGGGCAGTTAGAAAGCTGGACTCTTTTCTGTGAAGTACACATGTCATTTAACACGGATTAGAACACATGCAATGTTCTACCAGGACCAGCTTGGTACTATCATGACCCAACTTCCGTGAGTATAATGGTATTTAAATAACTGAAGTAAGTCTTCTCAGTTGAGAAATAGGGATATTTAACTATAATGTCCTTAACTATATTGTATAACAGCAAATGAGCTTTTCGACACATCTTTTTCCAACTGGTTGCCCTGGCTTTTCAGATCAGAGACACCTGGGGAGAGGAAAATGCTATTGCTCATCTTTCTGTCCCTTCAGCAGTGACCAGTCCATCGGGGAGCAGCTGGAGGAGGCAAAGATTCCCCAGCACCTCTTCCCTTTGTCCCATAGAGAAGGGGAAGGAAGAGCAACTGTAGGTAGGTAGCAGAGAATGTGGTGGCATTGTCCACCCTTTCCCCTTTCTGGGCTGTTTATAGGGCTTCATATCCTTCATTCTGTCCTGCTTCCTCTCCCCTCAAACCCAATCTACAGCTTGCTGTGGCTACCAGTTAACGTGAGTTATTTGCATACTGTGACTCTTAACGGTCAAAAGAGCCTTAAAAGTTAATTTTTTGATTGATAAACTTTTGAACTTTTTTTTTATAATACGACACATCTGTGGATAAGTGTAATTCAAATGGCACCTCACTGATCCGAATTGGATTACAATCTCAAAGGAAGTTCCCTGAAAAGACAGGTGACATAAAATTAGGAGATTTGTATTATATTAGGCCAGAAGGATGGGCTGAGGCTACATTGAGCTCCTTTGCGGTAGTGGGGGCATCACCCTTGTAATACAATCTGACAATGGAAGAAACCCGTGCATTTGGATCACAAAGTCCTGAGTTCTATTCCCCAAGGGCTTGTCTATGTGGTAGGGTAACATGCCCTATGGGGGTGTGGTTTCTAAAGCAGACTACCATGTAGCATGTGAATTGGTCCATGTAAACCCTGCTGGTGTGCACAAAAGGTTCTCTAGTGCCCTTTAATTTAGTGCTGTTTCAAACAGTTAAACAAGCCCCAGGTCCAGCAAGATTTAACTGGCAAGCATGTTGTTCATTTTTTGTGGCCATGGATCTATTATAATTTTATTGGGAAGCTGAGCCATGTCTGTTGTCTCTGTAAAGCTGCCCCTTAGACTTTTCCCAGCACTGCCAATAGGGAGATATTCTGGTGATTTTTTCCACACTGCCAGTATTTTCATGGGAGAGTGTGTCACTCTATGAGAAAACACTAGCCTGCCACTTGGCTTTGTGAGTCATGCCTCAGGATATGTGTGTCACATAGATACCCCACCAGAATTAAGATATGTCACAAATCTGAGAAACAGGTAAATGCTAGAGAAAACAGTAGAAGTGTCCTTAAAGCAGGAAAACAGCTCAGCAGTAGTTAGAGAAGGCACTCGTAGGATATAAAAGAAGAGGTGTGTGAAGAAAGATTTGTTAGCGCTCAGTAAGAAGGTTGATGGAAGAAACTGGTTTTGCTGGTAATAGAATTTTATTGGGCTGAGCTTGGAAACATTAAGAGTAGAAACTAGTTTTATAGATCCATCATAGGTCCTCTGATCAGAGGAAACAACTGGGGTGTGAAATGACTGAGGAAATAAAAAAGCCGAAAAAAAGGCCTCAATAGTGATAACAGGAAATATTATCTACAAGACACTAATTGGAGTCTCAGAGGGGAAAATGATGGAGTTGGCTTTTTTAGTATTATGTAGAGTCTATACGTATTTTTTTTAATATGATACCCATGTCTCAGCCAATTACAGAGCCAATGATCCTAGTCTTAGGTAGTAGGAGATTAGATTGTGTGGATCAAATTTTTCAAACTTGGGTGCCTTAGGACAGGCACCTAAATCGATTTTTTTATTAACTTAAATAAGTGGCCTGATTTTCAGAGACGCCAAGCACCATCATCTCTCACTTGAGTTGATGGAAGTTGTGAGTAATCTGGCAGGCTGTTCTGGTGCATAAATATGTATTTGGTTGCCTGTCTTTAGGTACCTAAGTTTGAAAATTTTGGCTACAGTGAGCAGAAACAATGGACGGAATGGACCAAATTTTTAGCAAACATCTAAAAATGCACTATCAAACTTTGCACCCGTTGTACAATTGCACATTTTGCATATGTGATTATTGGTTCAACTCCCATACTATATTCAGATGCCTATTATTTTGAAAAATTAGGTATCAATTTAGAAATGGAATAAAAAGTAGTTTTGTGATAAGAAATAGAATAGAGTATCAAGTGACAACGAATAGTTCAGGGTAATCTTGAAGTAATGTTTGCACTTCTGAGCAATTATAGGAAGGGTACAACTTAGCTGATGGCACAGGGGTAGCAAGTATACCAAAACGCTATAGTATTTGGGGGCAGCATGTATAAATCAGTAAGACTTGATGTACCATAATAACCTAAAAGGAAGAAGACTTAGGGTTTCTCCTGTCCTCTTGTTACATGTTCCTGATTTCCACTAATCTTAATGGGAGCTACACTCTCACTGAAGGAAGAAAAGTAGTCCCTGAGGTGGTATTCAAAGAGATATGTAAAATCAGGACAGGCAAAGAACGTATTGATGCAAATTAGGTATTTGAGATAGCATTATTTCAAAATGAGAAGGTCATGAACTGAAGCTGAGCACAGGTATCTAGCACATAATATAATTGAAATGTTTTAATTCATTATCAAGATGGAGTGGACACATTACTGGAAAGCGATGGAGTAGAGACCCTCCATTTATGTACTTATTTTATTTAGTTACGGCTTAAGATGCAGTACGCACTATATGATTATTTATATTTCCTGAGCTTAGAAAGGGGGTATGATCTCCTTCGCTTTATGGCCCAAAGTACATTTCTGATGATTGGCGCCTAAATTACTATCCTCTTTGCTGTTACATTGATTTTACAATTGAAATGGAAAAGGGCAGGCTGTTTTTAAGGTCTAAAATTGTATAACCCAAGAGTTCAGAGATACAAGCTTTGGTATTCTAAGACAGGGAAGAAGATTACAGGCCAGGTTTTTGATACTTTTAATTGATTTCAGGAGGATTACTTGTAGAGTAACGTCCTACTCAGCATGAGAAGGAGTATCAAAATCTGTCATTACAGGAATTCACTAACATGTCTGCCAGGTTTCTCACCACACCTGGCAGCCTCCCATGGTTGGAAACCACCCCCAACTTTTGAGTACAGCAAAAATAAATTTCTGTAATGAAACCCCACGTGGAAGCAGGACCTTGAAGAAAGGCGCATGCATGGGAAGCCATTCTGGCTTCTCTGCTTGACTCTTCCCTTGCTTTCCTGGCGAATCCAGCACCTCACATGGCAAATGGGCCACCTGAATCCATAGATATGGAAGAAAGGGGAATAGTAAAGATGCTTCTTATGGAGGATAAGGCCACATGATTGGACTATTGACGATTCTGCAACATCAGTGAAGGCAGCAACAGCAAAGTGTTGGCACCTATAGGCTGGATGCAGAGATTTAAAATGTAAAGCAATGTTTTAGTATAAAGACTTTGGGGCTGAATGCTCAAAAGGAATTAGGCTCCTAACTTCTGTTTAGACCCCTAATTTCCATTGATTTCAATGGAAATTAGGAACCTAACTCCAGCTGATCATTCAGCTCATTTTGTTGCTGGGAACCAAGGTGAGTAAAATGAAAGGTTCTGTGCTGTCTCCAGGAGACAGAAAGCACCAGCATGGAGATTGGCATGAATGTGCATGCAACAGTAGGAAACTGGAATACAAAGGGCAGGACTCTACAGAAGATGACACAAGGGACAAGTAACAGATAGCTATCTGCTTGGGGGCCCAATAGCCAGGATATGGAGTACTGTGATCTGTGCTTAATTTGTGCCAGGACTTGCCAGGGCTGAGCCCCGGCACCTCTAGGCTTGGGGATTCATAGCCTCAGCACCTGGGGGCTTGCTGCATCAGTTATGAAAGTAAAAAAAAAAATTGCTTGAGCCCTGGCACATCTTTCATTACAAATGAAGCGCTGACTGTGATATACTAGAAGCTGAAGACAACAGCAACTCAAAGAAAACTTTGGGAGAAACCACTAGTGCAGGATGTGACTAGAACTCGGCTTGGCCATGGTTGGCCTGGTTGTGATTGCTGATTATCTAGGATACTGAGTCTTCATCCAGTGGGCGCTGCCAGAGTGGAAAAGCACTCTCCTTCTTTTCAGTGTGCAACATCTGAGACCGTGACCTCCGCTCACTGGAACATACATGGGTTTAGGCCCATGTTCTCACATCAGGCAATACTTGCTGTGTGGTTTGGCAAGTTGATATTGTTGCAATCAAGGCATACCCCCACCAAGAAGTCTGGATAGTACTGGCTTAAAACAATTGGGTTTGCATGATAGATCTCCGTCCTGCCTCTAGCTGAAACCTGACAGGTCCATGTCAGATCCTTGTGTTACAAAACAAAAAGGTGATTTCTTCTCTGGTTTATTTAGGTCATTGTGGTAAGGGTGGCTGCTGTTGAGGTGAAGTTGTGTGGGGCAGAGGGCTCTGTGGGAAATGAAAATGCTAAAAGCATGCATCTCATGGCATTATTCCTGTCCCATGGAGGTGGGGCAAGTTCCCAGAAGCATAGTTTGATCATGAAGACAGTAAAAGTCACAGAGCCTCAGAAGAGAACAAAATGTGGCTCAACGCTAAGTAATGCAGCAAAATGGTACATAGGAAAGGAATTTGGGACACAATGATCCTAATTTCATTAAGGTTAAGATTACATTAGGATAAACCATTCCTAACACATGGTCATATAATGTAGTAGCAAAGTCCAATATTTCCAAGCCACTATAGAAGGATCTCAAATCATAAGTGCATTTTGTCTGTACAGTTTATGTTATATTCTGGGTTTTCTTTTAGTGGGATTGAGGCAAATAATGTAATGACAAAGGCAAATTCATTCAGACTAATGTGTTTACCGCCATAGGTAAGAACTTGTAGAAACAAAGAATTCCCCAATTCTTCCTCCTTTTCCAAAAGATGCCACACCTGCATGAGAAGCAAGCTTATTCTCTTTTTCCGGAGTAGGTCATTTAGAGAAAATCCCAGGGGATTATAATACATAATTCTTACCAGCTGAGATAGGCAACAGAAACAAATCCTAATAGGATCAGTCCTTTCTTCTTTGGTGGATAACGGTGCGGGGTAGCAAAGATCTCCAGCAGAGCAAGTGGCAACACAATAGTGTGCTGGGAAGAAAAGGGGATATGTCAGAGAGTGGCAATAGTGTGTTGTGGTAACCAAATTAACCAAAACACTTGTGGCAATGTGTACATACATGCAAACAAATTATTGGTTAACAGTATAGAATGCCACAGAAAAGCATGCCACTTTACCAGTGAGTAAATTCCCATGATACAGCAAGCATTGAAAATTTCTTGTTACACAGAAAAAAGTATGATGATGAGGTGCTACTATAGAACACCTTACTGCTGTGCATTGTAATCGCTAATGGATAGTGCAGGGATTTACTGCATTATCAGATGTACAAGGAAAGTTGGAGTGATCTCCATGTATACAGTAGTATAAAGATCTTGTGGAATCTATCACTGTTTATTCTGAGATGGAAAGGAAAACCCTCTTGGCATTTTCTGAAAGACTTTCCATGCATAATTTAAGCCGAAAGGTGATTTGTTTTTTCCTTTAGGTAAATTTGGTGAAAATATCTCTAGCCATTTCTGAGTCATTGGAGAGTGGGAAAAAATACTTTAAACTCACCTTTAAATAAAAACCAATTTGGGGGAAATGTTATGTGCTGAAAGGTAAAGAATTGTTAGGATTAGAAAGCTACAAAGAGACAGAAATGTTAAGAATAGAAGTAAAGAATCAGTTTCCAATACTGCAAACAGTGTCCCAAAGTTCCATTCCCAGACTGGTGATGGTTAAATATATTTATCAATGATCTGGAAAATGGTGTGGCTGTTGAGGTGACAACATTTGCAGAGTACACAAAATGTAGTTAGGTTAATAATGATTAGAAAAGACTGAGGACTTTCACAGAGACCTAACAAAGCTAGGTGAATGGGAAGCACGAAGACAGGTGAAATTCAGCATTGACAAATGCAAATTCATGCAAATTGGAAGGGATCTTTGAACTACGGGTGCACCTTGCTGTGTTTGTTCTAAGGCCCTTTCAGATCATAAATACCCCTCCCCCCATCCCCCGATCTACCTGTGGATCTCCATTTGTCTGTACAGAAAGGGAGTTTGTGCATCTGAGTGGCACCGTCTCCACAACCAGGCCCTGTGTGTAGTGTGGAGTTGGGGCAGACTGGGGAAGGAGTGGTTGGGCTGAGGGCAGAGTTTTGGAGGAGACATATCTTAGTCCATCCAGCCCCACAGAAATTAACCAGAGAAGCTGATCCAACCCCAGATTGTATTAACTGTTTTGTGAGTCGCCATGGGGAGCTGCTGGAAGCAGATTGCAAAGCCTTTGTAGCATGCTCAGGGGAGTTGGGGGGGTGCAGTGGGCTAGCATTGCTGCTGGGGTACAGGGTCCACTTGGATATCACTGGCCTCTCACAAAGGGTCTTGAGGTCCTCCAGGTTTCGAGGTATTTTTTTCCCCTCCCCTCATACAGGGTCAACTTGGGTCAGCCTCAGGGAGGAATTTCTTGTGGGGATTTGCACATAGAAAGTCCACTTCTCTGGTTTTCAACATGAAAGATGATGCTCCGGCTCTAAATTAACTGTAACTACTCAGGAAGAAGCCCTGAGTGTTACTGTCAACCGCTCAGTGAAAACAGTTGTTCAATGCACAGCAGCAGGCAACCACAGCAAGGCCTGCTCAGTTGGGCTCCTAGTAACTAAGGCAATTGGTTTTACAGATAGAATGTGGGAAAAAACTGCAGCAGCAAACATAATACATGATTTTTTCTGTGTCATATAATATGTTACCTTTAAGGTCAGACCAAAGTCAATTGAAGTGACGGGGAATCTTTCCATTCACATCAGTGGATTTTGGATCAGGCCCATGCAGAGGACATGATGGCGTGGTATGAGATGTAAGTTTTATTGGCAGATGTTTGGGAGAGAGAGTTACTTTCTACCTCTAAAAGAGCGTGACACATTATGGCTGCATGCTGCAAGAGAGCACTTAGTAGATTCCTCTCACACATCCCTAGCATGGGAGGCCTCAGAAGCCGTTATTCAGCCCCATGTGGCTTGTTGCCAAATATCCTTCAGTTTCAGTTGTTGTATTCTACAAGCTAGATAACAAAGGTTTATTTGATTGTTCTAGTTCATCTCCCTGCCAGTGCTGTTGAGACTTCTCTCTGTTTTATTTCATACCCTGGACTAGAGTCCTACAACCCCCCTCAGTCAATAGCAGAGGTCCAGCTGTATAAGTTCAAGTGATTCTTGGATACATTTAAGTAGAAAAAGGTCTTCAGTTTGTACAAATTAATTTCCTCACAGTCCCTATAATTATGTCTTTTACTCAGAAATGTGTCCCAATTTTTCACATAACACCCAGTGTCCCAGGCGATTCCTTTGGGGGCACTCAATGACCTAGCTTTCCATTTCATCAGTGGAAACATTTGTTTTTTCAATAACAACAAATTATTTGTTCAAGCCATATTGCTGTACTGAGGAAAATGTATTCTGTGTTTATTAGGCCCAGCCATTCAGTGGGAAGAGCAGTGTTTTGAAGTCAAGAGAAAATCAAATGAATTTACAGCAGATACTTATCAAAGCTGAGTTTGTTTGTTTGGTGTTGTTTTGCTCAGAATGAAAGTTAACAGTTGCTGAAAGAAATGGAGTACTTGTGGCACCTTAGAGACTAACCAATTTATTTGAGCATGAGCTTTCGTGAGCTACAGCTCACTTCATCTCTGTAGCTCACGAAAGCTCATGCTCAAATAAATTGGTTAGTCTCTAAGGTGCCACAAGTACTCCATTTCTTTTTGCGAATACAGACTAACACGGCTGTTACTCTGAAACAGTTGCTGAGTGGCTCACGATAAACTCAAGCAAAGCCCCAAGTTACTGAGGGGGGAAAAAAATCCTTCACTCGGAAAAACATGTTGAGTCAGAAGCTGGCAGCAGTGACGCCAACACATGTTTTATTAAAAAGTATACTCTGTGTTCTATGTGAATAGTTCATGATCCTAACAACACTTTGCCACAAAAGACTTCCAGTTTTTTTAATTTTGAAAGCAAGATTGCCTTAATCATAGGCAGATAAAGAGAGATCCTGGTGTATGTTATAGGAATGCTCTCTAGTGAAACTTGTTCGTGTACAAATGGCTTCTTCTTTTATATTGGCTTCTTACTCTGGGTGAGTGTGTGTGTGTATGTATGTACATTTTAATTTTCTAGTCTTTCTCATTCCTGAACTTGAATACACACTGCACATGTCCTTGCCATACTGAACACGTGCACATCCCTGTGATACACATGAAATGCAACAAAATAATTCTAAGTGAAAAAGCTAGAGAGAGAGACAGAGCCTTTCATCGCCATGCTAGTATCATAAAGCATGTTGGTGTGTTCACCCATTTTATGAACTCTATCTACAGTTTGTTTTCTCCTTTAGTAGCAATTTACAGTGGAATTCATATGGAATAATGGAGTACATTCACAAGAGTAAATGGGTTCAGTGTATTTATGTTTATACAGCAAATACCAAAGGAATGCACGATTGGCCACCTATGGCAAAGTGTGTCCTTACCAATGACATTCAATTAGCTTTCCAAATGAATTCCCTTGGATGGCTGATAGAAAGCTGACTTTAGTGATGAACATTAGTGATGGCCCATATACTGTGGTTGCTAATACTAGTTGTAAGGTCTTTAAAGGCTTTTCATTTTCACAGGGAAAAAGTATGCTCTCATTCTAGCTATTTTTAATATTAGTCTTTAGTCACCAAACACCATGATTCATTAAAGACAGTTATAAACCCAGTTTTAACCTAACTGTGTTGTTATTCTGACATTTATTTAAATCAGTTGCATCTTCGTTTGGAAGCAAACTTAAAAATATATACTGTTATGCTTCTTGATTTAAAAGGAAATCTAATAATTAGGCTTGGATTGACAACAAATCAGAATGTTGGCAAAAATGGGTGGAAGCAATGACTCATTCTGTGTTTCAATTAACAGTTTCTCAGTTTTACCTGCAAACAGGGAAACTGATAAAAATAATTATCACAGAGGGAGAGAAAATTATTTCATTCTGAGGTTAAAAAAGCCAAAATCACGGTGTAAAACAATAGTGGTGTGTTCTAATCTCTTTGTCAATGAAATGAATGAGCTTATTCATCCCTTTTCAGGAAACTTCACTATTTTTTGTTTTTGTTTTAATTTAATTTAATGTGTATTTTAATTAATATCTCTGCTTGTTGAGAAGTTTGTTTACCTCTTCAGTTAGGACGGCAAAATTTTAAGTGGGAAAACTAAAGCTTTTGCATTTTTTGCAGAATGGCGAATGGAAAACTAAAATCTGTAGCATTCATGAAGCTCTCTCAGCTGTTTTATCAGATGGTCAGGTGTTCGGAAATACAGCTCAGGTTATAAAGACGATAAAATATTATGTTCTCCAAAATCTTTTATCAATTATTTATTATTATTATTATTTATTCAATTGTTAATGCTGGGAAACTTTCTCTTGAGTATGACTCAAACTTCATCTGAAATATTGGCATACTGACTGGTCTCCAGAACATAAGAGTTAAACTGTGACATTTTCATATTCTGTTAAAACAAGAAATAATGATTTTGTCTTTTTCCCTCTGTATTCTTTTATGGGATGCATTTACTATGGGATGAACTGAACAAGAGCAAATTGTCTCTTTTACACAAAGAATTAAGAACTTGCAGTGCTTCTACTTTCCAAACATATTATGTAATTTGAAATATTTTTTATCTAATAACTTCTTCTTCTTACTTCTACTTACAAATGTAGAATCTTTTTGGTACATAGCTGCACTCAAAAACAATACAGTGTAAAACTTCAGAGCTTACAAGTCCACGCAGTCCTACTTCTTGTTCAGCCAATCCGCTGAGACAAACAAGTTTGTTTACATTACAGGCAATAATACTGACTGCTTCTTGTTTACAATATCACCTGAAAGTGAGAACAGGCATTTACATGGCACTTTTGTAGCTGGCATTGCAAGGTATTTATGTGCCAGATATGCTAAACATTCGTATGCCCCTTCATGCTTTGGCCACCATTCCTGAGGACATGCTGATGACACTCGTTAAAAAAAATGTGTTAATTAAATTTGTGATTGAACTCCTTGGGGGAGAATTGTATGTCCCCTGCTCTGTTTTACCAGCATTCTCCCATATATTTCATATTATAGCAATCAGATGATAACTCAGTATATGTTGTTCATTTTAAGAACACTTTCACTGCAGATTTGACAAAACACAAAGAAGGTACCAATGTGAGATTTCTAAAGATAGCTACAGCCCTCGACCCAAGGTTTAAGAATCTGAAGTGCCTTCCAAAATCTGAGAGGGTCGAGGTATGGAGCATGCTCTCAGAAGTCTTAAAAGAGCAACACTCCAATGCAGAAACTACACATTCCGAACTATTAAAAAAGAAAGCTGTTTTGGATTGTTATTGAGCAGAACCCGTCATCAGCATGGACATGTGTCCCCTGGAATGGCGATTGAAGAATAAAGGGACATATGAATCTTTATTGCATCTTGCCTGTAAATGCTGGCTACAACAGTGCCATGAGAACATGTGTTCTCACTTTCAGGTGACACTGTAAACAAGAAGCGGGCAGCATTATCTCTTGCAAATGTAAAGAAACTTGTTTGTCTGAGCGATTGGCTGAACAAGAGTGAACTTGCGGGCTCTAAAACAGGGGTGGGCAACCTATGGCTCGCGTGGCAAACATGGCACGTGAGCCAATTTTTAATGGCACGCTGCTGTCTGCCAGACCCCGGCAGACAGCAGCGTGCCATTAAAATTACACCCCCGCCCTCTCCTTGCAGGGCAGGCAAGCTTCCCCCTCCCCCTGCCTCTTCCCCCAGCGTGCTGGGTTCCTGGCCCTCCTTCTCTCCCTCCCTGCAGCCGATCAGCTGATGGCCCTTCCTACGGAGGGACCGCAGCAGGCTCTCTGCTCTGGGGACCTTGGGGAGGGGGGTGGAATCAGGGCATATCCCCACCAGCCCCCTGCTGTGAGCCGCTCAGGGCAGGGGGCTGGGACCCCAGCCCACACCCCCAGCCCTCTGCCCTGACTCCTGCATCCCCTCACACACACACCAAGCCCTCTGCCCTAACCCCTGCACCCCCTAACACACACCCAGCCCTCTGCCCTCACCCCCACACCTCCCACACACCCCAGCCCCGTGCCCTGACCCCTGCACCCCCCCACAACCCCAGCCCTGACTCCTGCACCTTCCTCACACAACCCCAGCCCCCTGCCCTGAGCACCAAACCGGAGCTCCTGCACACACCCACCCCGCATTCCCACCTGCACCTCTCACACCAAATGGGAGCTGCCCAGGTAAGCGCTCCACACCTCCTGCCCCAACCCTGAGCCCCCTCCCTCATTCTAGCTCCTGGCCAGACCCTGCACCCCATCCTGCTCCTTCACCCCCAGCCCTGGTCTCAGCGCACTCCCACACTCATCTCAGTGCAGAGAGAGGAAGAGAATGGCTAGAACCAGGGAGAAGGTAGGTGCCTACTCTATGTGGACAGGGCCGGGATCCCAGACCAGCAGTGGGCTGAGCGGGGCCGGCAGCTGGGACCCTGGCTGGCAGGAGCCGGCGGACTGAACCCCAGACTGGCAGCGGGCTGAGGGGCAGCGGGCTGAGCCGCTCAGCCCACTGCTGGTCTGGGGTCCCGGCCGCCGGCCCTGCTCAGCCCACTGCCAGTCTGGGGTTCTGGCTGCCGGCCCCTTGCCGGCTGCAGGCCCCGCTCAGCCCGCTGCTGGTCTGGGTGAACGGAACCCCAGGCCGGCAATGGGCTGAGTGGGCCAGTGGTGTAAGATCAGCATTTTATTTTAATTTTAAATGAAGCTTCTTAAACATTTTGAAAACCTTATTTACATACGACAATAGTTTAGTTATATAATATATAGACTTACAGAGCGAGACCTTCTAAAAAAACGTTAAAATGTATTATTGGCTCGCGAAACCTTAAATTAAAGTGAATAAATGAAGACTCAGCACACCACTTCTAAAATGTTGCTGACCCCTGCTCTAAAATTTTACATTGTTTTACTTTTGAATGCAGTTATATTTTTGTCCATAATTCTACATTTGTAAGTTCAACTTTCATGATAAAGAGATTGCACGACAGTGCTTTTATTAGGTGAATTGAAAAATACTATTTCTTTTGTTTTTTAGTGTGCAAATATTTGTAATAAAAAGTAAATATAAAGTGAGCACTGTACACTTTCTATTCTGTGTTGTAATTGAAATCAATATATTTGCAAGTGTAGAAAACACCCAAAAATATTTAAATAAATGGCATTCTATTATTGTTTAACAGTGCAATTAATTGTGCGACTAATCGCGATTAATTTTTTTAATCGCTTGACAGCCCTAATTAATGTTTTTTATTTATTATACAATCTGGAGCAGCAATGCATGGCCAGGAAACCAAATGAATATCTGTCTGTGTGTATTTGTGTGTATGTACACATGTACAAGAGTTACAAAAAGTTCTGCTACTTTAGCCAGGCATGAATACAATTGGGAAGCTATTGCTTGAGTTTAATCTTAGCAGCTGTCAAATATCATCAAACCTTTAATATGTCAGAAAACAAACTTATTTCTTCCCTTTCGAGGTCGAATAGCGCTCACCATGGAAAAGTGGAGGGGACTATGCAAGTCCCACATTTTCAGAAATGCCATTTGTTTGCAGTTACCAGGAATGCAGGCATCTTCACAGTTGTTGTACATGGAAATGTCACATTAGATGTTTGAGTGAATTTGTAGCAATAGTGCACACAATTTTGCACATGTGCATTTCGTTGAAAATGTGGACCTTATTGAGTATTTGAATGATTATTATGATACAGTGTGAGTGAGTTTTGGTGCCAAAATTGTAATAATATTTTGCTCTGAAACTAAATACACAAGTAAGTGGGTAAAGTTCACATTGCAGTTTGAAGCTGACATGAGACAGAAATGATACAATCTTTCAACATGGAATTTTGTCTCCAGCTGTCTAGCCAGGGGGATGGGTTAGGGAGCTAGCACTTGTGCATTCTCGAATAACAGAAGTCAAGGAGGATTCAATGCCTTAACATTCATCAGTGAAATAACCCCATTTACTCAGAGAGAAAGTGTTTATGTCAACAAAAATGGAAACATCTGAAAACTACATACAGCACGGGGGAAAACCAAGGATCTTAGCATCCAAGTGTGTGTGGCAGTCACTTTAATGCACCATAACCCTCACACTGACATTCTTCTTTTCTCCTAACAAATGAATATAAGCGGGAGCCTATAAATGTCCATAGCTGCCGGAGGGTTTAAAACCAGGATAGTTGGAAATGCAACCAAATGGAAATGTTTATCTCTTTGCCTATTTAAAAGAGCTATTAAATGTTTAATACAAGTGCAGGAGAAATCATATGAGATGGTCAGACATGTGGCCGAAAATGCCCAAGTGTATATGCTATGAGTAAATATATTCTTTTGAAAAATAGCAGTCCTGGATGGAATGCACTGAACTAAGATCCTGACTACACACAGACTTTGCAGCAGTTTTATAACTGTTGGGTTAGGGGTATGATATTTTACTTTTAAAGTTATACCAGTACAGCAGCTAGTGTGGATATCATCTGTGTAAAGGTGCCTTATACCAGAATTGCAGAGTTCTCCTTCCCATATAAGCATAAGTTATACTGGTATAAATCACACTTATGCTAGAATAACCGTATCCACACTAGGGTGGGGTTGTACTGCTTTAACTATACCAGTATAGTTAAAGCAAGAGGTATAACTTTTGTCTGTAGACAAAAGCCCTTAAATGAGGAGAAATATGGGAAGCCTCACTGGTATTGTGAATCCTTCTTGCTTTCTATGTTCGTAATGCTGTCAAAACAACAATGGCTCACTTAAGTGAGGCCTCTTGTGCTCCCGTGTTCTTGTCCCTTGCTTTCTGCATTACCCTCAGTATGCCCAAATACTCCTCAGCTGTCATTCATTGAGGCAGTTTGATCCAATGGAGAGAACACTTAGAGACATGGTTCGCTTGCTAGTTCTACCATTAATGTGCTTTGTGACCATGGGCAGGCCACTTCTTCACTGTGCCTCTACTCTCTCCCACCACCTCTTTGTCTTAACTGATTGTAAGCTCTTCAGGGTATAGACTGTCTCTTACTGTGTGTCTGTAAAGTGCCTAGCACGATGGGGTCCTGATCTTTGTTGAGGCTTGTAAGAGTTACCATAATACAAAGAAATACTAATAATTTAGGCAAGTGTAATATTAAACAAAAACTTGCCTATAGTCTAAGAAAGTAACTTACGAAATCAAACTGAAAAGGATAATGTTTTGCAGACCAAAAGGAAAAAAAAGTATTTTATTAGTGAAGAAAAACATATGCATATGGTTATTAAGAATGCAACTGAATGAATAGTTGCAAGTTTTCTTTATCGTGCTACAAACTAATGACCCACGATTCTCCTTTTTTGTTTTACTGTCAATCCTGTCAACCCCTTAAAAATCCAGTGTTCTTCTCAACTGCCATTAAAATGAATAATATATTCACGTGATTCAATTCAAACCATACACAACAGGTAGTGGCTTTTTGGGGAGCATCCAGATACAGCTTAAAAACAGGTCAAGAACAAAATAAACAATTTCAATGAGAGAATGGGCCAAAATGGCTTTTATCTGTGTCACTCTCCATCTAAAATCTTTGGTTCAGATAAAATAATAGTACTTAGGACTTATGTAGTGGTTTTCATCCATAGATCTCAAAGTTCTTTATAAAAATGGGCAAGCATACTTACCCCCATTTTACAGATGGGGAAACTGAAGCACAGATGTAAATGAATTGCATAAGACTCAATAGGAGAGCCAAGACTAGAACTCTGATATCCTGTCTCCCAATGTAGCACCTTCTCCGTTGGGCCTCACTAAATCCTCAAAATAGAATTTGATTTCCAACCACTCTTCCCGTTTCAAAATGAAAATTTTCCACTTAGGTCATTGCAAAACCATGACTAAAACATAATACCCTTGGTACATAGCTAGTTGTAACCATTTGAATGTTAGAGCAAAGTCTCAACATTGCCTGTATGCATTGCTCAGATTGCTACAAAAAGGAGAGGGGTACATCTTCCCACCTGCTCCTTTTCTCCTTTAGTAACTATTCAGCATGAGCTTGTTCCAGCAGGAGACTAAATTCACGTGACAAGCAGCAAAAGCCCCCATTTAGACATTCTGTGGCTAGTTATGCAAAGTGAAAACCCTTTGATGTACCAGTATCAGGGAAAATATACAGGGTTGGTTGGTTGGTTGATTGCTCAAGAAGCTTTGTGTTCCCAGAGTGTTTGTGCATGTTTCTTGTATGACCTAGACAAACTGTTTGTTTAGTTACATAACATAACGCTTGTCCTATTCATATAGTTAGGGAGATCTCTGAATCAGATCCTCATTGGTACTTAGATTGGTACTTAGATCCCTAAAGATCCATTGGTACTTAGTCCCAGTTTTACATGAGTAAATCCCCAGGGTCTAGTCCCCTGCTATAAATACCTAAAAGAGTCATTAGAGCAGGGAGGACTGGACTGGACTCTGTCTCCCACCTCCCAGGTTGGGTGCCTGAAATACTAGGCAATGGAGTTATTCTCTTTCTCTCTGCTCCAGTGACTCTGTAAGTAGCAATCCACAATGGAACAGCTTCAACAGGAGAGACTGAAGGAGCCCAACATCAGAATATCCCACAGCTCAGTGATTACACCCCTCTCCTAAGAGGTGGGAGACCCCTCTTCAAATCCTGTTTCCCTCTCTGCCGGAGGGGGAATTGAACCTGCATTTCCACACCCCAAGGGAGTGCTGTAATAACTGGGCTAAAAGTTATAAGGTGAGCACCTTCTTCTCCAGCCATTTTGTGTGGAGTAAGGCAAGCGCCAAATGCATTTTTCACAAGAAATGACTGAGGCACCTAGGCCACCTGACTCCAGGAAATAGGTTCCTGGTTGTGAATCACAAGCAGAACTAAGTGCCTCTCTGCAGCCTGGATTCAGGCACCTAACTCTGTGAGAGGGGTGGGGCTTAGTTTACATTTCTCTTGTTGTCATCTTCCATGCCTAATCTGTGTTCCCTGTAAGCTGCGCACTGGAGCAGCCCTGCAGGAGAGAGTCAAGGGCTGCCCAGCTGATCAGGAGAACACACCCAGCCGGGCAGCATGTGTTCAGGTGCCCGTCCCCCACCGTTGCTCCGTCCTGCAGCTGCTCTCGGGACCATCCTGCTGGCTGTGCAGTGGGGGAGGGGGCTGATGTCCGGGCATCCCCCTGTCCCCCCAGCCCCTGTACCCCGTCTCCGCAGGGCAGAGGGGCCACAGCTTGGCTCAGGACTCAGAGCTGCCGGGAAGGGTGAGTGGCTGAGTGCCTTTCTTAAAGAGACAGTGCCCTGTTGTCTGAGATTTCCCCAGCAACCAGCTCACACAGTCAGTCTCTCTCTCTTCCGCTGCCCACCTACCCCATCTCCGCAGAGCGGGGGCGGGGAGACAACAGGGCTCAGGACAGAGTAGGAGAGCTTTCAGTGAGTGTCTTAAAGAGAGCGTGCAGGGTGTCTCTCAGAAACTTTCCCAGCAGCCAGCACACATGTTGTGTGTGTGTGTCTCTCTCTCGCTCACACACACACTGTCTCACACACACTGTCTCTGTCACACTCTGCAACACACAGTCTGTGTCATACATACTGTCTCTGTCACTCTGTCACACACATAATGTTCATACACGCACACACAAACACTGTCTCTGTATCACACACACACACATACACTGTGTCAAACACACACTGCCTCTGAGTGATAGTCACCTCCCAACACATATTTGTATTATTGTTGTTGTTACTTCTTGTTGCTTCCTGCAATGCACATATATTCTCTGTAATTTTATTCTTTCAAAGTGTGTTATTTTAGTGTTTTGCCTGGTCTATGCATGCCATAATTTTTATTTCTCTTACACTTAAATTTAATTCCTCGAGTAGTGAGTTCTAAAATGCCTAACCTGCCCTGGTTGGAGTAATTATCCCCATTTAACTTTTAAAAATATATATATTATATCTAGGTTTTTTGTTTTTACTGGTGGCGCACATCTGCACATACCTTGCTGCACATAACAAAATATATTCCACACATGGACAGAAAAAATTAGAGGGAACATTGGTTGCCTTGTTTAGGTGGCTCCCTGCCTAGTGTTCTGGCTTTTGTGGATCTCATTCTTAGGCACCTATCTCTTCTCTATCCCTTTGTGGATTTGGGCCTCTGAGACTGTTCTACTGATTTAAAAACACTCAGGCTGTAAATGATATATCCCTTATATATATAATTGATATACCCAAAACACACAGCCACCTAACAAAACTAACAGCTTTTCCCCCATAGCCACGAGGTGATATGAACTTTTGCTAACCTCAGAGCTGTGAAATATAGCAGAGTTCATGGGGAAGAGGAAACACCCTCATCAAATCTTTTCCCTGACAATTGACATTTAGTGTGCTGTCCCTTTAAATATCTGGCAGCTCCCCAGATCCCCATGGTATTTACAGTGGACATCTTGGATCAAAAGAAAGAAATGCCATTGGCTATTTCTGAAGCCTTAAAAGCCTTATTTTCGTTATGATAGCATTTATAATGCTCGCGTAGGCTCTCCCCATGCCACGTCAGTGCCAATGATCTTTTCAGAACTCTTAATTCACTTCTAGTAGACATCTTGGATTCTACAATTACTGGAAGGAAACTTCCCCCACGCCCTTCCCACAAGTTGGCAGAACTGCTAGTAGCATTAATCATGTATATAGTGCTGTAAGGTGAGCATGGCCTATTACATTTCATTACAGGCAGCTGGTTTGCAGTCAGTCACTGAGAGGTTGGTTGATCATTGTGCAGTGGCTGGAATGCTTCCCAAAATACATGCGTTTTCAGGAACTCCTTAAATGAGAAGCGAGAGGAAGCTTGTCATAGATGAATTAGACGATGACATTTATTGCAGACTCAGCAACCAGGGTCAGTGCAGTTCTGCCTTGACGAAGTGAAAACATGGTTCTATCTTGTAATGTAGGTGGGACCTAAACATGCCCCTGAATGTAGCATGATTTGGGAACGGAAGTTAAATTGCAGTTCTATTCCCTCTACGCTTACAGGATGGGATCATTTTTAAACTGAGTCTGGGATGCTGTAAACAGGTTTCCCAGCATGCTATTCCCAGAGGGTGAGGCAAGTCATCCCATTTGATTATGCGGATTTGAGTTACACAGATCATCCCAAAATCATATGAATAAAATCTTGATACCACATCAAATTGTCAGGTATTCTGTATATGCTGAATGTTTACAGAAGGAGGGAAATGTAGATATCTCGGAGAACTTGAAAACATTTCACTCTTACTATTTTTTGTACCCCTCCAGTTGTAAAGCTAGGCTCCCTTAGTACTGTTTGTACATCTATACAGGCCTGGGAAGGAGAGAGAAATTATAACAAATACATTTTAGAGACTGCTGCAAATAGTTTTTCCATCTGTAATAATGTCACACTTGGAAGCCCCAGTGTCTCTCAATCTTCCTAGGCCATTACAAAAAGTTGGCCTGTTGGGAAGGACAAATTCCCAGCTGTGCATTGAGATTTTAAAAAAAATAAATCCAAAATCTAGCACTGAACAAGATAATAGTTAGCCCTATTGCTGGCCCAGAATCCTGAACCTGAGACCAATGTAATTTTGAGAAGAAAAGGAATAATTTTCTGTGACTAATAGCTTTAAAAAAAACAGTGGCTGTTTTGCATCTGTTCAGTGGTTTGGAATGTTGAAGTAGTCCCAGTGAAGCTGGATTAGTAGGCAAAGAGCAGGTGATAGGGTCAAAAGTGCATCATGGCTTCCATTTATCACTCAGTTTATCACATGGATATCACTCATGGGAAAGTGGCATATATGTTCATGCTGCACAAGCATAAGTATTTGTAAATATACATTTATAAAGTGGATGTTTAAAAAAAATCTAACAAAAGTTCTCAGTCAGAAATATCTGGGAAGTTCCATTTAGCTTCAAAGGCATCAGGAATTGCAGTGTCTTGCAAAGTTATTGAGTTGGAAAAATCTTAAAAAACTGGAATCTTGAGAGAAACAAGGCTGGGACGTCTGCATGATTATTTCATACTTTTTGGCTCTTCTGATTCATGTCTAGCATTGAACCTCTCCCCTTCCTGCCTCCCTTAGCCTCAGGAGGCTGCCATGACCTTATAACCACCCACGGTTTCCATGTTACTGTCAGCATCCTTACACTTGACTGATGAGAAGTATGTGATTATTCAACACATCATAAAAACAGCTATGTCAATTGAAGGAGAGATCTGGAATATATTTATAGAAATCTGTAAACAATCATTTCAATTCTGCTATTCAGTGCTGTGCACACATTACCTTATGAGCTGTTGAGCTGTCAGATTTACTTTGATTCTTTCACCTCTTTTAAAAATTACCAAGTGCTCCGCTGTATTCCTAACCAGTTTGTATTTCATAACATTCTGTATATGGAGACAATTTCATTTTTGAACTGCACTAACTTAGAAGGTTTTCTTTGTATGATTACACATCTTTTCATTGATTTTTAAGAGGCTTGACATGCCATGATTCACTGACCTGCCCTGTGCTAAAAAGCTTCTTTAGGCAACTATAGCGCGTGCATCCGTTCATTACATTCAGCTCAATGTGTGCTTTAAATAGACAGCGGTGGGGGGAGTTGTGAAACCCTTTTGGAAAGATAAATAATGCAACAGTGGAACATTCATTGCAGAAGTCTGTGTGTTCTAGGCGCTAGTCCGGCTTTTTACTCACCATAGCATGATTTAACCACCTTGGAATCATCCCATCCAGGCTCTTGGGGTAAACCAGTTCTCGGTTGTACATATACAGTACCCAAAAGGACATAAACACAAACTGCAACACAAGAATTTTTGTTGTAAAAGGCAAAGCAGGCTGTAGGAAAAATATGAGCTTGCGAGATAAAACAACTGATGTATCACACAAATTACAAAGTAAAGAAGGGAAATTACTGCAAGTTGCGGTGTTCTGCTGTTGTTAATGCCATGTCAGACTCACCTTGCCTTTCTCAGTATTCTGGGGCATATGTCTATAAGAAACCCCTCCTCTACTGTATAAACTGCTGACTCTGAAATTTCCAGGGAACACATGACTATCCTTGAACCCTTCTTATTCTGCCAGTGGGATCTTGGATGGTCCATCATGCCAAAGGATTTGTTCTGCTCAGTAACAAAGTAAAAGCAGATAGTAGCAAGACTGATTGTCTAAATCTTGGCATGCCGGTAAAGTCTATAAACTTCATTCCTAAGCTGTAGGTACAGGAGTAGGCTGTATCTTGTGCCCATCTGATCCAATAGGGGAGGATTTACAGTGGGAGGATTTAAGTGTAAGAAATGAATCCCAGTATCAGCTACTGATATCCAAAAGCTCATTTGTACTTTCTTGGCCTGGTTTTACATTTGAGCACAAGTTGTCCATATTATGGAAACGAGGGCATGAGAGGTGGGGAGGATTGTGAGTACTAAATATAGTGCACGCAGTTTACAGACAGATACGTCCTAGTGTTCAGCCCTTTTCTGTTTCATACGCAGAAGTGTGCATGGGTGATGTGACGGCAGTGTTACAAGAAACTGATATGCAAAGAACGACTAGTAGCTGAGATGGCTTAGTCTCAATTGCAGGAATGGCCTCTCTTGATTCACCTGGCTGAAATGCTTGTGGACCCAGTTAAAGATGAATTTCAGCTCTCCTGAGCCCAGCTTCTGTAAGCCCCTCTCAAGCTGAGTTGTACTGACTGAGTGATTTCAGTCTCTGGCCCATTATTTGCAAAATCATTTGGCGGACACAATTGTCTACATGTGACCAGACAGTCCAAAATGAATATTTTGTCGATTATTCTAAGTAATATCATTTAAGTCTGTTTCTCTTCTGTGTGTGTTTAAACTCATTTTGCAGTCAGGGAAGACAATATGAGGATTTGTTGCCTTTTAAGGACCCTACTAGACACTTAAGGCACATGTTGCCCTTTTGGTGAAACTATTTCAGTAGGTAATTTCATTGGCTCTTATGTATAAGGGTAGCAGAATGTCTACTTTCTGCCCTTTGATTTTGGTGGACCTCTGTTTGCTTATGGCTGGGTTGTAGGGGGTTTAGGGAGGGGGCTTGTAGACGCTGTGTATGTCAGAGCAACATGTTCAACAATAAACCACTAGCTAGCTTCACATCTGGGGCTAGATTTAAGCATTGTTTCTTCATTGAAATTGATGTGTTCTGTTTTCAAAAGACAAAATGAAGCTCCTTAGTAATATCTGTATCTATCTGGTACATGTGTATGTATAATTATTATTATAGACATTGGTTACTTACCGTGGCCACAGGGAAAGCCAGGGCACTGAAGAGAAGGTCTCTGCAGGAAATTATGTATTTAGCACTTGGCAGTTTCTTAATTAGTCTCAACACATCAGCCAGGAAGGAGATCCCATAGAAAACAGCCTGCAAAACCTAAATTAATTACAGATAATGAGGGAATCTTCATCCACCATTGATTAGCATGTTCCTGCATGAACTCAATACTTGCTCTTTAGGGAGCTGTTTTGTTGGTGAACTACAAGTCAGCACCAGGGAAATAGCTTTTGGCTCAATTTTCCTTATTAACTGAAAGTGATTAAATAAAGTAGTTCAGGAGATTACTTTAACAGTACCTCGCTTAATGGACCGAGCAGAACAGTGTGGTGTGAAGAGTGAGCTTTATTCAGACTGAAAGTGGCAGGATGTGTTGAAAGACAGGTCTTTTTGCAATTAATATGTTAATTGTTCACCTCAAGGTAACATAGTAGTGATGGGAGGGGACAAATCTGTGGCTATTCTGAGTTCTAATGTTTCCTGCAAATCAACCACTATAAGTGTTCTCACAGGTTAGCCAAGATGGTGCCTCCTGGCTGGTGGTGATAGTTTAGAGTTCATGCCCATACTGTACCAATTAATCAATACGTAATACCCTAAAAGGGCTGTGTTAGACAGCGAAGCCACTTGAAAAAGAGTTGTCCTGTACTGGGTCTTGAACCTATTTCGGCTGAATTCAGGGGATGCAAGAGCAGGACTTTACATTCAGATCCGCAAAGATATTTTAGGCAGGAGTTAGCCACCTCAATACCTTGAGGATCTGGGCCTCAGTAACTAGGAATAAGACACCTTTGCACTAGAATTGAGAGCGCTGGTTGAATTAATTTTTTTGGCAAATAATGTAACCAATTGATTCTGGCTCTTTTTAAGTTAGCAAACTTCATAGATGGTCTGATAATATTATGCAAATAATGTATTATCTGTATTTTCTTCCACGGCGATCATCAAATAATTGTATCTGAAAACAACGTTTCTCATTGTTCAACCACCTCGGCTAGTGGTACACAATGGATCGTAGTGCACTAAACGTGGAAAGAAGTAAAGATGGAGCCTATTAAGAACTTGCTGCTCTTTGGCTGCTAATCTGTGCTCAACTTTGAACCTGGGCTCAGTTTTCTTGATTACTGGTGGTATTTTTAAAGCTAGATTCTCTCTCTCTCTCTCTCTTGTGCTGGGAAACTCAGTCTACTGCAAATGCTGGCACTGCTGAGATGGAAAGATACTGTATGGCATTCGGAATGATGTCTCTTTTGCCATGATCTCACCCTGAATCAGATTTTTATTTTGAGTTTGTGTGATATCTGAGGTTGGACTGATTTCTTCTTCAGGAGCCTGGAGAAGGTGGGGCTTGGGAGGGGACAGCCCTGGCGCAGGACTTGATCAGAAAGTTTTAGATGGAAAATAGAGGATGGGAAGCAGGATGGCCTCCCCCTGCCCACCAAAAAAACCACCCCTATTTCAAAACACAATACTTTGTGCTTTCATAGTGTGGTTCCCCTTAGGGCATCAAGGTGCATTTAAATATTAATGACTTAAGCCTCACAACACTCCTAGGAGGTAGGTAATTAGCTTTAAACAAAAGATAGGGAAACTGAAGCACAGAAAGGCTAAGTGACTTGTCCATGGTCTCACAGGAAGTATGAGGCAGAGGTGGGAGTTGATTGCAGGTCACTTGACAAATAGTGCTGTGGCTCATCCCCAACACCATTCTTCCTCCCAAAGAGGACAGGAGGCTTATAGACTGAATAATGCAATTGTCATTAAAAATAGCCCAGCCAAAACCACAAATATTTACAGTTCAAGTTCATTCCAGTTTGAGACACAAAAATAGCCCTTTAAATATGTGTGTGTGTGTGTTTCACCATTGACTTTGAGATCTTCCTTATCAAGACTGGCCTCTCTAACTGTAGGTACAGTTTTGGACTCTAAGGGCTCAATCTTGCAAGGTGCTGGATCCAAAGCAGCAAAGCACTTAAGCACATACTCAACTTTAACGGGACTCTTTGTATACTTGAAGTTAAGCATGTGTTTAAGTGCTTTACCAGATCAGACCCTGGGGCCCCATTCCTTGAGGCACACACATGGGAGATGGGTGCTTAAGAATTGCTCTTTTTCCTGTATGCCATTGACTGTAACTACTGCAGGCTGGAGAGCAAGCTACAATGTTCAGTTCAATACTTTCTCCCTACACTTTAAACAGCATGACAAATGGCAATGAAATGACCTGTGTGACGTGATGACAGTGAAAGTCTGGTGATGCATGGTGACTAATCATTAATAAAGCATCTCATAGGCTTTCCCTATTTGAGAGAAGCATGGTTCCCAGAGTACAAGGGTCTGATTATTGCTTTTATGGTGAGCCCTACATTAATCATGAGACAGAAATAAACTTCATTCCCCCCCCCAGTAAAATAAATTAAAACAAACATTTGGATGGAAAAGAAACAGATGGTCCCAAAGCATCCAAGTTCTCAGTCTAGCATTCTTTCTGTAGTTTACAGAAGAGGTCAATCGTATCTTCCAGACTGAAAACTTTCCACTCATTTTTCTTTACTTAGGTTGCGGTGTGTGAGCGTGTGCACGCTCACACACCTGTATCCATAGGCCCCTATTTCCAAATAAAAATCCTGGAATTTAATCTCAGGAGTGTACCTTTAAGACACCCAACATTCTATCCTCAGCTACAATAATAGAAATCCAAAGTAACTGCATTGAATTCAGTGGATTTCCATTGGTATAACTGAAAGGACACCTTAGCCTAAGATTGCTATAACTATACTTTAAAAAAGAAAAGGTAAAAAGTTAGGAAATTAACCGTTTAAGGAGATTAACCACCTAACTGAAATAACATTCCATATCATACATGGTTTAACAGAAATAGAGAAGTGCTAACAATTAGTGTGCACACTCAAGTTACAAGTTGCAAGAGCAACTACAGACTTTGGAAAGTTAACTATTGTCCCAGACAATGTCAGGAAAGAAATTATGGTACTACTGCTCACTTTAGGTGAAACTCACTTCTGTGCAGAAGGCCTACCTGAGGTTTATGAACACTTCAGTCCCTCTTAAGCCTTATTTGGAGAGTGTAAGTGGGACTAATTAGTGCACGGGGTGAATTTCACCCCTTAAGGGTACGTCTACATTTTGAACTGGGGGCATAATTTCTGGCTCGAGGAGACATACCTGTGCTAGCTCTGATCAAACTAGTACACTAAAAATTGAAGTGTAGTCTCAATGAAATGAGCAGTGGAGGGGCTAGCCACTCCGTCTATGATCCAGGCCAAGAGACTAGGTATGTACTTGGGATGGCTAGCCTATGCTGCCACTCGTGCTGCTGTGGCTACGCTTCTATTTTTAGTGCTCTAGATTGACCAAAGCTAGCACAGATATGTCTCCTCAAGCTGGAAATTATGCCTCCAGCTGGAAGCATAGACATACCTTTAGAGGAGTGCAGGAGTGAAGCCTTGATACCACAGGGCATGTCTACACTGCAATTAGACACCGGTGGCTGGCCTGTGCCAGCTGACTGGGGCTCACAGGGCTTGGGATAAGCAGCTGTTTAACTGCAATGAAGACATTTGGGCTCAGGCTGCAACCTGGGACCCTCCCACCTCATGGGATCCTAAAGCTCAGGCTCAAGCCTGAGACCAAATGTCTACATTGCAGTTAAACAGCCCTTAGCCCGACCCCTGTGAGCCCCCATCAGCTGGCATGGGCAAGCCGTGGGTTTTTAATTGCAGTGTAGACATATCCCCAGATATCCTGTAAACACTGAGAGGAGCTCTGCTGCTGTGCGCCTCCGTAGGTGCCTGCTATTAAGTGGTTTCATTTGGATTATACTCAGCCTATGTTTTCAGGTGCAACAAGAGAATTTAAACCCCACTTTAAAACTGGAAAACTGAACACAGCCTTAATTATGGAGTCATCACAAGTGCATCCATAATATATCACCGTACCATAGAACACAGAGGGACTTGAACACCAGATCTGAACCCTCACAAACTCAGCAAAAATTCATACCTGGACATGAATCCACATTTCACAATTATGTAAGTATAATAGAAAATATACAAAAGGATGAAATTATTTTCAAGCAGCAATGTTGGCACTTGCAACTGCAGCTGCTCTCAGTATATAAATCTGCCAGATGTAGTTTAAAAGGATTCCCCAAAGTATTCCCCCCAGAACAGGAAGAGAAATAAGAACAGAAACACTCTGAAAGGGTTCAGAGTAACAGCCGTGTTAGTCTGTATTCGCAAAAAGAAAAGGAGTACTTGTGGCACCTTAGAGACTAACCAATTTATTTGAGCATGAGCTTTCGTGAGCTACAGCTCACTTCATCGGATGCATACCGTGGAAACTGCAGCAGACTTTATATACACACAGAGAATATGAAACAATACCTCCTCCCACCCCACTGTCCTGCTGGTAATAGCTTATCTAAAGTGATCATCAAGTTGGGCCATTTCCAGCACAAATCCAGGTTTTCTCACCCTCCACCCCCCCCCACACAAATTCACTCTCCTGCTGGTGATAGCCCATCCAAAGTGACAACTCTCTACACAATGTGCATGATAATCAAGTTGGGCCATTTCCTGCACAAATCCAGGTTCTCTCACCCCCTCACCCCCCTCCCAAAAACCACACACACAAACTCACTATCCTGCTGGTAATAGCTCATCCAAAGTGACCACTCTCCCTACAATGTGCATGATAATCAAGGTGGGCCATTTCCAGCACAAATCCAGGTTTTCTCACCCCCCTACCCCCATACACACACAAACTCACTCTCCTGCTGGTAATAGCTCATCCAAACTGACCACTCTCCAAGTTTAAATCCATGATCAACCTGCAGAGAAAGGGGAATTGACTGGCCCTTCAGGACAAACCTCTCTGTTTTCTATAAACCATTTTTAGTGCCACAGTGATAGGGGCTTTAGAAATGCTTACATACAGACAGACAGGATGTGTTTCATTAACTATAGCTATTTAATTTGGCCAGACAGATCAGATGAACTAGGAGGCATCAGTGGCAAAAATCAAATTTCACCTAATTTGATCAAAGCAAGTATTTCCATTTATTTATTCCTGTGATTCATTTTCGAAGACAGCATCTGGCTACCTGAATGTATCTAATTCCCAAACTGATAGTCATAAACACAGCCCACAGCATTTTGTTTAATGGGATATAAATCTGATGTTCCATGTGAGCTGTTAGATATGGCAATCAAATTTTACTACTTTCATATTTACTCACACTATAAAATTATAGAAAATATGTGCAATAAATATTGGATCTATTTGATAACAAATAGGAAACAGTACCGTTAGTACAATCAAAACCATTTTAATAATAAGAGATTCAAGTGTAATGAACAAAATTTGGGAGAGGGAATGTGGATGCGAATGTCTGTTTGCAGTTGTCGGGGATGTTCTTTATGCATATTCTACTTGTGTATATGCAATAAACCATTTTATGTAACAGATGGAAAGATTTGGGGTAATAACTTATTCTGGATGATGTGAAAACAAGGAGTGATCTCTGTATTGATATGAAAACAAACAGAATTAGAGAAAGACCAAGTGGCAGGTTCTGCATGTTGACTGCCGAAAGGGAATTGCACTGTGGGCATTGTTTTCAGGGGCACAGCCACACAATTGTAACGTATACATGGCTGTGCACGTTGACCCTTTGTGGTGTATTTTGGAAAAGACACCACTACACATTTGGAGCTACATCCTAAGGGACATAGAGAGACCCTTTATTCCCTAAAGGGGAGCTCTGTGCTGGCCTTTCTGATTGTGAGGTTAGGTCACCTCAGTATGAGACATGGAGCAACTGAGTCATGAAGCAACTGGTCTACCTCAAAAGGGGCTGCGAGCTTAAGCATTAGCTCCTGACCCCTCCACTGTTGGATCCTATTAAAGAAGTTCTGTATTAAAATCACAAATGAGTTTGATTCCCCATAGTTTAAATTCCAGGATATTACTAATTAAGAGGTCTCTTGGTTTTTGGTACTGTTTCTCTCCCTCTGTGTGTGAAACTTGCAAGCTGCTAATTGCATTAGTACATTCTAAGACAGAGTCTGTTCTCAAAGCAATTCACAGAGAGAGAGACTCAAAGCAATACTCTAACAACAGAAACAGCACCCAGAGACTCCCCGCCCTTTTGTCGTATTAACAATTGTGATTAAAATAGAGATAGAGGATGTATGTGGATGGATGCTTGGTGTGGATAATAAGTGAATGATCAGGGAGGTGCCAGCCTAAGAATCCAGTGTCCATCGGCTGAAGAAGGCGTCAAGTGGAAATAACCAGAGGACCTCCGGAAGGCAGACTGGAATCCACCCAACAGCCTCAAGAATGGGAGAACCAAAGAACAAGATAACATCTTGGAGCCGTCAGGAATGTGCTATCTGCTGATTGATTCAACAACAGCATGAAGCAGCAATTCCCATAAACTGGCATAGGAAGAAATTCCGATAAAAATAGACTCTAAAAAGTGAGAACTTTGGGGTCTGATTCTGCAAACCAACTTCCAGGAGCATCAGATGAGCATCTGACAAGGCCCTGCTCCCTCCTCATGTCCAGGCCACTTGGCCAGTGGCTTGGCATGAGCAACTCTAAGGCTGGTAACTATGATAACAACCTTGCAGAACCTGTGTGTGTGTTTGTATGAATGAATGTGTGAATAAATATGAGATTGAATGGAATGTTATAACTATAACTAACTGCTTACTATGATTCTTTCTGTATTCACAATAAATGTGGTATTTTGCCTTTTTCCCTTTAATAAGATCCTGCTGGTTTTTATTTTATTGGTATAACATTTTGGTGGAGAAATGCGAAAGGGGGAATATTGGTAAAAAACCTCAGTTATTGTAAATATTGGTGTGCACACCGCCAGCTCTAGTGAGCTAGGCATTTCTATTAGGTTAACCAGACCTGCTGTCCTCCGAGAAGGTAGCAGGGGACCTGCTGGCCTCCGACAAGGTAGTAGGGAAAACAGATTAAACCAGACCTGCTGGCCTCCGAGAAGGTAGCAGGGGACCTGCTGGCCTCCGAGAAGGTAGCAGGGGACCTGCTGGCCTCCGAGAAGGTAGCAGGGGACCTGCTGGCCTCCGAGAAGGTAGCAGGGGACCTGCTGGCCTCCGAGAAGGTAGCAGGGGACCTGCTGGCCTCCGAGAAGGTAGCAGGGAAAACAGATTAAACTAGACCTGCTGGCCTCCGGGAAGGTAGCAGGGGACCTGCTGGCCTCCGAGAAGGTAGCAGGGAAGAACAGGTTAACCGGACCTGCTGGCCTCCGAGAAGGTAGCAGGGAGAAATAGGTTAACTGGACCTGCTGGCCTCTGGGAAGGTAGCAGGGGAAAAACACATAGATTAATCTATGATTTCAGAATCTAGACTGTGTCACTTGCTAAGGAATACCAGCAGTGACAAAGAGATTGAAATATCCATGTTAAAATGTTTAAAAGAAAACAGGGTAAGCCAGTACCAGAGGGAGCAATGGAGTCAGAAGGAACTCCAACCTCACCTTTTGTTAAAGAAATTACACCTTTTAAACAAATCCTTCAAAAATTTGGGCACAGTCCTTGGACTAAACAAGCCCTAGCTGATGTCTGCACTATTTCGGACCTAGAGGATAGATTGGCTCAGTATATCCTCATATACAAACCTTCTAGTGCTGCCAAAAGAGATGCAGCAGCAATTTGGTTGTTGTGGGAGGCATGTAAGGATTCTTCCCTCCGCTTGTCTTCATGTAAAGAGGAAAAGGCACAAACGGAAAAGGGAGCAGACAATTCGAAGGTGCTGGCTACAAATACCCAAAGCCACCTGAAAATAGTGAAAGAGGCACTCCAGGAATACAAAAAGAGTGAAAAAGTTAACTCTGCAGAGGCTGGAGGGAGGCAGGTAAAGGGGGAGAAGGTCCTATGTACGGCACCCCCAGGCATAATTACAAAGAGAAAAGAGAGTAAAAAAAAAAGTTAACTCTGCAGAGGCTGGAGGGAATTAAGCAGTTAAACTTTGTATTTCACCCAAACAACTTTTAACCGAAAATGTTAAAAAGGAAAAGTGTTAGAGAAAGAGCATTCTTGGTTTCTTTGCAGCCATTCTGAAAGAAAAATGGGCCCTTTTCCAAAGGAATGTCTGTAAATTAGCCAGGCAAAAATAAACTATCTGATTAAAATCATTTGACTGGACAATTTAGTCAAATTTGCTAAAAGAACATAAGAGGGTTCTATTGGAACTTAACTGCCTCAAATGTATAAAGGGAATGTAAGATGTAAAAAACAGAGCAGTGTGGAAGGGATGTTAAGGAAAAGAAAATGTGTATGTATCTATCTGTGTGTGTGTAAATATGTAAAGTTCTAAGGACCAGTTAGTTTTGTTTTTGTTTTAAATAATGCCACTAAAAATCCATTTGACTCTTTAATTCAAAGTTGCAAAACTGACAGATCTTTTTGCTAGACACAGGTAATTAGTAACTCAATGCTTTACAAAATTTAAAATGTTTTTAAGTTGTGGCTGCAGCAGGGCAGTCAAAATCAGGAGAATATAAAAAAAATTTTGGATTCTTTTTGTTTGTTTGTTTTTTGTTTGTTTGTTTTTGTAACAAAATAGCAGATGAGAGTTGTAGTAAAAAAAAAAATTAAAAAAAGACAGTGCCTCTCTGAAGCAACAGCAGGGGTAAGGTGCACAAAACAAAAAGAAGCAATGTTAGAAACACTGAGTCTTAAAATGGCTCTGAGTAATCAGACTGTCACTTTGATAAAGGTACATGAAAACTCTGTAAGCAAAAAAAGAAATAGTGACACCTTATGTAAAAATGGATCTGGATAATGTTATAGAAGTTAAACTATGGAAGGAATGTGCATTTGCCTCAGAATATGTGCAGGGTATATTGTAGAAGGGGCAAAAGAAATGCAAACATACCATGCTACTTAATTAAAATGCTATTAGGGCTCCAAAGGGAGCCACAATAGGTTGGGTTTTCTTTTTCAGATTGCTGTGTGTTTTGGAAGCAGAAGTTAAAAGTAATCAAAACTCTGGTGGAAGTTGATTGTGTCCCTTTTAAGATAGACTCTCTGAGCTGCTGATGGCTTTAAATCCAAAAGCAGGAAGTTTCTGTGAAAATGCAAATTACCTAAATGATAAAGGAAGGAAAGAACTAGCAGCACAAAGGAGCTGCAGATAAAGGACATACCTGGTCAGCAAACAAATTGTCTAAATAAAAGGAATGGGATAACAAGATAATTTTAATAAATTTAATGATAATAAGTATCCCTGTAACAACGTATAGTGTGTATGATTTTTGGAAAAATCCTTTAAGGTCGTATGGTAATGATGCTTCTCAGTTATTACCTGTAAATAAAACTTAAAGCTTAACACAGCAGGAAAAACATTATAAACTTGGTCTGCTATATAAGAAGGAAAACTCAGGGATTTAATGACTAAACAGTGGGATAATTTCCCCATAACCCTTAAAAGATAAAAACCATTGAAAACTGGCCTGCCTATAGAACAAAAACAGGAAAATATGGGGGCAATTCCTCTGTTTTGCCTGCAATCAGCAAGGGTATTTGTAAAAGAAATATTTTAAGCAATAATCTGCCACCCCAAAGGGGGTAGAAACATGTTCTTTTGTCTTTCAGAAAATCAGGAAAAGCTGATGCCAGCTGAAAAGCAACCCAATACCATGAATCTACTGTCACAATAGAAATTGTGTTCTGTGTTCTATGTTTTGTCTTGTGTTTTGTCTTGTTGCTAGCACTGTTGTGTGTTTAAAAAAAAAAAAATACTGAAGACCTGCAGGAACTTAAAAATAAATTAAGCTTTCTGTCCCAGCTACAGGACAGCCTGATACAAAAACAAGTACATGCCAATGTAGACTTGGTCCAAATTGGTCTTGGTAACCTAAAAGGCCGATGGAATCTTTAGTAATGGCTTAATACTACCACATGGCTTATCCATAAGAAAAAAAATATATTAGAAATAGGAAACTACACAGCCATAGCTATGGGATGCACTGAAATGCAGATACTTGCACTAGCTACTTTGGAACACAAAATGTTCTGGGTCATATTGGGAAATATTAAGGGTTTGATGCATTTGTTAAAAAAGAAAGAGATCATTGTTTGACACTTATCAATATGAATGGATGCAATATGTTTCCAGTATTGTAAACCAGACTTGTTAATGGGAGAAATTGTTGTCAAAATTGCACACTAACAGTCCCTGGAGGCAAAGGTATTGAAGGTTAACCCACTCCCCATATTACACATGGGATCCTTTTGGCTACCCTGGACCTTGAGCCAGTGGGCTGGGGAGGGAGGGAAGCTATTGGACACTAGAGGTTGTACCGAATGGACTCCTCAAAAGTGGGTGTGCCTCACCTTGCCTGTTGCCCCAGAACCTTGTAGTAAAGATACATCACTAGGATCATGTATGTGGCATGAATTGGAATCACAAACTCAAATTGCCTCACAGTACTTTCTCTTGAATAGGCTACATAGAAAGTGACACTGACAATTATAAATCTTAGTGTCAAAAGGGGGATTATGTTGGATCATATTAAAGAAGTTCTGTATTACAATCACAAATGAGTTTGATTCCCCATAGTTTAAATTCCAGGGTATTACTAATTAAGAGGTCTCTTGGTTTTTGGTACTGTTTCTCTCCCTCTGTGTGTGAAACTTTCAAGCTGCTAATTGTGTTAGTACATTCTAAGACAGAGTCTGTTCTCAAAGCAATTAACAGAGAGAGAGACTCAAAGCAATACTCTAACAACAGAAACAGCACCCAGAGACTCCCCGCCCTTTTGTCGTATTAACAATTGTGATTAAAATAGAGATAGAGGATGTATGTGGATGGATGCTTAGTGTGGATAATAAGTGAATGATCAGGGAGGTGCCAGCCTAAGAATCCAGTGTCCATCGGCTGAAGAAGGCGTCAAGTGGAAATAACCAGAGGACCCCCCGGAGGGCAGACTGGAATCCACCCAACAGCCTCAAGAATGGGAGAACCAAAGAACAAGATAACAACTTGGAGCCGTCAGGAATGTGCTATCTGCGATTGATTCAGCAACAGCATGATGAAGCAATTCCCATAGACTGGCATAGGAAGAAATTCCGATAAAAATAGACTCTAAAAAGTGAGAACTTTGGGGTCTGATTCTGCAAACCAACTTCCAGGAGCATCAGATGAGCATCTGACAAGGCCCCGCTCCCTCCTCATGTCCAGGCCACCTGGCCAGTGGCTTGGCATGAGCAACTCTAAGGCTGGTAACTATGATAACAACCTTGCAGAACCTGTGTGTGTGTGTTTGTATGAATGAATGTGTGAATAAATATGAGATTGAATGGAATGTTATAACTATAACTAACTGCTTACTATGATTCTTTCTATATTCACAATAAATGTGGTATTTTGCCTTTTTCCCTTTAATAAGTTCCTGCTGGTTTTTATTGGTATAACACCACTAGGCCTCTGGTATCCTAACCCATCCCTCCCTCCCTCTTTTTTTCTGCCACATATAGGGACACTGGAAGTTACTACTACCCAGAGCAGCCTGTGCAGGTGAGGGAGGGAATGGTGGATTAGGTGTTTGCTGAAACACCCTCCCCACTTCCTCAGAAAAAGTCTCTGGAGAAAGAGGGATTGTGAGCCATCAAGGAGCTTCTGCTTCCTCCACCCCTTCATGCCCCTGTCTGAATCTCACCACCTTTCCTCTGTGACTGGAGGGTGGTGTCTTCAGTCCAGTGGACACCCCTGTCACTCACTGCTCCATTTTGGAATAGTCAATTCTGCTTCTGAAAGGATGGGGAGGAAAATCAGCAGTCATTTGCTGTCTCCCCATGCTCACAGCGAGACCCTGGGAAAAGGGTAGCTTCACTCAACATCACTCCCCTGGTGACCCCAGTATTGTAGACAGCAGAACAGCAGGGCCATGGGGAGGGCTGATTGTGGATCTTCCTGAGGGGGACCATTTTGCCTCAGGATTTCTTTATGTTTGGGCAGCACAAAGCCATTCCAAGGGCCAGCGATGTAGGCGGGCTCTGCAGCCGCACAGCAGCAGGCTTATGTTTTGGCCCTCGGTGGTTAGGATGTTGACGGGTATCTCCCAAGGAGAGGAGCTTATATACTACTTAGATTACTCCCGAGTGTTTCCCATTTTGTCATTCGTTTTCATTAATGGTTTTTAAAAATACAGCATAAGAATGCCCAAAAGTATAGCCCCAAATCCTGCTCCTCACTCTGTGGGTGTGGAGAGCTCAGCCTACAACAGGACAATTGTGGTTCGAGGAAGCTCAGACAGGATGTCAGGGGCCTATGGGGTGGCTCACATTGCTGGTTGTTAGTAGCCGCAGCAGTTAATATTTATATTGACTACTACTGTATATGCTACACAGACACAGAAGAGACCATCCCTACCCTGAAGGGCTTAGACTCACAAAGTGCTTTAGTGTGTGCCACCATGCCCTCTATTGTGTAGTAACTCCCAGTGTGGCATTATCCAGTGGCCCTCTAGGGATAAGGATGGGCATGGGCAGGGCTGGAGGTTCCACTGCTATGTAAATCCATACACCACTGACTGGGTCACAAGGGGAATGCAAGGGCTATGGAGCCTCGAGGCTAACGAGTGTCCCTGAAGTAGCTCCATTGCCAGAACAACAGCTCAGTAGGAATTCTCCCCACAAGCCCCTGTCTCCGCCCATAGAAATCCCCTTTGCACAGCTCAGTTACTTGGGCTAGTTACATGGACCAAGTTTTGTCCCATGGACAGCATGTGTTATATGTTTTCATTTCGTTAGTAATGGTGTGATATTAGTACTAATGTGTGATGGAGAAATATATTATTGTCAGTATATCACAGTGTAATTCTAAGAAACATAGCCAGCCACTGATCACACTTCTTGAAAAGCATGTGATAATATTGCACATATTTCTACATTTCTTTATGCCCATTGTGACTTACGTTCCCCCCCCCAAACAATTTTTTTAATTAAGTACATGCAATGATTGGCTATTACCTCATGATATTTTGTTTTACTGCTTGTATATTTTGTAATAGGTTAAATCATATTCAAAGAACTATAATTATCACTGCATGCATGTTACTCAGTGCTGAATATACGTATACTAATACTAATTGGTAATTATTCTACTCCTAAGACTAGATAACATGCTTCAAAGCTGTAAATCCTTCCTGTACACGCTCTACATTTCTTTCCTTCTCATGGTTAACTTGTGTCTTAACAATGAGGCAACTAGCTACAGTATATATAAAATTTAGAAGTATTGCAATTTGCTGCCAAATATTCTTTATGCATAAACAACACAAATGTGGATACCTATTTAGTTTCCTTTGGGGTATAAACCATAAAAGAAAGCAGTATAACAGCAGCAAATACACCAGCTGCATATGTTTTGAGGCACAGATGGTAGACAGACAAATAGACAGATTGGTACCACTGTATAGTACATGCTTACCAGATTGAGAACTGTCAAATATTTCCACTGCCTACCATAAAGGAACACTTCAGACGGCTGGTCTTCTGCTCTTACGAGTGAGATTGAATAGGTTACAAAAATATACCAGACAAAAACAAGGGAATGGTACACAGCCAGTGTAGCAATTGCCATGGTTCTGCTGTGAGTGCTATTCAAGCCTAAAAGCAGCTTTTCTTTTAATGTTCAGTAGCCATGCATAAGAAATTGCACGGCAGGAGAGTTTGCTGTCTGAAGAAAGTCAGGACGCTGCTCGCATGAAACAAATATTACAACACTGGCTGGACTTTGCTTCTTTCTTCTTCTCTTTTTTTTTTCTACTGATAAGCTTGGAAAAAATAGGCTTATTCCCTGGATTTAAATGTCTCACTCAAGATTACTGAAGATTAGTTGCAGAGTTACATAAGTTTTGGTGTTTCTGCACCGGGGAGGAGGTTGTCGCTGGTTTTGCATAACTGAGTTTCATGTTCTTTTTGGACAAGTAGGAAAAAAACCCTATTTTTCCTTCTGGTGAGATATTGGTGTTGCCATGAGCCTTGATCAATTTTGGGGGACCTTTGTAACTTTTGTTTCAATAAAGAACGAAGATGGAAAGAAGAGAGGGCTTTCAAAGGGGAACTGAATAAATTTGTTAGTGTGGTAAAAGAGGGAGGATCTAAGGGGTTAATACACTGTTAGGGTTCTTTGGTTTCGTAAGTTTTGAAAATCGTCTTTGACATTCTTTGTAGAAAGTCTTCTGAAGTAGGTTATTCTGTCAATCCATGTTACTTAAGTATTTACAAATGCACACAGCTGGTCTGACAAAATTCAAGTCACTTTAAATGTCTGGGAGGGGATAGAGAGAAGGGGCAACAGCCTGGGGTAATGTAACTTAAGTAGTTTCTTTACTGAGCTGCTTGTTTGCTTAATCACATTAACCTCCAGATAATGGTTCTTCCCTGGTATGACAGTGCAGCATTATATATATATATATATATATATATATATATACACACACCCACACACACGGAGTATATAATAGAGCAATTGCAGCTACACAGCCACTCAAGTCAAGTGTGTTAGCCTAAGTGTCTTAACCATTCAATAGTCTAAGGAAGGTTATGCAAGTCCATGAGGGAACCAGGCAGCCCTTGCTGATGAGTGCAGCCTGCAAGTATGTGGCCTGAATCTAACTGGCCACAACTGCAAAGAGGAGTCACAGAGGCCCCACTTATAGTCATTAGCAGCATCTCTTATCACTCCACGTTTGAAGCAATTGAGCTTTACTCAGAGACGGCCTGGAAGGTCAAAACTAGGGGGCTGGACTGTTGGCTCTGTCAAGAGATAGGCACTGGCTGTGTTTGAAGCTTGTTCTTGCCATCTAACATTCCACCTGGAGGTGATTTTGAGGTTCCTTAGGGGAATTGTCTAAACAGGGCACCTTGTGCTGGCATGGTAGCTTGGTGGATTAAACACATCTTTAAACTAGAATAGATGTGGCATGCCTTGCACCTTTAAGGAGCAGATTCTGCAAGATGACTTGTCACCTGATATCAGGAGGGACAGTGTTGGACAGGATCAGAAGCCAGGCCACATTGGTTGGTGCCATGGTTCCTATTATTAAACCCGTAGTTTCATACAGCTGAGTGTCTGCTCCTGCTGAGTAAAAGGAGCTGAGCCATGCCAGGAAGTAATACTCTGCTACAGAATAACATAGGCCAAGCCCAGAGTTTCTTAGTGTCTGTTCATTGGCTCCCCAGATAGACACAGTTAATTTGCTGATCAGGTTGTTTCTTATCTTTACTTGCAGTGAGGTCTTAATAAAGGGTTCCTTGACTGTCAAGGTACAGTCCAATGTAACACCTATATACGCAGGCTTTGGGTCATGCTCCACAGGGGTGCTGGAACAATTTTTATTGTGGGGGTTCTGGCAATAGAAACTATGGAAACCATGTATTTGGTGTTTGTTATTACTACTTCAAGCCAAGGGGTGCGGGAACACCACTGATGCTCCATGTCTTCAGTAATGACCATATGAATGCTTTATGATAAACTAGGTATTGAGCTGGTGATCTGTGTTAATCTGCACCACCACCATCACTCACCACAACTGGCAGTCATAACAGAGAAGCCAGAGACTGAACTACCGTCTGTCCTGTAGAGACAGTCCTTCCAGGACAGGGTTGACTCTCTGCTGAGCAGACTATTTTAAGGCTACTTTTCTTTTTTGGCATTTGTAGTGGTCTATAGGGATATGTGAGCAATCTGCTCTTTTGTCTGATGCAGGGTGCAAGACTCAGAGTGGAATGATTTCATATAAAATCAGAAAGCAATTCACATGCATGTCAGGAAATAGCCCTAACACTGAAGCGCTTGAAAGGCATTTTCTGTTTTCTTGACTTCTGTCTGAATTTGGATTATCCACATCCAGTTCCACAGACATAATTCAAAGTGAATCTCTCTCTCTTTTAAATGTTCACACGTCTCAGATTTCTCATTGCCTCTTACACCAGTTCGAAATGTATTAGGAACCCTTGGGGTTGCCTGAGGTCAGAGATAAAAAAATCTTTTGCAGGAGAAAAAAAAGATAATCCATTGTTTTGGATCCTAAAGATATCATTATATGTTCTTTGAAGAACCCCAATGGAAAATAGTTTTAAATGGCCTGGCTTTTTGCATTTGCCTATGACTTTTGGAGGCTCATTGATAATGAAGCTTGCAGGAACACCTTCTCCTCCTCTGTCTTCCTAGAACTTGTCACTACAAATGAGAGTAGGAACAAGAATGGAAATATGGTATGACAGGTCTTTTATTTTTTATTTATACCTTGGATGGCTACAATGTATAACATCTGTCAAACACTCCATAGAATCATAGAATATCAGGGTTGGAAGGGAACTCAGGAGGTCATCTAGTCCAACCTCCTGTTCCAGGTTTTGTAAAATTTATCTTTCCAAGTAGGGGTTCCTTACAGCATAACTTTAAAGTAGGATGGCATGTGCTTGTAATGATTTGCACCTGGGTTTATGCAAATAAATGTAAATCTATGCAAATGTACAAGGTCCTTTTATTTTTATTTTTCCCTCTCAGAAGATTTTTGGCTAGTGTGGGGCTGAGATTTCCAGCAAGGGTGTCATATGTGGTGACAGTTTTGTGGTGTGGACACCTGTCCCATAGACTCAGACCATCTGTTTTGTTTTCCCACATACAAAGAGAAAAATATGTATCTTTCGATCTAGATGGCTTTTAGTTCAGATGGGAGCGGGAGGGAAGAGAGAGAGTATAGGATCTCATATTCAGTGCCCTACACTCTGTGGGGTCATTTACATGAGTGCAAAGTAGGTGCAAAAGGCTACTAACAAATTAGAATAGTGGCATTTCCCACCCACTTTGTACAGGTCCAGGGCATCAGAAATTTTCCTGGGAGAAAGAGAACTCAGTGATACTTATAAACAGAAGGTGTATTTTTATATGGTGCTGAGTGACCTTAAATCCAGTTGAAGATGATGGAAACTGAGGGTGCTCAGCACCTCCCAAGTAGTTCTTGGGCATCTTACAGGGTCAGGCCCACACTGTCTATTGCTGTCAATTTGTTTGATCTTTCTTTCTGCTGGAGATAGAAAATCAACATATGGCTGTTCGGTGGGTTCTGCAGATCTCTATGAAGAGAGCGAAAGTGAGATCCAGTGTTCAGTGTGAAGCATTCCATGGACCACTGGGCATTATTATTATTTGATTATTATTTGTATTACCATAGTGCCTGGTAACCCTAGTCATGGACTAGGACTCCATTATGTTAGGCTCTATACAAACACAGAACGAAAAGAGCTTACAGTATAAGGAAGTAGAACCTAAAGAAATACAGCCCTAAGATATGCTAGATATCTCAGGTCAAGAAGGTGCCACTTTTAGGTTGGTCTCTGCTCACTGATCCTGTTAGGTGAACTAAGAGATGCATTATGGGACTCTGCCCCTATCTGTCCTTCAGGAGGAGAGGAGACTGTTATATGATATGTGACCGAAGTCCAGGTGTTCATTAAAAGAAAAAACAGACAAAAAAAGTAAATACTATAAATAGCTTACATTTAGATAGCACCTTTCATCTCTAAGTGCTTTACAAACTATATAAGAGTCACTACACCGCCCTTTGAAATGCAGCCATCTCTAGGGTGGAGCACAGCAACTGTTTAATGGTTCACAGCAACACTATACAAAAGTTTATGACGGGAATGAAGAATGCCACTCTATACAACTAAACCTCTAGAGCAGTGGTTCTCAACCTTTCCAGACCACTGTACCCATTTTAGGGGCTGGATCCTTCTTACCTACCCCAAGTTACACCTCTCTTAAAAACTATTTGCTTACAAAATCAGACATAAAAATACAAAAGGGTCACTGCACACTATTGCCGAAAAATTGCTGACTTTCTCATTTTTACTATATAATTATAAAATAAATCAATTGGAATATAAATATTGCACTTACATTTCAGTGTATAGTGTATAGAGCAGTATAAACAAGACATGAAATTTTACTTTGTATTGACTTCGCTCTTGCTTTTTATGTAGCCTGTTGTAAAAGTAGGCAAATATCTAGATGAGTTAATGTACCCCCTGGAAGACCTCTGCATGCCCCTAGGGGTACATGTAGCTCTAGTTGAGAAGCCCTGCTCTAGAGAGAATTTTAAGTAACTAAATTTGATTACCCAAACTGGAATCCAGCTAGGTCACCACTTAATGAGGACCTCAGGTTTTTTCATCTCATTCAGAAAGACTCTGCGCCTAATTCTCCACTGCCTTGCAGCTTGTGTAGTCATTTACACCTGTGCAAAGTGAATGTAATATGCTACTGTCAGTATAAGGGAGTGGTGAATTCTGATTTGGTGGCATTTTTCACCCATTTTGTGCACGTATAAATGACTACACAAGGTACAAGACATTAGAGAATCAGGCCTGGTATCTCTAACAGCGCGATGAGCCTGATTCTCCTTTCACTTGTACTGATGTAGACTCCTCTGAGGTTAATGGAGTTACAAGTGGGTGAGTGAGATCAGAAGCAAGGCCCCATGTTCTATGTATCTTATATGGCCTCCATGACCGTAGATTCTGAGCACCTCGCAATTTTAATGGATTTATCCTCACATCACCCCTGTGAAGTAGAGAAGTGCTATTATCTCCATTTTACAGAAGAGGAATGGAGACCCTGAGAGACTAAACAACTTGCCCAAGGCACACTGAAAATCTGTGATAGAGCAAAAAGAAAAGGAGTACTTGTGGCACCTTAGAGACTAACCAATTTATTTGAGCATGAGCTTTCGTGAGCTACAGCTCACTTCATCAGATGCATCTGATGAAGTGAGCTGTAGCTCACGAAAGCTCATGCTCAAATAAATTGGTTAGTCTCTAAGGTGCCACAAGTACTCCTTTTCTTTTTGCGAATACAGACTAACACGGCTGTTACTCTGAAACCTGTGATAGAACAGGAAACTCATCTTCAGACTCCTGATTCCTGGGCTAGCATGCTAGCCACTGCACTATCCTTCCTCCCTGTTTGAAGTATTGGTTCAGTGCTTACTCAGAACAGAGAGGCCCATCTATTGAATTATCACTACCACTTTCTGCAGCACCTTAGGATTACCCTTTAAATATTGACCATTAAAATACTAACCATGCCCGGCTTGCTTCGTTTACAAAGCTGACATGGTGCAGGCCTGAGTTGGTAAAACGGTGGGCTTTAAACAACAGGAGAAAAGAAGTAATTAAAAGTAAGTTATCTCTCTTTGTGTTTTCCTCCCAATTTTTATTTATTTAAATTGGTCAACATATAAGAAGGGCACCTACCCAGGTGTTTGACATAACATGAAAAGACATTTTAAATGTAACAATTTAAGATAACCCACCACACATACCCTTCATGTGACTTTCCCTGTCCATACACTTCCCTTTCCAAATCCGAATTCTTCTCATTAAACAGGTATGAGTCACACTTCGATCCAGATCCCCATATTTTACTCTTTTAGCTTTTGTAATTCTCTCACTATGAAATGAAACTTACATTTCTGCTAACAAATAAATTCATCCTAGTATGCCACAAGTTTGGGGAAGAAAAACACAAAGGTAATCATTTTTACGTCCGTTTATTAACAAAACTGGCATGAGGGTTAATTTAATTAGTGTTACAATATGGAAAATGCTCTGCACGATTCCATTCAGGAAGTGATTGCTTCTTTACATTCCATTTCAGTGCCTAAGAAAAAACACATTCAGGCATTTGCAACACTTTGTATAATTGCTGGCCATATAATCAGCTATATTTGTGAAATATTTAATGTTGGAATTAGGCTATTACCACAAAGAGTTTCTGTTCCTTTTCTTACAAACGTGATGTTTCATACACTCTAAATACTGTACAGCATTCAAGGATTCTGAGCTTTCTTGGTCACATGCTTTAGCTTATTAGCAGAAAATATACTGGTCATATAGATTTTTATTCCCTGAATTAATCATCAAAGCAGGAAGCATGTTCACTGCAATCCAATCAATATTCTCCAATTTCAAACATGCTGAACTCTCTTCTGTATTCCTGATTTCTGATGAAAACAGCCTTAGCAAAACTTCCATTTAAGCTTCTTGCCGTCAGCTTATCCCACTGTTTACTGCCGGTACTTGGCAGCAAGCTTGAAATTATCCACAAACTTTTGGGACGGCACTCTTACTTGTTTTCACATAGATCTTTTTTTAAAATGTATTTAACAGTAATACTTAGCACTTATATACAGTAAGGCTTTTCATCAAAGATCTCAAAATGCTTTACAAAGGAGAATATTGTTATCTCTGTTTTACAGTGGAGAAACCAAGATTCAGACAGGTTGTTATGCGAGGCTTAGGGTCTGATCCATTCCTCTGAAGTCAGTGGAAAGACTTCCATTGACTTCAGTGGGCTTTGGAAGGGAGCAGCCTCCACACAGTTTGTGAATAAGCCAAAATCCTTTGGGTTTCTATTTGTAGTTCATGGTAGTAGCTTTAGCATACTCATTGCTGACATATACATTGGCTATTGGTCCCTTTGCTATGACAGGCTGCAAAGCAGGGCGTCATTTCAGAAAAATTTGAGGGATGGGGGGCAAAGTTGTGCCAGCATATAGAGCATTATGTGTGATTATATTATATCCTGCAAAGTCTGGTATGGGAAAGAGGGGCAAAAAGTGGAAGACAAAATGGAGCATACAGACCTATGAAAAGTCTCGGTGTCAAGGCAAACCAAGGTGTGTGTGTGGGGAGGGGAGTGGCAGCAACTGCCCTCTTACCCATAACAAATGACACCCTGCTGCAAGGGAGTAGCTGACCACTCACGTAACTCGTTTTGGCACTGGCAATCAATCAGAGAAATACATTGGCAAATAGGCCTGGTCAGTAGAAAAGGTACAGTGCTCCCAAGCTGGTAGAGTGAAAAGAAATTAATAACCCAAACTAAAATTTTGCTAGGACACCCTATAGCAAAATGTCCCATGAGCTCTGTAATGACAGCACCCCTGGCAGCACAGTTCTGATTTAAAGGGAAGAATTCCAGCACTCTGGGCTTTCAAGAAAGGAAGTTGGGCTCCGGGTAGTTAGGGACAAGTTTATTTTGGTGAGTTAGTCTTTGATTCCTTCTCTCTGCAAAGCTGCACACTGGGTGGTAAATTAATCCTGTGAGTTCAACCTAGCACACATGCAAGAAGAGAAGATAAAAAGTAGCTGATCCTATGATCCTACATTGGAATTACACTTTGGGCCTGACACTGCTCTCACTTACACTGGTTTTATCATGCTATAACTTCATTGACTTTGGTGGAATTTTCCTTGATTTACACAGGTGTACATAAGCATCGAATTAGGCCTGTAATTGTAGGTAATGCACTGCTAAATTTCATACAATAAACATAACACAAAATCCTACCTGCATCTAGTTAAATGTATGATCATGGTTCATTGCCTCAACCTTTGTGGAGTCATTAACACCTCTGCAAAATGGGTGTGAAACATTACAGAAGGGGGTAGAATTTTATGCCCTTCTCAAACCGGTAACTGTGATGACACAAGGTGCAAGACCGTGGAGAATTGGGCCCATCTATATTTATTTTAATGGGAGTGACCGGGGTAACCATACCTAACATGCACCTGGATAAGGAAAACTATGTACTTAATGTGTGCACAGTACTATTTTCATTTGCCCCACTCATTATAGTAAAAGTGGCAGCAACTGCTATAGTTAAGGTTGCATTAACATTTCCATTCTCACTTATAATTTCCCCAGATTTTCTCCTGTAAGACTGGAAATTTCCAGGCTCAGTCCCTTCCCAAAAGTAACTTTTTAAAAAACTTTAAGGAAAAAGAGTTCTGTTGCTTATGAATACAAGTAGGGAGACAAAATATACTTTTCACCTTATAACAGTATTTTGTGTCCTTAATTTGAATAGCAATAACACCAAACCACATAGGGATATAAAGAGGAAATTTTGGTTGGAAGTAGTCCTCACTGATGCCAAGTGTCTTTGAGTGTCCCTATGAACACGGATTTTGACTGGGCCAAGTTGAGATCTGTTGACAATGTAACTCTGTACTTGCTCAGTACACCTTGCACAGAGTGTGTTTTGATCAGCTTGTAAACTGCACATCTAGGGAAGGTCACATTGCACATGTGAGTGTGGCTAATTTAACAGCACAGTGATGGTCTACAGTGAATGAGGAATGGCTCCTGTGGACCGGTGTAATCTTTTAAGATTACTTTTTAAATAGAATCTCTTTACTTTTGGTCACTGTTTTTCCAACCTAACAAATGTGCATTCCTCTTCAAAGACAACATGCATACCAAGTTTGTATTATTTTTTAAAAAAAGCTGTTTTCCAGTTATTGAAGTTCAAAAATAAGTCTGAACAGTTTTCTTAAGGTACGATGCTATGCAGAGAAATGACTTTAAAGATGGATTTGCAGGGTTTTGATTTAAAATAAAAAAGTGTTTTGTGTTTGCTTTCAATAGGGATAGCAGATTTCATTGATGGTCATCGTTTTATTTGTGGTTGCTATTTTTATATATCTGTCCTAATACATATCTCTGGGGGAATACATGACTATGTCTGGGGCCTTATAGTTACAGTCCACTTTTTTGAAAAATAAAGTTCAACTTACCACTGGCAAGTCATTCTACTGATGAGTGGCTGATGGTTCTTGGGGCACCCAGAACTATTAGTCAGCTTATTACCCCTTGCCTCCAGCATGAGGGTATCTTGCCTGTGCCTGGCTGGGTATCTGCTCCCTAATCCCATTAGCCTGTCAGCCACACAAATATGCTCCTCTGGGTTACGCCAGCCCTGTCTTTACCTTGTGGGTTAACAAGAGATGCACCCCAGTCCCTGAGTCCCTTTGAATTGTTCCATGTGATATCCAGCCCTTGACACTGGCTATTCACAGAAATGACAGATCCTCTGCCCCACAAAGGAGCAGTGTGCCCCCAGCTTACTAGTTTTGCCTTAAACCACACAGCACTTTTAATTTAAAAAAAAAGAGAAGTTTTTTTACATGAGAATGGAAAGTTAAGTAGAAACAAGAGAATGGTGGAAACAAATGGTTACAATACAAAACAAAATCATAAAATGCAAACTTGGGTCTATGCTTATTAATGGTTACCTTTCCTATCTAATGAGGTACGTTCTTCCAACCCACCCCAAAAGTTCAGTCTGTTGCAGAGCTGGCTGACTTCACAGGAACCAGGATCCAATTTTTCACAAGAAAACCTGGCTCCTCCAGATGTCTCCTCAGTGAAAGGATCCAAAGAGCCTCTCCCTCCTCTGTGTTCTCCTGGAATGGTCTTTTGTTTCTATTCATAGCCCCTGTCTTGTTGTAATGTCCCTTTTTTTTTTTTTTTTTTTAAACCTTCAAGTGGTTCCGGTTGTTTGCATTTGCCTCTGATGGTTTTCCATTGAAAGTCTTGGGACTGAGCAAGGCTAAACAATTTAGCTTTTCATTGCTTCACTGGCTAAAGAGGATGGGGTGATGACTCCCGCCTGCCTCAATGGACAAGACAAATTATCCTCTGGTGACCAAGTTTTACTCCACGTCCATAAAGCATACTTAAAATATAAATACAGTATTCTTTAAATATTACCTTTACCTATATATCACAAATATTGAGTCTTGACAAGTTACAAACTTTCTGTAGATATCTTACATGTTACTCTTTATGGATAAATAACCTGTAAGACATGTTTGGTGTAGTGAGTTTGTCAGGTCTGAGATGAGAATTGTTTGCAAAAACTGGGGCCTCTTTGCACTGGGTCTCTGTGGTCATACCTGGGAAACTCAGATCACTCTTAATTTCCTTTCTCCGTTTTTTTAATATGTCTAAATGTGCTGGCATGTGATGCTTCATTTTGATCAGAGCAACTTTATGCTGAGAATTGTGGTTTCCCGGGACTGTGCCTCAGTATGGAAAATGAGGGTAGCCACACTCTACTTAGTAGAACTGTGTGGGTCACATTTGGCTCATAGGATGCTTCTTCTGGGACTAGGCATCTATCTGAAGGAGTAGGAAAGGGTGTGGGAGGAACACTGCTTAATTAGCTACTGTATATTTCCAGCACATAGGATGGTTAACTGTTTAGCTGTTTATCTAGACACACAAACATACTTACAACGTCCACGGCACTCCCCACATCCCAGCTCCCACAAAAAAACAAAACAAAACCCACTCTGATCAGCTGCTGGAAGTTCAGACATTTTGTTCAGTGAGAAAAGAAAGAATCCAAGAGAATTGGATCACGACTCAACTTGAAGTTTTGCTTTGTTTTGGTTTCTATTTGATTCATACAAAAACAGCTGAAAATCACCCTGGTGAGCCAAAAGTTTCTTCTCATCTAGGTATTAATCTTGTTATTAATTAAATGTGATGGCTAAAAATACAGATTTTTTTCTCGAGGCGGAAAACACCGAGCTCCCTGTAAAATTGCCCTCTGCTAGCTGATCATTCCCAGCAGCTATATTTTCTTTCTCTGTTCCTTTATATTCCCCTGATGAGCTTCAACTCCAGTCACAGTAGGTACAGAATGATTATTTATGCTAGAAGTTCTTCTCTGTAAAGTTCTTCAGTTCAGTTCAGAATTGTGCAGCTCAGGAGAGGCAACCATGCTGGGTGGGGGCAATGTTGGTGGAGCAAATGTGGCTTTAAGTCTCTGTTGCGCCTCTGGAATTTGGTGCCCTGTTCCTGGCATGTGTTGGAGCAGACCCAAGGGCTAATCTAAAGTGCAGTGGTATAGACCAACTCTCTGCAGACTGCTCCACAGACCCAGAATAACTGGAATGCGGAGAGCTCTAGCCACACAATCCTTCCCCTGTCATATCTCCTCGTACACCCTTGTTTCGGGGACTGGATGGGAGTGGGGTGTGGCCAGTTAGCCAGCTGTATGTCACACCTGAAATTGCAGTATGCTGTGGATATTCCCCTGGGCTGGTTAAGCCAGCTTTGTGCAGCCACATGACTGCAGCTAAGCTGCCTTAAAGAAGCTATAGTGGAGTCCAGATCACAGCCCTTGATTTCTTTCAAGAAAACGACTCCATTTCCCCCTCCTTTTTTTAACATCTTGTTCAAAAATATGCTTAGCAAACACACATCCATTTGGGTTTTTTTAAACTTTGCATTTGATAAACAAGAACCTGATAGCTGTCATTTATTTGGAGCTTAGTTGCTACTTTTGTAGATTTGCTTTTTGTAGTTCTGTAATTTGCATAGGAACTATGTGCTCTAAGGAACTAAACTAACTTCACAAGATCAGTTTCCATGAGTGCATAGCACATTCTTTGTAATGGGGCATCTGGCCGTTTACTTTCTGACCGTCTCAGATGCAGAGTTTTTGTCTAAATTTTGTGGAAGATCAAAAAGAAGGATCAGCCTCTGAAGCTCACAGTGGTTTCTGGGAGGAAAAAATATGCCCAATGCAGTTATATTTGTAATTCAGTTGTAGCTCCAAAGGGGGGAAATGGATTTTGTACCTTTATTGGTGCTTTATTATGTATGACAATGGCCTGAAAGGTTGCGATTTCCCCTGCCTCAGTAAAGGTTGATTTCTGCTTGCTCTCTGAAATCAAGCGTGTCAAGTGTGCTCTTCCCTAGTTTTAATCTAGAAGACTTGTTGGGAGCATCAGAAATGTGAATTGTGAGCTTTAATTGAAGGTGCAGGAGGGTAGTGAACCCTAAACAAAAATGTCTCTATTTTCTACTTGTTTTCCAGTTATGTTAAGTTAAGTAGGCATTTGAAGCTCTTTGTTGGTAACAGTCTGCATACAAATCACTTCCTCTCTCAGTAAATCAGGTTTCACTTCCTCGCTGCTTGTGATGCCATAATCTAGCTGTTCTCCACTTTCTACAGAATCTTCCAGGATAGGCAAGACCTGAATTTCTTGGGGGGAACAAGCAGAAAATATTTTTCCCTCCTCAGGTTTTTTTGTTGGTTTTTTTTTGGTAGGCTTTTCTTTATATATCATCGAAAAGTCACAAGCCCAATATTTTTTCTCTGGAAGACACCTTTCACATTAAACTAGAGTGACCGTTTTCTTTAGTATTCATTTCATTTTGTTTAAAAAATGGTGCAATTTACCCTCAAATCCCAAAGGATGTTTTGATGACATTTTTGCAAAAAGGTTGCGGGGGGGCACACATGCAATGGGCAGAGTATCATCAGAACCTGAATAAAATGAAAGTGACTCTGGTGGTCAGTTCCACGTACATGAAAAGGATACGGCTATCTTGGGAGGCCTCCTGCTAGTGTAGTACCTGAGCACCTCCCATATATTTCTCCTTAACACCGCTATAAACAAGGAAGTACTATTTTCATTTTATATGGGGAATTCAGCAAGAGAAAAATTAAGTAACTTGCCAAAGGTCCCACAAGTTGCTTGTGGCAGAGGTGGGATTTGAAGCCAGAAGTCTTGATCCTCAGGTTAGTGCCTTAACCACAATTACCATTCTTCTTTCCATTAAGTTACCCAAACTTTCTCATTCTTAACCCCCAAACCAATAGCTTTCATGTAACCCTCAAATTCCAGAATTTTTTGTGGTGTTTAAACCAAAAGGAGCACTGCAAATATATACTTTATTTATTTTTTAAAGCTTATTGTGCCATACATGGCCAAAGATATCATTTACATCAGAAGGCCTGAATGACAATTTCACATTTAAAAAGATATGGAAAGCAAGTATGATTTATACATTCTGTTGCAATAGTTCATTAATTGCACATTCCACAATGCTGTATATTCAGTAAACCAAATTACTGTAGCTGTTACATTTGGAAAGTGATCTTTGCAACCAGAAGAGGGTAAAAACAGCTTTTCATTTTTCTTAGGGAAGAAAAAAGAAATCTTAGATTCTAAAAAATGGACCAATTTTCTGTTACCTGGGATTGATTTTTGTTTTTTTTTTTTTTTTACAAGCTATCATTCCTTGAGTGGCTTTTATGCAGCTACTTGTTTCTCCAGTCTTCTTGTTTCCTATTCCTTTTTGGCTATGTCAGCACTTGGAGCTGGAGGGTGTGGTTTCCAGCTGGAGGAGGCACACCCACCTTAGCTCTTAAGGAGCTAGCATGCTAAAACTAGTGTAGCCAGGGCTATGCAAGTGGTGGGAGGTGCTAGCTACCCTGAATACATGCTTAGAATCTCATACAGGGACTTGGGTCAGTTAGCCCCTCCTGCTGCTGGCACCACCATAGCTACAATCTATTTTTAGCATGCTTTCTCCATCAGAGCTAGCATGGGTATGTCTCCTTGAGTGGAAAATTATACCACCAGTTCTATGTATAGACATACCCTGAGTCTCATTTTCCCCTTTTTATGGTCCCCCTGTCATGGAAATAGCATTGCAACCCACTTTGATTGAGAAACACTGAAGTAGAGCAATGGGTGAGCGTTAAATCTGCACCTGCTATGTGGGGGATATGTGCATCCACCCTTTCTTAGCATGTCACGCAGATTTAGGGGGGTGGGGTTAGCATTTGGTTCTTGGCCTGCTTCTGGGACAACCAGTGATGCACAGCCCTTTGCTCAGGATTTGTTGCACAGCCCCAGCTGGGTCCTAAAACACTATCAAATCACAACATTGGTCCCCCTTACCAAGGGGAAAAACATCTTGGAATCCCCCTATATAAAATGACAAATGTGTTATTTTATTTCAAGCTGGGAAATATAAGTTATGCACAATTTTTTTTTTAATTTAGAGTGGAGGAGAAACCACAGACCAAATAATAAATAACCACATTTGCATTCTTTGCATTTTAACACACGTCATTATTTGGAGTTTCCTCGGGCTCTAAAACAGACATTCTTGAATGTGCATAATTTGAAAAAAGCCAACAACTGGGATAATGTGGCTATTAAAATGTTAGAACTCAGTTTTACCCAACTGTATCCTTCTCAGTTTCTTTTTCTCCCCCCAGCTGCAACTCATGCTGTAAATCTGTCGGATATAATATGATTGAATGGTGGTTCTCCTAGAAACAAAAACTAAGAGATACATTTTCAAAGCATTACATAGTCTGGGGTCTTTTGGCTGACATGCAAAATCAAGTCCTGACCAATACTGGTGGTTAAAGATATCCAGGATACATTTTGCAAGAGTAAGGGTGTTAACCCCTATGTTCTGGGTAAATTCCAAATTGGGTAATTATTACATTCTGCATAGCTACAGTAAATTCAGTTGGATATGGATCCTCCTCCCTAATTCTCCTAAACTGTGTTGAGTAGTGTTATTGTGGGTGGTGTAAAACAGCTGTTGCATCCAACCTCAAAGATGGCAGCATTTAAGTACTAGTCTTATATACTTTCAGAAGACATGCAGGAATTGCCTAGAGGGCCCTAGTTTGTTTTCAGTCCGTTCTACGCACTTATGAACCTCTTGCTGCTCACCCCTCCCTCACTACATTCCCCCTGCTCCCATCCCTAACAACTTCTATCAAAATAAATAAATGCTTGATCGCTACAGCTCCCAGTGCGTTGGCTCCCAAAGGGCTGCCCCCAACAAAGGGGAGAGGGGAAGTTCCCAAGTGTGGCCTCACTGTTCGCATGTTCCTCAGCACTGGCTCTGCTGCATTATATTGTAGTGGATGAAGTGAAGTTTGTTTATCTTGTATATGGTTGTAAGTCAGTAAAGAGCTTTGTGATCCTCCAGATGAAAGCCATGTAAGATATTTAGCAGCACAAGCTCCATTAGTCAGTGGAAGTTGTGCGGTTTATAGCCCTGAGAAGCTATTTGATAGTTTACTCCTAATTTGCAAATCTGTGAAGCAAATCCCCATTCTTGTTGCTCTAACAACAATCCCCTGCCATGAAAATAGATGCAGTAATATGCTGTAGCCCCTACAGTGGGTTACATGATGAGGACTTTGCGTGAGTTCTGTGATTCACAGGCCAAAAATAATATGCTGCATTTGAACAATGTTAGCTCTGTGACGCAAACTGACAAAAACCAGTAAAGTTTAAAGGGACCCTGTCAAAGCTGGACGAAAGTTAAACCTACCAGCTGTGTTTTGGTGAGTGGGTGTGCATGGTCACATGATGTGGGCCTTCTGGCTCTTCTTGCCTGCTTTGTTCCTTGTGAACAGTCAGGCTATGGTAATATTCAAGGACTCTGCTGTCTTGTCAAGTAATATATGGCAGTAGGATTCTCATATTTAAATATCTTGCCTGGTTTCGAGAATGGAGCAGAGCCCAAGTGAGGAGAGAGCATCATGCTCACAAACTCCTGACCTTTATTTATTATTTGCATTATAGTAGTGCCTGGATGCCTCATGTGTGATCAGGGCCTCACTGTACTAGGCACTGCCCAAAGTTGGATCCTGTCCCAAAGGACTTCCAGGCTAAATAGATAGACAAAAAGGTGGGAGGGGAAACAGGCACAGAGAGGGAGTAACTTGCCCTGGGCTATTGAGCAGGCTGGTGGCAGAGCTGGTAAAGAAATCCAGGTCTCCTGTGTCCCAATCCAATGCCTTGTCCATAGTGTTGTGCTGCCTCCTTGAGGTGTGGAGGATCATGTAGAAACTTCATACTTTGGGTTTGCCCCTGCTGTTGTTGGGTCACCCTGATGGGTGATTTCAATGATGACTCTGTTTCAGCTCCCCTTTGTGTGGGGGGGGGGGAAGGGAGGGGGTGATGGCACGGCTGCCCCCCACTGGTAGAAAAGGGGTTAAAAGCAGCACTACGGAGGCTGCGCTGGAGGCACCAATTAGAAAAGGGCTGAGAGGAGCAGCTAATCATGGCCCGGCAGGCTCATATAAGAAGGGCTGCAGGGCAGAGCAGAGGTCAGTAGCTGACTGGAGAAGACTAGGCTCCTAGCAGGAGGAAGAAGTGCCAGCACCAGGTGCAACTCAGTGTTGCAAGCAGGGACATGGGGAGCTAGAGAGAGCTCCTGGGTAGCTGCAAGGGCCTGCAGGCTGAGGCTCTGAGGTAAGGGCAGAAGAAGGTGCTGGAGCCACATGGGAAGCAGCCCCGGGACAATGGACTGCAGTTGCCACTGAGGGAAGTGGCTGGACAGAGATTGCAGGTCCCTCAAAAGGGGGGAAAACACAGTGTGTGGCACAGCCGGATGCCGCACTCCTGGGAGTGGTGTGGGTCCTGGAACAAAAATTAAGGACAGCGAGGCACCACCAGAAGAGGGCACCCTGGAGAGCAGTACTAATTCCCAAGATAACCAGCAGGAGGCGCCAGAGTGGTAAATGAACCCCATGACAGGGGGACAGGCAGATTTAGTCAGGGATGAGGAGGGCAGTATGAATGAAAATATATATGAAACAGAGGGTAAATGTTTGGGCCTGTCCACTGAAGGAGTGCACTTGGTACAAACAGATCCATAACTGCACGCACATTTCAAACATGATTTAAGCTAGGTGGTCCAAAGCCTGCTCTGTTATACTTGTGCAGTTACACAAGTGGAGATACTCCAGGTTTATATTGGCATCACTGAGCAGAGTTCGGCCTATTATGCTTTGTGCTTAAGTGGTATTAAACAGAATTCTTCACCAACAGAAATTATGTGTAATTGTGGTTCCAGTTGTCTCCTCTGTTCCTGTGAATGCCGCTTCAGAAGGGGGCTTTGTGCAGCCGAATGGGGAAAAAACAGATGTGAGGAGGGGAGGTGTCCTGGGAGGAGAGAGAGAGGAGGAGGAGGAGGGAGAAAATGAGAATCCCCTCCGCTCGCCAGGAGCCTACAGGATGCAACCTCCGCATGTTACTAAGAGACAAAGGATTTCTGCGCAGAAAAGCGATTGCCACACAACGCCCTGGTGTATACAAAAGCAGACAGACTAATACCTTACCCAGCACCCTGCTTTTTACAGAAATGCAAGAGGCGTCTCTGAGTGCACCCAGTTATTTAGAAAATACTTAACTGCAGGAGATTATATAGGCCTGATCCTGGTCTTGCCCCCACTGGTGTAAATAATGGGTAACTCCAATGAAGCCATGGAGTTACATCAGCATGGGAGAAGAATCCAGCCCAATCAGCACAGCTTTTTATTTAGAAAAATCCACTGATTTGGTGACTCATCCTGCTAAAGTGCAGTATTTATTTATTCATCATGTCATACCTGAGGGACTCTTGGGGCTGCCCAAGGTGGTATTTAAACAATTCTGCATGTGGTACATGCTTACAGACCCACATTGCAGCAGCATTGTGTACAGAAATTCATTGGCAAGCTTGAGCATGGAGTTGATCCCACCGGCTGTATGAGGTGTTCTTTTTTTCTGAGAATGCATTTCTACACTGTTTTCCTTACATTTGTATACTTTATTCCCATTTGGAATAGAGGGCTTTCATTGAAGAGGGCTTTTCACCAAACCTACACACCTTGGCCAAATTCATTTCTGCTATACAGCCTACAACTGTGCCAATTTATATCCGGGCTAAGTTTAGCTCCTTGTCATCTTGAAGCAAACATGGTCTTTTCCCCTTTGTAACAGGAGACTTCCTCTGGCCCTGTGCCCCTACTACCTGTGTGTGTGGAGGGATATTTATGTGTATATACTGTTGTTGCCCCTTTGCTGAGCAGTAGCGCAATCCAGGTCCTTCCAGGTTAGTTTCCCCATCTGGAGCAGAAATTGGTGATGCAGAGTCACCTATTTCCTTAGTGTAATTTGTTCATTTACAAAATGTACATGAGTCCTGTTTCCGCAAACATACAACAAATAGGAAACGCCCTGTTTGCAGAAACCTCAGGTAAGGCACCTCTGCCCTGTCCCCAGAAATAGCTACCTTGTGCCTCTGACTCTCTCACAGTTTCACAGTGTTCCTCTTCTGACCTCAGGCCTCTGAGTTTTACACCTTGAAAACCTTTAGTCCAAGATTGCTCATGGAGAGACCACATGGCCTAGAAAGGTGAGCCTGGGCTTCCACCCTCCCTTAGTGACACAAAGGAACCTCAGAACTTCACCTGCCAGGCAAAAGAAAAGAGCTTTGATCCCACAGTACTCTGAACAGCTGTGCAGAGAGTGGAAATTCTGTCTTGTAAAAGATTTCAAAGTTTCAGAATTGTTGAATTCGGAATAAAACCCCAAAATTTAGAAATTCTTCACAAAAGAAAACTCGGGGATTGAGGGGAATCTTTGGGATCAATCTAAACATTTCAATGTTGATCTTTTACAATTGTATATTTTGTTATGATAAAAAATCAAAAGAATTTGAAATAAAAAGTTTCAAAATGAAAAATCAAAATGTTTGTTCCAACTTTTTTTGTTTTTTCCTACACGAAACTTCAGCAAAATCTACATGATTTCACAAAGTGTTTCAATTTTGACAGAACTGTATATTCTGACAGAAAATAGTTCTGTCTTTTTCTTTGTCTTTTTTTTATCAGCTTTAATTATTGTATGGTATCTTTAGTCTTCTTTTGGGGACATTTCCCCCTAGGTGCTTATATTTCAACTCTTTATAAGCACTCTTTGCCATAACAATTGTAAATATGCTGCTTGTAATGGAAGATTTACAGCGTTGCTTGCAGTCTAGTATCTGATTTTTCCAAAGTACTCTTCTACATAGATTAGACATGTGAGGGGATTTAGGAGACCATGATGCCCCAAGGCTGAAGAGGCCATATAGAATTAAGAGGAAACAAACAAACAGACAAAAAGTCATCCAGGCATCCTTGTTGTCCAGCACTAGAGAATCTTCTCCTTGAGTCCTTCCCCTATGTGCACCACATTGGCTGCACTTATGTGACAGTGCAGCCCAAAGGCACATTGCATTAGCCAGAAAAAACAAGGCAGTTTCCAAGACATCTTAAAAATAAAATAAAATCACAAGCTATGGATTCACATGCCCAGTATGATATGATTCCAGGCAACAAAGACATGGCCAGAGGCAAAAAATAATTCCAAAACATTTCCATCACCAATTGCAGCAGCTTATCTACTACAGATCAGCTTTAATTGGTTGTGCCAGCAGAGAAATCAGAGCTAAGCAAATGTTGCAAAATAATGTTTGATGAAAATAAATTCCAATTTTTATATGAATTTGTTGAACTGTTTCACCTGCTTCTTGTGTTTGCTTTCTGCCAATGGGTTTACTGGCGCACGAGTATGGAATCAGAAAATGTCAAGCAAATGTTAGAGAATAATCACAAACAACAAAACTTGAATTCATAATAAACAAGTAGTTTCACCAGGAACCTGAGTTATTCATCCAATTAGAGAACACAAAGATACCATGTGATGTTTGTGTTCCATCAAAACTAACCAGCACATTTTGAATTTTGAATATTAAATTCTTGTAGCAAACTGCTTGCTACAGACCAAGAATCTTTTCAGTGTAACTATCTTCCTTCTAGAAAATATTTTTGTTTATAAATATGGCATTATCTTTGAAGACCTCATACAAATTGCTGCTCCTAAATGAACCTCATGTGAATCTTGGCACCTTAGAGGAATTTGATCCTGAAGACGTATATTGCCGTGATTGTGTCGCTAATCTGAAAACTTTTTAAAAGCACCTTAATTAGAGGGTTAAGTAAACAAATGTAAGTGTAAAAAGAAAAGGAGTCCTTGTGGCACCTTAGAGACTAACCAATTTATTTGAGCATGAGCTTTCGTGAGCTACAGCTCACTGCATCTGATGAAGTGAGCTGTAGCTCACGAAAGCTCATGCTCAAATAAATTGGTTAGTCTCTAAGGTGCCACAAGGACTCCTTTTCTTTTTGCGAATACAGACTAACACGGCTGTTACTCTGAAACCTGTCAAAATGTTAGTGTATTATACTTACCGGGGACTAGTATTACTTGCTGTATAAACTGCATGGTTAAGTGAGAAATGCATATTTTGGCACACTTAACGTTTGTGAAAATGCCTGATATTCACATCTTGCATATACTACCTCTTTATGCAACAATCTAATACATCGTGTAGCAATAACAATATACACAATGCATGTGCCAAAATATGCATTTCAGGGGACTCTACCAAGTTAACTTTGACTGCAAATATGTGTTTAAAAACAAACTTTCATAAAATCTAAACCCCATAGAAATGTTTCTACAAAGGGACACTTGGACCTACCTCTCCCATCAGCGTCCCTCACTGCCAGACGTGATTGCTGATACCAATTTTTTCTAATTTTCTTCCTTAACAGTTTATATTTTGTTATGAATTGTCATAACAAATTATGAAATGAAAACTGAAAACAAACTGTTGCCACTATTTGTTTTAAATTCAAATGTAAACAATTGCTTCAAAACACATTCCACTGTGGTGTTGGGAGTAGAGCCCTACATTGAAACTGACTATAAACAAAAGTGGAATTGGCTTTGTTGTCCAAGCTGAAAGAGTTGCACAAAGTAAACAAAGAGCATAAATGGGACAAGCCAAATGGATTAAAAAATTCTTTCACTTGTACTAATAGAACCTCCTATCTTTAACCCGAGTATGAGCTTGTTTAAAGCATATGATTTAATAATATACATTGTCTCTTTAATCAAATAATACATAGTGTAATATCAGGAGTATCCGAAGGAATGAGGGAAGACCACATTATCCAAAAATTCCACACACTTTAATGCTGTCAAAGCCCTGACACAGCCGTGCCAATAGAGCTGACGACAGGCAGCCCCAACCCAAACCAAGAACACTGGGTTTCAATTTCCCATTCCCCCAGCCTCTCTCTTACACCACACCCGCCTGCAACCTGGGCACAAAGGGAGGGGAAGCCCATTACAATATGCTTTTTTAAAAAGCCCGTGTATGTACATTACAGATGCTGCAAAACAGGGTCCTGCTCCCCAGCTCATTGAAGTCAATGAGGGTCTTTCCATTTTCTTCTATGAGTGAATGGGTGCTGAATCAAGGACTTAACTGCCGCAGTTCAGGTCGTTGCTATAGCCACACAAGCCCCCGCTAGCACTGTCCCTGCTGTCAGAGACAGGATGTTGGACTAGGTGGACATTGGGTCTGATCCAGTTTGACTTTTGTTTGTTCCTCTGTTGAATTAGAGCCTGTCACCCTTGCAGCAGGAACACAGGGTAAGAACAAGAGGGTGCCTAAAGTGGTTTGATAATGCCCCATAATGTGCATGGAATTCTGTGAAGATTTAGGCCCATGACCTTCAGGTAGGGTGACCAGATGTCCCGATTTTAATGGGACAGTCCTGATTTTTGGGTCTTTTTCTTATATAGGCTCCTATTACCCCCCCACCCCCTGTCCCGATTTCAATCCAATTTCAAGCCCGAACAAAGCAGGCAAGTGCCTCTGGTGCATGTGCAATAGAAGACCCTGTCCAAGTTATAACTGTCAATGACAGAGATATTTGCTGCTCTTTTTAATAGCGCTGACCATGAGATATTGCTGTCTTGAGAGTGTGAAACATCTGATCTCTCCTTTGCTATATTCTGCAAAGATAGTAAGATGGGCCCAGTAGTCTAAGAGGTCTTTTCCCTCTCTAATTTCTGTGATCTTGCTAACATTAATGTCATTCCACTTAGTTGGATCCTGCGGTCCTTACTTGGGCAAAACTCCACAGAAATCAATGTAAGTTGTACCTGGGTAAGGATTGCACGAGCTGTCCATTCTTTGCACGCTGTGGGACCTATCCAGCTCCCATAAAAGTCAATGGGAGTCTTTCCAGTGACTTAAGTGAGAGTTGAAAAGACTGATTTAGACCTTGTGTACACTTGTGGCATCATGTAGGGTATGTGTAGCTTCATGCCACAGTGAAAGGCGGGCTGCAGCCTGTCACGGAGTCCCCGGGCGATGCTCTGGAACTGCTCCCCATGAAGCCAGTCAGGACTCTGGGGAAGTCTCCTTTCTGTGAGCAGCCTGTCTTCAGGACACACAGCTCACACAGCTTCCACCTTCCTGGGTCTGACCTCGGAGCATTCAGCATCCTCTGCCCCTCCGTGCGCTTCCCACAGCGACTCCGCCCAGGCAGTGTCCTGGGGAAGCCAGAGGGTCCTGCACCCCAACTTCGCAGTCAGACGTGGCTCTCAGCCAGCCAGTAAAACAGAGGTTTATTAGACAACAGGAACATGGTCTGAAACAGAGCTTGTAGGTGCAGAGCACAGGACCCCTCAGCTGGGTCCATTTTGGGGGACAGTGAGCCAGACAACCACGTCTGCACTTCACTCCATGTCCCGGCCAGCCCCAAACTGAAACTCCCTCCAGCCCCTCCTCCTCTGGGCTTTGTCCCTTTCCTGGGCCAGGAGGTCACCTGATTCCTTTGTTCTCCAACCCTTTAGCTCTCACCTTGCAGGGGGGAAGGGCCCAGGCCATCAGTTGCCGGCAAACAGGGTGTAGGTCATTCTCTGTGTCCAGACCCCTGCACACCCCTGCCCTCTAGGGCTCTGCAATGATCATTCATCCTTACCCCACCACCTAGATACTTAAGAACTGCATAGGGGAAACTGAGGCACCCCCCACACTATTCAGAGGAAACATTAAGAACAGTCCCACTTTGTCACACAGCCACACTCACTGCAATGTGTAGCTACAAGGGGCAGTGAAAGGCTCTGGCAAAGCGGAGGGAGCTCCCCTTTGCCATAGCCTTTCCCTGCTGCTGGAGTCTTTCACTGTGGTGGGGAAAGGCTTCGGCAGCAGAGAGTCAGCGGGACACTACACTGCTACAAATAGAAATGTTGATGTGGGAGACACTGCTTAGGCATGTAGAGAGCTGTGTAGGGTACATACCCTAGGGTTCAGTTGTGTAGAGCACTTTATTGTATTTGCCTAAGCCATTCCTCACCGTCTACACTGTTCTTTATACCTCTGTTAGCTGGGCATGCAGTGTCTGTACTCTACATGCCATCATAAGTGTGGACAGTACTGGGTTTACAATGGTGCTAGCGGCACCAGGCCCACACTCAGAAGGGGCCCTGGCGCCTGGACCATGGCCCCGCTCTCCATCCCGAGGCCTCATCTCCACTTGGCTTCCTCCCCTCGAGGCCCTACCCACGATTCACTTCTCTCCACCCCCCTCACCTCCTGTTCTCTACTCTCTGCTCCCCTCCCTGTGTGAGCGGTGGGCAGGGCCTCCTGGCAGAGCACGGGCAGAGCAGGGGCGGGGTCATGGTCCAGGCACTGGGGTCATGGTCCAGGCATCAGGGCCCACAAAAGATTCATCCAACCCTGAGTGTGGACATGATCTTAGAATAAATGAAACCCCTTCTTGCACTTGCACAGGAAAAAAATGCTTCTGAAGTGAACACTGGAGTTGTCTTTTTACTGGAGAGGAAGACTGGTCCAGTAGTTAGGGCACCAGCCTGGGACTTGGGAGACCTGGGTTTCTCCACCACAGACTTCCTTTGTGACCTTGGGCAAGTCAGTCTCTCTGGACCCCAGCTTCCCATCTGTAACATCATGATTACAGCCTCACAGGGGTGTTGTGGAGATGAATACATTAAAATCTGGGAGGTGCTCAGATCCTGTGGTAATGAGGGTCATACATGTTTATAAGTCATATAATGGGGGTCATAGAAGTTTTCCCCAGCATTCCTAAAGCCTCTTATCCTTATTATGGAGCAATGGTCACGATTCAGTTTTAAAAAGCAAAGTTGATTCTGGAGTTTTGAGAGACCAAAGAAAAAGATTATTTAACCAGGAATCTTTATTATTTACACCAGTACCTTTACGTCAGCCCCACTGATTTAACTGAAAACTTGTAAACAAAATATTTGTTCCCACGGTGAAGTCTTGAATGCCTGCTAGAAACCAGTTAATAGCATGGACAGAGATACTTCTGAAAAATGGGCATCTAAAAAGGAAATAATGGCAGACCCTTAATGACTAAATGTGCCAGGATAATAAAAGATGGGCTGTGAACTCCTTTCTGTTTTGGACCACATTACAGTAGTGTTTTTTCCCCTGACAGAAATGCCTCGTTATACTTGGAATTTTATAATAATCAGAATACTGGGGGGAAAGGTTGACTATACATCTAGCAGCATGGCTATACTGTATTGAAATGCCCAGTGTTTTCTGAAGCATAGTTGCTTTCATCTCCTTCTAAAGCACCAGCTGGAGCACAAAAGAAAAATAAAATAGAACTATCTTGCTTCCCTCAAACACTGTTGTCTCCTCCCCCACCCCCTCTTCCCAAGCAAGTACCACGAGAATAGGGAATCAGCTTTTCTCGGTCTCAAACACAGGTGTCAGTCCAGGGCGTCAGAATGTTCTTCTGGCCCTTGCACTGCACATTTTGTTCTCTGGGTTAAAAAGCAGGATGTGATGTAAGTCCCTTGTAGGTCTGAGATGAGCAGAGGTTGAATTAGGTGATTAGTAAGTACTTGCTGGTATCAGCTGTTTTTTGTATTTGTGCTTCTGAATGAACTACTGGAGACCTGAGAGATGTTATAATACTGGAGACCTGCTGAAGAGAGTACAGGGCAGGCACTTTATGTAGGAGAGAAATTGCACTGTATTCCGAGGCCTAGCTGAATGAGCCTTTTGAAGCCAGAACGAAAGTTGGATCCCTGCTAAATGCAGTGTGTTCTTTGTTCTCAGGGGTTTTAAAAGAAGTATTTTATATCAGTGTAAAGCTGCAAATACTTTTAAATCCCAAACTCTTCTGTAGCTCAATATAACAGACAATTACCTCATAGAAAAATGTCTCCAAGCTGTCAGTTAAGAGCAGATAGGAGTCCAATGGCATCCTCATTTTCTCAGCAGAGGAACATGATGCATGACAATGGGGAGGGATGTGGTATAATGACTAATGGAGAGGGAGAGTTGCAATTCTGAATCTCCTACTTGGTGCATAGGGAATCATGTCTGCTACTGCTTGAAAGAAAATATCTTTTTGTGTCTCAGTGTTGCTAGGGATCTTAGTTCAGCAATTCAGTAATAAGTTTGGCATATGCACTGGTTCTCCCCTCCACACACACACTTTTCTAGTTTTAAACTGTACTATGAAAAATCAGTTTAAACTAGAGATGGGTCTGAACGAAAACACTGGATCAGAACACCGGTGAATTTTGGAAGAGATTGGATGGCTGATTTTAAAAAAATAAGTGACTTTAATGTAGCCTCCATTTGTGTTTGTGAAATCATTTTGTGTGTGTGTAGTTTTTGGAGAGCTAACACTTATGTACATAAACTTACCCCAATATTTGCAACACAAGTGATAATGCCCCAAAACTGTGTGCACAAGTGACTGCATGAGTAAAGTTGGGAAACAATGGATGGACCTGCCCAGACCAATACACATTACTAATGAGGAGCCTTCCATGGTGATCAACTAGTCCTTGAAAAACCCTGGAGAAATACCTCTCCATTGGTGAACTTTGATGCCAGGTGTGGAGGACCAAGAATAGGCACATTAGTCCCATCAGTGGCCCCAACGCAATTTAGGAATCCCAACCATGTAAATCTATCAATAACCTCCTGTTCGTTGCCAGGCCTTACAACCCAGAGAGAAAGAGAGAGAGGACCTCCTTGATAGCAGTGCACACCTCCATGACAACAGCTCCAGTGGTTGATCTGCCAAAACCAAACCCGTTAGCTACTGACCAGCAGCACTCAGGGGTAGCGAGCTTCCAGGTGGCATTGACCATGCACTTCTCCATGCTGAAGGGAGCTCTCATGTGGGTGGTCCAGCTGATGTTGCAGCTCTGGGCCCAGCTCTGCACAGATTTCTAGGGAAATGGCCTTTGACATCCTGAATTTCTGCCACCATGAGTCTTCCTAAGTCTCAGAATTCCAGTGCACAGAGCCTAGTGGAGGAGCATTGCACCATGGCGATGTCTGCACATAATGCTGAGTGCTTATTTGCAAACAGCAGGAGGGATCAGGACCTCATTGTAGGAGGTAGTTGTGACACTTTCCAGAGGCACCCTTGGTTCTGAGGCGCCTCGCTACCACCTGCCCTTAGAATGAGGGAGCCTTGTCTGTGCCTGCCATGGGTCAGCTCCCTAAACCATTCTCCCTCCCTCCCCACACTCCCCGGCCACAAGAACTCACCTCTTAGCCTACACAGGCTCCACTGTCCCTCTGTAGGTTAATGATAGGCACACTCCAACCTCCGAGTGTCTCCCTTGGGTGTCCAGCCCCTGATCTACTGGACATTCATAGAATTGACAGATTCGCTGCTCCCAAAGGAATGGTACCCCCCCAGCAAACCAGTTACATCTAAGCTCACAGCTCTGTTTAACACATAGCACTTAGATCTGTTTGTAGCAAAACCAAGCAAAAGTTGATTTAGCAAAGAGTAGAGTAGAGTTTCAAATGATAGCATTGCAAGTAGAAATGTTGGGAACACATGGTGCCATATAAAATAAAATCATAACCTGCACTCTGGAACACAGACTTACTTAACTAGGTACTTTCATATCTTATAGAACAGTGCTCACCTAAAGTCCTCCAAGCGTTTTACAGCCAGACTTGGCTGTGATCTACTGTTCATGAGATGAGTCATACTGTCAGCTTGCCTCCTCAGTGGAAAAGAACTTGGGAGTCTCTCTCTGTGCCCCCAGTTACACCCCCCCCAATCCAGTGTCTTTATCTATAAACAAGATGCCCCCTGTTGGTGTTCCCCCCCCCCCCCCCCATATGCCTCTTTCTTGTCAATGTCGCAATCCCCTGATTAGTATTGAACTCAGACTGTAGCTAGGCCTCCATTGTGAAGCAGACAATACAGAATACAAACATAACCAGCTGGAGAGAAAGAGAGTATCTCTTCCTTCCTATTTGACAGGAGCATGTTTATCACCTTCTGGTGACATGTTTTAATTCACATACTTAAGAACATTATTTTCAGTACAGATACATAATTCCTTAAACATTATCCCTACATTTATTTTGTAATGGTTATGACCAGTGGACTCTTGGTTTTTGGTAGAGACCTCACATGCCACCTTTTGGAAACTTAATATGCATTCATCTGATCCAGGGGATTCCTGTAAAATTCTATGCACCTCCTGTGCCCTCTGCCAGCTGGATCAAGATGTTTCTGGGTCACAGCACTAAACACACTTTTAAAGCAAAAACCGTACTCCTTGCACCAAAGAACTTACAATATGCCAAGATGCAGCAGTGAGATGAGACAAACAAAAATGGAGGACTGGGAGGGAATAATGGGGTCAAAAGCAAATGGCCTGGGATTTTCAAGTGACTTGTGATTTCAGACATACAACATGAGGCTGATTTGTTCTGTAATCTTTACAATCTATAGCATTGTTCTTCAGGGGGGATTTGGATACATGCTGAGATTGTAAAGTCTTCTGGCAATTCTCTGTCTCAAACACATTCTTCATGGTCTCTCACAGGGTTTTTAATCTTTTATCTCCTGTGCTTTTTAACAATTCAGCCAGTATTCTATTACAACCTGGTGTTTTTCCGTTCAGAAGTCTTTTTATTGCTACCACGATTTCTTCATCCATTATTGGCAGTGTAACGGGGCCGCGCCCACTTCTCGCAAGCGCCCCCTCTGGTTGGGCGTGTCTACATTCTTTTAGTTCCAGTGACCCCTTTCGGTGGTTCTCAGGTGGGTTGTTTTTTTTTTTCAGCGACTCAGCCCTCTGGCTGAGTCACTCACACTGTCTGCATGTGAACCAGAACAGCCCCTTTCCGGGGTATACAGTCCACCAGCGCCTATCTCAGTACCCTTCTGGTGGTGTCTCCCTAGCTTTCCCTGGGCTTAGCCTTTAAGTAGTTCCAGCCCTGGTATGGGGCCATATAGCCAGCTTTTCCTCCCTGGAGACACTATCTTCCTGCGGCCCTACCTGGGCTCAGTCCTCACTCAGTCCCAGCAGCGAGCCAGGAACTTCTTCATTGCTCCACTAGTCCCTGCTATCAGACTGTCTTTGGCTCAGTCCTAGCAGCCAGCCAGGAGCCTCTCACTCCCCCGGTCACTGCCAGCAGACTGTCTTTGGTCCTCCTGCTCTTCCAGCCAGGCACACAGTCTTTTCTTCTCCAGCTCCAAACAGCAACTAACTGCTGCTCTGTTTTCTACAGCTCCTTTTATATGGCCCTACTGTCCCCTGAGTGACCGTTCCAGCAGCCCCTCTGATTGGTTGCTTCCTCACAACATTCCAGGCCATTTGGAGGACCTCTCCACTGCTCCTTTCCTGGGATGGGTGTGGCAGAACCCTGAGGCCTCCACGAGGTGACCTATAGGCATAGTCCACCCCATCACAGGCAGGTTTACTAGATTAATCTCTAGCTGAATTTTTTCAGGCCTATCATCAGCATATAGTTCCTTGATATATTCCTTCCATCTTTCATTCTTCTCTTTAGGGTGTGTTGAATATTGTCCATAAGGGTTGTATTGGTCACCTTCTTTTGTAACAATGATTTCAAAGCTGTTAACTTCTTCCCTACATGTTTATCTGCTGTTTGATAGCTGCTTTCAGATGTTGCTTTTCATTCATGATCTACAACACTTCTTCTTGATAGTGATTTTGTATCTCATGATTCCTCAGAGCTTCAAGTTTCCATCCTAGATAGCATTTGACTTTCTGTAACTTCTTTGGTATTGATGAAACTGAATATCAAACTAATCTATCATCCATAAAGACTTCAAAACAATCAGCCTAATATTGCATGCCTCTTTGATACTTTTGCAAGTTGTTCAAGACTGAGTACAAGGAAAGTTTTTGATAAGGAAATAAACAAACAATACAGCTTCACACATGGAAAGGGCATGATAAACGCCATTATGAACTTTAAGTTCATACTAGAAAGATCAGTTAAACTGGGGAAAACAAGGTATTTGTCTTTTATTGATTTCCAAAAAAATATTTAAAAGAATCTGCAGATACAAATTACTCAATATATTAAGAACTGTAGGGATTGATGGATATGAACTCCAAGTAATTAAACAATTATACTGGAATCAGAAAGCACTTGTAATGGCAGATGAAAATGAAAATTAATAGAGCTCAAGAGAAGAATGAGACAAGATTGTATAATGTCACTGACTTTATTCAACATTTATAGCAAGTGTTTGATTAAATTAATTGAATAAACAAGAAAGTCTTAAGATGAATGGGAAAACGGGTGAATAATATTCACTATGCAGATGTCACAGTATTGCTAACTGATTCAGAAGGAGGTCTGATGAAGTTAATGGAGATTATATATGAATATGCCAAAGAATATGGTCTAGACTTGAAGGTGACCAAGATAAAAACTATAGTGGTATTCAAGGATCCTGGGAAAACATGCAAGGTTCCAGTGAATGACACAGCCATACAGTAAATGAGAAATTATTGCTACTTCGGAAGCATCATTACAGAAGATGATTATTGGATACAGAATTCCAGCACCAGAATAGCAAGAGCTAACGAGACATTCTGGAAGAATAAACATCTGCTGAAAAGGGACATAAATCTGCAGACTGAATTCCAACTCTTAATTTAACACAGACCAAATGTAAGTTTATTGCTGAGAAACATGGACATTCAAATAATCTTTAATAAGGAACTACAATTCTTCGAATTATGGTGGTGCTGAAGAATTCTGAAAAGTTCATGGCTCGACTAACAAAAAAGTTTTAGAGATGACTGGAACACAGCAAATGCTAGTCAGAGATCTGATGAAAAGAGAGATTCAATTTGCAGGGCAAATTTTAAAGGGTTCAGTAGGCAATGCATGTTTACAGCCACTGAAAGGGAAAGTTGATAGCAGAAGAACACAAGACAGAAAAGGATCTTGGATGGATGTAGGGAGCCAGGGTGGCTTCCTTCTGAACCAGGGGGTAAAGAGCCACTCTCTCAGCCTGAGTGGGCGGGGCCAGACCAAGCTTACTCCAACCCCTGGAAGGGGAGGGGTGGGACAGGAAGTACAAAGGTGGGGGGACCTTAGCCCAGTGAGGGCAGCACCAGGGAGGGAGGGAAGGAGACACAGGCTGCTGGCTGTTCCCTCCAGACCTTGCTGTCGAGCCAGGGGAGGCCCTGGACCAGGAGAAACCTGACCTGGAGGAAGGACTGGGGCTACCAGGACTGCCAGCCGCCGAGTACCCAGAGGAACTGGAGGAGCCAGGCAGTAACCCGGGCCAGCGTGAGCCTGATGTGGAGGGGGAGCTGCAGCTGCCAGCAGCTGAATGCCCTGACGAGCTGGAGGGACCAGAGGGACCCGCTTGAGAGACTGGGTAGGAAGTAGCCCAGGGGCAGAACTGCACAGTGCGGTGGGTCTATTTGGTCAGCGTGTTGTGGATGGCTCCCCGCTGACCCAGTGGCGGGACCCTCTTCTCCTGCCACTGTCAGGGCCCTGGGCTGGAACACAGTGGAGTTGGGTGGGCCTGCGTCCCCCGACCCCGGCCAACCCGCCTCGGGTAGCAGAATCCCGACAACACCACTGACTGTGGCCGGCGCTCCCCATGCCCGAGGGATGCGCCACTGACTGTGGCCGGCACACCTCCCTCCGCTAATTCCCTAGTGACAGAAAGGTGTAACCAAGGCCTGCCAGTGAGGCAGTAGCTTCCCACCGCCCCGCAGCGGCTTGGTGGACCAATTGAAACCTGTCACAATGGACAATGTGGTATCCTGGATGGATCAAAATGCCTATTCATCCACAAATTGATTAATAGAAGGGTCCACCATGGTGGCAAACCTCCAGTAGTGGAGATGCCTCATAATAAGAAGAAAAGGAAGACTTGTGGCACCTTAGAGACTAACCAATTTATTTGAGGATAAGCTTTCGTGAGCTACAGCTCACTTCATTGGATGCATGTAGCTCACGAAAGCTTATGCTCAAATACATTGGTTAGTCTCTAAGGTGCCACAAGTCCTCCTTTTCTTTTTGCAAATACAGACTAACACGGCTGCTACTCTGAAACCTATAAAAAGAAGAGTGATTTTTGGGTACCTCCATTTTTGGGTGTCCAACCTGAGAAACCTTAAAGGGGCCTGATTTTCAGAAATTGCTGGACCATTTAAGGTATCTCAAGTCAAGCATCCAAAAACTTGAAACACCCAAAATCATTAGTCCTTTTGAAAACCTTGGCCACATTGTACACTGACCAGTAGTCTTGAGAGTGTCTTTCCTTTTTGCAGGGCAAGTTACCTTTTCAGCAGTGTTTTTATGTGTATTTTTAATGCAAATTAACTTGCTTTATGGTACAGTCATGGAAAAGAGAGACAGATTTGAAGAGCTTTTCATGGGAGTATTATTAGATTAGTATTTGGGAGATAAACAGTAACAGCACACCAGAGCAGATGCAGTCTATCAGTTTAAGACAGAGTTGGACTCAGAAAACATGCACTGAATTTAAGCTTTTAAATGTATTTACATGTTAGTGTGGACGGAAAACAGCAATAAACCTTTAGAAACCATAATTGTCTTTTGGTTAGATGGGAGCTTGGTGCCTCGAGGGAGGCAGCAGTATGCATGCTCAGAGGCAGAAACATAGGTGCCTAGGGAATTTTTACTGCAAAAACTTAGGCACCAAATGAGTTTAGGTGCCTACAGGGTTCAGCAGCAGCAGTTTTGTGCATCGTAGTGGTCCTGAAAATGGGACTTAGGTGCCTAATTCCTTTTGTGAATCCAGGCCTAAACTCCCCGGGGGCAGGGACTGACTCTCATACTATATATTTCCTCAGTGCCTAACACAGTGGGGCCTCAATCTCTGTTTAGCCCTCTAGGCTTTATCGCAATGCATATAATCATCATCAATAATAATGGTGAGTCTCCTAGTGGCCCCTATAGAGCCCCAATGGGAGTTAAAGTGCTGTCTTTGGATTAGAAGTAGGAGTTGTTACTACAGGAGATGAAGAATATTTCTGCTCTACTTTTAATGCAGTCACCATTTTTAACCAGATGGGTACACACTGCCATCTAGAAACAAAATCTAAACATTAGGTAGTGTGAGGGAAAACCTGAAGGTTCATGTTTCTGTAGCAATATTTTGATATGTTTCATCGAATATAATAATGGTGCAGCATCCCAATAAGTGGTGGCTAAGAAACCATTTGGAAAAGACTTCTCAGGGTTTAGATTTCTTCTGTTGACATAAAAAAAGAAGCAAGATCTTTGAAGTATGACAGCTATAGCTTTACTACTGCATATTTTTACAGGAAGGAAGTTGAAAGGTCCTTCCATGCACCTTGCTGTGTCCATAGAAGACCAATTTACTGTATATAAAATACTGTCAAAGGTATGCGGGCATTAATGTTGCAACAAAAAGGCCAAGACTTGTGTAATGTCTTGGTTACAAACCCTCTGATTATGGAAGATGAAATTATGCACTTGAAAAGACCAAACAATACTCTTGCCAAAGATAAGGGTTAATATTTTGTTTGAAACTGTAAGGATAAATGAACGGGGTGTGAGAAGAATGAAGGATTCCTTTTACAGGAAACCCAGTACACTAAAAACTCCATCCAAAACACAGCAAACATGAGTCGGAATAAAACAAAGCAAAACAAATCCAAATGGCTTTCTGGAAGTATTTTGTATTATCAGACTCTTCCAGAATCTGTTGTTCGCTTTTGAAAAACTCCCAAATAATCTAGATTATTTTTTTGTGTTTAACCTAAAACAGGTTTTAGGTCTGACACACGAGCCCTTGCAAAGTTAATGGTTTAACATTTGAAGATTACATTTCTCAAGAAAGAGTGCTCAGCAATTATAAGAATAGTGAGCACTTCTGAAATACCAGCTGGAGTGGCTGACTGAGTCATCACTGTGCAAACAGGTTCTCTGCTGTCAAGGATGGGAGAATACTTATCTCAATAACATTTGGACCTTTTGTAGTACCAACCACACTTAACAGTGATATTCATAGAGATGAGGGTGGCTCTGTTAAAGAATGTAAAGCTAAGATCAATACTCTATTTGAGCAGCATGCTTATTGCAGCAGATTTACATTTATTATTTCAAATATGTCCAGCATTTATTATCTGCCATTTTCTGGAGCTCATTATTGTCACAAATCTGTCCATGGTAGGGTGCCCCCTTTAATGGAAGTCCAATTACCCCCATCCCAGCAGGTGATGTGGGGAGGGGGTGTGTCTTTCTAGTGGGCTGGCGCTCAATCCATCCAGCCAAGGCCTCTTGGCTGTTTCTTGCCCTCTGGGGATCCCAGGTAAAATATCAAAACAGCCCACAATCAGCGTTTGAGGTGAAATAAAGGTATGAAGGGAAAAAGAAAGGGTGAGGCGACCCTGTAGGCAGCTCCTGTGAGGATATGGGCGTCTCTTACCCCAGAGGGCTCTGGGAGTATCACAGTCCACTTCTGAGGTCATTGGCTCTCCAGTGCATGTTTGTCTCTTTCCCCTTTTTAGCTCAGGGGATCCACAGTCTCCTTCTGTGAAGTCAGAGAATCTGCTGACAGTTCAACACCCTGGTCCCTCCCCAGGGTTGCCCCCACCTGAGTGGAGTTCTCTCCTTTGAATTCCTCCTCCAGTGCTGGCATGATTTGCAGTGCGGAGGGGTGGAGTCACTCCAGCCCAAAGCAGCTCCTTATCCCCTTCCATGCTACTGGGAGGTTTATATACCCCATCACGCACCATCTCCCTCAGGACTGGCACAGGGGTGTATTCATTGGGATTGGAAGCGCCAATTTCTTATGAAAATAAATCCGTGTTCTGGTGTTTCTTGCAGGCCCAGTGAAGTACCTGGCAACTATAAGACTACAATGACAGGTACCAATGCATTTTCCATGGGTTAGTGTCTTTTAGCATATACAGCCACCTGAATGGAATGTGGTCTATGATCAAAGAAAAGGAGTTTCCCAACACATACTACTGTAGTGCAGCCATGGCCCACTTCACTGCCAGTCAGAGGTGAAAGTAAGCCAGTACGGCGTAACGGCAAGAGCCAGTGTGCTATACCGGGATCGGCTTTCCCAGACGGCAATTTAAAGCCCTGGGATAGCGGCAGCGGGGCTCCGGCAGGGATTTAAAGGGCCCCGGAGCTCCAGCAGCCGCTACCACCCGGGCCCTTTAAATCCCCGCCAGAGTCCTGCTGCCGAAGGCCTGGGGTAGCAGCGGTGGGGCTCCGGAGGGGATTTAAAGGGCTGGGGCGGTAGCGGCTGCTGGAGCTCCAGGGCCCTTTAATTCCCGACGGAGCCCGGCCACCGCTACCCCAGGGCTCGAGCATCAGGGCTCAGGCGGGGATTTAAAGGGCTCGGGACTCCAGCAGACGCTACCACAGTGGAGCCCCAGGCCCTTTAAAGCTCTGCCAGAGCCCCGGGGTAGTGGTGGCAGCCGGGAGCCCCCAGGGCTCCTCAGTGATTTAAAGGGCCTGGGGCTCCACTGCGGTAGTGGCAACCGGAGCCCTGGGCCCTTTAAATTGCCCCGGTAAGTCATTTAACTTACTTTCACCCCTGCCACCAGTGTATCCTTCTTTGTGATGGAGTATATTTTTTCTTGAGGCAATGGCTTCCAGCTTATATAAAGTGTAGTGCGTGTTCTTCTCTGTCATGTCAATCTCCTGTGAAAGGACCATCCCTACTCCCACATCTGAGGCATCTTTTTGCCAAGTCCAAATTAAAAAGGACAACATAAACACTCCTGCAATGTCTTGAAGGTTTGATCACAAGCCTCTGACCACTAGAACTTCCTTGGGCATCCACGCTTTGAGGTCTGTGAGTAGGGGCTGTGATGGTGGCAAATCCTGGCAAGAAGCACTAATACTATCTTGCCAGACCCAAGAAATGCCAGACTTGTTTCTTTGTCATGGACAGTCTATCAATGCTCGTATCTTATTGACTAGTGGCCTCTGATGTAGCCCAAATACATAACTTTGCAGTTCCCTATTTTATATTTCTCTAGATTAGGTGTTAGACCGGCATCTGAGGGGGTCCGGAGCACTGCTGCAAGCTGCTTTACGTGGCTCTCCCAATCTGGACTGTAGATAATGATGTCATCCAGGTAGGTGGCTGAATACTGCCCATGCAGTTGATGTTTCCAGTCCATGAGCCTCTGGAAAGTCTCTACTGTCCCATGGGAACCAGAAGGCATGCTCCTGAATTGATACAAGCCAAAGGACATGGAAAAGGTTAAAAGCCAAAGGACACGGAAAAGGTCCTAGGAGTCTGGCATCAACAGTATTTGCCAGTAACCTTTTGAAAGGTCTTAAGAGGATGTATATCTGACAGCTCCCGACCATTCTCATAGTTCACCATCAGGTAGGCACTGAATTTTGATGTTGCATTGATCTTTTGGAAATCAGTGCAGAAATGGGTCATGCTGTCCTGCTTTGGCACTAGTACAATGGGATTTCTCCCTTGACTGTGTGATTTCTTCAGCCACCCCCATGACCAACATGGCTTGGAGTTCATCCCACACAGTATCCCATATTTTACAAGGGAGCAGCTGCAGAGTTTCCCTGACCTGTTGTCCTCTGACTGTTTCAATATGGTGGTATGTTTGATAGGTCTGCCCTGGTAGGAGTGAGAATATCGTGGGAAATGAATTAAAAAGTTCCTGGGTCTTTTGTTCAGTCTGCAGACCTTTGCTCATCTACATGGGCCCAGCCATTTGTGCTGTGGGCACCTGGGGTCCTAATTCTGTGTCCAAAGGAAAAATCTTAAGCATAAAAAAGGATATGGGGTTATGAGGAACCCCTCTGGGTCTTTCCAGGCTTGTAATAGATTCAGATAATAGACTTGGGTCTCTTTTTTTCTTCTCCCCGTGCCTGATCTCATCGCAGCTGATGAGGCCCTCCTGCCTGACTGCCTCAAAGGATCCCTGCCATCAGGCCAATAATTTGGACTCTGAGCCTGGTCACCTGGTTTGAATACATGCAGCCGGGCCCTCTTGTTACAGGCCTTTTCTTGTATCCATTGTGCGTTTAGCAGGTTTTCTTTAATGAACGCTCCCGAAGTCTTCAAGAGATTTCTTAATAAGAACCTTTTTGCTGTTCAAAATTATGCAGGGGGACTCTTCTGGCATGCATCCACCTCAGGATTGGAGAAAAGCAGAGATCGCCTTGAGCCACTCCCTTCTGAGCTGCGCTGTGTGCTCCTCAGCCACAATGTAGGCTCTAGGCCTCAGAGCGGTATATACTCACCCTTCGAAGTATATGTATTAATGCCAGCCTATCGTCTTTACTGACAGCTAAACATGCACATGGAGAGTAGACTTATACCCTTGAGCAGTAAAGTCAGTGAAACTAGTCCAGTGTTGACATTCGGGAACTAAAAACAATAGCTGTCCACGCCTTTCTCCACTCACAAACACTTTTTTATGCTTAAGATTTTTCTTTTAATAATAACAATGAACGGGCCTGAAAAGACAAATAAAAATAATCTTCAGTACATAAAAATTAAAACACTTGAGGTTTCATCATCAGGCAAAGTGCTCTGAGAGGTTACTCCTGAATTGACTTGCTAAGAAAAGGAAAGTGTTGAATTGAAGAAGAGTGCAGATTTCTGCATACAGATGTGTACAACGTATGAGTTTGACAGAGACCATTTTTTAAAATAAGAGAGGGCTATAAGGAAGTCTGTGACCTGAAATAAGGTGAGATGCATTTACTCAGGAAGATGCATCCATAACAAAATTACTTTTGCAGAAATGGATCTCTTGAAATGTTTGTTTTTAACTTTTATTATTTTTTGCCTGTGTGTAGCTCAGAAGAAAATTACAGATCGTATCCATTGAGAGTGAGTCTAACTGCCCTGCAAGGCTCCTCAAGGCATTTAATATAGGAACCAAACTTTTAATAGTCAGGGTAAGGAGCAGAAATATGCATATAGAACCAAATCCTAATCTTCCTAAAGTTAATGGCAAAATCTCTCTGAGTTCAGTGGGACCAGACTTGGCCTTAAATGAGCAACTATAAGCAAATTAGAAAGATGGGTTTTTTAAAAAAATCCTGTATTTTTGCCTGATTAACTTTTCCCAAATGTTTCAAATATTTGCTGTTTTATTAATGCATACAGAACTTGCCAATTGCACACTAAGAAGGCTTGTCCAGTCATGCAGAAATCCACTTTACATACCTTGCCTTTGTGCCTCTATGATTAGTTTGCTTTGAATTAAAAGTTTGATAGGATTACTAATTAAAAGGCAAAGACTTTCTATTTTGTGATCATTTCAAAGCCTTAATTTCCTCAGAGTTCTAACAAATGCTGTTGACACAACACAAACCCTAGCATCTCAACCATACTGAAAAACCAGCAAATAGGCTAATGAACTTCCATGATAACTAGCTTGTGGAGATTGAGGGCTGGATTCCAGAACCTTGTGCTGGTCCATGCAGCATATAGATGGAGCATGCCTCAGGGTAGTTACCCAGCACAGGTGCATGTCAGAGATGGCACAGGAAGGGCCGGACCATTCTGCACTTAAGCAATTCCAGCAACAGGGGAGAAGGAAAGTTGCAGAAAATTCAGAATAGAGTCCAGAGCTGCTCTAACTTATGCTGTGGGCTCCACTGGTTCCCAGAGTGGCCCAGCATTTGGGCAGCACCATGGTGGTTTACGGCCACATTTGTCCCATGGCTGCATCTTTTGTACTATGTCTCTCATGACGTGCCTCACGGAAGTTGTTGTACCAATAAAATAAAAACCAGCAAGATCTTATTAAAGGGGAAAAGGCAAAATGCCACATTTATTGTGAATACAGAAAGAATCATAGTAAGCAGTTAGTTATAACTATAACATTCCATTCAATTTCATATTTATTCACACATTCATTCATACACACACACAGAGGTTCTGCAAGTTTGTTATCATAGTTACCAGCCTTAGAGTTGCTCATGCCAAGCCACTGGCCAGGTGGCCTGGACATGAGGAGGGAGCAGGGCCTTGTCAGATGTTCATCTGATGCTCCTAGAAGTTGGTTTGCAGAATCAGACCCCAAAGTTCTCACTTTCTAGAGTCCATTTTTATAGGAATTTCTTCCAATGCCAGTCTATGGGAATTGCTTCGTCATGCTGTTGCTGAATCAATCAGCAGATGACACATTCCTGATGGCTCCGTGCTGCCAGATGTTATCTTGCTCTTTGGTTCTCCCATTCTTGAGGCTGTTGGGTGGATTCCAGTCTGCCCTCCGGGGGTCCTCTGGTTATTTCCACTTGACGCCTTCTTCAGCTGATGGACGCTGGATTCTTAGGCTGGCACCTCCCTGATCATTCACTTATTATCCACACCAAGCATCCATCCACATACATCCTCTATCTCTATTTTAATCACAATTGTTAATACAACAAAAGGGTGGGGAGTCTCTGGGTGCTGTTTCTGTTGTTAGAGTATTGCTTTAAGTCTCTCTCTCTGTTAATTGCTTTGAGAACAGACTCTGTCTTAGAATGTACTAACACAATTAGCAGCTTGCAAGTTTCACAAACAGAGGGATAGAAACAGTACCAAAAACCAAGAGACCTCTTAATTAGTAATACCCTGGAATTTAAACTATGGGGAATCAAACTCATTTGTGATTTTAATACAGAACTTCTTTAATATGATCCAACAAAGTGGCCATGAGTGAATAACACAATCTCCTATTAACTACTAAGATTTACCTCTTTGGGGCCAGCTTTTAAAAGTTGTTCTGAGTACTCTCAAGTCCCATTAACTTCAGTGTGACTTGAGGGGAATGTACGTATTGGTTACTTTTCTAAATAGAGAACAGCAGTGGGAGTGTCCTCATAACACAAACACCCCCACTGAAATGCTTTCCCGTCCCTGTCTGTGTTTAACATTCTGTGATGTGGTGTGACACATAATGATATAGAGTGGCTGATTACTGTAGAATAGCTATGCAGATGAATGATATGAGGGCCTTTGAGAAATCTATTCCATTCTAACATGGTACCTTGTCACAATATAATGCACTCACATTAGATTGTCTCACACAACTGTGCAGAATGTGAAAACACTGGGGAAGTGGTGGGGAAGCACCACATGTTGACAGCACCAGTTTGGAGTCTTCTGATGGGTGTTGTGATGTTGAGCTAGCTCTAGGGAGATGCCAGGAAAGGTGCTGAACTCACGCTGGATAACAAGGATCCCAGAGAAGATATTGACAGAAATGAGGTCAGAGTGCTGGAAATAGCTCATAAACCTGGCATAAAGGCCTGCCTGTGGCATTTGTTCAATCTCTGTTTTGAAGCACGTTAGCAGGTTAATATGTCTGTGAGCTGCCGTTTTGCCTAGTTTGGTTCTCAGTAAGTAAGATGTACAAGTAGTATGTCATCACTAATACATTTTACTGTCTTCTCCAGGGAACTCAGGAGTATGACAATGCCAGTTGCTGTGCCCACATTTCAGACAAAGGGGGAAAAAAAAGGCACCCACAAACAGAAAGGAGAAAGCTTGTGTCAGAGTGTAGCAGCATAGTCACCTGCTCCGGCCCTGAAGGGGTTAAAACAGCCTTGGGGAAGGGCTGCCCTGGGGAGCCAATAGGCTAGGCTGATTGGGGAGGCAGCCACAGCTGGGGCCATGCCCCAATCAGGCCACAGGTGGCCCTGTAAAGGGCTGTGAGCCAGGAGCTCAAAAGGATTCTCCCTCTAGCTTCAGAGGGAGAAGGACCTAGCTGTCTGGGGGCTGAGGGTGCAGGCAACCAAGCAGGGCTAGGGAAAGGTGAGAGGAGCTCCTGCCTGGCAACTTTGCAGGCTGCCGGCCTTGTCAAAGGCCAAATCAGGTACTGGGGTTGCAGAGGCTGCAGCCTAGGGTTTGGGCAAAGGCAGCAGGTCCAAACTCCCCTTTGCCAATGATGAATGGCTTGTACACTGCAGTCTGCCCCAGGGAGCGGGGGCTAGATGGTGACTGGCAGTAGCCATAGACTGAGGCAAGGTGGGGATAAAGGGTTGGGGGTTCCTCTGGGTGGGGAGACCCAGAGAGAGGGTGTACTGCCAGGGGGCAGCACCCAAGATAAAGGGGTACTGGGGTCTGGGAGGGACGTTGGGGGGCCTGAGGCAAGCAGGACACTGGCCTGCAGAGGGTGCTCCAGGCTGCAAGAGCTAATTCCCTGGACCTCCAGCAGGAGTTGCTGTGCTGGTGAGTCTTTGCATCGCTACAGAGAGGTTACAGAAAGCTTCCAGATGGACAGTGGGAGGAGGATGCAAGGGAATAAGGTGAAACTCACCAGAGGAAGAACATCTCAGGTAAAGACTTAACATGTTATGTGACATGTTCCCCATAACCCCTCCCTAGTAAACCAGCCCTGCTGACTGTTCTGACATTGCCTGTTTCCCTTCCAATCTGTGGGAGCCCAAGAGGGGGAGCCTGAGCCAGAAGGAAATTCTAGCAAATGGAAACAAAACTGTCACTCTCCTTTCCCCTCCCTGCCTCTTTCTTACTTTCCTTTCCCTCCCTTCCCATTCCTTAGGTCTTTAGTGCTTGTGTTGTGTTTTTTTTTTTTCTGTTCTCCCCTTATTTTTTTAGAGGGGGGAGGGAAATAAAATATACATTTTAAAAAAAAAAAAAAAAAAAAAAAAAAAAACGGGGGAGGCTCCTACACTCACTCACAGGAAGCCCAGGGGAGAGGTGAAAAAGAGAAGTTGAGAAACAATCACCATATATGACTCCTTAATTCTCTGCCCCAGCCTAGATGCAGGTTATAGGAGCCTCATGGCTTCTCTAACTTACAACTGTTATCTGTAGCCTCCAAGGAACCATATGTTGTCTGGGGATATAGATAGAGTACAGTGGTCTCCAGCCACTCTCCCTTCCTGGAGGGAGGAGGTATAGGGACTGGCTATTCCTACTCCATGCCCTTTAGTGGCTTTCCCCATGCTCGGAACTCATGGCACGGCAGGGTTGTGGGTTATTTCTACTCCTTTTATGCCATATAAATTGTGTAAAGGGAATGGAACAGGACAGAGAATCTGCCCCAATGTATTGATTGTGGCCCTTAGACAAATTATTTCAAAAAGGCCAGTTTGACCCTCAGGCTGAAAAAGTTAGATGCCACTGTCTTGAAGCAAGACATAAGAGATGATTATTATATAAGAATGACCATATTGGGTCAGACCAATGATCCACCTAGCCTAGTTTATGGTCTTCTGAAAGTGGCCAACACCAGGGGCTTCAAAGGGAATGAACAGAACAGGCAATCATCAAGTGATCCATCTCCTGTCACCCATTCCCAGCTTCTGACAGTCAGAGGCTCTGGATGCCAGAGCATAGGGTTGCATCCCTGATCATCTTGGCTAATAGCCATTGATGGACCTGTCCTCCATGAATTTATCTAATTCTTTTTTGAACCCCATTATAGTTTTGGCCTTCACAACATCCCTGGCAAGGTTCCAAGGTTGACTATGTATTGTCTGAAGTACTTCCTTTGGTTTGTTTTTAAACCTGCTGCCTATTAATTTCATTGGGTGACCCCTGGTTCTTGTATTATGTGAAGAAGTAAACAACGCTTCCTTATTCACTTTCTCCACTCCATTCATGATTTTATAGATCTCTATCATATCCCTTCACTATCATATTGGCTCGTTTCCAAGCTGAAAAGTCCCAGTCTTTTTAATCTCTCCTCATATGGAATCTGTTCCATCTTAATCATTTTTGTTGCCCTTCTCTGTATCATTCCCATTTCTAATATCTTTTTGAGATGGGGTGACCAGAACTGCACCCAGTATTCATGGTGTGGATGAACCATGGATTTGTACAGTGGTAGTAAGACAGAAAATATCAATATCTTTCCTAATGGTTCCTAACATTAGGTTAGCTTTTTTGTCTGCTGCTGCACATTGAGCAAATGTTCTCAGAAATATCCACAATGACTCCAAGATTTCTTTCTTGAGTGGTAACTGTTAATTTAAATCCCATCATTTTGTGTATATATAGTTGGGATTATGTTTTCCAATGTGCATTACTTTGCATTATCAAAGTTGAATTTTGTCTGCCATTTTGTTGCTCCATCACCCAGTTTTGTGAGATCCCTTTGGATCCCAGTCTGCTTTGGAATTAACTATCTTGAGTGATTCTGTATTATCTGCAAATTTTGCCACCTCACCGTTTGCCCCCTTTCTCCAGATCATTTATTAATATGTTGAACCGCACTGGAGCCAGTACAGATCACTTGGGGACCCCACTATTTACCTCTCTCCATTCTGAAAACTGACCATTTATTCCTACCCTTTGTTTCCTGTCTTGTAACCAGTTACTGATCCATGAGAGGAACTCTTATCCCATGGCTGTGTACTTGGCTTAAGAGCCTTTGGTGAAGGACCTTGTCAAAAGCTTTCTGAATGTCCAAGTACACTGTCTCAACTAGATCACCCTTGTCCACATCTTTGGTGACATCCCTCAAAGAATTCTAATAAATTGGTGATGCATGTTTTCCTTTTATAAAAGTCGTGTTGACTCTTCCCCAGCATATTATGTTAGTCTATAATTCTGATCGTTACTATAGTTTCAACCAATTTGCCTGGTACTGAAGTTAGGCTTACTGGCCTGTAATTTCTGTGATTGCCTCTGGAGCCTTATTTAAAAATTGGTGTCACATTAACTATCCTCCCATCTGGTACAGAAGTAGGAATCACCAGATGGTGCTGCTCCACATAGTCTTACAAATTATTTGTGTGCTGGCTCAGCTCAATCTCTGAAGAAATGCTGTGTTGTTAGTTTTGGGAGACCGCTCCTTTTCGGGGGGAGCTGTTGGAACCAGCAAGGGAATTTGCTGTCTTCCTTAATCTTCCTAACTACAGTCAATTCTTGGAGCAGAGTTGCATCCTGGAAACACCACATTGGTGTTTGTGCTGAGATCTCTGCAATAGGGAATTTACTGGGGGGTCATTGGTGACCCTCTCTGATGCAGAACTGGTGTACATAACAGTTACACCAAGAAAATACCCCAACTCCATGTGACATTTTCTCCCCCAATCAGAAGCCAGCCTGATAGGAAAAATGGAGGGGCACATGGTGCAGGTGGAATATAGCTCAGGAGGGGAGGGTGTAGTCGTAGCTGAGCGCAGTTCAAAAGACAGAAAAAGGAAATGTCCAGAGTAGCTCAGCCACTCCAGTGGGGGTGAGAAGAGATGGAAAAGCTGAACGTGGCTTGAGAGGAAGAAGTAGCTGTTGGGGTTTTTTTTTTTTCTTGTGTAACCACAATTGCAGGACCAGGAAAACATGTGAAACATTTGGCTTCTACCAGCAGTAAAATATCCTGTACATATAAATAAGTTGTGAATATTATTCACAAGTGTAAAAGCACCAGAATTCCGGGCAGCAAAGGATGAGATATATCTAAAGAATAACCGTAACCATCTTTGTCTTAGCACAATCCCTAAACTCCATCTCCAGGAATCTGTTATCACAGTAAAAAGAACATCAAATCTTCATTGATAAGAGAGTCTCTGGGATGGGCTCATCGAGAGGCGCGTGCACAGCACAACTGAGACTATTCAAGGAATGCCACCTGCTGCACACAGTTGGAATGACTGACAGATTGGCGCTTATTCCAGTCTTTCGTTTAGACCACCTATTGAGCAAGGGACATTGGACAGTGATCATAATGGGATAAATATCGTCACAGAAAATGTTAAGTACACCCATTCTGTATGTATGTGCATGTATACTGAAAAAAAATCAGTCTGTAATATGTGCATAGTTAGGGCAGCTATGCAGCAGAATGGGCCTGAGCCAGTACACACTGAAATCAATAGCAAATCTCCCATTTACTAATATTTGGAATTCTACTATTTTGTCTTTAAATTGTAGATATACAAATGTGTGTTTGTATAAACACGTTTTTCCCCCCCTTAAGTTACAGCAGTGACCGCTAAATAAATTCCCAGGCGAGATCACCACTTGGCAACATTTGTGCTCAGTTTAGCTGTCGCCACTCTAAGTTGTCTTTTGAAAATGCATTCCTTTCACTAGGATGTTTCTGGTCTGCTAAATATCTATGAATATTGTTGGAGGGAGGTAAAATGTGCTGTCTGGATCATATATTATTCAGCAAATATTCCTGTTTTTGTTGAATAATTTATTCTGTGAATTTTTTTTCACAAGGGTTTGACCAGCTCCAGTGTTGACATAATGGAAATTAAATTCATGCTGCTTTCCCCCTGAATCTGTATGCAACCGACTGCAATGTAACAGAATGCTTTCTGGTTCATGAAAAACTGATTAAATCATGGAATGTAACTTCCTTTATCTCCAACAGAAAGTTAATGAAATTTCACTGTTCCCCATTCCCCATGGTGGTAAAATCACTATTTTATATTGCAGTCTGCAGACACATAAATAAATCCAGGTATTTATATACATGGACAGTCACATAACCTTTTCAGGGGAAAGGGGCTTCTACAATTGTTCTGTCTGGTTGTGTGAGAAAATTAATGAGTAATGCTCTATATGGTACAAAGTTAAAGGGAGAAAAAGGAAAGCAATTATAACTACCCTGCTGTAAAATATCAAATTTAGTAATGTAGACAAGCAAATAGAATTTAACCAGTATTTACTCCAATATCTTGCCATGGATACAGTAGCTCAGAATATGATTGCTTTTGTCTCCGTAGGGATCCATTTTATCATGGTGTATGGACCATAAATAGTGCAATACAGGTGATCTTACCTTTTACCCTTTGTAACCAGCTTTTCTAGGTACTATATGTATGTAACTTCTACTGGTCCCTGGTCAGGCAAAGGGCAAGCATAACAATAATACCACACTCTGTCCTGTCTGAGCTGATTTACAGCACTGGTAAGTCCATCCCTAATAATGGAGCACTGTAAGGCAGAACAGGGACTTAGAGTAGGCAGAAAGAAAGATAACTGCAAGTTGCAGCATAGTTAAATGTTAATGTCAAGTGCAAAATATTTAGGAGCTGACTGGTATGTGTCAATGCCTATTTGCACAAAACACATACACATTTCTTACAGGTTTGGTTGACATTAAAACCAACAATCTCAAAATATAGTCCAGCTTTTGAGCCTGATGCTGCAAGGTACCAAGTGCCCTTAATTTCTATAGATAGCATGGGAATTGGGGGTTCTCAGCGTTTGCAGGGTCAGATGCTTATTTTGTACTGAATCAGTTACATAAATAGCATTAAAAATGCTTGATTATTTGTCTCTTGTTATACTAATATTTAGGCAGATTCTCACCTGAGTTAGGGTTTCTTTGTTGGCAAGATAAATTCCCTGGCCAGTGTTGCCCTAAATTTCATGGGGACGGGGGACAGCTTTGTACATGTGTTATGTACAATGACCTCACAATGAGGTGCTAATCTGGATTGGGTGCACTGTAATGCAATAATTTGTATTAAAATGTGTTATGGTTTGTAATAGACCAATTAATACAATTAGAGATACATCTGGGACCCAGATTTCAGATCTTGACTATCCCAAGGCTTTTGGGATGTTTGAGATATATTGGTCAGCGCATTACAGCAATAAGGATCAGTTGTAATGTTCAGATCTGGATTCAGATTCTGAACCCTTCAAAATTAAGGGGAGGTTTCATCTTGGGTTAAGTTGCAGGCCCATCTCTATGGAAAACTTTTAAAATAATATATATGAATGTAATGGAACGTATTAGCCCTAATAATGGTTGGTTGTGCCAGTTTAAATCTAGCTCAAGTCATTGTTAAAAAAAAATCCCCATCTAACTACAGATTCATGGTCTATATGAAATAACTACAGTGGTCTCAGTCTAGTTCTTACTGGATGTGTATCCATGTGTCACAAACCATCCACACATTTGGCACCCTTGATCCAGTGCCTATATAAGTCAATGGGAGTCTTTCCATTGATTTCAGTGGGTGTTCTATCAGGACCTTAGGTCTTATCTACATGGACAAATTTACCAGCAGAACTATAGTGGTACAATTATACTGCTATAGTTATAATGGTATAACTCAGTGTGGACACTCTTATTCTGGAATAAAAGTGTTGGCATGGAAAGTTACACTGTCCTAAAGGTAGCAGTATAATTATACCAGTATAATTCTGCCAGTACATTTTCCTTTGTAGACAAACCCTTGATCACATTGGAGAATGAACTACCCTTTTACCTACAAAGCTGGCACCTCAACTGCATGTGGGCAAGACAGCATGAGGAAGTTTCAGTGCTACTGTCTATGCAGTATTTATTCTCTGCAGAAATGAAATAAAGAAAATTCAGGGCTGCCATTCCAGTGCTATTCATGAGAACTACGTTCAGTAAAGTTGTTTTTTTTTTTAAAACAAAACTTTATTTTTAAAAATCATCAGGAATGTTTGAGCATCCATTACTTAATGCGTGCGGGTGTCTGTGTATAAATACACAGAGAATTTTTCCCCCAAAAAAATAAGAGAACAGAAAAACAAGACACAGGGAAGGGAAAAGAGAATGATTCCTAGTAGATTAAAACTGAGATGGCGATCAGATTTCTAAAAAGGTAGCCAAAATATTTCCAAATTTTCATCTTTTCCAAATGGTTAGTCTTCAAAATGTTACCCACTCTTTAGCTGCCAGATCAGCCATGTTGTTGAGCCAAGCTTCTACCCCTGGAGGCAGATTGTTCTTCCATCCAAGCAATATGAGCCGTTTGGCTACCAGCACTGCTCTAGAGAACCAAGCTTGCCATGAGTTAGGGCAGTTCTCAACCTTTCCAGACTACTGTACCCTTTTCAAGAGTCTCATTTGTCTTGCATACCTAGGGTTGTCAGGTGTCCGGTTTTTGACCGGAATGGCCGGTCGAAAAGGGACCCTGGTGGCTCCAGTCAGCACCGCTGACTAGGCCGTTAAAAGTCTGGTTGGTTGTGCAGCAGGGCTAAGGCAGGCTCCCTGCCTGCCGTGGCTCTGTACAGCTCCCGGAACCAGCAGCATGTCCCCCACGCCGGCTCCTAGGTGTAGGGGTAGCCATGGGGCTCTGCATGCTGCCCCCGCCCCAAGTACCAGCTCCGCAGTTCCCATTGGCCAGGAACCACGGCCAATAGGAGCTGCAGGGGTGGCACCTGTGGACAGGGCAGCATGCAGAGCCACCTGGCCACACCTCTGTTAAGAGCTGGAGTGGGGATATACCACTGCTTCCGGGAGCTGCTTGAGGTAAGCGCCACCCAGAGTCTGCATCCCTGACTCACTCCCACGCCCCAACCCCCTGCTCCAGCCCTGATCCCTCTCCGAATCCCTCTATCTCATCCCCCACCCCCAGCCAGAGCCCTCACCCCCACCCTTACACCCCAACCCCTTGCTGTAGTCCTGATCCTCTCAGCCCCAGGCAAGAACCCCCTCCTGCACCTCAAATCCCTCAGTCCCACACCAGAGCCTGCACCTCAAGCCGGAGCCACCCCAACCCCCTGCTCTAGCCCAGAGCCCCATCCCGCACCCTGAGCCTCTCATTTCTGGTCCCAGCCCAGAACCCACACCCCAATCCCCCTGCCTCAGCCCAGAGCCCCTTCCCATACTTCAAACCCCTCGGTTCCACCGCCCAGCCCAGAGCCCCCTCCTACAGCCCAAATCCCTCATCTCCAGCCCCACCACAGAGCCATCACCCCCTCCCACATCCTAACTCACTGCCTCAGCCCAGAGTCCCCTATTGCACCCTGAACTCTTAATTTCTGTCCCCATCCCGGAGCCCACAACCCCAGCCACAGCCCTCACCCCTTCGTGCACCCCAACCCCCTGAGCCAGTCCAGTGAAAGTGAGTGAGGGTGGGGACTGTGAGTGACATGAGGGAGGAGGGATGAGTGAGCAGGGGCGGGGCCTTGGGGGAGGGGCAGGGCAAGGGTGTTCAGTTTTGTGTGGGTAGAAAGTTGGCAACCCCCAAGTTTCACCTCACTTAAAAATTACTTGCTTACAAAATCAGACATAAAAATACAAAAGTGTCACAGCACACTATTACTGAAATATTGCTTCCTTTATTATTTTTACCATATAATTATGAATCAATTTGAATATAAAATTGTACTTACATTTCAATGTATAGCATATAGAGCGGTATAAACAAGTCATTGTCTGTATGAAATTTTAGTTCATACTGACTTCGCTAGTGCTCTTCATGTAGCCTATTGTAAAACAAGGGAACTATCTAGCTGAGTTGATGTACCCCCTGCAAGACTTCTGAGTACCCCCAGGGGTACACGTACTTCTGGTTGAGAACCTCTGAGTTAGGGAATTTCCAAGATGATAGCTACATCCCAAAACACAGTTCTGGAAAGTAATTTTTAAGGAGGTATATCCATTATCTCATTAATCCTCCAACCTATTTTTAGCCAAAAGAATTGTATCCTCCTTGGACAGTCCTAAAATGTGTGAGCCAGAGTGGCTCTGGGAGACTTGCATCTCCAGCAGCAGCGCTGTGACAAGGCCTATCTACTGTAGCTGCTGTGGGGATCAGTGTAAACGAAATATATATTTCTGCCTTAATTGTAGATCAATAGTAGAGTTTTTAATGTTTTGCAAAACACTTTCCCACTCCCCTGTGCTTAGCATCAGCAAAGGGAATAGGGTGACCAGACAGCAAGTGTGAAAAATCGGGACGGGGGTGGAGGGGTAATAGGAGCCTATATAAGAAAAAGACCCCAAAATTGGGACTGTACCTATAAAATCAGGACCTCTGGTCACCCTAAAAGGGAAGCTGTTTGTAACTTTCACCGTATATTAAGAATTCAGACTAGATGTGATCTCTGATCTAGCATTGCTTGAAGCTTCTGACTTACCCTTTTTGTGGAAGACACAAGCTTGAAGTTGCTGAGGTAGTTGTCAATGGAGATCCTTTAAAAGTGGTGCTGTCTCCCCACTGTCTTTGGATTTTCTGCTTTTATTGGCTTCTCACCTGATTCTGCAATGGTCTTTTCAATGAAGAAAGCATAATGGGTAATATTAAAAATCTGTGAATTTCGTTGTTACTATAGAGTGAAAGTTTAATGTAGCCAGATTACAAAATAAGGATTTTTAAAATTCATGGGCAATCTGATCTTGAGAGAAGAAGGCAAGAAAGTACTCAGGTATGTCTGCACTGCAAAAATAGGTGGGTGTTTTTTGTTTTTGTTTTAACTCAGAGTAGCTAACCCAGGTTAAAATAGCAGTGATGACATAGTAACTGTGCCTTTAAATTCAGATTGGCACCTTGAGTTCAACCCCAGGCTACCCTATAGGCTTTAGCTTGAGCTGCTAACCTGAGTTAAAAGTACAGTTGTCTTCACTGCTTAGCTAACCTGCTTTTAAATAACAGTGAGGACACAACAACTGTACTTTTAATTCAGGTTAGCCACTCAAATTAAAACCTATAGGGGTAGCCTGGGGTTCTACTCAAGGTGCCAACCTGAGTTAAAGGCAGAGTTATCATGTCATCACAGCTATTTTAACCTCGGTTAGCTTCCCTGAGTTAAAAAGCATACCTTTATGCAATATAGATGTACCGTTAGACAAAGAAGGTGGAGGAAGCAAGAATCGGAAAAAATAAAATGAGTGAATTTATTAGCCCAAGACTCTTTCCCCTCCCCCAATGTTTATTTATAGTTCCTTAAATACAGCACCAAATTAAATTGTTATAATAAGACTTAACTCTCAGAAATTAAATCAGATGATAAGCAGGCACATATTTTTATTGTCCTGAAATAGGCCCTTATTCAGCCAGTGCACTTAAACACATGCCTAATTTGGGCAAATGCATCATCCCAATGAAATCAGTGTGATTTACAAGCTGAAAGTTATGCATGTCCTTATATATCTTGCTGAACTGGGGCCCTTATCTGTCAGTGTGAGACATCATTTTCTTTCCTCATTTTTACAGCAAGAAATGCTTTTCATCTGAAGTATAAGAAAGGCAGTGTGATCCAATAGACAGGGCAATGGACTGGACCTCTGTTTTATTCCCAGCATTCATTCATGGTGAACTTGAGTAGATCACTTAACCCTAAATGTTCAAACCTAGGGGCCTAAAATTAGGCATTTATATTTGAGCACCTAAATAAGGTTATTTTTCAGAAGTGCTGAGTATCTGTGGCTCCCATGGGCTTCTTTTCTGTCACAATTGAAATCAATCTGAGAGTTGTTCAATGGGATTAAAGTGAAAGCTCCTTTTTTGTTTGGTTGGTTTTTACATTTCCTATAAGCAGTCTAATAGAATGTTTTAGGTCATTATCCCCTTGAAAACGGCAACTATGGTCAACTGGCTGCTTTCCAGAAGGGGACCCTATGATGTATATGTAAACTGTGGCATATTTTCTGGTGCAGGATTCCTTCAGTTTTCCCTCTGCTAACCCCAACTTATGGTCTGTTATCCATGGTTTATTGCTGGTACTATGTCTTTTCCCCTGGGCATTGCTGAACTTAAATTCTCTTCTTCATGTACCACTCTGGTGCCCTGCCAACAATCTTTTAAAAATGTTATTTCCTGGTTTCAGAAAAGGTTTTGATGAATTCAGCCTGCAGGGTTTGCTGGAGCTCCCGTGACAGCAACCCAGATAGTTATTTCCTGCCACACAGAGTCTATTTAAGCAAACTTGTGCTTAGTTTAGATTTTCCAGGCCAAATTCTTAGCTGATGGAAATTGTCGTAGCTTCATTGACGTTGCTCATGCCATAAACAGATAGTGCCCATCTAGGATGTACTTCTCAGGATGAATACGCAAAATCATTTATCCTGTATTTCAGTCCAGCAACATAAAGGATCCTCACTATTATCTTTGCTTTTGTTTTCACCATCTCAGTGCTATTATTTCACAAAATTATCATATGAGTATTTCAGACGACTTTGAGTTTATGTGCACCTGACCCCATTATATTGTATAATTTATAGTTGATATGAAATGACAATTTCTAGCTATTGTCATCAACAGAACTTTATTGTAGATAATTACTCAACTGGAATCTTTCTGAATGAATTAATCAGATTGAAAAGCCACTTTAATTTTTGTGGCACTCCAACCCTAAAAAATGTAACCATACACATTTTCTTCAGCAAATTGTAGCTATTCATTTTTTTTTTAATTATTAAACTCTTTCAGGTAAATTTGGCCTCCCAGAACTCAAACCTGTAATGCCATACTCAGCTTGTGAGATTTAATTAATTCACAGCGCAAAATGGAATTACTATAGGTATTTTGCTCATTCGTAGATTTGCTGGGATGGCAGGTTTTCACTAATTTTCAGGGGTGCAGGTAGGAGCATATATAGAAATTAGGTGCTTGAGAAACTTGGGAGCTTCCACATTCCGTACTATTATTGGAAAGAAGATTTGCTCTATGCTTCTGGGAAGAATAGAGGATATAGAGTATGTCCCTCACGAGACCTGATGTCACATGAAGGTGTAGTTTTCCTTATTGAGGCAATTGTCAATACTTAAAATCACTGGGTATGTCTACACTTACTGGGGATCAACGCTGCAGTGATCGATCCACCGGGGGTCGATTTTAACAGATCTAGTGAAGACCCACTAAATCAACTGCAGATCACTCTCCCATCGACTCCAATACTCCACCGGAATGAGATGCATAAGGTGAGTCAATGGGAGAGTTTCTCCCATCAACCCAGCACGGTGTAGAGACAACAATAAATCGACCTAAGCTATATCGACTCCAGCTACATTATTCACATAGCGGGAGTTGTGTAATTTAGGTCGACTTAATCCCATTGACTTCCATGGGACTACTGACAAGTTTAAAATTAAGCAAATGTTTAAATGCTTTGCTGGATCAGGACCCTAGTGCTCAGTGCCCTGCAAATTCAAGCCCTACAGAGAAATCAACTATTACCAACTTCAATGGCTGTTTTTGTTTTATCTTTGTGTACTTTAGTCATTTATCATCCATATACTAACCCATCTCCCCTAAAAGAAATTCTTTGAAGTGAAAGCCTAAAAGTATATCTTCCATTCTCTTAAATTACTATATATCATTTATAGTGTGAGATGGAAGCCAGTACCTACCGTATTGGTTTTCCTGTATCTATCTATCTTTCTGCTGAAATTTTCCAGAAAAAGATAAGCAATATGAAGAAGACAAAGTACCACAATAAACTCTGAAAAAGAAAAGAGGAAAAAAATAAGCAATACTTCTGAGATACAAATACATTGTTTCACACAGAGATGATATTCATTGGCTACAATAGCTTATGTATTCTTGATCTGATGAGTAGAATAATTACTACCCACACATATTGAAAGAATTTATTTCATGTCCTGCTCAAAAATGAGTTGAAGCAGAAAAGCAATAAAGTATACTAAAGATAGAAATGTAGACAAAAAAGAAAGCAGAAGGAAAAACTATGCTGAGAGACAACGTTGAGGGCAAGCATGCTGTAGGTAAATTAATTCTTTCATAGGCTATTAATTATAGGTTTATTCACTCTTTGTTAAAGCCTTGTCCTAATACATTTAGACATGGAGAAGTGGTGTCCATGCGGTTTACGAGTGGATGCAGAAAAGCCATTGCATGCAATTCAATTCCTCCTTCTACATGCTGTGGTTTAAAAATCGCTGCCACTCCTGATCTACAATTAAATATTTTAGCGTATCCTCAGTGTTAAAATCATTTATATTATTGTGCTTAGACTGGCTTATTTGCATTAATTTTCCTTTAATCCATCTGGAGTTGTTTATTGACAAGTGTTGCAGCATATCATTGTGTAATTGTTGTTTTTGTTTGGCTGTGCTTGCTTCCTGTATATGTGCAATGTCAAAATAAAGGCAGATCTCAAATACTGCAGGCTGTATATATTAAGGGTCTGGCAAACCTGTCCCATGAGGCCACAAGTAGTTCAGTGCAAGATCGAGGCCGCTCTAAGTTGCGACAACTGGGGAACTAGTCCCAGGATGAGGCCAAGATTGAGTGAATTCCTAGCATGAGTTAATGCTCCCACTCCTAGAATTAGCTTACACTGGTTCCCCCCCTACTACGCCATTGAAACTCCCAGAGTGAGATGAGGAGCTTAGGGTGAAACAGCAATTGGGAACAGCATGGAACCACAGATCCTGCTGGTGTTATACTGTCAGGCAGGTGAAAGGGTAGAACCAGGAGTCAGTGCAGAGACACAGGGGACATGTACTAATAGATCTCGGCAAGTTCCCTCACCACTGATGAAATCAGTTGAAAAATCCACAAATCCAGACTTGCAGAGCTCCTTTTCCCCTAAGCAGGATCTACCTGGATGGAGGGTGTGATGTTCTGTACCTCAGGGGAAAACCCAGCACCTCCATGTTCATCCTTATAATATGATTGTGTTGTATCTAATGCAAAGTTTGTCATGTCCATTGTCTTTTGGAAGGCTCGTGATGCCCTGAGCACTGTTATAGTAATGTTATAGGTTGTAATTTCATGTATATAGTTATGAGGCTGAGAATGTGTCCTCATGGCTTAAAGCAAGCCCAGGCAAAAACTCTCCAGGAGCAGAGAGGCAGTTCACACCTCATCAGGGCATGTATGCGACAAACCCAGCCCAGCCTCACAGGAACAAAGGACACTGGCCTAGGCAACAACAAAGGATCTGTTGGACTCTTGAGTGAGTCACCCCCCACCCCCCTTCCTTTGGTCAGTTTGGGACTGCGATGAGGTAATGCTCACCTGACTCTGAAGGGGCAGGGTCAAAGCCAAGAGGGAAGAAAGAACATGATAAAAGGGAGAGACGTTTGCCATGCTCTTCCTCTCTCTCCCACCTCCATCTACAAACATCACCACCAAATGACTGAAGCTCTGGTTGAAGGGCAGCCAGCCAGCCTGTGGTGAGAAGTATCTAAGTTTGTAAGGGGATTGAAAGTATTAAGATCAGCTTAGAATGCGTTTTGCTTTTATTTCATGTGACCAAATCCGACTTGTTATGCTTTGACTTATCACTTAAAACATATGTTTCATAATTAATAAATTTGTTTGTTCCACCTGAAGCAGTATGTTTGGTTTGAAGCGTGTCAGAGACTTCCCTTGGATAACAAACCTGGTACATATCAATTTCTTTGTTAAATCGATGAACTCATATAAGCTTGCAGTATCCAGTGGGCATAACTGGACGCTGCAAGATGGAGGTTCCTAGGGTTGTCTGGGACCAGAGGTATTGGCTAGTGTCATTCACTTGCAACTAGCCGGGAGCAGCTTACATGCCAGAGACTGTGCGTGAACAGCCCAGGAGTGGGGACTCTCACAGCAGAGCATGGTAAGGCTGACTCCCAGAGTCAAGGATTGGAGTGACCTAGTAGATCACCAGTCCAGATAACACCAGGGGAATGTCACAGGGTAATTTGGTCCTAAGAATTTGCAGTGTACTATACACTAACTTTTATTCTTGCTATTAGCTACTAGTAAATGCTATCAGACCCTTCAGACTACTGAAAAATTCCATAATACCCCATTAATTTCTTCTAACATGAAGAGAAATTGTTACAGCAATATCAAGAAAATGAATAGTATTAAGTGTTTTGGGGACAGGAGAGCATATGTGATTGGAAAGATGACATTTTAGTACTCCTATACAAATAGGAATAGAGAATTTAAAAGTGAAGAAAATTTAGAGTTATAGGGAGCATGATCATTGAAAAACACTTAGAAAATGCACAAGGACTCTAGCTTGAAAAACATGCTTACAAGAGATGGGGCATTTGAGCTACCTACTGAGTTTAATAGTCAATAGACAAACTTGCTATCTATTAAAGCTTCCCAGAAAAATCTTATGAAGTATTTCCATGTACCTCAGTTACCATTATTTTAGCTTCCCAGAGCCCTTCATTGTGCTTAATTCTCTACTGCCTTGCACCTTTTGTAACATCTTGCACTCACTTTGTTCAGGTGCAAATAATTACACAAGGATTGGGCTTGGCAGAATTTTATTTTGATGGATTATATTAGTTTATTTTTAAGCATTTTTTTTTAATTTTTATTGATTTACATTTTCACAGTTGCACAAGATGAGGGGCTCAACATCACACGTCAAAATATATGAAGTAAATATCTATATATCAAACTCTAATTAGTTCTCAAGCAGCATTTTTCTTTCTTTGCCTCCCTGTTAATTCTGATTATTATCAGTGGAAATATTGTTCGGTCAGTCTGTGTCACAGAATGTTGTCAAGCGTCACCAGTGTGGTGCTTTGCTCTATCCAGTGTTAATAACTGTCGGCTGCATGTGTGTGTTCGCTCCCTGTGCAGATAGCTGGCACAGCAGACCCCGAGAGAAACCCCAAGGACTACAGACTCCGATAAAATATGAAGGCATCCTGCCAGTTTATTGCCAGATGAAACAGTCTCTAGCTCCCCAGATCAGATGTCTACAGTTCTGCTAGTACATATGTACTTCCTGACAATGGACCGGCTCAGTCAGTGGCGGGAATTACCACTGCCCCCTAGGCCAGACAAATGCAACCCCTTGGGGTACATTCTTATACACAGGTACAAACAAGTTACACCTCACTCCTGACTTATTGTGGTACAACCCCTCTACATAGTAAGGGGTTGCCTATCGCCCTGTACATGTTGGTTCGATCAAAACAACCCCATCCATCATCTTACCCTTTTGCCCTGTCTTTAGGATGGGTCAGCATGTTCCTTGTTATCTGCATGGAATGTGCTAGTAGCGGAGTGTTCTGGTACCATCCTGGCACATGTTTATATCTCTAGTGTCCAGTTCCTTGTAGATATGTGTGTTTTGCAACATCAGCCCTCTCCTTGCCAGACTCTGAGCAGGGCCTGCCTCTTGCTCACAGCTTAACTTTATGTTAACAAGGTCTTGACCATTGCTTTAGTTCAGGCCTTAGGCCTCATACTGGGCCTCTGATACAAGAGTTTATGTTTCAGGGCCTCATCTAACAACATATATGGTGAAATTGAAATTTACCAACATTTACTGATTAAAAATCTAATCCTTCAAAGACTACCCATAAATGTTGGGCTCAATTCTCCATTTATTTTGCATTCTGTTGATTTAAATGGAGCTACTCCTGAGGTGCCTCAGTGTGACATAGGGTTGCCAACTTTGGTTGGATGAATGTCATGTGATGAAATCTCCAGGAAATTTTTAATTAAAGATTAATCTTTAATTCCTGGAGACTCCAGGACAATCCTGGAGGATTGGCAACCTAGTGTGACAGGCGAATCAGCCTTACATACAGCCTGGATCTGTTTCTTCTCTCACTAACACCAATTTTAGAGAAGTGTAATTCCACTGAGTCCAGTTAACTAACTCTTGATTTACATTGTTGCAAGTGAGAGGAATCAGACCCAGGATGGCTAAAGTTGCTAATAGATTTTCCTACCCTGTATCTTTGCCAAATATGCATAGACTTTCCACGAAAAGAAAAAATCTGCATGAGAATTTTCCAGAAGATGTGTTTCTTGGGTAGGATAAAGAAAAGAGTCGAAAATAGAGTGTCTAGTAGGAAGTTAGTCACAGAGATAACTATGGAGCTGCTACAGGACATAGAGAAAGGTTGTTAAAGAGAGAAAGTGGATGAGGTAATATCTTTTAACAGGAAAAACTTCCATTTGTGAGAGCGAAACTAGCTTCTGAAGTTGCGTTGCTCAGCTTCATTGCCATACTTGGCCTTGTGGCTCGTCGGTGGCCACATACTTTCTCGTTTAAGTTATTTAAACCCCTAACTTGGCCCTAAAAAGAGAAGAAACTAATTGGGGGGAAAAATAGAGTGGCTGTGTTGGAAACTACCCTCTATGGACAGACTGACTGTTTCAAACAGCAGGGTTACTTTCAACATACACTTATTTCCATTGCAAATACTAGATGGGAAGCTGTTTAACAGTCTCTATGTAGGTTTTGCAATAGAAGGTAAAAGCTGATGGCCCACAGTTCAGTTGAATGCACCAGCCAGCTCTTTGGAAAATAGGAGGATCTGAGCTAAAATTCTCAAGCATCTTAACAAAAAAAAAAAGGGGCAGAGGGAGAAGGATTGGGGGTGAATTCTGTTCCCACTTACACTGATGCAGTTAGATTTCACCAGCATAATTGAGGGCAGCATTTGGAACAACTTGGTCCACAATGTAATTAAGTTCAACATCCTTGGAGGAGGCAATTTACCAAATATTAGCCCAGTGATACTACATTTTACAAAGGAAGATTTGTATTTAAAAATGAGGAACTTAATCAAAATGGTACTGAAGTCTAAAGTAAAGAAAAGAGAAATTCCTTAGACGTGACCTAGATGCTACTTAACGAAACAATGCAGAGCCTCAGAAGTCATGCATACCTCTGAATACAAAAGGAAGCGGGAAGGCAAGAAATAAACTAATATGACTATATGGCAAGGGTCAAGAGGTTATTCTAGCCAAAGAGAGATCCTGCAGAAACTGAAAATCTACTCTAGTAAAGCCTATAAAAAGAAGCATAAACTATACCTGGCAACATGTAATGAGGTTATTAGGAGGGCTGAAATAGAATTTGAAGGGCAAATGAGTAAAGATATTAAAAAAACTAACAAGAAATTATTTCAGTATATCAGAAGCAAGAAGCCTGCAAAAGAATTGGTGAGTCTTCTGGTTAAAAAGAGCAGTTAATGAAAATAAGGACTTGACTTGACTCTTGTCTGAGGTGCCAAAAAAGAGGAACAAACTGATGACAAACTAAAAAGCACCAGGTCACCATGCCCAAGAGTTCTGAAGGAACTTAAGAATGAAGTAAGTGGCTGAGCTGCTTGCAAAAATATGGAGTCTTGCATTAAAATACCTATTATACTAGAGGATAATAAATTCATAGATTCCAAGGCCAGAAGGGACCACTTTGATCATCTAGTCTGACCTGTATAACACAAGCTGTAGGACTTCCCTGAATTAATTCCTGTTTGAATTTGAGCATGCCTTTTAGAACAGCATTTAATCTTGACTTAAAAATTGCCAGTGATGAAGAATCCATCCCAACCCCTGGTAAGTTGTTCCCATGGTTAATTACCTCACTGTTTAAATGTTTGCACCTTATTTCCAGTCTGAATTTGTCTAGCTTCAATTTCTAGGTATTAGATCTTGTTATAAAATGTTGTATCTATATTATAAAAAGGTTGTATAGGTGAGCCAGGGAACTACAGCCCAGGAAGTCTTTCTTGTGTACCTGGTAAATTGGTTGAAATTATAGTTGACATAGAATTATAAAACCTAGAAAATCGTGATATGGTATAGCCTAATTGTCAGGGCTTCTGCAAAGGAAAATCATAACTCACTAATAACTTATAATGCTGTGAATATGTCAATAAAATGGTGGCTAAAGAAGAACCAACTACGTATTTTATTTAGACTTCCAAGAGGCCTTCGGTAAGATCTTCTCACAAGAGGTCAGCCTTCCAAACCTCCTTTCGCCATCCTTCTTGCACCTACCCCTTTCCCAACATAGACTTTTCCAAAACAACTACTATACCAAATATCCACAACTACTACTGCTGGGAACAAGAATTTGGTAAAGGAGTATATGCAGAAGGGCCAAAAGAACACAGAGATGAGGTTGTGATGCATGGTCTGTGGTGGATGGCAGCTATAATAATGGTCAGGTGTGTGCTTGTGAGTGGATAAGAGGGTATGGGCTGTTAGGTGGCTTAAATTTTCATTTCCCTGCTTTTGTAGGTTTATCATCAGCCACGTTACAGTAAGCCTAACTTGTTCAAAATGATGTTTTTGTATATTAATATAAATCACTATGTGCTCACCTAGAACACTGTTTTCAAAAGGATATAGCACAAATAGATGAGAATGCGTGAGAATGATTGGGGGCATAAAAAAGAGTGAGAGTGAGAGAGTCAAAAGATTGGTATTTGTCTTAGAGAAGACAAATAAAAGGGAGCATGATAAATATATGAAAAATAACAAATAGTCTACAGAAGGTAGATTAGGAACTTCTATTCACCCTTTCTTGTAACACAAGGACAATGGACAAACAATGATATTGAAAGGTGTCAAATTCAAAACTGACAAAAGGAAATAACTTTTCACACACAATTAGCCTGTGGACCTCGTTCTGACTTCATGGAATCTGGATTAGATATTTATATGGATCAAAAGAGTAACAGAGTAAAGATTAAAAGACCTCACAAGTTGGCAGGAATATTAAAACCTCATGCTTCAGGGCATAAACCAGCTTCTAACTATTGGAAGATTAGGAAGAGATTTCACTAGGAGTAGAAAGAAAAGGAGTACTAGTGGCACCTTAGAGACTAACCAATTTATCTGAGCATAAGCTTTCGTGAGCTACAGCTCACTTCATCGGATGCATCCGATGAAGTGAGCTGTAGCTCACGAAAGCTTATGCTGAAATAAATTGGTTAGTCTCTAAGGTGCCACTAGTACTCCTTTTTCTTTTTGTGAATACAGACTAACACGGCTACTACTCTGAAACCTGTCACTAGGAGTAGGTAATCCTATAACTGCCTACTGCATCTTCCTCTGAAGAATCTGGTTCTGTCTGTGCCAGGATACTGGCCAGGATAGACCACTGGTCTGATGTTCTATGGCAATTTCTATGGAAACTCTTACTCCATTTAAATGTTATTTTACACTGCAATACAAGTCTTATGCAGTTTCATTGTGGATCAAAATTGTGCCCTGTACTATTGTTAAATCAGTGGTTCCCAACTTGTACTTTGTACTGGAGTTTTGCCTGAGTTAAGTTTGCAAGATAAGACTGCAAGATACACGCAGCTGGTGACAGATATGCGGCTAGTATTCAGAGGCTCCCATTCCTTTGCTGAGCCAGCTAGAATACACTTCTCTCACAAGGTATGAGCTAAAATCTTGATGATGCTCCAGTGTCCCTTTCATTGCTGTATAATCTTGGGAGCAAATTCTGCCTCAGTTCAATAGGTGCAACCCCCATTGATTGTGGGGTTGTGCGAACCCCACCTGTGTAACTGAGAGTGGAATTTGGCCTCTGGTTTTACTGGATGGAACAACAGAGTCTACTAATGTTCCCCCAAAATTTTCTTCTTTCCCTCTCAGCCATGTGGTTCAAACTGAAAGTCTGAGTGCTATGCATATTCTTATTTAGACTTCTATCTCAGAGATTCCAGACTCCTTGATCTAGCTTGCTATAATCAGTGCTGTACTGAAGACACAAAATAACCAATGAGTGGCATCCAGAAGATCCATGATTTCTTTTTCTGAGGGTTGTCTCAGTGACTCAGAAATACAGAAGTTCTCCTTGAAAAAAGTGAACGGTCATTTATGTGATTAACTAGAGCTGGTTGGTTTAATACTAGAAATTAATAGTTGATAACTATATCACTGACATTTGCCAAATAATATATTCCATGCATAGTACTGAACCAGCTCTAGTGCTTTTCCATATCTTGACTTGCATGGAGGTATTAAAGAAATTGGACGTCAGGGACCACATACTTAGAGCAGACAGTGGTATGGATGGTTTCAGAGTAACAGCCGTGTTAGTCTGTATTCGCAAAAAGAAAAGGAGTACTTGTGGCACCTTAGAGACTAACCAATTTATTTGAGCATGAGCTTTCGTGAGCTACAGCTCACTTCATCAGATGCATGCATCCGATGAAGTGAGCTGTAGCTCACGAAAGCTCATGCTCAAATAAATTGGTTAGTCTCTAAGGTGCCACAAGTACTCCTTTTCTTAATGGTATGGATGTGTAGCTACTATATGTTGCAGCTAATCACATCTGCTCACCACCACATAAAAAGATAACATAAAAAGTTAAGAAAATCTCTTTTGAATGAGTTCTGTAACCTTGCTTTAGAAGAAATTCTAACATGGTTACATCGTTAATTTTTCCCCCTAGCCATTCGTGTTGAAATATTTTGTACAGATTCATACTGTGTGTTAGAATCTTGGACTAAATATTTTCAGTGCTAGAACATTTCTAAGCTAGGCCCAAAGAAAACAATCCAGGGACCTGATCCTGCACTCCTTTCTGAGGTAAATCTATTATTTGACTTTTAAATGGAGTTTCTTCTGAATACAAAGTACAGGACTGGTCCTCATATTTGTTACCAACATCCCCAGGAGTAGTCAAGTGACTCAACCCCTCCTTACTGTAGTGGAAATATACGAGTCAGTATTTTGCAATACTCAACCCTAACACCTGCAAACCAATCTCATTGAAATAATGATGGCCTTTTACAAGAGTGAAAGAATATAAAATATGCAGCCAGATCAAGAGATGTATCTGATTTTTTTTTAAACTGAAATGAATGTGCCTTTGCATTTTTTCCTCTTGATCTGGGAATGCATCTCTTCATCTTCCTATGGCAAATAATCCATGGAAAATTTGGTCACCCCTGTCAGATTAAACAGTCCACTTATCACAAATTCTCAGTGAACTCTTGTTTTTTTCACAAGTTAGAAAACGTTCAGTATTGCATAATAACTATAAGCATGAATATTTGATTACAAAAACTTCCATAATTGTAACAAATCTGATATACTGCTGGAATCCATTAGCTATTCTGTTTACTCCGTGAATGTACATTTTAAAATATCTGTTGAAAGCTAGTGACCCCAAAGATTTGAAGCTGGGTATTTATTATGGAGCTAGGTTTTGAATATAAATGATGTACTTCCCTGGGAGTTTAGTCAACATTACATTCACAATGTGTATTTCTAGATTTAATGAATGTTTATGCAACAGCATCACTCTTGCTGTTTACTCTTATGTGATGAACTGCAGCTACTATTCTGCAAACACTCCACTGTACTGCGTTTGAAAGTTACATGAATATGCCTAGTCTGATACACAAATAAAGTAGATTACATAATTTAAAAAAAAAACCATACAATCTGGTAGTAAATACATGTTACTCTAACTCTGCTAAAACTTTCTGGTGTTTTGACTACTTGCAAGAAAATCTGAAATTATCCCTGGATTTGTAAACAGACTGTGTTACACATCACTAACTTTCTTTAATACAGTGAAGATCTGATTTATATGTGCCAAGATTATCCAAATGTATGGATATAATAACTTGTACTGTGCATACCATTGGTTTTTAATCTGAAATTTGGGGGCTCTTTCAGATGTAAATAAATTTGCTGTCTGATTTGGGTGAACCAGTCTAGCACTAATTTGGTAACGATAGCAGAAAAAAGGGAAGATCATCAAAAATGCTCCTCACCAGAGCAAAGAGCTCAGCTCTCCTTTGGACACTTAAATATAGTGACCAGATTTTGAAAAAATAGGTCAGCACCCTATAAGTCCCAGGGAGCGAAGCTGTTGCTGCCGAGCACTTTTGAAAGCCAGCCACTTAGTTAGGTTCCTAAATGGAAGCTGTTGTATGTTGAGCTCTTTGGAAAATCTGGTCCTAAATGCAAAATACACCAGACCTACTGTGCAGTGAAAAACCAGGGATATGTGTGCAGCCCAGCTGAAGATGGAACCTTAACTATTGAATGGATGCCGGCAGTTTCAAAAACACAGAACATGGTGAGCGCTGATAGAGGTTGCAAAAACTATTTAAAGGGCTACCGCCCTATTTCTATATACTACATTTGCATTTCCGGACTTTTTGTGAGCTGAACAGTGCAGCTTACTTAATTTATGTGGGGGAGGAAGGCTGGGTTTTGTTTTTTAGAGCTTCTCTCTCCCCTTCCCCTCCCCCCCTGCTTCTTTCCCCCAAGCTTAAAAGAAAATTAAAGAAAAATAAGGATGCTAGCTGACTTGGAGAGTTTCACCAGAACAGATTATAAAGTCCTTCAGCCAGAGCTTCTGAATATGGTAGATCCAATAAACTCTGCCAACTTTGCCAGAAATGCTTGTGAGCCTCCTGAATCTACACATACTATTATAAATATTTCTATTGAAGTCAGTAGGACTATTTGTGATAGTTACATGTGGTACTGTTTGTGAGATTGGACCCTAAAGCAGATAGAAGAGCAACTGATGATGAAAAGAAACAAACAATTTTATATCTTTTTAATAAGGCCTAGATAATGGGACCAGTGCTGGACCTAATTTGCCATTGCCCTGCACCTTTGACTCCAGTACAAAGTGAGTATAAAAACCTACCATTCTGATATGGTGTTGCAAGGTGCAGGACAATGGTGAATCATGATCCTTCTTGCCAGATTTTCTCTCTCAGAAATAAAAGCAGCTCATCATACCTCTTTCTTCCTGGCAGACAAAGTCAGTGAAGTCCAGTAATGAATCTAACCGAGCTGATCATTTTAAATCTGCCAGTACAGTATGAAAATGTTCACACCACTAGGGTATAATTTTTTAAAAAAAATATTCAGAAGGTTAAAGTGATACTGTCAGCTGCATTTTTAAAATAATTTTTCTCCCCTTGCCAATGTTTATAATATTCTCCTTCTAGCTTGAAATTATATCATTTCCCAGGTGTTTTTCATTGGCCTTCTCCAATTGGAAAAAATCAGTTCTGCTTTCCTTTTTCCTTAGCATTACAAAAGCCCTTTGGGGCTCCCCTTTAAAGAAATCTGTGCAGTTATTTAACACAATATGCAACCTTATACTGTATAAAAATACTAGGAAATACACACCTGGAAGCTGTTTGAGAAGGAAAAGAGACAAAAACAAAAGCATCATCCAACACTTTTAAATGAAAGATATACTACTTTTTGTAATCCTCTTTAAAGTTTACACACCCAATCATGTTAATAATTTGTTCTTCACGTGTGTCTCAACCACAGCCCAGAGAGAATAGTGCACGGCAGTCAGCCTCCCCGTACTTCTAGTTGTGCAAAGGCTGTGCCCCCACACTGGTTACGCCCAATTATGAGGTGCAGTTTATTCAGCTGCCAGCTGAATATATATGTGGGTAAGGGGGGGAGTCATGTCCCCAACATCTCAGTGCGCTCTGGGATTGCTGTGTACTCCCAGGAGTATAGGGAAGGAGCAGCACAAGGACTGCAGTTCTGCCTGGCCTTTATGATAGTGCACAGACGGTGGAGGCACACAAGGAGCTTTCCCCTTTGTACAGGCCAGTCAGAATCTAATAAGGGTCCCAATCTACACAGCAACATGCAACCAGTCATAAAACCCATCCTCCAGACAGAGCACCACACAGACTGAATGACAGGACACGTTTTATGTGTCTTTCGTCTCACTATTGCCAATATGAAACAGCAGTAAAACTCACCCACCGTGACAAGGGCTGAGGAAAACAACACAGGAAGCTTCTATATTAGAAGAAGAAGCTGCTTTATTTGTGCTATGTTGCTCATCATGATAAATGCATCAAACAGGAACTAAGCAATGCCTCTTCACACCCCTGACTCCTTTAGCTGTCCTGGCAGAAGTCTGTAGTGTAGATCTGCCCTGAGCAATTTGAAGAAAATTTAGGAGTCCAGAGTGGTGCCCTACACTAAGTAGCAGTTTATTCCAGTCCCTCAATGTTTGTCAGTCAAGGTAAACTCCCTCTTGACTTCCTTAGACTCCCCGGTACCAGATTCTGATGTCATTTACACTGGTGTAAATCTGAAGCAACTCCACTGACTTCAATTTTATGCTTGTGCAGCTTTGGGTTCAGTATGTAAGGCAGTGCAAGTTAGACACTCAAGGCTCCATTGCCCTCCCTTAGATCCAGTCTACTGCTATTGAAGAAAGTTGGAGGAGATGTAATTCACCTGGCAAGAAGCCAACAGAAGGTGTAAAAGGATGCGAGTTAAAGTAGCCCAGACACAGAGGCTTCAGTGGAATTTAAGAGACCTGGATTTTATTCCCCTGATTTGCTTTGTGACCATGGGCAAATCACTTCACCGCTTTTCCCCCCGCCCTTCCATGTTTTTTTTCTGTCTTGTCTGTAAGCTTGTCAGGACAGAGAAAGTCTCTTTATGATGTGTGTGTGCATAACAGAGTTCCAGTTGGTTAGGGCCTCTTGACACTGCTACAGTACACATGGTAATGATGAGGCGAAGACTCCTGGCATACATAACTTCTCCACTTGGCAATTGCCATTAAAGTACAGAGCACATAACGTCTCCAGGATCTTGGTAGCCACAATACCATAGCATTAAGGGACTCCTACTGCAGCACAAGGAGATATGATTTAATCTAGTAAAATTCCTTAGGCTAATTTTACATGATTAAAAGACTGCTGTCTAATTCCAGGCAGTCGTTACCAGGAGAGTTAAGAACATCAGGCATGTTACTGGTCTGTGCTTGAGACAAATTAAGTATAAGGGAAACCAAGAATTCTCCCCAAACCCCACATAAAATATTTGAACCATGTAGGCATACACACTCCTAAAGGCATTGCTGAACTCTGCCTATGAGTAGTAATCTAATGACCTATTTTCCAGGACTGCAGTAGCTATAAACAGCCCCAGATGTGTAAAAAAGGTAACTAAGCTTTATTTTTTTTTAACGGATTTTGTTTGTTTTTATTCCTATGCTCCCATGCAAGCGAGATAAATAGAGCATGCTTCTTACTCCTGCCTACAAATTTCTCTTCCTTGATCCTTCTAAATCCCCTGTTGGAATGGATTCTGTTCACACTTCCACTGGTATAATTCTGGAGTAACACCATTGACTTCACTGAGGTTACTCCAGAGCTAGACTTGCATAGCTGAGAAAAACTGGCTCTTTATTTGTTCAGGGTCTTGACTTCATATTCTTTCTCCCTTCTTGAATTCCAGCAGGAATTTCCAGTTTGCTGCCTCCTGTTTGCTGTTGCTGTTATAAAAATCTATCCTGCCCTTTGGTTTGCACTCACTGAAAAATTTGAGCTGCTTTTCCAGTTCCCACGCAGAGCTCCTAAACTAAGCCTGTGAAGCAGCTCATCAACCAACTCTCTGGATAGATCACAGGCTATTGCTTCATGTTCAGCCACCCACCACTCCCCAAAGAAATGTCACCTTGCTGCTTCTCTGGTAAGCTACTATTCTCTTGGAAATTCCCATGCACTCCCCCGTCAGCTAAAGAGGAAAAGAACAAAAGGGTATCTGGTATGAAAGAACAAGTTACATCGAATTAAATTGAGCTCAGTATGTTAATTAATTTTAAATGAGCTCGGTATGTTAATTACTGCTTCTGTCTTTATGGATATTCTTGCCTTTAATCCAAAGGAGTGGTTGAATTCTACAGCTAGGGCTTCTAGTTTTCAACAACGTGCTCCAGACTGTACAATACAAAAATAAAAGGGAGACTCTTTCCTGAAGAGCTTACAGAGCTTACAAAGCATCTGTGAGCTAAATGTGATCAAGTAACTTGCTGGAAGTTAACTATTGCTCCAAAGATTACCTATTTTGAAAACAAATTACATGTGGAAAGATGATAACTGAGATGTAAACATATAGATATTGCCAGACTGTAGCCGGTAAGAGGAAAGCGTCTGCATGTAACAAATGCAGGGGTTTAAGAAACATATTTATTGAGGATAAAGGAGAATTAACTGTTCCCACCATCTTTCTTTCCCCCAACACACCCACAGAATCACAAGTGGAAGTTTAGAATGTGGAAGCAAAATAGGTTTTTAAAAGTACAGATTTGAATTACACATGGTCAAATTCACATAGAATTTCTGTTTCTAATAAGGGAAAATAATTCTTGGTTACATTGTACAACATGGATTTTTCCTTTTATCTAATAGCTTCAGTCTTTATCCCAAAAAGTCTGATCGTGATAATATGTATTAGCATGTGCAATTCTAATTAAGTCAGTCGGATGATTTACCATAGAAAGAACTATGCCTCAGTAAGTGGTAGGATTTAGGCCCCAGTTCTGCAACATTCTCCATGCAGGTAGACTTCTGTTCCCATGTACAGCCCTACTGACTTCAGTGGGGTCCTGCACAGGTGCTAGGATCTCCCCACATTGAGTAGCTTGCAGGGTTGGGACTTAAGTTTGTTTGCTAGGGAGCATGTAAAGAACTAGGTACTCCTTGTCACAGTTTAGGGCAACTGCACCCATGTTCCCCCCTCTGTGGTCCCTCAAGGGCACCCACTTAAATATTTCTGGCTCCCAGCCATCGTCTCTCCTGAGCAGAGACCTATGTCTCACTCCCTTCTGATGGGGGATTTTAAGGCTGCACAGCTCCCTGATTTACACTGTGATATCCCCAGACTGCCTAAACAGACAGGAGTCTGAGCTTTGCTTTCTCTCCAAAGATTATGACCAGTGTATTGCCTGCGGTTACAAGTTACCACACAGTTTCTTCTAAGCAAGCACATTTATTCTTAAGGTAAAAGCATTGCAGAGAAAACATGAAAATAAAAAAGTGCCTCCATGCATGCTAAAAAGCTTAAAAGAGGTCACCCTGCCCCCCAATCCAACCTAGAGCTCTGATAGGTTTCAGTCTTTCAAAGCCCACATCTGGGTTTTCCCCATGGTTACAAGTTCATATACATTTTAGATCGAGAACCAGGACAAAGGCTGGGTAGGTCAGCTGTTTCTTTATACAAAGTGGGCCTTTGAGCTTGGCCTTCCATAACAGGTGATCAGTAGACAACAATAACCCTCTGCTCAGGGCATAGCTTCAAAAGGCTGGGTTTTTGCATAACTGGAGTTGGGGAATTTGCATTAGCCTCTCCCTAGTATTCCCCAAGAAATCCACTTACTGTTTATTGTCCATACTTGTCAGCCACATTTTCAGTATAGTCTTTGAACTCCTAGGCCTCACATCTATCACATCTCCCCCCTACAGATGTTACATACAATCCAGGCCCACAATAATACACGAACATAATACAATAAAGGATATTGTAATCCAAGGATATTACAGGAAATTGCCATATCTGTGACACTCCCATCTTTCCATGTTGGTCATATGTAGCTCTGTACACATTTGGGGGAATATTATATTAATGTATATCTATAAAATGACTGAGGTTAAAGTTATTATAGAGTCTAGAATATTGTGCTTGGCTGGATGACAGACCAGATCAGTTTTAAGGAATCTAGCGCACTGGTGGATCATTTAATTAAAACTACCAGACACGCAGCAGTTTTTGGAAATCTTCATATCCTGTGGATTACCAGCTACAATAAATGGATTCTGACTTAGATTCCTGAGAACTTCTTAGAACAGGAACCATGGCTGCTTTTCTCTTTGGAAAATGCCAAGCATGTTGTGGCTGCTACTGGAAGTAAATAAATTAACAATAATAAATAAGTGAAATGATTGATTTTATAATATCTAGCTATGGCTATCAGAATCCAGACTAGGAAAAAAAAAACATATAGATGTAATTAAGAATAGGATTTGGACTTTTATGAACACTGGAAGAAGATACATAAGTCTCCTCTTCAAATTCTGTGCTGTTTCTGAAACATGTTGATTGTAGGTATATGGCTACTCATATCTAGATACCTTCCAATAAAATAAAGAGAGAAAAATTAATGAAAAAGCAAAACTATTTAAAATTGCCTAGTGCCTCCAACCTTCAGTACTTTATGGGACATAGTTTAAAATAATAATCTTTTATGACTAAAGTAAATTTGTAATGGCTCGCTTATGACTTACAGCTTTTCTGTTTCAGAAATATTACTCTGTTGCATTTTCATGTACCAGCAGATAGTACTAAAATTGACTTGTTCAGATCAGAGCATCAGATGGATTACCAAACTAACTGAAGAATAGAATTAATGGAACCATTCTTACTGTCAAGTATCTTATCATTCATACACAGTAGATAAGTGTGGCAACTGCTGTAGAAGCTGAAGCCATGTGCATGTGTTTAAAGGAGATAAAGATATGTAATTATTGTAAAAAGCCACTTTATGTAAAATTCCTTCATGTACAATATTCCCTCTGTCCTCAACTTGTACCTCTTTTTCCCCCTTCTAAAATGTGATACTTAAATGTTACTGCTGAAAATATGGTGGTCTAAACAAATCAGTCATCCTGGCCACTAATTTGCTAATTGGCTACTGGCACTTCCTGCAAGGAATATGCAAAGCAATAATATGTTCTGAAACTCAGTGTAAAACCACTTTATCTAAAATGATTTTATTACTATTCTTATTTATTTGTATTACAGTAGCACCGAGGGGCCTCAACTGAGATTGGAGCCTAGGGCCTGTACAAATGGACAGTAAGAGACATTCCTGCCCTGAAGAACTTACAGCGTAATTAGATAAGGCAGACAAAGAGGCTAGAAGGAGAAAAAGGCACAGACAGGTGAAGTGACTTGCCCTTGATGGTTAATGGCAGAATTTGGAATAGAATCCATGTTTTCTGAGTCCCAATGCAGTGTCTAATCCATGTTGCCTCTCAGATTTCCCTTCCATCTGAAAACATTAATTTTGCAGTTAATTGTAGTTCTTGGAGTGATAGGTCAGCACAATCTAGCTGAAACAGCCTTTTAGGAGGTTCCCTCTGAAATACATGCAGTCCACAGATAAGCAGAGATATGCGGAGACAGGTAGCTCCATTTCATGGAGAATTTCAGAATTTTGAAATTTGGTTTTGTTCCAATTTGGAACAAACCCAAACATTTAGAAGTACTCTGCAAAAGGGAAAGCCCTGAAGTCCTCAACTCTGGGGCAGTCTGCCTGGCTAACTGGCACAGAGCCATGGACTCTGGAAGCACTGGGGTCCCCAAATCCAGGGTGGTCTGCATGGCTGGCTGCCTTGAAGCCATGGACCTTGGAAGTCCAAGCTATTGACAAGCCACAAGCTGGTGTTCCCAGTCTCCCTATCAACCCACCTGGTGGCTGTGAAGGAGCTGGGAGCCCTCCTCTACAGTAGCTTACCAGGCAAGCTGCAGAGGAGCTTGGGAGCAGGGTCTCTCAGGACTTCTGGGCTCTCAGCTTCCCCACTAGACGAGCTGCTGAAGACCCAGTACCCTGGAAGCCTGTGAATTTCAGCAGCCCACCAGGTAGGCTGCTGAGAAGCTCAGCAGACAAGCTGGCAGGAAACCAGAAAGGTTGCCACTGGACCAGCATGAAAATTGAACCACCTCTGCAAAATATTTCGATGAATCAATGTTCTGTGACGGAAACATGTTCCGTCGCATATACAGCTCTAGAAATAGTTATAGTGTCTGAATTTTAAGCTATAAAACTGTACTTTACCTCTGATTTAATAGAAGAGGATCAAGTACCCCCACCATGGACCTACTAAACCAAAGTGTTCGAATGCTGCAGGGGAGCAGTGTTCCCTCTAATTTTTCCTATCCATGTGGGGAATGAATTTTGTTATGTGCACCATTATGGAGGTGATGTGTGACACATCACCTTCATATCAGTGCACATAACAAAATTCATGTGGTGGGGGTGCGGCCGAGGGGTTCAGAGTATGGGAGGAGGCTCTGGGCTGGGGCAGAGGGTTGGGGTGCAGGGGTGTGAGGCCTTTGGCTGCGGGTGTGGGATCTGGGGTGGGGTTATGGATGAAGGGTTCAGGTCTGGGACAGAGGATTGGGGTGCAGGAAGTGAGGGCTCTGGAGTGAGGCCAGGGATGAGAGGTTTGGGGTACAGGAGGGAGCTAAGGGGTTACGGTGGAGAGAAAGGACTCCCCCCAGCTCTCTCTCCCCACAGCAGCAACAGCACGTGGGCTGGGGGGGAAGGGTGCCTCTCCCCACTGCGGCTGCTCTGGGGTTGGGGCTGCAGGATAGGTGCCCCTCCCCCAGCCCAAGCACGTCCGGGTCGGGGGAGGGCTGTCCCGGCTGTGGCTGGAGCTGGGCCACTCTGGCCTCACCACCCTGCAGGTCTGGGCTCCCCGGTCACAGCTGGGGTCGGGCTGCTCCGGCCGTGCCTGGGGCCATGCTGCTCCACCCCAACCGTGGCTGGGCCCCATCCGGCCGCGCCGCCCCAGCAGGTCTGGGCGACACCGCTGGTTCTGGGCCGCGCTTGGGGACGGGGGAGGGGTGCCCCACACCCTGGCAGGTTAGGGGCCATGCTAGGTGCGGGCTGGGGGAGGGGCGCCCCTCCCTTGGCCACAGTAGGTCCCCAGGCAGGTTCCTTAACTGCTTGCGCAGCGCTAAATAGGCTGCTGCACGGCCACGCAGCTTGCAGGGAACTTAGAGAAACTCATAATGTTGGCTGCATTCTCACTTGGAAATACATGTAAAGGTTTCAGACCCACAGTTGGGAAGTGTTTACTCTCACAACCAAATTGTGCCATTAAGGGCCCAGTTTTCAGAGGTTCTGAGGATCCACAATCCCAGCTGAAGTCAGCAGGAGCTGTAGGTGCTCAGCATTTCTGTAGATCAGGTCCTTGAAGCACAGGCTTGTGTTGGGGTGATGTGGAGCTTAGCCAGCTCATGAAAGCTCTGAGAAAGAGTGGGCCTCAGGAGGCACACGTCTCTTCCTCCACTGCCCAGTGTGCAGAAGAGCGTGCAAACTTGTACCAGCTTTTTAGAACAATGCAGCCTTGTCCCCTGTCCACATCCAGCCAGTTCTTTGGGCCAGAGCAAAGGTGGAGGAGCAGAGCTATGACCCACCACCTCCCCGCCCCATTGAGACACTTTGTTTCATTGGGCATGCAGGGAGGAAGCACTAGGGAAAGCGGTACATTTTGAGAGTGGCACTTGGTGGCAGAGGAGGTACTGGATAGGAACTTGGGACATTTTGCAAAGATATTTTTTCTTTGGGCTTCCGGGCTGACCACTCCTTCTTGCTTTTGTTGGGAATTTCCTTTAGTGCATCCCTTACTGGTAGGCATTTTGTGCTCTGTGGTGAATTACACAGGAGTCCTAGTTAATTCTTTCCCTCAGTCCTTAATCTCAGACTCTTTTGCAATATTTTTTAGCTTTGGAAGCAATCTTGATTGGAGGAGCCATGCCCCAGTGACTGTCAAGTCTGACCATCTCTCCTCTGAAGCCTAAGAGGAGGAAAGCCCATAGCTGGAAAGGTGAGCCTGGAAGCTGAAAGGAAAAAAACACCAATGTGTAACATAAATTTATCCTTCCTGCACATGTTCATGCTAATCAACCTTGGTGATAGAATGTTCCCAGAAAGGAAACACTAAATGGGCAGCCAAAGTGAATTCACTGGAAAATTAAAGCAAATGTTCAGGGTCATGTATTTGCCCAGCTCTAGTTGTGATTGTGATCTCTTTTTGCCCAGTGTGGCCAGAGCCTAGTGAGAGCACTACCCAGGCCCAGCCGTGATAATTGACAAGTGTATGCAAACTCAGCCTATTGTTTCAAATATCACACATGCACTTAATTGCTTGTTTCAAATATGAAATGGATCAAAAATGAACAGACGAGTAAAGTGAAATACTCTGTAGAATTCATATCACTAGTCTGATTCTATAAATACTCTGGGGTACATTCTTCTCTCATTCAATGCTTGGGAGTCCCATTAGTGTTAATGGAAGCTACGTGAATGCACTGAGAGAAGAATATCCCCCTCTGAATTTGAAGAGGAACTTTCATACTGGATCATACATGGATGAAAGAAAGAATATTTATATCACAAGCAATTTGCTTTGCCAGGGAATGGTTAGGAGGGCAGAGGGAATAACAAGCAGCGTAATGATGGGGTTATTAGCAGTGGGGGCTTAACAAGGGAGTTACCAAGATAGTGGATTTGGAAGAAGTAACGGGGGAAGAGGTATTTAATGGATGGAGGTTGTCACAGTTCATGGCAACTGCATCTGTATTCTCCCTGTGTGGTCCTTTGAGGGCACCTACTCTAGTCCCCCAGCTCCTCAGCCATCACCCTTCTTGGGCAGAGACCTGTGTCTCTCTCCCTCCTGACTGGGTTGCACAGTTCCCTGTCTACACTGTGATATCCCCAGCAAGCCAGGCTGTATCTGCACTTTGCTTCCCCCCCCCCCGACGCTATAAACTGCATAATGACCAACAGTTATAAATAACCACACAGCCCTTCCTAAGCAAGCCCATTCATTCTTAAGGTGGAAAGCATTACAGAGAAAATTTATTTAAAACAATAAAAGAACCTACACACATGCTAAAAAAAACCTTACCAGAGGTCACCCCAACTCCAGCCTTGGGCTCTAGAAGGTGTCCGTCCTCCCAACCCTTCCACAAGGATTGGAGCCCTGCTGGGACAGAAGATCCTTTCCATTTGCTGGATCAGAAAGAAGGCCCTGAGCCCATTTAAACTCAGGCTATTTATCCAAAAGCTTTTTCTTTGTCTGTTGGTCTCTGGAAAATCCTATTTGCACTAGTATATGTGAGTCTTTCCGGGAGATGGTACCACTCCGGAAGGGTTACAACCTGGCCGATTTGTCTTAATCACCATCCATTGCTTTTAGTTCCTGGAGGAGCTGTTGTAGCCCTCCCCCATGAAGCAGAATACATAAACCATTCATTTAAAACAATGGACCCCAAAGATACTTAACCTTAATTCAGTAAAAAGAAAAGGAGTACTTGTGGCACCTTAGAGACTAACCAATTTATTTGAGCATGAGCTTTCGTGAGCTACAGCTCAAATAAATTGGTTAGTCTCTAAGGTGCCACAAGTACTCCTTTTCTTTTTGCGAATACAGACTAACACGGCTGTTACTCTGAAACCTGTCTTAATTCAGTAAGTTTCCCCAAGGATATAAAGGAAACTGCCAGATCTGTCACAGAGTCAACTAAATAATAAATGGACAGGGGCTTTGTCCATCAGGAGAATCATTGCAAAACAGATTTTATGTGGAGGGGAAACACATTTTTAAATTTAAAAAACTGGGACATTATCTTTGGCCCAATGGATTTGAGGTAATTGGAAAGTGGAGTATAAGCAAATGACTCTGCACAAGATTTTACGTGAATGATGTTACCAATCTTCTATCAGCTCCTATTAATTCTACATCCAAAGTGTGCTCCCATGAGGACACTAAATAAGCTACTTGTTAAAAGCTGCTGATTTCCAACATATATTCTGTTCTGTTTTCCTGGGCCGATGGATCTGTTCCTGTAGCTCAGCTGTGGGGAGCCAGAGAGGAATGGGGAAAGAGATTTGTCACTAGGAACCTGGGCAGCATTTTCCATCTCAAATTTAAATTCTTTATATGTGTCCTTTGGCTCTTTAGAAGGTTTATTTTGGTGTCTACTAGATTCTGTTATTCATTTGTATACCAAGTTCATTTATGGAGCATTGCAAGTACAACTACTTCTACAGGAAAAGTAGGTCATGAACATTTTTCACAAGGGTAAATTATTAGTTTTCAGAGTAACCTGTGAGTGAAATTTCACAAAGCATTTTCTTGCATATACTAACTTATAAACTTGAGCACTTGCTCCAAGCTGAAGCAATAGTTCAAGCCAATAATTGTTTAAAGTCTAATTAAATTATAAATCCCTTAGGGCAGAAATCCGGTTTTCTTCTATAATGTATAGGACTGGGGATATTGTTGGTGCTTAACAAATACATAATAATATATTCTTTATTACAGGTGACACCTAGAGTTAAGGTTGTCTGACATTTTCCATTAGAAGATCCTGTTTTCAGTCACTTATAACTTTGCCAAACTTCAACCATTTAGGATGAGTGTCCGTGCTAGGTGTCTGCCTCAGGCAGTTTTTCTGTTTTTTTGGTGTATTGGGGGGGAGGGGGGCGGGGGGTTGTTGTTGGGGTTTTTTTGGGGGGGGCACCATTTCCAAGATCAAGGATAGGGAAAATACATTATTTTGCTCATGTTAAATAATTCTGGTGACCTTTTCTTTGAAAAGCTCAAGGGTCCCCAGGCTTAGGAGTAAGGAGTGTCCTTTTTGTCAGGGTTACGTCTTTTGCTATCCCCATGAAAATGTGCTCAAATTTGACCAAGTTGCAAGACTCTGAAACACTGCTGTTTGCACATGCTCAGTAGAGACTTCTTTGATTTTAGCAGCTAAAATCCCTGAAGATTCCATTCTCACTGAGCATGCTCAAGCCTCTCACAGTTCCTAGTGCTAATCAGACTCAGCATACACCCATCCCCACAAAGTGACTGATGTGCTTCATCCCCTCACAACTCCTATACGTGACTAGAATACACATGTTCCAGTCTAGGACTATAGGGGTGAAGCTAGTCTTTCTCTGTAATTGCTGCTTCCAGCTGCTCCAGGCTCGGACAGGGCCAGAGACCTGAACTGAGAGCAGGGAACCTTTCTCTCTGGTGCTCTCAATGAGTCTCCTTTGCCTGCTCACACCCAGGCAGCATGGAACACAAAGTCTGATTTGAATGCATCAGATCTGGAACTGGTGGGGAGAGAAGGCTGGACTGGGAGCTGGTGAAGGAAATTGTGGGTGGGACTGGGAGCTTGTTGGAATGTACATTGAGTTTGCTGGGAGGAGGGGAGGAGACTGGGACTAGGAACCAATGTGGGAGGAGTGGCAGTAGTGTAATGAATGAGGAAAGAAAGAGAAAGGAGGGTCTCAGAGTTAAACTAATTAAATGCTGCCCTGGCAAATTAGTTTTGATTCTTGTCTCTGCCACAGAGCTCCTATGCAATGCTGGGAAAATCACTGAAACCAGACTTTTCATTGGTGGTCACTAATTCTGTGTACCTCATTTTCTGAGTGCCCAATCTGAGACCCCTGGATCTGATTTGCAGAAGTGCTGAGTACTCACAGTTACAATTTAAGTCCATGGGAGCTTTACTTTGAACATATAAAATGCTATTTTAATGCTAAATACTCTGAAAAATGAGGTCCTAGGTGTCTCAACTTGGGCACCAAAATTAGTGGAAATTTATTACTTTAATCTCTCTGTGCCTCAGTTCCCCATCTGTAAAATGAGGATAATGTCCCCTCATCTCACAGGAGTGTTGTTCAGATAAATTCATTAATATTTTTGATATTATAGTTATGAGTGCCACAGAGAAGCCCTTTAGGAAATTAATATTCCTGTCTTCATACCAGGGTTTGAATAGCATACAGTAAATAAGGCCCAGGACCACACATTGAACAATAAGGAGAAAACAAAATTTTGAATAGCTGCTTATTCAGAGAGAACTATCCATCTTGTGCACTGAATGAGTTAGGAGAGCTTGTGAAAAAAATAGTATCGTGATAATATAATTAAATGACTGGATTTTGACACACAAGGGAGCCAAATTAAGTTACTCAGGCAACTTTAATTCTGGCATTTCCTAACTTTGAGTGCTTGGTTTCACAGCCTTAATAATATTCTTTTAACATAGGTAGAGGTGGTTTTTTTTGTTTGTTTGGTTTTGGTTTGGTTTTGTATCTTTTCATTATATTTTCTTTATCGTACTCAGAAACTGCTCAAAGGCAAAAACCCCAATCCATATGAAGGCCAAACTCATGCTGAGTTTATCAAGCAGACCTCAGATTGAATATTTCCTTAGGCATATAAGAGACACGAAGAACCTTCTGGTTTGACAATTTAAATGTTAACAGCTGCTCTGGACTGTTGGCTGAATGACTGTTGGCCGAATGATATTGTGAAAAACTGTCTGTGCTGATCCATGTTTGCTGTCTCAAATTAAGTGGAATGCTCCTTTTAATCAAATCATTGTGTAACATGTTTTAGTTGTGATTAATTCACTGCTGCTTGACTCCTGTTTTACACCAGTGCAACACCATTGATTTCAATGTTTTGTTTTTATTTAACGCCTTATTTATCTCAACATTAGTGTAAGTAGGAAGACACATACATATATCCATTGTGTATCACTTAGAGTGCATTCTGTGTTGCTTAGTGTCTCTTAAATACATAGGCCCAGATTCTCCGTTGTGCCCTCTATGAACTGAGCAGAAAAAAAGTACTCCCTGATCCTAGGGCCCGGATCTATACTGGCACTCTCCCTGGTGTAATTTAAAGCAGACTCTGGGCTGACTACACCAGCCTGGGACTGTTGGAGCAGAGTTATACTCCTCCCACATCCTCATGACAGGAGATTGCTCATCTGGCCAGTTTTAAACCAGAACAGCTCAAAGCAGCCAGACCAGGGGTTAGGACCTGGGCCCTGTGGAAACATTAACCAAGTATCCTGCTTGCTAGCTGAAGATTGGAGATTTTTCTTCAAGACTGGATGTTTTTCAAAAAGATCTGCTCTAGGAATTATATTGGGGAAGGTCTATTGCCCGTGTTTTACAGGAGGTCAGACTAGATTATCACAGCGGTCCCTTTAAGCCTTGGAATGTATGAATCTATCATTTTGATCAGGCTATAATTAGATTCTTGTGCCCTTGATCATTTCCTGATTCACATGAAGAAAATATAGCAAAAAGATCCAACCACTTGTAAGCAGTATCTAGTGCTCTCAGTGATCTTCCTGCTGGGAAGGAGCATAACATATAAAGTACTCTAATAGGTGCGCTTATCACTACTCGTGCCTACTTGCGGCATAGTTATTCCATACTTCAAAATAATTTTTTTTAACAACTCTCCACCTCAACATACAGCTTTCAGACTGTTCAGCAATATCACAGACCTGTGTTAAGATGAATAAAATAAAGGTGCCAATTTGCAATCTGACTGTACATTTATGAAGATCTACTATTAAAAATGAGAGGAACCAATGTTGGGTTAAAATGTGGATTCTGTATGCAATTTTTGTGTTTTCCAACCATGGAGTTGCTAAACACTGTGTCCCAGGTCCTTGGCTGCAACAAAGTAGTGCACAGAGCAATTCAGGGGTCTAAGGAGGGAGGCAAAAGTGGCTTTAAGACATCTTTATGCTTCGCCAATCCTAGGTGAGCTGTGTACCATGCCAGTGTCCTGACATAAACTGGAGCAGCCTGAAGACTTGTGCTAGTTGCCTGTGGCCCCAAGGACTGTTCCAATGGTACCAACTGCAAACAGTCCCGATACAGCAAGCAGGTCAGCTGCGTATGGTGATGTGCTGACCATTTCCCCGTATGCCAGTCACAGGGATGGTGAAGGGAATACTACACTAACTCTATGATCTCCAAAAATTTCCTCTACCCTGAGGTAATCCTTCCATGGCCAACTCTTCTGTCTTAAGGGCTGTTCCGCACTGGCCATGCTATTCAACAAGGTTATAGTCAGTGGAGAATCTAGCCTGTGGGCCTGATTCTCCACTGCCTTGCACCTTGTATAGCACTTTACAACTGCATAAAGGGAATGTAAAGTGGGTGTAAAATGCTTCTATTTTGATTTGGGAGGCTTTACCACTGTAAAGGGTAGATCATAACAGGGTTCAAAAAAAGAACTAGATAAATTCATGGAGAATAGGTCCATCAATGGCTATTAGCCAGGATGGGCAGGAATGGTGTCCCTAGCCTCTGTTTGCCAGAAGCTGGGAATGAGCGACAGGGGATGAATCACTTGATGATTACCTTGCATAATGACAGGTTTCAGAGTAACAGCCGTGTTAGTCTGTATTCGCAAAAAGAAAAGGAGTACTTGTGGCACCTTAGAGACTAACCAATTTATTTGAGCATGAGCTTTCGTGAGCTACAGCTCGCTTCATCGGATGCATACTGTGGAAACTGCAGCAGACTTTATATACACACAGAGAATATGAAACAATACCTCCTCCCACCCCACTGTCCTGCTGGTAATAGCTTATCTATTAATAATAATAATAGCAGGATAGTGAGTTTGTGTGTGTAGTTTTAGGGAGGGGGGTGAGGGAGTGATAGAACCTGGATTTGTGCAGGAAATGGCCCAACTTGATTATCATGCACATTGTGTAGAGAGTTGTCACTTTGGATGGGCACTCTCCAGCAGGAGAGTGAATTTGTGTGGGGGGGTGGAGGGTGAGAAAACCTGGATTTGTGCTGGAAATGGCCCAACTTGATGATCACTTTAGATAAGCTATTACCAGCAGGACAGTGGGGTGGGAGGAGGTATTGTTTCATATTCTCTGTGTGTATATAAAGTCTGCTGCAGTTTCCACGGTATGCATCTGATGAAGTGAGCTGTAGCTCACGAAAGCTCATGCTCAAATAAATTGGTTAGTCTCTAAGGTGCCACAAGTACTCCTTTTCTTTTTGATGATTACCTGTTCTGTTCATTCCCTCTGGGGTACCTGGCACTGGCCTCTTTTGGAAGACAGGATACTGGGCTAGATGGACCTTTGGTCTGACCCAGCACAGCCATTCTTATGTTCTTAACTGTAATTTACACTCACTTTAAGGCACTGTACGCTGAAAGAATGATGGAAAGTGCCATTAATGTAAATGAGACTCAGACCCACTTTGTATAGGTTTAAAAGACAACCCAAGGGGCAACACAGCAGAGAATTGGGCCATGTAGAAAGCACTTCAGATTACTTAGGAGAACAACAGAAGCACAGATAAAGAGGACGTGGGTCACATCAAGAGCAACTAATCCTCCTCTTAAAAAAGAAAGTTTGTGGGGGGGGAGGAAATCCATAATTTTTTTAAAAAGAAAATTTTGTTTAAAGGGAAAGTGTTCACATGATAAACTGAGTATTCTAGAGTGAGAGAGAGCTTCCTGTGACAATTCAGCCCTGCTAATCTCTCATGGCATGTCTACACTACAGCAGCGACAGATGCATAATTACGGCCCTGCAGCTGTGCCGCTACAGTGTAGATGCTTCCTGCATCAGTGGAAGGGGTTTTAGGGTCAATGTAGGTAATCCACCTCTCTGAGAGGCGGTAGCTAGGTTGATGGAAGAATTCTTCAGTCATCCTAGCTGCATCTGCAGCAGGAATTAGGTCACAGACTTGAGCAATGTAACTAAGTCAACCTAAGTTTTAGGCCTCTGTAATGGGGATGAATCTCCGATAATATTAGAGGTTAGCAACATGGCAACCATCTCCTATACACAATCTGTGCAATTGATTATGTAAGCCCTGACTAAAGTAAACTCTTGAAATCTGTCATTCTGTGAAAAACTTCCAAAGGCTAAAACTGTTGTTTAAACTCCAGTGATGGGGCCGATTTCCAGCTTGGCTGATCTATCTGTTATGTACTGTCGACCTAAAATTGCCATGATAGTCTCAGTTGGAAAAGGCATTTCTTATTTCCTGCCCTCAACTGATGTGTAGTGTTACTGTGCACTGTTAGGCAGCGGCCATTTCTCACCTCCGAGATGGCTGTATTTCAGTGGGGAGTGCTGTATACAGGGCTAGACTGGGCCTAGCCTTGCATAGTTATTCAAGGGAGGAGGGTACATGGAACTGCCCACAAGCTCATAATTAACCAAGGCACAATTCCATGAGGCACCATAGCACCCTTTTTTGTTTGTGCTAACCACACAACCCTAGTCTATCAAAATTGAGGAAGGTAAAACCCCTCCCCACCAACCAACAAACCTGGCCCAGCTTGAAGAGAAGCATATACTTCATCCTTTCAAAGGGCGGCACAGCTCTGGTATGCAAGCCCCTACAGGAATTCTGGGTGAACCAGCCAGAATTCCTCCAAGAGCTCCTGCTGCAGCATGGTTGTCCAGCCTTCCCCCCTGCAGCGTGACCATGGGTTTAAGAGCTGCAATCTGACCATAGCACTTTGAGATCTTTCTGGTTGCATTGCACTATATAACTGTCAGTCACCGTAATTAAATTCAGCACCTGAAAGCTGCTGACTGTGGCTGGAGTTCATCGGGTGTCCAGTGTGTTTGTCTTGGAAGTTTCAAAATCTGAGACTGCCCTGCTACTTTTGGTTGATAGTCTCCTTCTGGCAATGGACATACATCAGATGTCCATGACAACTGTATTTGATCTTTCACTTCCCTTTCAGAGGGATGAGCATGAGGTGCCATTGAATCATCTGTGGGGCCTGGAAGGGATGGCTTTACAGTGGCTCCATTCATAGGAGGACCCAGAGGGGGCTGTGTCAGGCCATTGCTCATTCTGCCCCAGGACTCTCATGAGTAACATCCTGTGCAGTTCCATCTCATCACCGTCATCCCTGCTCACTGTGAATATGTAGCTACTCGCGGGGATTGTAGGGTATTTTGGCATGCAATATCATTCCTTTTTCACATCGAACCCAGATTTTGCAGTATCCTTGCTATTCTGGTACTTAAATGAGTTAGGTTCCTTGATGAAGACTAGCTGGCTTAAACTCAGTCTATTTAGTGGAGATGATGTTTGTGGGCAGGGGAATGGATAGGTTTATAAAGAACAAATAATTCTAGCCCAAACTGAATTAAAAAAAATCTAATTACAAAATCAATGGATGAGGGCAATGAACTATAGGTAATATGAGGACCTTATTAAAGCATTTGATGCAATGGGAGTATTCACAAATTAAATGTTTCAAAAATTCATTCAGCATGGTTCAGATATGAATGCTTATGGATTGAAAACCAGATTGCAAACAAAGGACAAATTGTATTAAATTGGGACATTAGGTGCAGGAGATTATTTTTTATTATTATTACTAATATTTATATTACAGTAGTTTACACACATGTGAAGACAAGATCTCTGCCCCAGGGAGTTTACAGTCAAAGGCCCCTTTCTGAAAATCGGTATGCATGAGCAGAACACACTGCTGTCTCCACACAGAGTCATTTGCAGGACGGAGACACAAGAAGAGACATTTTTATTGCAATTTAGGATACTGCTGGGATGTGATGGGATACACCCCCACTCCCTTAGTGGAAAGGCTAATGACTAGTCCTGCAATCAGACAGCACCAATTAGGCACACCTGCAGAATGTGCTCCACCTTGAGAAGTGATGATTAAAAGGATGAGACTGGCCACAGAGGAGGGCATTTTCCCAGGAAGAGGGAAGCTACTAGGCACTGCTAGTGAGTTCCAGTAACAAGGGGTACTCAGCCTGAGGCAATTGCTAACCCTTTCCTTCATCCCCACCTCCTATTTGAGGCAGATGGGCACTACTTCACTTGGTAAGAATGAAGGCCTTGGAGGGCTGCTTCCAGCCAGTGACTTGTGGTGGGTTCTGGGAAATGCTGCCTAGGGCTAGAGATAAGGGGACTGTGCTCTGTGGTCTAAAAAGACCCTGGGAGTGAGCTGAACTCCTGATGGGAACAGTAAGATTGTCCAGGAGAGGGGATTTCTCTAGGGGACCCAGGGGCAAGATACTATGGCTTAAGCCTCATAAAAAAATAATACAAAGGGACCTGGAAAGGTTAGCATTATGGGCTGGCAGCAACAACAAAAGGAGAATCAACCTGGGAAAACAATCTAAAATAGGCTGTTTTTAATGGCTGGGAGGAACATGGAAAGCAATAATACCAAAAGGAATGTAGAAAAGTGTCACCAAAATATCCTCTGCATCAGAATCATCTGTAATAATGTAACATAAAAGATCCTTAATGTGGGTTTAAATGTAACTTACTCACATTTCAAGGTCTCCTTATGCTGCCACAGAAATATAAATGAGAATTCAGGTCCTATTGTCTTCAGGTAGGAATTTTTAGTTAGGGTTAGGCTTACTCAACCTCTTCTATGGCAACCATAATGCTTCTTAACTTTTCCGACTCTCATCTTACAGATTTGCTCCACTAAGTTAAAAGTCATGAGTCAGACTCTTTACAATCTGGAGCTATTTTTTTTTTTTTAATGATTTTTAAACTTCCCTTACCCACTCCAGATGCCTGTGCATATGCAGGCCTGCCACTTAGTGCTGCCAACTCCTCCAGATACAAGGAGTAAGGGGACGCTGGCTGCTCCAGCGGGAGCTCATGCTGGCACTGGCTGCCTGATGATGAAGTGCTTCAAGCTCCTCCCCAAACACCAACATTTTAATTCATTCATTCTAGGCCTGCCTATCCCTGAGCAATTAACTGTGCGCCTCTTAACTCCTCATCAACTTTGCCCCCTCCCAGCCTCTGCATCTGTCCTTGGCCCTTCGGCGTACTGCTCCTTCTCCAGCTCCAGGGGTTCTTCATTCCCCTTTTCCAGGGCTGGGAGGGAGGGGAAGGGCTGCAGCAGAATCAACTTCTCCCTCTTCCTAGGCCTGGGAGGAGCAGGAGAGAAAGCACCTGCTTGGGGTCTTCAGTCCCCTACCCTTCGTTCTTTCCTAGGCCTGGTGTTAAAAAGATGGGGAGGAGGAGGAGCAGAGAGCAGACTAACCCATTTTTCCAGGACAGGAGGGAACAGAGCTGCCCTGAGCTACAGGGCTTTTTCTGCTTTCCATCCTCTATCCAAAACCCCATCTTGGTTCCTGAGGGAAGGCAAAGAGCTCTGCCTCCGGCAGCAACCCTGACTGTCTGTTCTTCCCCTGGAGATGGATAAGGGGAAAGGTAGCCAACCAAAGGGAGTTTTCCCTTAGACTGGGCTGGAAATCACTAGCGAACTGGAGCTTCTGGCATCACTGGGAGACTAGCTCCAGCAGGGGCCAAAATACAGGTACTCAGGATGACATCATAAGACATGGCAACAGTGCTAATGTATAAATGTGCTATATATTTGCTATAACTGCATTAATAAATCATGGATATGTTGTAAATGCCAGAATGCGCAATATGCGAAAGAATGCTTGAAATATGATGGTACTGTTGCTACTCCAACCACAAACCTCCTCAAGTCCTATATTCTCCTTTAAACTAAATCAATAGCTCTTTTACTGTCAGATGTGACTGTTCCTAGAGCAATTTATGCTGGCATAGTTTCTTCACAAAGAAGGAAAATCCTTCACTCGATGTTTCACTTCACTGGCTTGATCCTGCAAAACTTTGCTTGTCTGAGAGTTACACAGGTGAGTAGGTCCATTGATTGCAATGAAACCGCCAATTTAGGAATTATGCAGCTGAGTGTTTTCAGAATTCGGACCTTAGTTACTCTACATTTGATTTTTCTGCACTGACCCTGTTGTATTTTGGCATGACCACATAACCAGGGAAAAACACATTTATGCAGGCAAGGCCTTTACATGCAACTTCATGGCATTTCTGTGTGTTCGTCTGGATGTAATGCGGTAAACTTGAGCACTACATCCTCTCAATTCCAAAATCTCAGGGAATGTTCTAGGCACTGATGAGTAGAACCCTGTTGATTCTTTTGAAGACTGGAAAAAGCTATTTGCATTTAAAAAGATCTTTGCTCTGCCTGCTGAGATCTACCAAACAGCTGTGGGGAGATGCGCAGCCAGCAGGGGGAGCCAGAGGGCAGGAGGCTTCCTTTTCCCCTCCCTCCTAGCATGCTGCCTCCCCAAAGCCTGCTGCATGACTTTGGGGAGGCAGCATGCTGGGGGGGGGGGGGAGAAGAGCGGGAGAGAGAACAGTAGCTGTTTGGGAACGGTACTTGTGGGTAGGGGGCGGGCGAGGAGAGATGCACAGAATCCCTGGGATCTGGTTGAACGGGGAATGGGGTTGAGTGGGGGCAAGAGGGAAAAATAGGGGGCACACAGAGCCCTGGGGCTGCGGGGAATGGGAGGTAGATAGAGCCCTTGTCATGAGGGAGGGGACAATGTGGGGGAGAAGTCCCTGCAACAGAGGGAAAATGGGAGGGTGGCACACAGGGAGCTTCTATGTGGGAGGGGTGCTGGGGAAATGGAGGGATGCAAGGACCCTGCGGTCTTAGCTTGCAGAAACAATGCAGTGGGCAAAATCCTTAGTTTATTTCAATTTCTTAAACTCTTAACAGTGCTGAGAAGTAATTCTGTATTTCCTGACTTGCGTGATTAAAATCTTATTTAATGTTAAATTAGCTTAATTTTTCCGTGTGACTAACTTTTGAAGAAAATAAAATGAAAAAAGTAGTTTTTCTTTACTGTTGTTGTTTTTAAACAAACATACAAACAAATTTTAACCAAAGAAGGAACTATAGAGTGGCACAATATAACCCTACCTCACTCTCATAAATACTACTAAATGTGATTAAGAGTTGCAGAATCTTTTTGCCTGATTAACCAGTAGTAGTTATCAGTAGTCCTGTTATACTTTATTACAAACTATTTGGTTAATTCTTTTTTGTACATTTCTTTTTCATTTTTGTTTTATTTTTCTCTAAGGTTTATTTGTATTTAACAACTACGGCCACATGCTTGCAAACACTTGACCACATGAGTAGAAAGGTGGCTAGAAAGCTGGCTAGATCGTCAGGCTCAACAGGTAGTGATCAACAGCTCAATGTCTAGTTGGCAGCTGGTATCAAGCTGAGGGCCCCAGGGGTTGGTCCTGGGGCCGGTTTTGTTCAACATCTTCATTAATGATCTGGATGATGGGATGGATTGCACCCTCAGCAAGTTCGCAAATGACACTAAGCTGGGGGTAGAAATAGATATGCTGGAGGGCAGGGATAGGGTCCAGAGTGACCTACACAAATTGGGGGATTGGGCTAAAAGAAATCTGATGAGGGTCAACAAGGAGAAGTGCAGAGTCCTGCACTTACGACAGAAGAATCCCATGCACCGCTACAGGCTGGGGACCGACTGGCGACCGACTGGCTAAGCGGCAGTTCTGCAGAAAAGGACCTGGGGATTACAGTGGACAAGAAGCTAGATATGAATCGACAGTGTGCCCTTGTTGCCAAAAAGGCTAATGGCATATTGGACTGCATTAGTAGGAGCATTGCCAGCAGATCGAGGGAAGTGATTATTCCCCCTCTATTCAGCACTGGCGAGGCCACATCTGGAGTATTGCATCCAGTGTTGGGCCCCTCACTACACAAAGGATGTGGACACACTGGAGAGAGTCAAGTAGAGGGCAATGAAAATGATTAGGGGCTGAGGCACACGACTTAGGAGGAGAGGCTGAGGGAACTGGGCTTATTTAGTCTGCAGAAGAGAAGAGTGCGGGGGGCAGGGGAATTTGATAGCAGCCTTCATTTACCTGAAGAGGGGTTCCAAAGAGGATGGAGCTCGGCTGTTCTCAGTGGTGGCAGATGATAGAATAAGGAGCAATGGTCTCAAGTTGCAGTGGGGGAGGTTTAGGTTGGATATGAGGAAAAACTTTTTCACTAGGAGGGTGGTGAAGCACTGGAATGGGTTACCTAGGGAAGTGGTGGAACCTCCATCCATAGAGGTATTTAAGGCCCGGCCTGACAAAGCCCTGACTGAGATGATTTAGTTGGGGTTGGTCCTGCTTTGAGCAGGGCGTTAGACTAGATAACCTCCTGCGGTCTCTTCCAACCCTAATCTTCTATGATTCTATGAGTAGCTTTACACAAGAAAGTACTTACTGACTTCAGTGGGAATTAAATACGTACTTAAGTTATTTCCTGAATTGGGATGCTTGCTTAAAATAGTGACTATAACTTAAGTCAGAACCAGGCTTTGCCAAGGTGTGCTAACCTCTCTGAGGATTCTGTTCTGTTATTTATAGGTTCTTAGACTACCCTCACCAGTGTAATATCTGACCCACTCAATAAGGACTAACATCTCATAGTTAATTCTTTTTCTCCTCAAGTCAGGACTTCATCCCCAGCCATTTTTATCTGGGCATGCCTGGCCTCCACGCCTACCCTCCATTTGGATATCTTCTTGTGTAACATCTACCCTTGCGTTTCTACCTCTGTCATTTTTCTACTCCATTATTTTTAGGAGGTGGCTAGCTGGCCCCCTCATATTCTATAGCCTGGCCAGTCACTCCTCCCATCTCAAATAAGATCCCAATAGTAATGATATTTCAGCCAGATTGCACATACAGTATTTTGGATCTCTGGTTAGATGGTTGGATTATATGCAATGTGGCCAAGTTAATGTTACTATTACAACCTTGGGTCAGAACCTCCGCTGCTATAAAGTAATGTAGTCCCACAGACTTCAATAGAATTATGCTAGTTTGCACCAGTTGAGGATCTGGCTCTGTAACTTCTGCATTTCCTTACATTGTAATGTTCGCATTTGTAACCTTAATGTTGCATCAATATTGAATTTTTTTCTATTTTATATGTGAGAGCAGTTATGTCACAGTTATATCCAAGTGTAAAAATATACTGTATCTTTGACATAGAGGAACCTCAGCACTTGCAATAGAAAGGAGGCCTCAACATTTTCTGGCAGGTAACGTGATTTTAGTAAGGCTTTTGACACAGTCCCACATGACAGTTGTTCCCTCTGTCCATTGAAGGTAGGACAAGAAGTAATCAGCTGAATCGGAAGAAAGAGAGATTTAAGAAATCAAGAAAAAACTTCTAACGCTAAAAATAGCAAGCAGTGGAGCAGGCTTCCAAGGGAGGTTGTGGGATCCTTGTTGTTGGAGATTTTTAAGAATAGGTTACACAAATACCAGTTAGGGATGGTCTAGGTATATTTGGTTCTGCCTCAGCACAGGAGGCTGCATTAAATGACCTCTCAAGGTCCCTTCCAGCTAAACATTTCTATGATTCTGTGCCTCTCAAGGAAGTGAAGCATGTGTTTCAAGCACACACATTTTTCTGTTGTGACAAGTGGTGAGCCAACAATTTAGCAGTTTTAGTGGCATGTCAGTGCCATTTACTGTAACGTTTTGATGTTGCCTTTTAAGTTGTTGTTCTATTTAAACATAATCATATTTCCCTTTTCAGAGAAAAAGTGCCTAGCAATCAAATAGTTTACAGAAAAATAAACACCCTCCTTCTGAATGGAAACACGAGGTAACTGAAACTGAAGAAGCACTACCAGCATGCACTCTGGGTGGCCAGAGAGAAATGGACAGGTAAGGGATGCCAGCACTCACTCTAACTGCTTACCTAGGAATAGCTCAAAGGTCATGGCATGGAGATCCAAAATCCATGATATCCAAATTCAAATCTAGTTCCCCATGTAATTTACTGGATAGAGATGCTAACTTTGGGCCAGGTTCTAGTCTCATTTGCACCAGCGTGGCTTTACTTGCCTTTTACATCGTGTAGGCATTTATTTACACGTGTGTAAGATGCACCCACTCTGATTTGGTAGCATTTTATATCCACTTTGCACATGTGTAAATGACTGAGTAAGGTGCATGGCTGTGGAAAATCAGGTCCATAAATTTTACTGTGGAGATCTTGCAAAATGGTAGGCATGCCATGACGACAATGCTGAATTGCAAGGTATGCCCTCAAGAGATGCATGTGTGTGATATGCCTTGCCCTTGCATTTGTTTGCTAAGATCTTTTTTGAAAAAACTTAACTCCTCAGCATTGGAGCCTTTGGCATGTTAGTAATTTAGAGTTAACAAAAGGTTTAATTTAATATATTTAAAGGTTTAGCAAAATCATTGGCTGCAGCTGTCAGGGGGATGTATTAGAACAGTGGCTCTCAACCAGAGATACACGTACCCCTGGGGTTGCACAGAGATCTTCCAGGGGGTACATCAACTCATCTAGATATTTACCTAGTTTTACAACAGGCTACGTAAAAAGCACTAGTGAAGTCAGTACAAACTGAAATTTCATATAGACAATGACTTGGTTTATATACTATACGCTGAAATGTAAGTACAATATTTATATTGATTTAATAATTATATGGTAAAAATGAGAAAGTAAGCAATTTTCAGTTATAGTGTGCTGTGACACTTTTTGTGTATTTATGTCTGATTTTGTAAGCAAGTAGTTTTTTAAGCAAGGTGAAACTTGGGGGTATACAAGTCAAATCAGACTCCTGAAAGGGGTACCGTAGTCTGGAAAGATTGAGAGCCCACTATGAGAAAATAACAGTAGTATAGCAATCAAGCCTTTGGAAGAAGAGGCCCCAAGATAATTTTAAGCAGAAATATGAATTCAAGAGATCATTGCTATCCCCTTTTTCATTTAGTAGGGGACTAACCTGCAGACTAACATCAAAACAATGGCAAATGGTACAAACATGAGAGCTGAACACAACTAAATAGTTTAGTGCTGGCTTTTGACCCACCACAGCAAATACCCTGCATATGGCCTGCCTTTCGCTTATGGAGAAGAGAGAGTACAAACCATTTTGTTTTTAATGTTTAATTTTCAAAAGGTAAACTTGTATATTCCCTGTATGTTTGACATTTTGTAAGGTATGTTTATGCAAAACATTCTGTGTTCCAATAATTCTGGCTTAGTATGCCCTGATAATCAAAAGGTTACAAATCTGATAGCAATTTTTGTAACTAAGTTTCCCCTGCGCCCCTCTTGAATGTTTTGTTAAATGTGTACAGGAAAAAAATCCTCTCCTGAAAAAGCAAGTCTTGCCCCCACAACCTTTGAACTTTCAAGCAGATCCTTTGCTCAGTAGGCTATAATGGAATACTAGAAAATATACTTTTAAAATGTCAGACATGTTAGTACAATAGCACTGAACCACAGAAATGCTTCACAAAAAACCACCGAATGCCTTTCAATTAGGAAGGTGTGATAAGGTGGTTATTGAGGAATTTAAACAAAGAGAGCATGCCATGGAAATAGTATCATATGAGAAGCATCTTGTACGCTCACACGATTCAGTAGGCTTTTAAATGGATGAAATAAAAGAGAAGAGGTTTATTAAATACACATGTGAACTACATTATATTTATGCGGATTAGTATGGAATCCGTAGTTAAGAAAGATTTAAGAGTAGATTTAACCAGCAAGCATGAGATGAAGGACAACAGAGTAGAAAATAAGGGCAAGTTTGTGAAAAAGGTTAGTGATGACCTGTCTGTCTTGGTTGAAGTGGTACACATACAAAAAATGGCAAAAGTGCAGAGATGTTGAAGAGATAGTGTCACCACTATAGGGTGAACTGCGCCTTAGACTCCTGTTAGTTCCTCTCAAATGCACCCCTTACATGGTAAGCCTGGCTTCCGGCCCCTCACTCTGGGTGAAACCATGTGGCCCGACCACTCTTGGATTGCCTCTCTGGGCTGCAGCATTTTGGTTCCCAAGGTTTTAACAGCACAGGCCCAACTTGGTTTTGGCACCTATTATAGCTTCCTTCTGGGAACCTGTGACAGGATAAGTTTGCAGTGACAGAAACAGCATCATCAAAACAAAGCATGATTTATTCATTCCTCTAAAGTGCAAAACATATAGAGCAGAAGTTAAAACAATAAATAAGAGGCCTATATGCATCCGTCTGTCTTACACCTTTGTAAGTTCCTCTCAGCCCAGCTAATACCATCTCTGGCAGGGAGAAACAGACTGCTCCTCCTACTGCAGTTTCTACCTCTCTCCCTTTGTGTGAGTGTTTGCCAGGCTGTCAGCTTCCTACTGACACACATTGGGCAGCCTATCTGAGCCCACCCAACCGCTCTCCTTTTTCTAGGATCTTTGAGGTTTTTAGACTCCCTTCAATCCCAGGCTTTAGCTTTGGGGAGAGTACAGCATTCTAGCCTGGATGGAGTCAGACAGGTAGTTTCTTCCCTATTGATGTGTCTAGCCATCGTTTCTTCAACGAGCCTTATCATTGTTTTGTTTTTTTGTGGGTTTCAACCTTACCCACCTCCTTTAATTTAATTCCTGGCAGCCCGCCCAGTTAATATCAAACAAATAACTTGAGAGGCATATGATATTTCTAAAAAAATAACACACATGACTCCCTCGTTCTCCACAGATGGTGAGAGCCAATCCTTTATAAAAAGACAGACCACACTGCATTTTCAATAGAGAGATCATCAGGCATGGAACTCACTTCTCCTAGCTGAACACAGTCAGTTGGGTAGCCTTCTGGGTAAAAGGTAGCAATGTGAGGCACAATATAAGCAATAAGTAGGCTTTTTAAATTAAGTGTTTTCAGGGCAACATGGACAGTCCTGCGAGACAGGGAAGACAGTCATTGGGCTAAAATAGTCTTGGGTGTTGGTGTTTTAATCATAGATTAATGTTTTAAAATGAACTATAATAGCTGTTGTATATAAATCCTTCCCCAGGTGGATGTCTTTAACAATTTCTTGGGTTGCTCAGGACTGATTCATCTTGTTACCCACATCCCCCATCTCCAGTGAAAGGAAGATTTCCTTGTGCTAAACTGAGTGTGAGTTCCTTGACACCACCACCCCTTACTTTGCCTTGCAGGTTAACAGTAAGTGCACCCCAAGTCCTCTTGAAGCTTTCCCCTGCAGTGTCCACCCCTTAACCACAGGATATTCAGAGAGATTACCAGGTAAACTGTCCCCGAAGGAACAGTGCACACACCAACTTGTCTGGTTCCACTGAGGATTGGTTCCAGAATAACATCACAGCACTGAGATACATTTGTAGTGAAAACAATCATAAGTTTATTAAAGGCTAAGATTTAAAAGAGAGGGAGTAAGGATAATGATGGAAACAGAAATAGTTATATATAAAACAAGAAGCATAACATGTTTCCTAGAGTCTAAACTTAATTGAAACAGGCTAAAATCCTCTAGTTTCTCACCGAAAGCAACCTCGCAGCATCTCCAACCAAAATGGCTGTTTCATGAATGCAAAAAGTGCTGTCCTTTGTTCCTTCCTCAGTGAAGGATGAAGGAGTGTCTCTTTGCCTTCCTCTTATATTCCCCTAAGCCATCAATTTGTCTCTAGAATCAAGAGGATCCCTGTGGTTCATTCCCTGGTGTACTGGCTCCATGTTAACATCAATATGAGGATATGATGGTGCATGCAAACCAGCTTCCATTATGCTGGCTTACAATGGTTATTTTACATGCAAACCAAGGCAGACCGGTGAAGATGCATCCTTTGGCTGGTCAAAAACTGCTCATCAACGCTGCTTTGATTCAGACTTTAAAACGTTTTCCAATATATACACACAACTCTTTACAAATAATCTGTATGTACATCTTGCAATGATCATGAGGATCAATCTGACATAAGTTTTTAATAAATACCTCACTTGTCCCTCTTGGCTTGAATACTGTGAAAGCAATGGGTTGGGTGTACTGAGTTTGTCAGGCCCGTTAAGAGTCTTTCCTTCACAAGAGTGAACCCTTTGCCAATTGGCTACACTAGAGAGTTTACAGCAGCGCAGCTGCATGACTGTAAGCTCTCCAATATAGCTGCTCTAAGCCAATGGGAGAGAGCTCTCCTTTCGGCTTAACTATTCCAGCCCCTATAAGGGCCAGTAACTATGTTGGTGGGAAAGGCTCTCCCGCCGACATAGCGCTGTCCACACCAGCGCTTGTCAGTGTAACTGATGTTGCTCAGGGGGGTGATTTATTCACCGCCCTGAGCAGCATAAATTATGCTGATATGGGCTGTAGTGTAGACATAGACGTAGGGTCACAATGTCACCTGGACTTATTTCCCAAGGTTTTGCATGCTTGTTAGAGGGAGAGTTTTATGGTTGGAGGACAGCAGGGCTGAGTTAAGACCTTAAGGTGGTGAATCCATTTCTGATTATCCCCTCAGGCTGGTAACCAGGAGCGGGAAGAAGGTCATATCGGGAAATCATGCTGGTGGGGATAGTAATTTGTGTGTAATCCTCAATATGTGTTGTCAGTGAGATGGAGCAGAGGCAGGAGAAAAAAGCAGGTGGAAGGGGAGGTGCCAATTTTGAACTGTGCTTCTCAGGAGAAACTGCTTAGCAGGCTTGTCCAGGCTGCTGGGAGTAGGGGAAATAAATAGTGGGCTTGCCTACTTTAAGGCGTTTATGCCTTCTTTATGCTTTCAGGATTCTGGGCCCTGCTGGGGATTTGCTTGGTCCTGGGTGTAACTTTGAGGAACCACAAGGGCTGCAGTGAGTTGTTATAGCTTCCAGTGGGCTGTTCTCTCGCAGAAACTGGGAGCATTACAACCCCCTTCATGTTCTGCCTAGCTCCTGTGCCAGGAGCTGCAAGGGGGGATGGCATAGGACTGCTCTGCCAGTGCTATATCACCAGAAAAGCCCTTTTGCACAGCTCTGTTATCTTTTCTTTACACTCCTGAAGCAGCATAAATGGGCTGCAGTGGCAGACTGAATTGGGGCCAGAGTATGAAGTGCTCGGACTCTCTGTGGGGTTGTTGCCAGATGAGTGCTCATAGAATCACGGGGTTAGAAGGGACTATAAAGGTCATCTAGTCTAACCCCATGCCAAGATGCAGGATTTGTTGTGTCTAAACCATCTAAGATTGATGGCTATTCAGCCTCCTTTTGAAAACCTCCAGTGAAGAAGTTTCCACAACCTCCCTAGGCAGTCTGTTCCGTTGTCCTACTGTTCCTACATTTAGGAAATTTTTCCTGAGATTTAATCCAAATCTGCTATGCTGTAGCTTGAACCCTTTTGTTGCCCACCAAATCCAGGAAAAGTCTCAGGAGCAAAATCAGGACCTGTACATGGCCTTCATTGATTTGACAAAGGCCTTTGACTTTTGGCTGCCCTCCAAAATTTATTACAGTCCTAAGGCTTCTTCATGGTCAGATGACTGCCACCATTCTCTGTAATGGCCTGGAGACAGATTCTTTCATCATCAAAACTGGGGTTAAGCAAGGATGAGTTATTGCCCCAACTCCGTTCTCCATCTATTCAGCAGTCATTTTGGTCCTCATTAAAGACTGCCTCCCCACTGGAGTTGACATTCAATACAAAATGGGTTGGAGGCTTTTTAATGTTCAGCGTCTCCGCTGTTAGTCTAACGTCCTCAGGGCTTCAGTATGCTGATGACTGTGCCATCTTCGTGCACACTAAGAACGACCTTCAGTCCACACTGGAGTTTTTTGCACAAGCTTATCAAAGCCTAGGACTCTTATTTAATATTGAGAAGACTAAAGTGCTCCATCAGTGTGCTTCAGGCCCTGCACATGACCCACCACAAATCATTGTCGAGGGCCAGACTTTGGAGACAGTTGAGCACTTCTGCTAGCTCAGTAGCCAACTCTCTCAAAATGCAAAAATCGACAGTGAGATCAGCACAGGATCCAGTGCACATGTGCTTCCTTGGGAAATTGCTCTGATGCACTTTCATGGATCATGACCTACAGAAGGACACCAAAATTCAGGTCTACAAGACAATTGTTATTCTTACACTTCTTTATAGCAGTGAGACCTGGGTGACCTATTGATCTCAAGTCTGGAGAGGTACCTCCAGACTCCAGTGATGTCTCTGGAAGATCCTTCACATCAAGTGGGAAGATTGTGGCACTAACACCAGCATCCTTACTAAAGCCAATGTCACCAGCATTGAAGCAATTGTCCTATGCACCAACTCCTCTGGGCTGGACATGGTGTTCAGATGCCAGACTCTCGCCTCCCAAAACAAGCCCTCTACTCTCAGCTAACCCATGGGCAGAGATCCCAGGGTGGTCAGAGGAAACGCTACAAAGACACACTGACAGCATATCTCAAGAAAACTGATGTGGACATCACAAGCTGGGAGGAGCAAGCCACCAACTGACCTCAATAGCACCACATCCTCCATCAGCCTTGCCCTTGAAGCTGAAGAGCGAAAAGGAAGGAAAAAGAAAGAACTTGCTTCCAGCAGGCAGCTGACCCACCAGAAAATGCCTGTACCTAGTGTGGGTACATCTGTGGTTCCAGGATCAGACTCCTGAGTCATCTTGAGACCCATATGTAAACCTTTGGTAGAGATCATCCTAAAATTGAGGGATTGCTGATGAGTTTGAACCCATTGCTGCTTGTCCTGCAGAGAACAACTTTTCTCCATCTTTTTTATGGAAGCCTTTCAATTATTTGAAGACCGCTATCATATTTCCCCCCCCCTTTGATCTCCTCTTTTCCAAATTAAATATACCCAGTTCCTTCAGCCTTTGCTCGTATGGCTGCTTTCCATCCCTTTTGATAATTTCTGTCACTTGTCTCTACATCCTTTCTGTACATTTGGTGACCAAAATTGGACACAGTAATCCAGCGGAGGCCTAACCAGCGCCAAGTAGAGTGGTACTGTCATCTCCCATGACTCGAATGCTATGCCTCTGTTAATGCAACCTAAAATTGCATTTGCTTTTTTTGTACAGCTCCGATATCTTTTTGTGCTGCTGCCAAAGCAGTTTTCCGCCATTCTGTATTGATGTATTGTTTTTTCTTCTCTAAGTATAGCACCTTACTTTTGTCTTTGTTGAATTTCATTTTGTTGTCTATAGCCCAGTTCTACAATTTATCAAGATCCCTATGAATTTTAGTTCTATCCTCCAAAGTGTTTGCAGCATTCCCTAGCTCTGTGTCATCTGCAGATTTGATCAGTATGCTCTCTATTTCTACATCCAGATTATTAGTAAAGATGTTAAACAACACAAGACCTAGAACAGATTCCTGTGGAACCCTACTTGAGACCTCCCTCCACTCGGACTTCATTCCATTAATAGTTACTCTTTGTTTGTGGCTGTTTAAGGAATAATGTATGTACTTAATGGTAGTTCTGTTGAGATGGCAATTCTCCAGCTTACTTATCATAATGTCCTGTGGGTCTGTGTCAAAAGCCTTGCTGAAGTCAAGGTGTCTTATGTCCACCACATTCCCCCTATCCTCCACATCAGTTACCCTGTCAAAGAAGGAAATCAAGCTGGGTTGGCATGCTTTCTTCTTGGCAAATCCATGCTGGCTGTTAGTAATTTACCCCTTCATCCTCCAGGTATTCACAAATTGAATGGTTTATTCATTGCTCTAATAGCTTCCCATGTATCAAAATTTCCCGCTCCTCCTTTTCCCCCTTTTTAAAAATGGGTTATCCCTTCTCCAGTCTTCTGGGACCTCTCCTGTCATCCTTGAGTTTGTAAATATTATTGCCAGTGGCTTTCATTCAGTTAGGAATGAGAGAACATAGAAGTAGATAGTGGGACTCTTGTAGGGATGGGGCAGAGATACTGAAAACAATACTCACCGTAATAGTCGTTCAGTACAAAACATGAAGAACAAGTGTACTCATCTTAGATACTCAGATAGTATATGGTGATTAGTGTGGTATCAATGACTTAACAGATCTTCAGTGTTTGAAGGGTTAATTGATTCTCTGGGGTAGTGTCGGTTAACAGTCAGCTACTGATTTAAGGTATAATGACATATCAGTAAATTATATTCTGGTTTATTCCACATCTGCCTAGTGTATGTCTACACTACAGACTTAAATCTACCTATGGTAGGTTAATTTACAGCCAACACAGTAATTACTGCAGTGGCTGATGTCCACACTACCCTTCTTCTATTGGGGTGTGTATGTCCTCACCAGGAGTGCTTCCACTAACTGAAGAGGGGCAGTGTGGGGGGCTGAGAGCCAGAGCTCTCAGCTCCATGCAGCTCCCCACAAGGAGCCCAGCTGTCCCACTGGGCTTCTCACCTCCCTGTTTCCCACTGGGAGCAGGGGGCAGCCACCTGGGCTTCTCACCTCCCTGAACGGGGAGCTAGATAGGGGCAGCTGGCAGGGAGCCGGGGGTTGCCAGGCTCTAGCTGCCCAGCTTCCTTGTCAATTTCACTGATCCAGCATGAAGCCCTGAAATTGACAAGTCGTCCAACAGCTGATGTAAGTAGCAGTGTCTGCAGAGACACTGCCCTGCCCTAACTGCACTGACATAAGCGCTATGCCTCTCGTGGAGGTGGAGTTATGTCGGTGTGGTAGGGCACTTACAGCGGCGGCTAAGGCTGACATAATTAGATCAACGTAAGCTGCCTTATGTCGACCTACCTGTATAGTATAGGCCAGGCCTAAGACCCCATTCCTCCAATAAGACTCTGTTCTATTCAAGGGTTCGGCACTAGTATATCTCCTTGAGTGACTAAAGTCTGTGAGAAATATAAATCTAAGCTTGCCTATTATAATAGGTCATTGTGCAGTGGACAATATAAACAATATCAATATTTGCTGCCCAGAGTAGTTAAATTTGCCACAGTTTCCATAATTAGTAAAAACTGTGGTAAAGTCAAATACCATGGTGTGGTAAATGCTGAATTATTTAAAGCTACTTACTGTATCCTGGCTTCTCCTACTTCTAAACTTTCTATGTACCTGTATGGTAGACTCAGGAGTAGTACAAAGAGCTCCTGTTGCAGGACTAGGACTTGTAGGTGCTATGGTAGTATAAATAATAACTAGTAATTATATGGAAGCACCTTTATACAATATCATCTGTTGCCAAGTATGGATGCTTTATGCATGCCCTCTAGAGGGAAGATATTGAAATTTTAAAAATTAGTCCCTTTTTGAAAGTACAATAGAGTCAAAAGTAAAATATGCTTTAATAGCCCTTCCTTCCATTCACTCATTTGATGGGTGACTCTCATGTACATGGGATTAATTTTAGATGCAGTTGTGACAGATTGAGTCACAGAAACCCCCTTGGGACTGCTGCCTGTTGTGCTGGGACTACCTCTGAGCCCGTTTTCCCTGACAGCTTAGGACTTCAGTACCTTGCCTTGTTGAGCCAGACACACTAACCTGCTACAAACACAGGCCCAGGTCCGAACCATGTCCCCCAAAAGCTGCAGGCTTAACTGAAAACAGCTTAAGAAGTGCTTCTGTCTCCAACACCCAGATACCCGGTTCCTAATGGGATCCAAACCCCAAATAAATCCATTTTACTCTATATAAAGCTCATTACAGGGTAAACTCATAAATTGTTTGCCCTTTAGAACACTGATAAAGAGATATGTACAGCTGTTTGCTCCCCCAGGAATTAATTACTTGCTTTGGGTTAATTAATAAGTAAAAAGTGATTTGTATTAAATATAAAAAGTAGGATTTAAGTGGTTCCAAGTAATAACAGACAGAACGAAGTAAGTTACCAAGCAAAATAAAATAAAACACGCAAGTCTAAGCCTAATATAGTAGGAAACTAAATGCAGGTAAATTTCACCCTCAGAGATGTTCCAATAAGCTTCTTTTACAGACTAGACTTCCTCCTAGTCTGGTTCCAGCAATCACTCACACCCCCATAGTTACTGTCCTTTGTTCCAGTTTCTTTCAGGCATCTCTTTGGGGTGGAGAGGTTATCTTTTGAGCCAGCTGAATACCAAATAGAGGGGTTTCCAGGGGTTTTTATAGTCTTTATTTTGTGGGTGGAAACTCCTCTTCTCCTCTGTAAAATCCCCTCCACAAGACGGAGTTTTGCAGGCACCTGGGCAAGTCACATGTCTATGAATGATTCAGCTTTTTGCAAGCTGACACCATTGTTTACATATTAGTTTGAACGTTCCCAGGAAAGCTTAGATGTGGATTGGCATCTCCCAAGGTCCATTGTTAGCTAAGTACTCCCAATTACTCAAATAACTCCTTCACACTATGTTGACCAAATTTGCCTTATGTGCTTCCTACAGCAAACACTTTAAATACAAGTATAAAGTTAACGCTCATAACTTCAGATATAAAAATGATACATGCATACAAATAGGATGATATATATAGTAGATCATAATGTTTGCAAAGGTATGTTACGTGGCATATCTAGCATAAACATATTCCAGTTATGTCATATTTACACCCATAAGCATATTTCTATAAAGCATTATGGGGTGCAACATCACAGCAGGTTTTAAAGTATCTTACTTTTAGTGTGAGAAGGATTTTGCAGTGTGTTTCAATGAGACATTTAAAATCTCACTGATTGATTTATTTTTTGAAATCTCCCTCACGCACAGGGCATGAAAAGATTACCAGGCACCTGCTACTAATAATACTCCATAGCACTTTTCATCCAGACATCTCTAAGTGCTCTACATAGGTGGATATGCATATTATTTCCATTTTACTGATGGAAAAATCAGGGCAGAAAGAGATTAAATGACTTGCCCAAGGTCACACAGCATATCAATAACAGAACAAGGAATAGAATCTAGATTTCCTGATCCGCCCCCCGGCCTGTGCCCTATCCAGTGAATGATGCTACCCCCTATTATCTAGAGGACTTAAATTTAGTAGCCAGAGACAGATGGGAAAGGACCTCACTATCAAAATCTAGAGGCAAATCCCTGCTAAGGAACTTGCTTCACCCCTTTCTGCTGGAAATGTACATGGATTCCTGTCGTGGTGCTGCCCCAGGACACTGCTTGAAGGCCCCATTTTTAAATCCCCATCTAATTGTAGGTATCTGATAACTTTTGAGTCTCACCCCAGCCTCCAAGTTGCAGAAGGGCCGGTAGGTTGGAAGGTGGGATGTCTGCTACTTTAGTCTTCTCCTGCCTTGTGAATAGTTCTATTGCTTCTGCTGCTACTGATTCAACAAGCAACAATGTGAAAATGGCACTATTCTTGTAATCCTTATGTCTATTCCCTGGGTGTATTCCCAGTTGTCAATTTCATTCTGCTGCTTGGGAAATCTATGAACAGGGCAGAGACAATAGAGCTGTCTGCAGACTCTGGAATATAGCACTTCATTGGTTCACATCTGAAAAATTATACTTGCACTCTAAGGGTTTGTCAAGGTTCCTTCCCCACTCTGAACTCTAGGGTACAGATTTGGGGACCTGCATGAAAGACCCCCTAACCTTATTCTTACCAGCTTAGGTTAAAAACTTCCCCAAGGTACAAACTTTGCCTTGTCCTTGAACCCTATGCTGCCACCACCAGGCGTGTTAAAGAAGAGGAAAAGAGCCCACTTGGAGATGTCTTTCCCCCAAGCCCTACACCCCCTTTCCTGGGGAAGGCTTGATAAAAATCCTCAACAATTTGTACAGGTGAACACAGACCCAAACCCTTGGATCTTAAGATCCATGAAAAATCAATCCGGTTCTTAAAAGAAGAATTTTAATTAAAGAAAAGGTAAGAGAATCACCTCTGTAAAATCACGATGGTAAATACTTTACAGGGTAATCAGATTCAAAACATAGAGAATCCCTCTAGGCAAAACCTTAAGTTACAAAAAGACACAAAAACAGAACTATACATTCCATCCAGCACAGTGTATTTTACCAGCTATTAAACAAAAGGAAATCAAACTCATTTCTAGCTCGATTACTTACTAACTTTACAGAAGTTCTGAGTCTGCATTCCTGATCTGTTCCTAGCAAAAGCATCACACAGACAGACAGACCCTTTGTCCCCCCCAGCTTTGAAAGTATCTTGTCTCCTCATTGGTCATTTTGGTCAGGTGCCAGCAAGGTTATCCTAGCTTCTTAACCCTTTACAGATGAAAGGGTTCTGCCTCTGGCCAGGAGGGATTTTATAGCACTGTATTCAGAAAGGTGATTACCCTTCCCTTTATATTTATGACCGGATTAGAAACTCTCTTTTCATAAAAGCTTAAATTCTTCAGATACTGATGAATTAATGCCTGCTGTCACCAGGAAAGTTTTATATTCACCGTGGGGAGCTGGGCTTTTCAAGACCTCCTTTTTTCAAACTAATGTAGGTTGACAACACTGCTTCACCTATAGACACTGGGAACTTACATTGGCATAGCTACATCTCTCAGGAGTGTGAAAAATCCATAACCTTGGGAAATGTAGCTATACCAACCTAACTCCCAGTGCAGACAGCGCTAGGTTGACAGAAGAATTCTCTCAGGGAGGTGAATTTTTTACACCCCTGAGAGATGCAGAAGGGGTTTTCCTGTCAGTGCAGGTAGTGTCTGCTGTAGTGGTTTAAGTGTAAGCATACCTCTGGATGATCTTGCAAATATACTATAACTCCAAAACATTCTCATCTTTTTTCCCAGTGGTATTGAATTAGTTAAGTAAGTGTGCATTGTACGTCACACATTGCTGTCAGGGATGTGATGATATTTGTATTCAAGTAGCACCCCAGAGTCCTAGAGAGGAAGACTGGCCCAGTGGTTAGGGTGCTAGCCTGAGACTCATGACACCTGGGTTTAACTCCCTGTGTGGTGTTGGACAAGTGACTCTGTATCACTCTGCTTCTGTTCTCCCTTTGTAAAATGAGGATAATAATATTTCCCAGCTTTGCAGGGATGTTGTGAGGATATATACCTTTAAAAAATTGTGAGGTGTTCAGATACTATGGTAATGGCAGCTATTTAAGTACCTGAGAGAGAGAGACCAAGAAAGGGACTGGAATCCTGTGTTGATGACACTGTACAAATGTACAACAAAAAGGCAGTTCCTGACCCAGAGAGTCTAAGTGTAAGAGAAGCTAGCTGAGGAAGCACAAGTAAACAATGAGACAATATAAGATAGACTTAATGGGAAGTCAGTTAATTAGGTTTGTTCTGTTAAAAAAAATGTGCTGGATCCAAATGCAATATAAAGGAGAATCTCGTCTAAAACTCCAGTGGCAACAGAAACTTCAAATATCCGGTTGTTAGGATAATGTATTTTAAATAATAATTAAAAAGCTGTCTGCTTTTTAACAAAAGACAAGGGTTTTTTTTGTTTGTTTGTTTTTAACCAGCGATCCACCCCCTTTACTTCCCTGCAACAAGAGGACGAGGAATCCCTCACCACAAATCTTCCTCATTCAAGATGACATACGCAAAATCTATATAAACAGCTGATGTAGTAAACCAATCAGCGCAGTACGACTAGAACAGCAAAACCCTAGGCAAGGGCCAAAAAAGGGGAGCAGCAGCAGAGAGCATTAGGCGCCTCCTCCTCGTATTTCCTCTCACGCCCACTTCCAGCAGAGGAGGTTTTTTGCGTTCAGCTTTTGTCGCTTTATTTTAAAAGTTAACTGCGAAAGAAAGTGCAAAGAGTTTGAGCATTTGGTGAGCTTCTTCTTTTAATCTCGTTGGGGAAAATTGTACGGGGAGGGTTGGATGGTCGGCTGTCCTCAGCAGGGGGAGGTTTTATTGGTATGTTGCAATGGGAAGGAGGAGGGGATTAAGCGTAGCTGCTAGCGAACGGGAAAACCCAGAGAGCAGAGGAAGGAGGACACAGCATGTGTGACCTGCCAGTGGCAGCAAGGAGGAACCTCCGGGATCTCCGCGTCAGCAGCAGCCCCAGTTATGCGCATACATGGGAGTGTGTGTGTGTTTGTGTGTCTTCTCTGTCTGTGCTGGAGGGATGGGCCGCTGTAGGGGGGAGTGCGACACACACCTGCGTGCCCACTGCAATGCATTGTGACAGCGGTCCCTCATGGTGGGGTGTGAGAATGCAAATAGCTTTGTAATAAGTTTTCTTTTCTTTAGGTTCTTAATCAAGTCCTGACTTTTTGGTCATGTCTCCTAGGAAAAACAGAATTCTCTTTAATAAGACTTTAACAGCTGCTTGCTGCTGCTGCTGCTGTTTGGGATTAACTGCTTCATGGTTGAAAATGTGTCCAGTAATACCAGTTGACCAAATAAGATGTCATGATACAACTTAACATGGTGCTGCACTATCTGACACGTTCTAACATGTTGTTGCATGGGCTGGCACGGTGCTACATCATCTAACGCTGTCCCGAAAGTCTGACACACTTTTGTGAAGTCTGGCGCAGTGACGCTGTGTTTGGCACAATGCTGCATGGCTCCACTGTAGTGCTGGGCAGCCTGTTTATTATGTTAACACCACTTTATCTGACATGGCACTGCCAAGCCCAGTGTGGCCCTGGGCACTCTGGCACGATGTCACTTTTGCAGGGTAGGGATGGTGGGGGCAGTGTGGCTGGGCTGGGGGAGAGGGAATCCTTGCTGGCCGGGTGGTTTTTTTTTTTTTTTTAAATCTTAGCTTGGGTGCGTATCTAGTTTCACTTCTGTCCCTTCCCACCAGCCTGCGAGGAAACCCCCTCAGTGACCCCTCCCCCTCCCTTGCAGACAGGGAAGAGGGCGGGACCGGGAGACCCGATGACGTCACTGGACCGGGCCGCTTCCTGCAATAGAAAGTGAGAGAAGGTAACCCCCCCCCCGCTCCTTTCCCTCCCCCCCCCGGACTCGGAGCCGCCGCCGCCGCGCGCCTCCCCTCGCGCTGCCCAGCTGCTGCCCCCAGCCAGCCCCGTGAGTGATCGGCCGGGAGCCCCCAATGGCTGCGCCGCCAGCGGCCCGCCCGGCCCCGCTGGCCTGAGCTTCCCGCTCCCCAGGGGGACCCGCCTACCCGCTGCCCCCTTTGCACAGCCCGGCCCCAGGGACGCCTCCCCCTGCAGCCCGGCCCGCTGGCCCCTGCCCGGGACATGAGCGGCTCTGCCCAGCCCGCCCCGTGCAGGGAGCATCCCCCGCTGCTGCCTGCGCGCCGGGGCGGGACTAGTGTCAGACAGACAGACATCGCCCAGCGGGGGCTCCCTGCTGGGGCCTGGGTGGGTGGGTGGGTGCGGGCGGCGTCAGCGCTGCTGGGGCGGTGGGTGTTTGGGCGGGCCGGCCGGGGCTGTTTCGGGGCGGCACGGTGGAGGCGGGGGCCGGGGCTGTTTAGGGGGGCTCGGGGCGGCACGGATACTGGAGCGGTGGGTGTTTGGGCGGGGGTCTCCGGGAGGGTGTTGGGGGCTGTGCGGATGCTGGAGCGGTGGGGGCTTGGCGGGGCTAAGGGGGGGTCTGGGGCGGTACAGATGCTGGAGCGGTGGGGGCTGGGGGGGCGGCACAGATGGGCGGGCGGGGGGCGTTTTGCACGGCTGCTCAGGCAGGGGAGGGAGCCAGCCCCGGGTTATGTTTGTCCGAGGTTGTCAAGTGAAGGAGGCTCCCAGGCGCCGTGTTTCCTAGCTGCTGCCTCCGCCGCTGGTGCCCCCTTACACCGGAGCCGCCGCCATCAGCCGCGGCAGCCAGCAGGGCCGGCTCCAGCCGCCCCCCGGAGCAGGCCGGCAGTGGGGGGCACAGTCCGGCGCTGCTGTGAAGCGCCAGAGCGGGTCCCATGCGCCCGGCGCGGCCTGGGGAGCCGCCCCCTCCGCCCGTCTGAGCCCCGTGCGAGCCGCGGCGGCGCCCAGACACGCCACGGTAGGGCGATCGGGGCGGGCGGGAGGCAGGGACCAGCAGGCCCGGCTCCAGCTGCCGTCTTCCCCCACCCCCACCCCCCTGCCGGGGGGCTGCGGTTTGTGCGAAACCCGCCTTTACTCCTCTTCCAGCCGCGTGTGTTTGTTTCCCAGCCGGGCTCTGTGAGTGTGTGTGTGTGAGAGAGAGGGAGAGGAGCCCGCAGGCAGGCTTTGCTGGGTTGTAGCAGGGAGTAGGCAGGCATCCCGGTGATTCCCCCTCCCAGGCCTTCCCAGCTATTCCCCACCCCCAAAGCCTCTTCCCCGGGTCGGTCCCGGTTTGCGGTAGCTCTCCCCCTTCCTGGCATGTGGATGGATGTGTGCAGCGCTTTGTTCGGTGCAGCGTTGCAGAGGGGTTTTCCCAGGCTCCTCCCTCTTTATTCATTCATGTTTTTCCCCTTTGCAACTTGTGTTTGCACTTCTCATCATTTCGTGCTTCTCTCGCTCTCTGCATTTTTTTAATCTTTCTTTTATTATTATTATTATTATTATTTTTTTAAATCCTTGCCTCTAACGTACTTTGCTGGTGATTATGATATGGCCAAGTTTTTAGGGCAGATAACTGAGGAGGAAAAAGATTTCAGATTTCTTTAGTTTTTAAAAGATTTCTACCTGTACCTTTGCTACTGCCTGATTTTCCCCTCTCTTCCCCCCCCCCCCAGCCAAAAAATCTTATTATTTTATTGCTGGTGGAAAACTAACCTATGGAGTTTTAAATATTATGTAACATGTCACTTGTGTTGCAACTAAACACTAGGAAATGTTCTAAGAAGCCCTGTTCAAATATATGTCAACATTTTGAAACTTACTTTGATGCTTAACTTTAAGCACTTAAGTGGTATACCTTTTCCAAAGGTGCCAGGTGATTACCCATAGGTCTCACTGGAGTTTATTATTATCATCAGGATTCAGAGATGCTCAGCACCTTTTAAAATTTGGCTACTGATGTAGGTGCCTAACTTCAGTCACCAAAGCTTGAACATTTTGATGATAAATGCTAAATTTCATTTATAATGTATTCATAATTATACCAAACATATTTTAAAGGATGACCAACTTAAACATCACACTACTGCATGGGATTTTATTTACATAATAATTTATTATTACAACTAAAAGAAATTTGTGAAAAAAACCCATTTTCCAGTTTTCATTTGTGTAGTCAGTTCTCTTTTTTGTTTGAGTCTTTCACACAACAGATAAGAGAAAAACATTTAAAATTAATAGCAATGTGTCATTGTAAATACAAAACAACCTGTAAGCTTCAGGAGTAGGTGTAGTAACCGAAACATATACACTTTATTATTGACTTAAATTATTTCAGGTTTATGATGTCCTTTTATAAACAAAGAATTGGAAACAAAATACTATATCTTTGTTGCACCTTGAAGATAAGGTGTGTGAGGAGGGTCTTTATCTCCCCTTTCCCTGTCAAGCAGTTTCACTTGCTACCTAGTCCAATTAAAGGCTCAATGTCAAGTAATTAAAAAATCCTTACCTGTGTTGTTGTTAGTACTGTAGACTTTACATTTTAAAATTAACTCTATATTTATATGGATTACTTTTTCATTCTGTTTAGCTTGGATAGTGGAAATGTACAGGTCAATTTCAATAAGCAGTTCTCATACATGAGCAGGATCCTGCAGTTTTAGGGTTGTAAACACTGCAGAGAGATTTAAATCCAAGCAAAATACTGTTTAAATAGAAATAAAAAAATCATGAGAACGTTTCTGTGTATTAAGCTTTGTAGAACTGGGGGGGTTCTAGCTCTTGTGATTAAAATACTTATTTGTGTCCCTTCAAATATATGGAAAACCGAGTTGTGGAATATTAGAAGAGTGTCACCTCACCTTGGTCTATTTCAGATATTGGCCTTACACTTAGACCCTGATGTTGCAGTTTCTTTGGTGTGGGTGGACAGCTACCCCCATCTAGAGCTCTATTGATTGGCTTCAGGGTGGTTCAGGAGTCTATCCGCATGCAAGATTGGGGCCTGATTTTGTTTTCAATGTTATAAAGAAATGTTGCAATGAAATCACCAGCAAAATTTCTCCTGACTTTGTCACAACTGCAGAGTCCTACAGATACCTAGTGTCATGGAGGGGAAGGAGTGGGAAGTATATATGAGAGGATCTCTAGTACAACATATTTCTGTTCACTTCCTTTCATCATGGGTCAAGATCTCAAAGCCTGAGGCTGAGTATTTTTGTGGGGAAAAGTGCATGTTTTTGGAAGTTAGAGAAGAAACTGGTAAATGGTATGAGCAGTGTTTTATTTCTTAGTCTGTCAATGACATCCTTTGTAACCCTGGAAGTCTGTTTGTGCTAACAATAGCGATAAAAGACAGTTTGCGTTTCTTGGAATGAAAGATGCTATACAGGTACAAAGGATTATTATCTATGCTTTATTAATTTGTGTAGCAGCTTTAGGGTAAAAAGGGTAGAGAAGATATGTTTTCATATTAACATTATATGTCTCTCTTAAAAAAACAAACACCTTTTTTCTCCCTCTCTTTTTAGCACATGGATTAATTGACCCCTTTGGCAGATTTATGGAGCTGCCTTTCCTCTGCTTGCTCTACTTGCTATACTGGGGAGGAGAAAGTGGCCTCTGATTAAAGCAAAATGCCTCGGACAAAACAGATACATCCCAGAAATCTGAGAGGTAAGAAGCTCATACCTAAGAAAGCAAAATCTCCAGGAAACTTGGGAACAATTTAAAATGGAAAATTAAAGGAACACACAACTTGAAAACCAAAGTTTCTGTCTGAAAAATATTTTACACACTAGTGTTAGATGTAATGTCTAAGATTACTGTAATAGAGACAATTTTGAGAGAGGTTGGGGGGCACTTTTTCCATTCTTGTAGTTTGTTTATTTTGTGCATGGACAGCACGTGGCTGTTCTACAGATTGCAGAAGTGCCCAACATAAACTAGGAACTTTGCAAACACAGAGGAAGATGTGGTTTCTTGCTGCAGAGAGTGTACAGTCAAAGGCCATGTCTACACTTACAAGCTTATAAAGGCACAGCTGTACTGATACAGCTGTGTTATGCTGACTGACATAATAAAACTAGCGGTGCTAGTTATGTCAGTGGGTGGGTGTCTCCCTCTGATATAGTGCTGTGCATGCTAGCATTATCATCAGAGTTTCTAGTCTTCTACAATTAAGTGAGTCTTTCGTTAAAAAGCAAAGAACTCGTAGAAGGAAAATCTGGGTATAGAGTAAGCCCAAATTTTGTAAAATGATTTTTTACAAGCGTTCCTTAGCACGTATCGTTATAGTTAAAATTGCTTAAAGAGGCTATAAACTACATATATATATATATATACACACACATTTATTATAATCTTAGGTTATAGAAATGAAGGAATTTTAAAAATCAGTTTACTTTTCATTATTTATATTGTTTCCATTTCTCTCATCTTAAATAATGAAGCAAATTTAGTCAGTTTCACTTCTGTTTGGTCAGTTTCACTTTTCAGGTTTAGTGTTGCTTTATCACTGTTTGCAAGCTATACTGCAGGAAATCTCTGCTTAAAATAGTTGTTTTCACTGGAATTTTGTAAAGTAGAAATATTTACATATTTTAATTTTAGAGACTGTTTACAGTGTCTCTTTTAATGAATAGAACTTCTAAATGAATCAGACATATGTATGATGTAATAAGTTATAGCAGTTGGTTCAATTAATGATTAGATCTGCCAAAAGAGGAAATGTATGGATTCTAAGATGAAACTCAATGAATATTTTCAATTTCAATAAAAGCATAATTTATTAACAGTATAAGATTAGGAAATCTTTACTGTATTTTAGGGAGGGCATCATGTACTTTGTTCGGTAGGTAGATTGTCAGCATCTTAAAATCACTTGTAGCAATAGTTTTATCATCTCTCCCCACTCCTAATGAATGGACTTTCCTGACTTCTCCCTTCCCTATTGCAAGTGTTATGTACTCAGCTTCTGAAGTTCAAGCAATCTGAACGCTTTCACTTCCTTCAGAGCTCCTTACAGGAGTCACTATTAAACATCCTGTAACACGATCTGTTTCCAAATGTGCTATGTCTGTTGCACTTACATCCCGGGCCACTCTGGAGAGTGAGCAACCATGACCAAGAATTTAACATTTCTATTGCCTCTTAGAGACTTGAAAATAATCTCCTTTTTGGTTAATACTAGACTTTTCATAGCATGGGATAAAGTTTAAAATCGTTGTTTTAATATGTTCTTGTGTTTTAAAAGTTGGTTGATTATTGCATGGTTTGAGAGAATGAAATAGCATCTGTTGATATTAAATCCAGAGATAAGATATCCAGTGAAATATGGCTTTTTCTTCAGGTGAGGTGAATTTCATTTTCTCAGGGTTTTAAGTAAAGACATTTGACTATCACTTGCAGACTAGATGTGTCCCTAAAGCATTCTTTAATTTTATGGGCTTTGAGGTGGTTGGTTTTTTTGTTGCCTTTTCACTGTATTTATATAGTGCTGTACTAATCTGACTTTTACAGAGGGAAGAAAATTTAGCAAGAAGACAGGACGTTGGAAACATTATTTCACAAATAATTATGTGAGAATAAGATCATCTTGTCACTTGCTTTCATGATTATACAATACTGACATAGGGGTTTTTATGTCAAACGGGTAAATGAGCATTAAATTGGAACAGTCTCAGTGGAACACATTGCATATACCTGCTTTGTATCATTTTGTTTCCCAGCATTAATCTTCTCATTTCTTTATGGCTGTGTTAAATATATCCTAATGTGATAATTTTTTAGTGACATATTGAGTGTTTTGGCCAAAGGTCTCAAAGATATTTTCAAACCTAGGCTCTTGACTGTTTAACTTGAAGATGTTAACTCCAGCATTGGCGATGATTGACAAAAGTCTGAGACAAGTTGTATGTTCTCAGATCTCAGAGTAACAGGATAATTATACTACCAAAACTATTCAGTAGTTCCAAACGTAAAGTCCAAAGGCATGCCCAGGTTAAAGCAATGACAGATTATGCTACCCATAGGTTAAACTAGAGTAACGGTTCATAAACAGAAGTTCTCTGCACTTTTCTAGTTAGTGCTTTTTTTTTCAGGCATTTCTGTACTTTTCTAGCCTTATAAGTAATCTGATGGGATATCATGCCTCTAACTAAGAAACATCAGCGCGTTTTAAAAAAACAAGAAGGAAACACATTGTTTTCTCCAATAGCTAGGCACAAAGACTAAAATCATTAGGTGTTATAGTTCAGTTCCTAAACATCTTGGAGGTTACATTTTCTTACCTATTCCTTCCTTTTCATCTTTTGAATACTATTCATGTCTTATTTAATACAACAGAATTATAAAGGGGAGAATTGACCGGTGAAGGGAGCACTCTATGCAGCTACTCTGTCTATTTTCATGGGACAGGCCAGATTAGCCAGTTGTTCCACAAATATAACAAACATTTCTCACTAATCTATTCCCCGAAGTGTAATTACATTAGAGACTCACTTTTAGCAGGGTTGATTACATTTGGTATTTGTTGTCAAATGGCTGTGCGGATATAGAGCAAAACACTCACTCTCATGCTTTTGCTTTCTTGGATATTTATTGAAGGTCACAGTAGTGAGGGATTTGTAATTAAAGCTGGTTGTTTATTATTTGTATTCTGGTAGTGCCTAAGAGTGCCGTCATGGACTAGGGCCCCATTGCACTAGAAGCTGTATAAACACGGAACAAAAAGATGGTAGTGCACAATTTGGTTCCAAAAATATGGGCCAGCTTCTTTAAAATTATATTTTAAGAGTATGAATTTTAGTTATTGCTTGTATTTTCCCTTTACCATCAAATATTTTCTACTTGAAGCAGATGAGTGTTCTGTCTCTAAAGCTTAACAGCCCTGTTAGGCTTTTAACATTTTGTGTTTGCTAAAGAAATCTGAGCATAATGTCAAACTAAGTTATGTTCCACTGTAATCTAAACAGTGAACAGAAGTTGATTGGAAAGCTGGATATGTTATGGTTCTTACACTGACTTCAATGGAGTTGAACAAGTGTTCTGTTAAGTAATGAAAGTAGAGGGTTCTTTCAGTATGGTTAAAATTAGAAACTATTTTTCAGTAATGAAAGGTGCCAGTGTAGATTGAAGATTAACAGGTTGATCTTTCTTACCAGTATTTTGGCACACATTTCGATATAGCTTGTAAATCAGCTGCTGTGCCAGGCTTACAAAGCATGACTAAGAGTAGGTTTGAATCAAGAGCCTAACACTTTAAAAAAAATAAAAAAATAAAAATCGGATTCTGTATTTTAGTTTTTCAGTTTAAAAAACTAGGAATAATGTTGACATGCTTTTTACTTCTGTTACTACTGCACAAATAGTGCTTTGTTTACAGGCATTTCTGAGGTGTCATTACTGTGGTGCTGGTACGTCTCAAAAATTAATGATTTAAGCCTGTACAGTGTACCTGTGAATATCAGAGATAGGGGAACATTAACTTGTCTGTCAAGTCAAAGAAAACTGAGGCACGGAGAGGATAAATGACTTGTCCAAAGTCACATAGCATGTCTATGGCAAAGCCAGAAATAGAACTGTCAATTTCTGGACTCCAGGTTGTGCTTTGCCAGAAGATTTCACATTATTATAGAAGTGCCCATTGAGTCTGTAACAGTTGAGGCTTCTGTACAGCACATACTTTGTTTTGTGTAGTTTTTTTGTACAAATTATTCCAAAAATCTTTACAGAACTAGGGAGGAAAAATGGTCTTGTGGTTAATGGTCTGGCCTGAGACTTAAAAAATCGGTGTTCAGTCTGATGGTCTATCGGAGACCTGGGAAAATTATTTAATCTCTCTAAGTCTTAATTTCTCATCTGTAACATGACAGTAATGATACTTCATTTTCCCCCACACTTTTGTCTGTCTTGTCTATTTAGATTATACGATACTTGGGGGGGAAAGACTGTCTTGTACTATCCGTAAATACAGCACCTAACAGGGTGAGGCCAATCTTGAGCGAGTCCTCTAAGTGCTACTTCAACACGAACAATATGTTCTATGTAATTACATACAAAAACACTGTTAGTAGAACGTTACTGTTGTGAAATACTGAAAAGTTAAGAAATGCCAATTAATTCCCCTTGTGCACATGCATTATGATACAGTCTTTAAATATGTGATCACATAATTTTTTCCTCCGTGCACAGGATTGATTGTGGTTATGAAACGAACCAGAGTTGTGTAGTGAAAGAGACTGTTGTCTGTAGGACCCCTGCCTCATTTGTTGAGCAAGCTGGAAGTTGTGTATCATATGATGCAGAGGATTGCAGGAAGAGAGAGGATGCTCTCATGGTAAGGCAGTTGAATGCTGCCCTGGGGAATTGGATTCTATCACTGCTTCTGCCACATAATTTCTATGTGATGCTGGGCAAATCTCTTTAAAACAAACTTTTCACAATAGGCCACTAATTATGTTCCACATTTATTAAAATAACTCAGCTGAGACACATGGGTCAAAGTGCTGAGCTCTCACAATTGCAGCTGTTCAATTAGACCTGTGATTTGAACATGATGTGGTAAAAATGGTCTGAAAAATCAGGTCCTAGCTATCTCAAATTGTCAAAAGTGTCGTCTAGTTTTGGGTAGAGAGTCTCTTAATCACTGTGCCTCAGTTCCCCATTTATAAAATGGAGATAACAATATCACTTCGCCTCACAGGGCTGTTGTGAGGATAAATTAATTCGTTTGTGAAGCACTCAGATACTACAGGGAGAGCACTATGGAAAAGTTGATGAGGAAACGAATAATTTTGTGTTCTGTTCAGGATGTGCTGTAAACCAGGCCTGGAGCCACATTTTGTATGATAAAGATTAAAAGAAATATTTAATAACTATCCAGTCCGTGAGTATTGTCCATCCTGTGCTCTGAATGAGGCAGGGATTCTGTGGATAAAATAGTATGTGATCATGTATTTAAAGAATGCATGTGCAACCTTAATTCTGACACTTTCTAACTTGTGAGTGCTAGACGATGCAACCTTAGCATTCTTTTAATGTAATTTTTATATAATTTCCTAGGTTTTTGAAAAAGCAAAATTGAACCACATTGACCCTCACATACATAAGTCATTAATAGGGTTGGGACCTCTAGAACTACAGCACAGAAGCTTCTATCACCTGAATTAACTGAGTAACTGGTAGCGCTAGTAGGTTGCTATCCTCTGTGTGGACAAGCCACTAAAGGTGGATGAGTCACACTTTTGTCAGTGGACTCTGCAGCTCTTTGTTCTCAGCAGAGGAGTGTTGAAATGTGGGAATCCTAGTTCAATTCCAGGTTCTGGAGAGGAGTGTGCTCTATAATTTGTATTTCCATCCCCCTCACTGGGTTTCTGTCCCTGTTCCTCTTACTCCATTCCTTCATGTACACCCTGGCTTTGGGACCCTCCCACCTTGCAGGGTCCCAGAGCCTGGGCTCTAGCCCGAGCCCTAATGTCTACACTACACTTTTATAGCCCCACAGCCTGAGTTAGTGGACATAGGCCAGCCGCATGTATTTTATTGCAGTGTAGATATACCCTGGGTTTGTTAAGCCTTTGAGCCCAAGAAAACTTTGGCTTGCATTTTGTGACAGTTCAGTAAGCTTTTATGTGAAAGTTTAAAGAAAAAAATCTTTTTGCTGACTAAATAAAGATGCTTTTTTACACTCAGTTCTCAAAATAGCTTCTGTTTTTGCATCTAATCCATATATGAGATAATTGCTTTGGTATTCTGCAGAAAAAGTTATTTTGAAAAGTAGCCACTACTTATGTGTAGCCATCAGGATTTATAATGAACTATCCAGTAGGCTAAAATAGCTGTAGTGCAAATATCTAGTTGGAAACTTCTTTAGAATTTTATGAGGGAGTGTGTAGTGAACATCCTTATGAACAGTAGTTAAGATTTTTGGTTTCAGCTCTTTCCTAGTGGATTTTTTCTTTAGAAAAACAAAAACGAATATGTAATTCTGAAAACAGTGACACGTGAAGGTGAGGAAATGTATAGACTCAGTATATGTTCAGGCCACTGTTACTACAGAGGGCTTCTGTGGTATTTAAGCCCAGCAGATGTGTTAGGTACGTAGCTGCCTTTTTAAAACAAACTTGTGACTTGTCTACATCTAGCTCAGTCTTTGATAACATTCATTTTTTCTTAATGTGCACCTTGCTGAATGATGAGTACTTTACATGCATCATCTTTTAAAACATAATTTAAATAACACTTATGCTGAGAGCAGAATTGTTGGCTTTTTTCCAATAATGATAGGCAAAATACTGCTTTAGGTAATGGGAAGCAATAACATTTTACATGATGTATTGCCCTACTTAAACAGATGCATACATGCAAATGCAGTCACCTGTCTGTTAGTGAGCAGTTGGTGGCTGACACCCAGCACACTGCACAGTTGCTGTGGGAAAATGAAAACCACTTTGGTCAAACTGTCATCCCTTTTTGAACGCTTCCCCATAGCCCACTCTTACCCGCACAATTGCATTTATTCAAGAGGCTGTGGAATTGAATCTTTTTTTTTTTTTTAAATCCCAGGTTTATTTTATGGGATAAAATTGAGAGTCCAGAGGAGAGCAACAAAAATGATAAAAAGTTTAGAAAACCTGACCTATGAGGAAATTTTTAAAAAATAAACTGGTCATGTTTAGTCTTCAGAAAAGAAGACTGAGTGGGGACCTGGTACAGTCTTCAAATACATTAAGGGCTGTTGTAAAGAGGACTGTGGTCAGTTGTTCATGTCCATTGAAAGTAGGACAAGAAGTAATGAGCTTAATCTGCAGTAAGGAAGACTTAGCTTAGATACTAGAAAAAACTTTCTAACTAGGGGGAAGTTAAGCTCTGTGGTAGCTTCCAGGGGAGGTTGTAGAATCCCCATAACTAGAGATATTTAAGAACAGGTTAGACAAACTTCTGTCAGGGATGGTCTTGGTTTACTTGGTCCTGCGTCAGTGCAAGGGGCTGCATTTGCTGACTTCCTGATATCCCTTCCAGCCCTATATTTCTATGATTACTTCTTCAGTACAGTAATCTTCATTTGAGACTCTTTTGATGTTCAAATAACTCGATTTCCTATTGTGCAAAAATGTTGTATTTGTGCTTCTAAATGTTAAGGGGAATTTCCAGAGTTGTAAATTTTCCAAGAGCTTGTTTTTACTTGACTTACTGGTGTAGAAATGGGGGTGAACTAGTTAGCAGGATTTCTGATTCAGTAGTGGCTCTGTGAGGTGGCATTTTTTTTTTTTTTTAAATGAAGTCTCTGTACGGTAGTTGTAAATAGTGGAAATCAAGATTTAGTGCACTACAACAGACCTATAAACTACAGTCTAAAGCACTGAAGAAGATAAACAGGGCAGGGTGTAGTATTTTTCTCTCTTTTTCATTCCTTAAGTGCAGTAACATTCAGAGTGTTTACATTTCATAAAATAAATTGGTCAAATGTTTGGAATCTGCTGTGACGCATTTGTGGAGGAAGTAGGGAAACTCTTGTTTTGTAGAATCTGATGCATCTGAAGGAGTCTGTTTTTTTACCCACAAAATCTTATGCACAAATAAATCTGTACATTTGTTAGCCTTTAAGGTGCCACCGGACCCCTTGTTGTTTTTGTGGATACAGACTAACATGGTTACCCCTCTGATTCTTGTTTAGTAGGGCAGGAGACACAGTTTGTCTTATAAGTACATTTAAACATTATTCTTAAAATTTCCTTGACTTGAAGTAGTTCAGTGTATAAACTGACTGAGTCAGCACTTCTTGTGCAAGTCGGTAACAGACTAAAAGAAATGTTTTTATAATGATACACAGGGTCATGAAAACTACTTTTTTTAAATGTTAAACTCAAGAGTCCTGTTTACCTGAATATGACCAGCAAAACCAAATCCTTTGGAGTTTGAATTTCTAAGTAATGACTGGATTTGGTGACCCCTGGATTTAACAGGTTACCCTCACTTATTGTTTGTTACCATGAGAAAGGATGAATAGAAGTTTTACAGAAGTGATTTGTAGTTTAAACAGCTGCTGAATTTTAGTTTTTGTTAAATGAAGAGCCCTATATATTTAAAAGAATAGGACCGTATTATACTGTCCTTTCTTACATGGCCCAATGGAGAGATGACGGTTTGAAATTGTATGACAACAGATTTGGAGCAGCAGTGCTGTGGTATGATCTCATGACATCATGTTGCCTAGTTGTTGGTAGCTACAACTGTGTGTGAGATGCATTCAGTTACCTATGAAATAGGTGGGTTAGGTCCTGCCAGGGAAGAAGTCATGGAATGTCCAGTCTGAACAGCATGTTGATTATTGGCATAACTTGAAGGTGTGGGAAGTAGCATAATAAATCTCAGCATTAGCTTGTCTTAACCAGTGAGCCTTGTCAACCCAGAGGGGAGGTCTTATGCTTGCCTTGAATTCTAGAGATGCCTTTGACAGGGGCAAAGTAGTGTGCAGAGTAAAGAAATTTATATATATATAAAACCAGAAATAGCATGGTACTTACAATGTCACTTTCTATGAATTTTTGGCTTGTATGTTGTTTTTAGGCTATACCCCTACCTATTCAACATCACTGGTGGCCCTGCTGAGTGTAAAGGAGTATATGTCTTAATAGCAAAATGCAGAGTTTAAAACTTTTATCCCTTCTGCAAGATTTTCGACAGAAGGAGAACTTCTGGCCCATGACTATCAAACACAATGATGTTTACACATTATAGTGTTTTTAAAAATCCTGAAGATTTTGTTTTGTTAATATAATGAAAATATTGCATTTTGTGATGTGCCGAAAATGTAATTCCTGAGACATCTTGTTAAGAAGCACAGTTAAATACATGTATTGTAACCAGGGTGGATAAAAGTCAATGATTTTTTTAAAAAGTCAAAAAAATCTGATTTTTTAATTTAAATTGGATTTTTTTTGATAAAATGCTTTTTGAGGGAAAAAACCTATCTAAAGATAGTTTTAATTAAGATACATTATAGTTCAAAGATATTTCATCATGGAATAGGGATTATAAATTCTAATTCTATAGTATGAGACAATATATTCATGTGGCGTGGGCCAAGGGACGTACTGGCCACTGCTTCCCACAGCCCCCATTGGCTGGGCACAGCGAACCGAGGCCAGTGGGAGCTGCGATCGGCCAAACCTGCGGACGCGGCTGGCAAACAAGTTAGCCGGGCCCGCCAGGGGTTTTCCCCAAACAAGTGGCGTTCCAAGTTTGGGAAACACTGATGTAATGCTTAAGAAAAGTTTTGTAAATGAGTTCCAATAGTTCATGGATTAGGGACCCAATCTTATGGAGTTCCAGGGCCTTCTGTATAGTCTAGCAGATCCCATCAGAGATGCTTAGTTTTGCAATTTTCAAACTGTGAATTTGTGTCTCCAGAGATAACATGCTTGTTAACAGAAAAAATGTTTTAAATAAATAATATATAGAGGTGAGAAATAACAGACCTCAATCCTATTGTCCCTCTGCAAATTTGTGTACATAGTCAGTCCCTTACCTCTCTCTAAAAGTGCGAAGTTTCAAAAAGTTCAATGAATAGAAGATTGTTGGGGAATAGATCTGGACAAGGAGAAAAAGTCTGGAGATAAATGTGAGAAGGGAGGGACAGGCAGTAGAAACAAAAGTGAAACTGTTTGAGCAGCATATTCCAGAAGTCTTGAAGTATTTCTGAGTGTAGCCTTCATGGATTTGAGATCTGCCATGCCATTCTCTCACTAGAAGGGAAAACCTATAATGGCAGAACACCATAAAAAAGACCCAGTTTGGGTCTCATCTGTCTTTGAGTTGTGACGAATATGTATCAAGGTTGTAAGAACCAAAAAGAATGCACTTTTATGTAGAAATCCATGCTTAAATCTAGTCTTCCCGACTAGTGATTTAAATCGTGATTTAAATCAATTTGATCAAATCCACCCTGATTGGAACAGTACAGTTTTGTTTACTCTGAGAAAATATTCAGCCTCTTCAGTAAAAGACCACAAGAGGTAGAACAAGAACCAGGGATAGTTGATATCTCTAAAATACCTTACCAGAGTGTTTTTATAACTTTCTAATAAGATGTTGTCATTACTATATCATGGGCTGTCTGAGGTTTCCTTAAGTATTACATAGAATCATTACTTAGATGTTGCTTCTGGGAGAAATAATCTCTCTATGAATGGATATCTTTTTTTTTTTTTCCCCCTCCCTATGATGCTCTTCTATTACCTAGTTCAACTAGAAATCATCTGAATTGCTTTTTCTTGTTTTTCCTTTCTTTGTAACCAGATATCATCTCTGGTGTAATGCCTTTGCTAATCAAATCTTAAATTGGTTTTAGAAAAGTATGCATATATTGTGCTTTTATTTAATTGTATCTAGTAGCTGTCCAGCTACACATTTCAAATGCTATTGTCCATATATTCTTTCTTGCCTCCTTCCTGTAAGAAGATTAAGGTTAAGACATGACCTGAAGCAGTGATGTAACTTGGAGATATATAATAGGCTTTTTTTTTTTTTACCATTTTCTGAGTGCATCATAGATTTCATTTTCCTCAGACTTCTGAATTATAATTTATTGCTCATTATATGGGCACACAGATATTCAGGTTCCTAAACTGATGTTTCAGATAAGCATCACAGTTGAATTTGAGCATGTTCATTATTAAGGTAACACAAATAATACAGTAACGCCTAAGAGCCCTAATATGATGCTGTCCATATACCATTATGCTAGGTGCTGTACAAACACAGAACAAAAAGAGAATGCCTGCCCACAAGAGATTGTTGTCTAAATGATTACCATTTTAACTGTTAAATCCAGATCTGCTTCCCTATTAAAAGTTGAATATTCTGTCTTTTGAGGGCTAGTAGTTGTTTGTAAGTACCTGAGTGTGCTCAGAAACTCCAAGATATGTTTGTCAACCTGTGCAATTTATTCTTTTTGTGTTGGGTCTGTGATTCTTTCAGTTGGCTAACTGAATTTTTTTCAGTTACACATTAATTAATTAAAGAGTTTCATAGTAATAAGGTGACTTTTCCGTAGCCATATTTGAAGTGTTTGCCGAAGGGTCTTGTATCCTCATAAATATGCACATTAGTACACAAATCGACCTGTGTACTCTGGTCCCAGAACTCCCACTGATGTCAATGGGAGGTTTGCACAGAGATCAAGGCCTTTTATCTAGTAACTGTACGTGTAATTGTTTTTTCAGTATTCTTTCAGTATTACCGCTTTCTGTATCTGGTTTTGAGGAAAGCATATTCCCATTTAGGACCACTGCTATTTTTGCCTTTTGTTTCTTTTTCTTCCCTATCCTCCTCCTCTCTCTGTTTCTCTTCCCTATATGTCTCTTCCTTTTCCTTTCATTTTTCTGCACGAGCTCCCAGTTCCCTCTCTCCTATAGCCCTCACTCTTGCCCCTTTCCCATTCCGTCTCTTAAAATGGTCAACAATGATATTAGTGTCAACATTAGGCTTCAGAATTGATATTCAGTGGGATTAATATAGTGAGTAAGGTGGGTTTTTTTGCAGACTTAGGAAGAGAGCACTGTATCAATTTACAGTCTGTTCACATTTGGAAATTTTCCAATAAGAATGGCCATACTGGGTCAGACTGATGGTCCATCTAGCCCAGTTATCCTGTCTTCCAACAGTGGCCAATGCCAGTCGCGTCAGAAGGAATGAACAGAACAAGCAATCATCAAATGATCCATCCTCTGTCGTCCACTCCCAGCTTCTGGCAAACAGAGGCCACAAGGGGTAGATAACTTAGATTGAACAGAATCTACATATGTATATGAACACATCAGACTTGCAGGATGAGTGTTTGGCACTGCTGATCCAGTTGGTGTTTAATGGAGGGCACTATGGATTTTCCAATTTAACTTGCTATAGTGCATAGAAAACTTTGTAGACTAAATCTCTGTGATGTATCCTCTTTATTTACATATTTTACATTTTTATTAGTTATATTTGTTTACTTTGCCACAGAAAGTAATACTTAACTTTCCCAGTAAATGTGTCTATTAAAAGAATTTTTTTAAAAAAAAAGGAATAAGCCATGAATAATAATGCTTAAAAAATATTTGGAGACCATAGGACAAATAACCAACCAGTCAATAACCACCACAGTGGCTAATGAATTGTTCAGGAAGTTGGGGGGGGGGAGGGGGAAGTGAAATTTATAATACACTCAAAGTGGTAACAAGTAATTGGTTATTATTTTCTGTCTCTACAAACTTAATGTACTCCGAGGAAGAAGAGTGAATGTATATATGGTAGCATTTAAAATGTCTGCACAGATACACAGAGGAATGTTCTTAAGATTTGATTGGAAATGTAGGCTTAAAATGAGTGAGTGTAGGAATAAAGCATTTTTTTTAAAGTTGTGCAAAAAGAGTGGTACTTTCCCCTTTTATTATAAAATATTTTAAATCTAATAGTTTTCAATTTGCATGTTTTGTGTCTGTGCTTCAATACTGACTAGCTTTTCCTGGCTCATTAGGAATAGCCTCCTATTGGAAGTCCTTTCTGGGACACTTACAGAAGTAGACCTCTTATAGGAGAGTTCGTGTCCATTAGTTTTGGGTGACCTGCATTTCTTAGAGCCTCCATGTTTGCCACATATTTATGAGTTAATGATTATGAATTTTAGGACCTGTTACAGAATGAAACCAGGCATATTCAATATTTGGTATTGTGCCCAGACATTAAAAAGCTTGTAAACTTGTAAATGTTTGTTTTTTTTTTTTTTTTAACCTCCTCCCACCCCCCAATGTGAACAGAGAATTAAACTTTGGGCAGCGTGACTGATAATGAGTAATAATTTAGTAACGCTCTTGCCTTCTGCAGCCTTGTAATGTTTTAGTTTACAGATTTTAGTAACTATAAAATGATATTTAAAAATCCCTGGATACAGGGTGGATCCTGATAAGTTAATGTTTTATTGGCAGAATATAAGAAATTAAAAAGGAGATGTAGTGATAAATGTTCTCCAGAGCTGAGTTCTGGTTAACCACTTATATCTGCTGTACTGTTTTAAAAAAAGGGATGGAGGAAAAGGAAAGGGATGAAGAAGAAAAATTGTGCCTCTTACTACCTGAGCTAAGAGAAGGGTTAAGCTAGATGCAGTCATGTACTTGTATCTGCGTGTTAGTAGGAGTCCTGTTTCTCACAAATGCTGATGTAAATGTCTCTTGAGCTAGTACTAGAACTAATCAGCTTTTTCTCCATTAGGCTTTAAAAACAGTTTTGGCAACAGTAACTAAGACAACATGTTTAAAGGAGAACCTCTATTAAATGGAAAGACGCCTGTAGGCATATTTGACTAGTTACATCTGTATTCTGTCTTTAAATGTTGATGCATTGAATAGCTGCTTATATAACGTTAAAAATACGAGGATGCCATAGAATTTGTTTTAAAGCTGGAGATAAATTTCCTTCAAGTACCAAAGGCAATAAATAGTGGAGGAAAATATATTGGGATTCTTCCTCCAAATCTTAAAAGAGAAAATTGTGCATTGGTATTTTCACTGCCACTTGCAGAGCTTCTGAATCCACTGTGTATGTGAAACTTCTTGAACATCATCTGTTTATGCGGGCTTGGCTACACTTACATTTTATAGTGCTCTAACTTGCTGGCTTAGGGGTGTGAACAATCACCCCCCTGAGTGCAGCGAGTCAGAGCGCTTTAAAACTCTAAAAGCTTTAAAGCTTTAAAACAGGCTCCGAGTGCTGGGAGCTGCGCTTGGAGCTAATCCCCTCGTGGAGGTGGATTACCAGGAGCGCTGGGATAGCTCTCTCCCAGCGCTCGCGCACGACCACACTCGTACTTCAAAGCACTGCTGTGGGAACACTCCTGCAACAGCACTTTGAAGTTTCCAGTGTAGCCATGCCCTGGGGTGGGTCAGTCACAATCTAGTTTAGATTTTGGTAATGTGCTGAATACACCCCAGGCCCTTTGTAGTTTCTTTAAGAGTCACTTCTGATTAGAATCCTCATCTGAAGATGCCTTTTCCTTGTGCAGTATTCACTTCCACACCTACCAGTGGATCTCTCAAATATTAGGGCTACCTTTTTTGATGTCACAGTAATGTGGATTTCTTCCTCACAGTTTTTTCAGATAAACAAAGATTCCATTAACATTAATTGAAAGTCCCAGAATATTTTGATTCACCCATTAGTTTATTTACACTGATCATTTAAGTCTTATGTGACCAAGAGAATAACTACATCCTTTTGGGTTGCAGCTCCTAGAAAAGCTGACATTCTACAGAAATGTTGGCCTGCCACGTAGGCACATAATAAAAAGTGAAAATCTGACAGCTGTGTGGCTAAGAGTAGTGGAATTGACACAAGCACGTTGAAAATTCATGCAACAGGGACATTGTATCAAAACAAATTCAGGAGTGAGGCACAAGGAGTCCCGTTTTCCCCATGCTTGTTTGTTTTTTTTTAATTGTTCTTTAATCTTCATTTCCGTGTTAGGGTATTACTCTCCTGAAGTGAACAAGTTATAGGAGTACGAAACAGTTCCCCAAAAGATTTTTGGGTAAAATGATGAACTTTTGAAGTAACTATTAAAGGGAGAAGGCAGCACGAAGATGAATAGTTTGAGAAATAGCCATAACACCTCTTCTGTAAGCAACGTTAAATGTGGTACTGCAGAAGGAGAAAAAATGCTCACCTACAATACATTTGAGAGGGAGCCCAAGCATGGAAAAACTAATCTCTTACCTTCACCCAACCCTTCAATTTGCACAACATCTTCATTATCCTTCTTCAGTCTCCCCAAAACAGCTGTTATCCTTCCCTATCCTCCTTGATTCCAGAACCTATTTATTTTTCCAGTATCGTCAAACATATCTGCTTTTTGTTGCATTGGGCTTTGAGTGATTCTTCCATTGTAATTTACAGAAGCAAGGTTTTCTGGGTACATTTAATGCAGTTTTGGTGGGTAGGGAGAGGATGGCTTATTTAAAGCACTAGGCCATGAAGGAGTGGTGATGGTGACAAACTTTTTCAGTTTAATTCTCCATACTGGAAAAATCCCTTATGAGTGGAAGATGAACACATTGGTCCCTATCCTTAAATGTAAAGTAGGTGTTCAAGAACATAGTAATTACTGACCATCAAGTTGATTAGCCTCGTGATAATATGGCTGGAAAAATTTTCGAGAAAAGACTTTGGGAGGAGCTGAAGCCTCAACTAATGTGAGTTTATGCCAAGAGGGTCAACATGGATGCAGGGTTTGGAGCCTGATTATTTGATGAGGAATATGGGGAGAAATATGAGGAATTGTGCTTAGTGTTCGTGAATTTAAAGAAGGCTTATAACAGAGTTTGTAGAGAATCCTTATGGTGGTGCCTGCAGTTGCACAGTCTGCTGAAGACATGTGTTCAGAGTATCATGGACACTTCTGAGAGCAGCATAACAGTAGTGAAAAGCGACTGTGGCTACAGTGAGTAATTCACTTTGAGGGTAACTGCATCAAGGATCTGCTTGGAGACCATTCGTATTTATGATTGTAATGGACACCTTGATGCAAGAGATTAGGGGAGAGGCTCCATGGAAACATTCTTTTTGCCAATGGCATCATGTTGTGCCATGGAGATTAATACGAACTGGAAAGGGCCCTAGAACTGTTAATTAGTCTGTGCAATAATTTAAATATCTAAGCCATGATGGGAATGTGGATGCAGATGTTAGGAGCTGCATGAAGAGTGCTTTGTGTAGATGGAGAAAGTTGACAGGAATTCTGTGCAATAAGAATGTGCCAAGTAAACTAAAGAATGAAGGGTATAAGATCATGACTAGGCTAGCCATAATGTATGGGTCAGAATGCTGGCCACTGAGGGAGAAAGAAGAACTACTACTTCATGCTTCTGAGATGAGCATGCTAAAGTTGACGCTGGGTAAAATGAGATGTACCTTTTCATTACTTAGTCTAAGCCAGGATGCAGGTAACCCCTATCACAAAAAAGCTGAGGGAGTATCGAGTCAGATGGCTGGGTCATGTGGTGTTGAGATATCGGAGGTGTTGGCCAGAGCGTACAAGAGCTAGTAGTGAAGGGACAACTACCACGAGGAAGACCTAGAAAAATGTGGTTGGAGATGCTGAAGGAGGACGTGAAGCTTGGAAGACACATAAGACAAGAACACTTGGAGATGAACAGGACAATGCGAAGTCAAAGTCAGCAGAGGATGGATAATAAACTATTTCAAGAGCATTGAGGGTACTACAGGCAAGCATTAGAAAATATGCATAGTCAAGCAATAGAAAAAAGACTTAAAACTCCTGTGCACTGCTGGGGCAAATCGAAATCAGATTCACAAATAAATTGTCTTGCCCTTCTTCTTTTTTTTCTTCTCTGCACCTTTTGAAACTATCATCAGCAGCTAGTTTGCAAATACAAGTTTCCCACTTTAATGAGTAATTTCCAAAAATAATTGTTCAAGTCAGCATCTATTTTCAATAACAGTTCAATATTTGACATCTTACAATAGACTGTATAATAGATTTATAGGTTGTCAGAAACTAGGGTTGCCAGTTTGGTTGGACAGATTCCTGGAGGTTTCATCACATGACATAACCTTCAGTTAAAGATTAATAAGGCTAAGATTTAGGCACGACTGTTTTTTAGTAAAAGTCATGGACAGGTCTCGGGCAAGAAACAAAAATTCACGTCCCATGACCTGTCTATGACTTTTACTATAAACACCCCTGAGTCAATCTTAGCTGCCCCAGCCCTGCTGGGGTGGGGTGGGGATGACCCTTCCCCTTCCCCCCCCGGGGGGGCGCCGCTGCTCTAGTGGGGGTGGGGAGGGGCATGGCTGGCCCTGGGACTGCCTGAGCGGCTGGCTGAGGGGTGGCTCCAGCAGTGGCTGGCATGGCTGGCCCCGGGACTTCCTCGACCTCTGTGACAAACTCGCAGCCTTAAAGATTAATCTTTAATTCCTGGAGACTCCAGGACAATCCTGAAGGGCTAGCAATCCTGTCAGAAATAGAAATCTCTTTATTCTAAGTATGTGTTATGTAGAGTAACAGCTAGTATAAAATGAGTGAAAAATGATTTGGCTTTAAATAGCATCCTGTAACATAATTGCTGTTATAGTTTCTGAAGAGAAGAAAGAAATGTGCCTTTTTTGGACTCCACCAAAAAAGTTTAGGATTTTTCCAGGAGATCTTTTTACTTAATCAGTGTTGGCAATACATTGGTTTTGCTTGTTTTGCACCCTTATAAAATATGCTATATAATATGTATGTTCTACAACATAATGTGTACATACGCACTCACTGGAATTTACGTAAGAGTAGCCATACTGGGTCAGACCAATGGTCCAATCTTCTTGTCTTCTGACAGCGGCGAGTGCCAGATGCTTCAGATAACAAGGAGAAACAAAATAGTTTCCTTACAGGTGTCTTTAGAATCATTAGTAAAATATGCCTTTTACACATGGACTTATGCACCACAAACTTCCTGTGTGCCCTTGAGCTGGTAATTTAGGCTTGGACTTTTAAAGGTATTGAGGCACTCAGCATTGCAATGCCTAACTGATTTAAGAGTCTAAATCATTTTCAGTGCCTCAGTACCTTTAAAAACCTTATCCCTAGTCTCCCTCTGCCCATTACCTCGTCTGTAGAGAGACGATAATAGCATTACCCCATCTCATAAGGATGTTGTGAGGAGAAATGCATTAAAGGATGTGTGACACTCAGATACTATAGCCTTGAAGGCCGTATAAGTACTATAGATAGAATGATACTGTTTAAACCATTATTTCTCCGGAGACAAAGAGAGGGGTGCAATCTTAAGGTAAGGCTAGGAGAGTTAATTATGCATGTTGTTTGCCCCTGTTTTCTTCAATAGAGATAGAAAACATCTGGCTGGCATGAATGACTCTCCAATGCTGATACAATGATCAAACCTCGCAGTTCAGTAGTGTATGACAAAGAACCCCCTCCCTTCCAAAAAAAAGCCCCCCAAAATGGTCCTGAACAATGGCCATGCTGAAGAATTGAATTTTTCTGTGTATGTGGATTGGATTTATGTTAAGGATTTATATAAAAGATTTGTATTAAATAGTTAGAAAATGTAAAAGAAGTAAATAGTAATGTCAATTCTTATGATTGGGGTAGGAGCAAGGCAGTACATCTGAGGTGCAGTGTATGATAGATTTAGTATACATTAATGTAAAGATGACTATTAATTTAAGTGTTAGTTTGTAATTTAAAATTTCCCTGTGAGGTATGTCTTTCTGTTTATGCAAATACCTAGCTCTGACTGATATAAGTGTTAGGTCATACATGTGGAAAGGAAGAGATGAGTAAACATGCTGGTTTGGTCAAATGTTGTGTTTTTCTTTGCTCTTGCTCGCTCTCTCTTTTTTTTTTTTTTTTTTTTATTATTATTATCCCCTTTCAATTTACATAACATCCATGGAAATAATTGTGCATGCATTTTCTTAAGGCTAACATAAACATCTCCCTTCCTTTTTAACAAAAAATTCAAGCTGCGGAATATGTTGGCTACATGAAAACCCCTGTGAAATGAAAGTTATTTAGGTTGCAAAGTCAAACACTTGAAAGTTAGGAAATTCCAGATTTATGATTACCCATGCAAATTGTGTTCTGCTTCCATGTACATCTGTCTTGTGCTCTAAATGAGGCAAATGTTCTATGGAAAAAATTAGTATTGATCATGTAATTTAAAGACTGGATTATAATGAATACGTACAAGAGGCGGAATTAAGGTTATATGGGCCAACTGTACATTTGACATTAACTTTAGAGTGCTTGACTTTGCAACCTAAATTATTGTTTGTTTTATATAGCTTAATGTAATTTCATATGCTTTTTTAATATGAAAAAGATTTTAAAAAATTCACTATGTATAACTATTACAAGTTCCTTCTCAATCATATATCATCAGAAGGGTTTGAACCCCGAGCCTACAGTACTGAAGCACAAGTACTGTGATTTGACCTAGAGGATTTGCTACCTCCTCTGTCATTAAGAAAAGCATGTTATCCCAGAGGGGAAGATGGGTTTTTTGTATCCGGGGGAGTGGTTGTGGGGAATTTGGCTTTGTTCTCTTCCCACACCAAGAGTTTGAGGAGCTTCTACTCCATGTAATGTCCCTGGAATGAGGGCACTACTCTGGAGTCATAGACAGAGCTGGAGGGAAAGGCTGGCCTAGCTTCCTACCCACTCCTGCTACTGTTCTGGCAGCTCCCATGCATTCCTAGTGCAGTGGTGCTGGTGCTGCTTTGGTTGTGAGGTCAGTGTGACCCAATAGAATGTTCATGTTCAGTTATTGTTGGGCATGCTGCCAGTGGTGGTGTGTTTTGTTTTTTTTGTTTTTTTTTGAAGAACCCATGTGAGAGAATGGAAATAGCAGTTTTTCACCATTTATAACTCTGCCAGCCTGAATAGAATTTCATGGGACAAGCTTAAGAAACCTCTCCAGGTCGCAACTCAGTCTTAAAGTACATGATTTCTCTAATGCCACCATTGTTTGCAGCAAGTCCTTGGAAGTCAACATGGACAAAATAATGGCAGAATTAGAGCTTCTCATAAAATCATTGAAAAGTCTTTTATAATGGAAAGTGTTAAGCAACCTAAATACAGCGGTAGCTGTTAACTCCCTCTATTATGCCGCATGTCTGAAACAAATGTACTGTGGACATATATCAGCTTAGATGGAAATTAACTATTGTCTGTAGGTAATATCTGAAATGGAAAAACATGTCAAAGGAAAACATATCTATGTCCAGTGCAAAAAAATTCTTAACCTATTTGTACTTTAAATTGCAGATATAATACTTCTATTTAAATTTAAAAAAGTGTGATCTGTATGTTGTAATACTCTCTTGACGTTTCTCACTTGCAGATAATTTACACATTGTTTATGCAATGTAAACATTTGTATTAGTTTGTGAAGATTGTTAAACTAACTGGTTCAGGTAAAATGACTTGAGTTTTTAAAGTGATATGCTGATTTAATATTTATTGCGTCAGTTGTAAATTTAAAATGAATTTTACGTTTCCCTTATCATGTTCGGTGATATTATTTAAAGGGTTGTTGTAATGAACAAAGTGATTGTTAGTATAACCAGTTATTTTTTTTTTTGGATAATGTCAAAAATAAAAATGAAACTGAGATTGAGTAGGAAAATATTCATAAAATGGTTGTTAAACTAGTGTTAAAGATAGAAGGAGGAGTGATTTGGTTGTTTGTTTTGATAAGACTTTAACTTATCTTTCATTTTATGGCAGAGATAATGCCCTTATCTGTTTTCATCTAATACTGATGAATACGTACAATTTATGAATGTAGTGGGGAAGAAGATATGAAATATAGCAATGTGAAAATATGCCTATTGAAAACATGGGTCCATAGTGTGTGTCTGTTTCTCTTCTCCATTATTTCTTGTTTTCTGTGAAGAACCGTTTTCCTTACTCACAAAGAATTGGATTTTTGAAAATGCCTTGGGAGTACAAGTCCTATTGATTGTCATTTGCACTTGTGCTCCAAAGATGCTTAGGCACTTCTGTAATTCCTACCCTGTAAATGAACCAGACTTAATGCTCTTTATCTCAACATTCATGTTTTGTTTTTGTTTGCTTTTTGTTTTTTAAAATGATGCGTGGTTTTTTTCAAACTATCAAAAATCCTCAGTGGTGAATTCCAAATGTGGGAGCCATGGGTTTAAAGCCTCAAATGTTTTTCATTCCCAGAAACAGTCCTCGTATACTCAGTGGTGGATTATGCAGCTATAATGAAGGGAGACCTTCTGTTGATGGTTACCAGAGTGAACCTGTACTAACTGAGCCAATTGTCTGACTTGTTCTAGTTGTTTGTCTTTGGTCACATACCATCTCTGTTCATCTGGGTAGGCTACGGTGGTTTTAAAAAAAAAAATCCAAGTAACTGTGGAATATTCAGGAATCCTGCAAAGCCAATAAGGGAGGCAACCTCAGTGGGGCATAAGTTTCCTCCATGTAACAGATGCATTGTTTTAATTGGGGCCCCTAAAATTTTACGCAGCAGGCAAATGGACATGTTTATGCTTGGAAGCAGAAATAATGGGATTTCTTCAAGTGACTATGTGGTGGTAAGAGGCACTTTTCCTGTGAATTATTTCTGACTTGAACTAGAACAATAATTTAAATAATGACTCTTCCCAAAGTTTTTGGGGTCATGAGAAACAAAAAATCTTTTTAAACCATAGTCAGTAAAAGAAGGGGTCTAATTTAAAAGGAAAAAGGGCCAAGACTGATCATTCTAAAGATTATTCTGGGGGAGGATGAGGGAAGCTGAAATGTTTTAAGGCTTTTTCTTAAAGTGGGGAAAGAAAGGACAAAATAAAAATGGATTGCCGGGGTGGGGGGGGGTGGGGGCTGGGGGGTGGAAGGAGAACAGGTTTAACACAGCAGAAATATTGCTGCCTTAAAATTATAGTTACAATAGTGGAAACTCAAAGTGAGTTGGATGAGAGTCCAGATATTCATCAGTACACACCTCCAATAATAAAATTTGTATGTAGCCATGGCCAATACCAGTAAATTCTGAGAATCAGTATTGCTGAGAGAAAGACAGTCTACCACTTCATAGAACACGTCTACGCTGCAATTAAAAAACCCGTGGCTGGTCCACACCAGCTGACTTGGTCTTGAGCTAAGGGGCTTTTTAATTGGGGTGTAGATGTCCTGTAGGGCTGGAGCTCAGGCTCTAGGACCCTGTGCAGTGGGAAGGTCCCACAGCTCGGACCTTAGCCTGAGCCAGAATGTCTACACTTCAGTTAAATAGCCCCTTAGCCTGTGCCCTGCGAGCCTGAGTCATCTGACATGGGTGTCTAATTGCTTGTTAGGATTGGTCATGGAGCAAATCATGGTATTCTTCCTGTCACTCACTGGCTGAACGAGTCCCATGTGATCAAGCAGGCCTGCTCAGCTCAGCTGGAATTGTTTTCACCTGGTCTCTCAGAGAGAAGGTCTGCATTTCAGTTAAATTGTCCTCCCTTACTGGGAAGTATGGGAAGGGAAAAGTTTTTTCTTAGATCCTGTATCTGCCTGATTCTGGCAAGCATTGGCCTACTATATTTGTCATCTGCCGTAATTACTTTGAGAGCTGTTGTTTCTATATTTTATTTCTCCTGATGTCCGTATATCCCAGTTTTACAATGGGATTTTTGTTTCACTGAGTTCCCTTATGCTATCAGCCTGAGGGCTCTGGTTCACTATTCCTGGATATAGGTTTACATTTGTTAATTTCCATAATTAGGGGAAAGTTTCTGAACCTTTGCAGACTCCTTATTTAATAGTCTGCCTGAAATACCTACTTCCCATTTTTACAAGGGGTAACATGTTTTACCATTGATCTTGATCACACTAGGGAATTCTTGCAAAAAATTCCCACTGGGGCTACTATGGGGCCAGTTCTACTGGTGGTAGCAAAAGTGTGAGCCCTTCTGTAGATAGAGATATAGCAGCTTTTTTCCAGCCTTTTTATTACCATGTCAATTAAACCTACTGCTGCTTAATTAACCTGGTGGGAAAAATGGTGGAAGCTTCTGGAGCCTTGTCTGTACTAACACTCCCACCAGTGCAACTGCAACAGTAATAACGCCCGTAGGAATTGTTTGCCAAAATTCCCTAGGGTAGACATAGCCGTTGCTAGCCGAATCTTCTCTTGTTGCATCAGAACTAAGCCTACTGTGTGGTGTTCCTCGATGGAGGCCTGTACTTCTAGGCTAGTAATACCCTCTGGAATACCCACAGTTCTTTGAAAACTGCTTTACTATTTGATGTTAGCCTTCTCTCCTGGCATATTATGTTGGCGTCAGCTTCAGTCGTTCACTGTATCATGAAATGGTTATCGCCAGTAGCAGTACCAGCTCCAGCCATAGATGAAAAAGATACATCAAGTGGCCATAGCTGGATGGAGAGGGTCGGGATTGTGTAGCTTGTTTAGAAATGGTCACTTTACAGCTAGACATTTCCACCTGAAAACTTCTGAGAGCTGCTTCCCTGAAATTTACTTTTTATTTGTCAGATTTGACCAGGATGAAGCATTGATTAGGGAGAAATGTATAACTATCAGAGACTGTGGAGAAGGCTTAGCACCGGTATAGCAGCGGCTTCCAGTTCTGGAGAGAATTCTTTGCCAAATTTTTGAAATCACTAGGAAGCCAAAATTGTGGCTATGAGACAATGTAATGGGAAGGAGAAGAGCAAGAACAGCAGGTTTATATGCACACTGGTAAAAAGGGGAACAAAATGTTTTGGATCCAGGTGCAGGAGACAAACTCTTTGCTCTATGGTAGCTGTGAATGAGGATCTCCCACTTTAACATCCTGTTTCCCATTAATTACAGCATAACATGAAGTACTCTGTTCTGTATTCAGTGCTGGACTGAGGGCAGAGGCCTGGTCTACACTAGATCGGTCAACCCAGCTACATCACTCAGGGGTGGGAGAATTTGCATCCCTCAGAGATGTAGTTAAACTGACCTAAGTCCTGTTGCCCTGAGGGGATGGATTTACTACAGCGATGGAAAACCCCTTCCATTGCAGTAGCAAGTGTCTACAATACAGTTGGGTAGCTGCAGTGCTGCTCCTATACCACTGTAGCATTTGTTGGGTGGGCATACCCAGAGAGGTCACAAGGAGTGGTAAGGAAAATGGTAGTGATTATGCTTATCTTGTGCTGTTCCCAATCATCCAAGGAGAGAGAGACTGAGTACAGCCATATCCCCATTGAGCATCAGTAACACCAACTATGAGTGGTACAACTGGCAGAATTTTTTAAAAACAAATCTCCTTGTCATTGAGGCAGAGTGGTTTTAGTTTTGTAGATGGTGCCGTGTCACACCTGCAGTTTATTGCAGGATCCAGGACATTGGGCAGCATGAGGTTGGGGATAGGTACCCATTCGTTATACGAGCTATAGCAGAGAGCCACCTCATCCAAGTCAACTGTTGGAACAAGTACTCTGTTGCTCAGAAGTAGGCAGAACTGAAGCAGCATGACCTATCCCTGCGTTATGTGGGAAGGAGTGGCAGCATTTATGAATGTACAAAGAAGTAGATGTTTCTTGTGCAAACACACAATTTTACCTCTTACAGACTTACATCTTCTGATTCACACGTCAACTGGTCTGATAATGTTTTCGAAATGCTGCATGAACTGGAAATATTTGCAGAACTTATAAAGAGTACCTCTTGTGTTGTCAGTACTGTGGGAACTGCAAAACAAACCAGTTTTGTCACCAAGTTTGCAAATGAATCACTGGCATTATACCTTGAGAACTGGATGTCTTGTATTTACTTTGTATACATGCAGTTTCCCTCTTGCTGTTAGTATTCTGTGCTGTGGATATGGAATATTTATTTATTTATTAAGCAGAATACTTATGATTAATATGGAAAGTTACGCCAGGAGGAAAACACAATGGAACAGTTGATAAACCAGTCAGTATTCTGAGAGGACAACTTCTGTTCATGGTACTGAGAACATTTCAGAGCTGTGAGAAGTTGTGAATGTTGATTGGAGAAGAACTAATGATTTATAAAAATCAGGACTCTCCTCAGTCCTAATATATGCGATTCCTGAATTTGTTTGTTGGAGATGCACAGTAGAAAACAATATGAGATTAGTTAAATAATTGTATTTACAAAAGTAGTTTTTATGAGTGTTTATGGGTGGGAAGTGCAGACCATAAAGCTCAGTGACTTTTTTTTTTTAATGTTTTTGTGTAGTTTGCTTCAATGAGGGCATCTTTGATTTTATAGTATTTTTTTAAAATTGAATCATTTATAGTAACATATGTTTCATTCAGTTATGTATAATTACTACTTTTCAAGTTTATTTGTTCAAAAGAGTACGTAAGTATTTGTCTAAACTTGGAAATTTAGTTTGGATTAAAGTAGAGTCCAAATTAAAAGTGCAGTAGCTATTCCTGAATAATTCCATGTGTCGCTACACTTACTCCAGAATAAGAATATCCATACATGGAGTTATTCAGGAATAGCTGTTGAATAACTCCATGTGTAGACAAGCCTTGCATATCCATCTAATTTTTCTTCTTAAAGAACTTAAGAACATCCATACTGGATCGGCCCGAAGGTCCATCTAGCTCAGTATCCTATCTTCCGACAACGGCCAATGCCAGGTGCTCCAGAGGGAATGAACAGGTAATCATCAAGCGATCCATTCCCTGTCGCCCAAACCAAGCTTCTGGCAAACAGAGACTAGGTACACCCCCCTGCTTGTTCTCGCTAATAGCCATTGATGGATCTATCCTCCATGAACTTATCTAATTCTTTTTTGAACCCTGTTATAGTCTTGACCTTCACAACATCCTCTGACAAAGAATTCCACATGTTGACTATGCGTTGTGTGAAAAAATACTTCCTTTTGTTTGTTTTAAACCTGCTGCCTATTAAATACATTTGGTGACGCCTAGCTCTTGTGTTAAGAGAAGAAGTAAATAACACTTCCTTATTTACTTTCTCCACAGCAGTCATGATTTTATAGACCTCTATCATATTACTCCCCTTAGTCATCTCTTTCCCAAGCTGAAAAGTCAGTCTTATTAATCTCTCTTCATATGACAGGTGTTTCATACCCTAGTCATTTTTGTTGCCCTTTTCTGAACCTTTTCCAGTTCCAATATATCTTTTTTGAGCTGGGGCCACCACATCTGCACATAGTATTCAAGATGTGGGTGTACCATGGATTTATATAAAGGCAATAAGTTATTTTCCGTCTTCTTCTCTGTCCCTTTCTTAATGGTTGCCAACATTGTTTTCTTTTTTTGACTGCCGCTTCATACTGAGTGGATGTTTTGGAGTCATTGTGGATAGCTCTCTCGAGCTCTTTCTTGAGTGGTAACAACTAATTTAGACCCATCATTTTTTGTGTGTACTTGGGATTATGTTTTCCAATGTGCATTACTTTGCATTTATCATAATCTGAATTTCATCTTCGAAGCCACACTTGAGACTGAATGCTTTTACCCTTTTTGTTGTTAGAAGTACATAAGATTACTATAAGATCAAGTGGGTAAAGAAAAAACAAATTGTGTACTCTGTATGTAGTCGCTTCTGGGTAGTTGGTTGACTTGTTCAGAGTGGTTCTGTCACACAGCATTAGGGGAAGGATTTTTTTAAAGAGGAAACGTGATGGTAAAACCACTGACACTGGCAAGAGAGTTAAGAGTAAGGGTCTTACCAAATTAAAGGGCAAAAATCTTCATTAAAGCAAATTTAAATTTCCTGATGATAGCTGGTGCCTTTCCAAAACATCGAGATCAGCAAAACTCAAACTTCAGGAAACCAGGAAATACAGAGTTGAGGTACATGCACACACATAACCTTAACTCTGTCCCTGTGGAGCTTGCAGAAGCCACTGCAAGCTATCTGCGTTGACTGCAGTCTTCGGTTGTGAGTTGTAGCTGTTTTTTGAATGGCTTGAGTTATGACAACGCCAGGTTGGTAGATGCGTGTTTGTGAGATGAGGAGCGTCACAGAGCTGTAATTGTGAGATGAGATGAGGAGATCAGGGTCTGTGTGTACCCCACGTGTGTAAGGAAAGGAAAGGAGAACATGACTACCTTCAGGAGCTAGTCTGCATCATTTTATTTCAAAATGTTACAGGTTGTCTCAATAGCAAGACACTGGGGGGTGTTTCTTGCCATGGATATTGTCAGTAGTGAGTGCGGAGGTGAGAACGGTCTGTGAATTTCACGATGGATAAGAGACCACATAGGTTTAGGTCGGGGCAGGCAAACTTTTTGGCCTGAGGAGGCTGCATCGGGTTTCCAAAATTGTATGGAGGGCCGGTTAGGGGAGGCTGTGCCTCCCCAAACAGTCAGACATGGCTCGGCCCCCCACCCCCGAGGACCTCTGCCCCATCCACCCCACCCCTAGCTCCTTGTCCCCTGACTGGGCCCCCCCCCTTCCTGACTGCCCCCTGGGACCTCTGCCCCCATTCAACCCCCCTGTTCCCTGCCCTCTGACCACCCCAACCCCTATCCGCTGCCCCTGGAGCACTGGTAGCTGGCGGCGCTACAGCCGTGCTGCCCAGAGCACCGGGACAGGCAGCCGCGCCGCCCGCCTGCCACACCACTGTGCACCAGAGAGCACCAGGTCAGGCATCATGCAGATGCGCTGGCGGCAGGAGCTCGTAGCCCCGCCGCCCAGAGCATTGCACCAGCAGCGCAGTGATCTGAGGCTGCAGGAACAGCCGGGGAGGGACTGGGGGTGAGGCTCCTGGGCCAGAAGCTCAGCGGCTGGGCAGGAGGGTCCCGTGGGCCGGATCTGGCCCGTGGGCCATAGCTGTCACCAGGAAGCCTTATCTGTGGTGTTAAAGCTTTTTGCCATTTAATCTCCTAGGGTGTTTTTGTTTATACATTTAAAAAAAACAAAAAAACAAAAACAACCTTGTTGGCAGGAGTTAGGAGTCGTCATAGTAGTTATAGGTCAAATAGACTATCCATCCTGGCCCTACACCCTTCTGCTTCTTGTTGCCCAGTACCATCAACCAGCCTTTCCCTTCCAGTCTGGCCACCCTCTCAGCCAGCCCCCACCATGCTGTTTTATCCACACACACACACACACACAGGCAGGGGAGGCTTGTCCCTGGTGTATGTACGTGGCAGTGTACCCAGGTTTCTGACAAACTTAGCCTTGGAATCTGGCTTTCCCCTTATGGATAAGAGAGCATCAAAAAGCTCTTTTAAGAGTCATCTCCGTTTTCTGAAAAGGAACTGGATTCTGTGTGCTTCTTGGCCTTACTGGATTTCCGCTCAGATCACTCACTCCCCACTGTCCCCCTATTCCTTTGGTAGATGGCGCACCCAGCCCTGCATATCCATCTGCAGCATAGGAGGCTATGAGAGGTGTGAAATGGCCCATTCATCTCAATGAGGTGCTCTTAGCTGAAAGGATACCCAGGGGAGATTAATACAGCCTGAAAGAATAGCTGTGAGATATGTGAACTGCTCTGTTCATGTCACTGGGTGTTCCCAGGCCCCCTCCCCACTACTAGAGAGTATTAAGCATGCCCATTCTCAGCTCCTCACAACAGTGTTTTTGCTTCATCCTTTGAGCATGCCTGTTCTTAGCGCTCCATCCAGAGGGGTCCTCAGGCTTCCCCAGATAGTGGCCTACATTGGGGTGGCTAGGGTGATGGGCTCAGAGCCCCTTAGAGGTATAAGGCACCTAAGAGCTTCAGCTCACATGGGTGTGGGGCTCAGACACCCCCACTATTGCAAGCCTCTCCCAGAACCAGGCTTACATAGTGGGGAGTGAAGGAGGGATTGACACTCTCCACCCAGAGGGCAGGGACCCCTATATTCCAGCTCACACTGGTGGGGTACGCAGGGACACACACTATGGTGCTGACAGGCACCCCTATTCTTTTCCAGTCCCTACCACTCACCCCCGTGTCCCCTTCCCACCAGTGTCTTTTCCCCCTAAGCTGAGTCCCCCAGCCCCTCTCACCGCCTCTGCCACCTATCCACATTTATCTCCCTCACCTGATGCATTCTCACCCCTATTCCCTCAACTCCTCCACCTGCTAAAATGCCCCTTCCTGGCAGCAAGCATTCACATGTCTGATTTTTATTTGTTACGTTAGTGGGATTACTTTCCCTCAAAACCAACAGAGAGATTTTAGCAACGTGCCTTCCAACCTTTTCCAGATTTTCAGCCCACGGTGGGACTCAAAACTCACACTGGCTGGATGGGCTAAGTTCAAAGGACTACTGTTTAGCCCATTGAGCTGGCCAACTGATGTAAAACTTTATAGATTAAAAATGCTGTTAACTCTCTGTCTCCATGCTCAGTGTAAGTCATTAGGTGTGTGAGCCTTAGCGCCCCTAAGTGCAGAAGCAACCCTTTTTTTTTCTTTTTCTTTTTCAAACTATATTTTAATTTGATATTCTCCAAAGGTCTGGTGCAGAGGCGATGCTTGGGGGGAGGAGGGGCGGTACTCAAGGTCATGTGCCCCCTAGATTTCTGCCAGGGTTTGTCGGCCCTGCTCGGTCACATTGTGCGGCCGGGGCCCTGCTCCCTGCTTGGCAGCTAGGAGGGAGGAGCAACAGCTGGAAGCTGCAGGGAGGAGCTGCTGCTTTCCAAGAGGGGAGACTGAGAGTAAAGGGGGGGCCCTGCCTGGAAAGGGCGTGGCTCAAGCTGTTCCGGGGCTGGCCAAACCTTTACACCTGCAGCACTGTAAGTGTAGACAAGCCCTGTGTCAACTTTATGGCTATGTCTATACTGTGGACCTTACAGTGGCATAGACAAAGCCTAAGAAAAGCTATGTTTTTCAGCAAAAAGAAAAGGAGTACTTCTGGCACCTTAGAGACTCACCAATTTATTTGAGCATAAGCTTTTCTGAGCTACAGCATCCGATGAAGTGAGCTGTAGCTCACGAAAGCTTATGCTCAAATAAATTGGTTAGTCTCTGAGGTGCCACAAGTCCTCCTTTTCTTTTTGCGAACACAGACTAACACGGCTGTTGCTCTGAAACCTATGTTTTTCAGGAGCTGTATCTCAGGAACCCGTTGTTCAAGCTGGATCACTGACTATATCTTGCACCCCCATGATGAGGCATACCAAATTTCAAGGCAATCCAATTAACCATATGGATTTTAAAGCACTTAGAATAGTCAAGGTTTAAACTGAAAGCTTGTCTGAAGCTTAACTTTAGCAGAGCTGCTGCTCTGCTGTACTACTACTTGTCTTTTAATTTACTTGATTTCATGTTGAATGTGTCCCTTTAAAATTTTGTCTTAGTTTGCAGAAGTTGAGATAAATGTGATTTTTTTGTGTGTGTGCTTTTATTAATCCTCTGGATTACATGGAGATAGCATAGTTTTAGCACCTTCACGCTGTTTTCAGGTTTTTTTTTTTGGTTTTTTTGTAATGTTGCTTTACACTCTGTTTGTTTGTTTTTAGAAAGAGCAGAGGAAATAGTTTTTCTGTAGATGCATGCTGTGCTTTTCAGCATAGTGAGTTCTTTGAAACATAGGGCCCAATGTTGCAAGTATTCTGCATGCAGAAGCCCTACTGACTTCAAAGAGAGTTCAGTGCTTGGAGTGCTTCCAGGTTTCAGGTCTTTAGAGGTGTATCCAGGGGCGGCTCTACCAATTTTGCCGCCCCAAGCAGTTGCCACCAAATTGCCGCCACTGCATCCGGAAGAGCGGCAGAGCTGCTGCCGAATTGCCACCGTGGGACACGGACTTCCACCCCATTCTGAATGCCGACCAAGCACCTGCTTGGAAAGCTGGTGCCTGGAGCTGGCCCTGAAGGCATGGACTTTGCCACAGAACCTACCCTTTCTCCCAAAATTGTGTTCCCAAATCTAAGCTTTCATTACAAATTGCTTCTTTATCATCCTGAAGGACACATTTAGAAGGTTAACAGCGTGTAATCTTAATGTAGTGTTGTCTGTCTGAGGCCTTGTCTACACTGCCACTTTACAGCTGCTGCCACTTTCTTGCTCGGGGTGTGAAGTCAATGGGAATCTTTCCGCTGACCTCCATGAACTTTGGATCAAGCCTAAGTGTGAAGAAAAGAAGTGATATGTGTCCTTCCCTGTGCCAGTAGCTTTAGTAGTCTCCTACATGCTCAAAACCCAAACCGCTTTTCCAGGAGCAAAATTATTCAACTATCTCCCATGCTGCTGCCTAAACTCCAGAGTTTGGGAGCTATGGGGAAGGGGCAGAGGATTAATATATGTATACACTTTAAGGCCAGAAAGCCCTGTTAGAAATTCTAGTCTGACCTCAAAGGAGCCTCAGATTTGGGGTGTTGGGAGAGTGACATTGGATGAAGAGCCCTCATGGGAGACTGGGACTGGCTGAGTAATGAGATTGGCAACCAGTGGGGTGGGAGGGAGGAAGACACATCTGACAAGGAACCAGGGTGTGTGGGTGTGGGACGGGGGGAGGGGCAGGGAGAACTGGGACTTTTTGGACAAAGAAACCGAGACAAAGCCACGCAAGGAGCCCATGGAGGAGACTGGGAATGGGAGTCAGTGAGACAGGGAATGTGGGGGGTGGGGTGAGAGAGACATTGGATGAGGAATCAGGAAGGGGTAGCTGAGATGGAATGAGCAAGGCAACTGGGGATAAGGAACTGAGGTAGGGGCAGGGAACTTGGAATGTCTGGACAAGGAGACTGGGGATAAGGAGCAGAAGATCTGGGGGAGGGGCCTGGGAGCAGGGATGGGGGAAGTCTGGGAGTGGAAAAGTAGTGGGGCAGAGGGGATCAAGCCGGGGTGGAGGGAGCAGAAAGTCTATGCTTACTAAAAGCATGCTTCCCTCAGAGCCTGGAATGGAATCCATGGTTTCAGAGTCTTACCATTCACCTGTTGTAAGTAAATGTCTGTGAAACCCAATGACAAACTATCTCATTTCACGCTAGTTCTGGTCTGTATATAGAATTTGTTAGTCTCTAAGGTGCCACAAGTACTCCTTTTAGCCTACTACTGCTATCAATTACTCTGTTAGTTCAAGTGGCAGAGGTCTGAGCAGTGGACTAAAGGTAGCAATTCTGCTTATGGCCCATGTGGATGTCGCTATGATCCCATGTGATGGAGTTTGTTTTATTTCGGTTTCAGGGGTCCTGTGGAAAAAGTAGCAGTGAGCATGTAATTAAAACTATAGCATGGTGCATGTACACAGTGGCGTTGAATTAGGGTTCTAGAGGCAACCTTAAATCTGGCATTTCCTAACTTTTGAGTGCTTCACTTAGCAACCTTAATAATGTTCTTTTAACTTAATTTTGTGTGCGTGTCACTGTAGATTTATTTATTTAGTATGTCTTTTCAGTAGTTTGCCCTGTACGGCTAGTTGCTTAGAACTATACTAAGGAAATTTTGCAAGCACGATTCTTCTATCTTCCAAACTAAAAATATTGCCTTTCAAAAGGTGTGAAGACAACACCAATAAGCAACTCAGCAAGCTTGAATTTTCTTTCAGTAGAGGAGGTTCATTATTAGCATGGTAGATTTGTAGTTTATAACTTGGCATATGTGAATCTGAAACAAAGATAGCTATCTAATTTTGTATGTGACCTGTATCACCATAGTATCTAAGTATCTACCGACACTGCTGGATACCAGTTTTTCCTCTAGTTTGTTGAGACCATAATTTTAGCTTTATACTCACTTTCTGTCCCCAGCTCCATTTTGCTTTTGCACTTTTCTAAAGAGGTAAAATTACCATTGTCAGCTTTAAAGTTTCTGATGTATCAAAAGTTCAATAAAAGATAGTGTTTTGGAATCACATGAAAAGTAGTGAGCGGAGCATATTTTGCAAGCATCCATTTTGCATACAGAAATTAAATGTGTAGGGAGAGCCGCACACTTGCATATGTTGTTTGCATTTTTGGAGGGTTTTTGGTTTTTTAAAAAGTTTTTAGCTATATATAACTGAAGATGGACACTGTCACCAACAAAAAGCAATAGTGCACACAAACTGCTTGATAATTCCAAACTGTTTTTCTGCTCCTTTCATGTCTGCAAACTGCTAAATGCTATCCTTCCTGGTAGCTAAGCAGCATTCTCGGGCGTGATTTTTAACTTCCTCTTATGCCTGTGTTACAGACTAAACAGATGCTTTTTTCTAGCTGAATATAGTGGTTAACAAGCTATAGATTACAACTCACAAAATGCCTAAAGTAGAACATTTATTGTATAAAAAAATATGGGAGCCACTGAAAAAGGAGATGTGGGGAGTGTGTGTGTGTGTGTGTGTGTGTACAGATTCATCCAGATATGAGAAAAGCTGGGGAAAGTTCAAGGGCCCAGTATGTTTTCCTTCTGATTTTTTTTTGAACCACACCCTTTATTTCTTTATTGATTTTCATTACTAGTGTTGTGGGTCAAAGGCCATCTCTTTTATGTGTTTGTGTACTGTGTAGCATAACGGTGTCCTGTTATACGACTAGAGCCACTGGGCACTTCCATTACACAAGTAATTAATGATAATTAATTCTCCCCCCCCACCCGCCCCTTCCATGCTCAGAAGGTAAAGTTAGGTGATTGTCTCTTCCTAGAATGGCATTGTTGCTATTCAGAAGGAATAGTGGTTCGTTGTACATAGTAGATGACAAGTTACCATATAGCATGGTATGGTTCCTATAATAAGAGACTGAGGGTAGAGCTCTCCAGTCTATTACTTTGCTCTGCAGGAGGAGCACAAAGTAGCTGGTGAATTCCCCACTGTGCAGGGAAACTCTGCTGCAGTACAGCTGGAGAAAACCCCTCCTACACCAGCGGCTGCCTCTCCCTCCCACGAGAAGGGGAAGGAAGCAGATGTAGTGGGGAAGGATGGGCAGGTGAGGTGGTGTGGTGAAACAGAGAAGAGTTAGGCCCAGTCTTCTACTGACATTAGGCTCCTCCCCCTTGCAGCCCTACATGCACCAAGTTTGGGTAGCTCTGACTCAGGGAACCACAAGTGACAGCTTGGACCTTGAGCGGATCACTGTGGACTACGTGGCTCTGGGAAGAAGGATAAAGGAGTTTGAGGCGCAAGTGCTATTTTCGTCCATCCTCCCCGTAGAAGGAAAAGGCCTGGGTAGAGACATGGGATGGTGTTCCAAGAAGGAGTGCTAGGCAGAGACGGGCTCCACCTAACGAAGAGAGGGAAGAGCATCTTTTCGCAAGCAGGCTGGCTAACCTAGTGAGGAGGGCTTTAAACTAGGTTCACCAGGGGAAGGAGACCAAAGCCCTGAGGTAAGTGGGGATGTGGGATACCGGGAGGAAGCACGAGCAGGAGAATGCGAAAGGGGAGGGCTCCTGCCTCACACTAAGAAAGCAGGACAAACAGCAAGTTATCTCAAGTGACTATACACAAATGCAAGAAGCCTGGGAAACAAGCAGGGAGAACTGGAAGTCCTGGCACAGTCAAGGAATTATGATGGGATTGGAATAACAGAGACTTGGTGGGATAACTCACATGACTGGAGTACAGTCATGGATGGATATAAACTGTTCAGGAAGGACAGGCAGGGCAGGAAAGGTGGGGGAGTTGCATTGTATGTAAGAGAGCAGTATGACTACTCAGAGCTCCGGTATGAAACTGCAGAAAAACCTGAGTGTCTCTGGATTAAGTTTAGAAGCGTGAGCGACAAGGGTGATGTCGTGGTGGGAGTCTGCAATAGACCACTGGATCAGGGGGATGAGGTGGACGAGGCTTTCTTCCGGCAACTAACGGAAGTTACTAGATCACAGGCCCTGGTTCTCATGGGAGACTTCAATCACCCAGATATCTGCTGGGAGAGCAATACAGCGGTGCACAGACAATCCAGGAAGTTTTTGGAAAGTGTAGGGGACAATTTCCTGATGCAAGTGCTGGAGGAACCAACTAGGGGCAGAGCTCTTCTTGACCTGCTGCTCACAAACCGGGAAGAATTAGTAGGGGAAGCTAAAGTGGATGGGAACCTGGGAGGCAGTGACCATGAGATGGTTGAGTTCAGGATCCTGACTCAGGGAAGAAAGGAGAGCAGCAGAATACGGACCCTGGACTTCAGAAAAGCAGACTTTGACTCCCTCAGAGAACTGATGGGAAGGATCCCCTGGGAGAATAACATGAGGGGGAAAGGAGTCCAGGAGAGCTGGCTGTATTTTAAAGAATCCTTATTGAGGTTACAGGGACAAACCATCCCGATGTGTAGAAAGAACAGTAAATATGGCAGGCGACCAGCTTGGCTTAACAGTGAAATCCTTGCTGATCTTAAACACAAAAAAGAAGCTTACAAGAAGTGGAAGACTGGACAAATGACCAGGGAAGAGTATAAAAATATTGCTCGGGCATGCAGGAGTGAAATCAGGAAGGCCAAATCACACCTGGAGTTGCAGCTAGCAAGAGATGTTAAGAGTAACAAGAAGGGTTTCTTCAGGTATGTTAGCAACAAGAAGAAAGTCAAGGAAAGTGGGCCCCTTACTGAATGAGGGAGGCAACCTAGTGACAGAGGATGTGGAAAAAGCTAATGTACTCAATGCTTTTTTTGCCTCTGTCTTCACGAACAAGGTCAGCTCCCAGACTGCTGCACTGGGCAACACAGCATGGGGAGGAGGTGACCAGCCCTCTGTGGAGAAAGAAGTGGTTCGGGACTATTTAGAAAAGCTGGACAAGCGCAAGTCCATGGGGCCGGATGCGTTGCATTAGAGAGTGCTAACGGAGTTGGTGGATGTGATTGCAGAGCCATTGGCCATTATCTTTGAAAACTCATGGTGATCGGGGGAGGTTCCGGAAGACTGGAAAAAAGCTAATGTAGTGCCCATCTTTAAAAAAGGAAAGGAAGAGGATCCTGGGAACTACAGGCCAGTCAGTCTCACCTCAGTCCCTGGAAAAATCGTGGAACAGGTCCTGAAGGAATCAATTCTGAAGCACTTAGAGGAGAGGAAAGTGATCAGGAACAGTCAGCATGGATTCACCAAGGGCCAGTCATGCCTGACTAATCTAATTGCCTTCTATGACGAGATAACTGGCTCTGTAGATGAGGGAAAAGCAGTGGACATGTTGTTCCTTGACTTTAGCAAAGCTTTTGACGCTGTCTCCCACAGTATTCTTGCCAGTAAGTTAAAGAAGTATGGGCTGGATGAATGGACGATAAAGTGGATAGAAAGCTGGCTAGATTGTTGGGCTCAACGGATAGTGATCAATGGCTCCATGTCTAGTTGGCAGCCGGTATCAAGTGGAGTGCCCCAGGGGTTGGTCCTGGGGCTGGTTTTGTTCTATATCTTCATCAATGATCTGGAGGATGGTGTGGATTGCACCCTCGGCAAGTTTGCAGATGACACTAAACTGGGAGGAGAGGTAGATAGGATACAGAGGGCCCTAGACAAATTAGAGGATTGGGCCAAAAGAAATCTGATGAGGTTCAACAAGGAGAAGTGCAGAGTCCTGCACTTAGGACGGAAGAATCCCATGCACTGCCACAGACTAGGGACCGAATGGCTAGGCAGCAGTTCTGCAGAAAGGGACCTAGGGGTTACAGTGGATGAGAAGCTGGATATGAGTCAACAGTGTGCCCTTGTTGCCAAGAAGGCCAATGGCATTTTGGGATGTATAAGTAGGGGCATTGCCAGCAGATTGAGGGACGTGATCATTCCCCTCTATTCGACATTGGTGAGGCATCATCTGGAGTGCTGTGTCCAGTTTTGGGCCACAAGAAGGATGTGGAAAAATTGGAAAATGTCCAGCAGAGGGCAACAAAAATGCTTAGGGGACTGGAACACATGACTCATGAGGCGAGGCTGAGGGAGCTGGGATTGTTTAGCCTGCAGAAGAGAAGAATGAGGGGGGATTTGATAGCTGCTTTCAACTACCTGAAAGGGGGTTCCAAAGAGGATGGATCTAGACTGTTCTCAGTGGTAGCAGATGACAGAACGAGGCCTAATGATCTCAAGTTGCAGTGGGGAAGGTTTAGGTTAGATATTAGGAAAAACTTTTTCACTAGGAGGGTGGTGAAACACTGGAATGCGTCACCTAGGGAGGTGGTGGACTCTCCTTCCTTCGAAGTTTTTAAGGTCAGGCTTGCCAAAGCCCTAGCTGGGATGATTTAGTTGGGAATTGGTCCTGCTTTAAGCAGGGGATTGGACTAGATGACCTCCTGAGGGCCCTTCCAACCCTGATAATCTATGATTCTGTGACATAGTGGAGAATCAGGGCCTTAATTTCAAAATACCAGTTTTGCCAATAACAAATGTTCAAAGATCTTGACTCGGTGCCCCCTCCCCCCAAGGCTTGAAATCAAAAGATTCTTTTTTGAGTAGTATCCTTATGGGTGCGCTCCACTGTAGGTGTGCTTGTGTCCCTGCGCTTCTTATCGGAGCACTTCAGTAGCAGTGTCCATTAGGCCTGCACACCCACTGTCTCTCCTCATGCCTCACTACAAGGCTAGCCAACATGCGCGAGCTAGCCCCCCTCAGTTCCTTCTCAACTGCCCCTGGCTAGAGACAGAACTATTAGCAATCTGTTTCCAACCATTTCCTTCTTTTGCATTTCTATAGTTAGTTAGTCTTCCTGGTCTTAGTTGTTGTTTCTTCTTCTTCTTTTACTTTGTTCCAGAACAAAAAAGCAAACAAACAAGACTTTTATTCCCCCCACCCTCCTTTTTGTCAGGGACCCTTCCCTCAACAGGTATGCCTGGTTCACTGGGCATTAAGAAGTCCCTCTCCTGCAAAGAGGCCATCCCTGTAGCAGACAAACTCTCCCGGTGCATATCCTGCCTCAGGGAAGGCCACATTCCATAGAAGTGTGGTCTCTGCCAGCAGCTCAGACCCAGGTCTCGCAAGGATAGGGAGTTGAGACAGAAGATCATCTTCATGGGTCAAAAGGCCCTCCAACTCTCCCTGGACCTGCACTGAGAGTTACCTGGCAGACGTGAGTCTTTCCTACAACCCTCAAAATACTGCAGACCCTTCTCGCAAGTCATCAAAAAAGAGAGGGAAATCCCCAGAGTGAGCCCTGTGTCAGCTGTAAACTATTTCTGGCATGCTTGGTATCCTTGGTATCATCGGCATTGAGACAATCCCTGCCTGGTACCCATGGCTCATGAAGATCTGGAGTAGCAGGTGCTGTTGATGCACCTAAGGACCCAATGGGCACAGGCACTGAGTCCATGGCACTGAAGGACAAAGACAGGAGCCAGCACTCCACTAAGAAGATGCTGCTGAAACGTGCCATACCATCGTGGCACCATCATCAATGCCCCATCCAGCACCAGAGTGGTCGGTGTGGGCAAGATCTCTAACCCGCTCGGTATCAGCACTGGCACCGAGTCGGTCGGTACTGCTGGAATTCCGGCACTCGAGAGACCTCCACATATTCGACGTATTGGAGTCTCCTCGGTACCAGAACCTCGGCTGGGAGTTTTCTCCGCTGCCCTGCCATGCACACCCGCTCTCTAATGCGGTCTCGAACGGCAAACCAGAGGAGGCAGTGTCTCATTACTTCTGTCATGCTTCCTATGGTGCCCACTACCAAGAGGGCCCCTCAGCATATCCTCAGATGGCCCACCACCACCACCTTGGTATGGCCAACTGTGGGCACCACCACCCCAGTGGCCATACTGGGATCCTTGGGCTGCATATTGCCCCCACGCCTCTCGGGCTTTTGGCCTCACTCTTGACCATGGCATTCAGAGCCTTGGAACCTCCAGAAGAGATCGTAGAGGCGCAGGAGGGAAGCATTGAGGAAGAAGCGACTTTGAGGACTATACGTTCCATGAGGCTAGTCTCTTCCTCTGTCACCTTCTTCAAGAATTTCCCTATCTCAGAAATCGGTAGAGCGGCGACATGGGCGTCCATCCACACCTTCACAGAACATCATTCGATCACTGGGGACTCCGCCTCCGATCCCATGTATGGCTCCCTCACAATAGTGTCATCTGTTATTGACCCAACTCCGAAGCCCCAGACCTCTGGTAGGGGTACTGCTAGGGAGTCACCTACAGGGGAGCACCCAAAGGGATGTTACTGAAAGAAGTAGTTACTCACCTTGTGCAGTAATGATGGTTCTTCAAGATGTGTGACCCAAGGGTGCTCCACTGTAGTTGTGCTTGTGTCCCTGCGCTGCTGATTGGAGAACTTCAGTAGCCGTGTCCATAAGGCACTGTCTCACCTCGTGCCCTGCCAGCGCATGCAGGGTAACCCACCCCCCCTCAGTTCTTTCTCTACCGCAGAGTCATAGACAAGAAGTCCAAAGTAGAGGGTGGAAGGGTGGGTTGTGGAGCACCCATGGGGGGGGGGGGGAGGGAGCAGAGAGGTACATCTCGAAGAACCATCGTGACTGCACAAGGTGAATAACTTTTTTTTTTTTTTTTTTTTTTTTTTTAATAATGAATTTGGAGTTAGTTATTTGCCTTCTGGTTTTTGAGCCTTAGGGTTCACTTACTTTGCATTTTTAAAGTTTTCTCTGCAAATGTGAGGGCTAGAAACTCAAAAAAAAAAAAAAAAACCACCAAAAAACAAAAAAAACTCCCTAAAGATGAGATTTTCATTCAGCCTCTTGGTTCTAGCATCTGGGGCTTTAAGAAAAACTCCAAACATTGTGAGACTTGTGATGAAATCATGAGAGTTGGTAACAGTCTTCAACCTAAGTAGCTATGCTCTCATTTTAGTAGGAAAGAACTCATCTTCAAAAACATGTACAGCAGTCATTGGCCAAGGTTTTTAAAAACAGGAGCCCAAAGTGAAGTTTCTAAATTAATATTTAGGCACCTAAATAAATGGCCTGATATTAAAAAATCCTAAGCACCACTAAGGTCAGTGGGAATTGTTGGGTTCTCAGAATTTCCCCAGATCCGAACTTTAGGTTCTGCTTTTGAAAATGTGGGCCATTAGCTTTTTGCAAGTTAGTGAACCCTGTACTTAGACAATGTAAGTGAGGTGGTTGTTCTGTGGCACAGGCTGCCACAGTCTGATGAAGCAACTACTGTCAAGCAGCTATCCTTGTGTCAAAATTTAGGTTAAGATTTCATACTGTGCACATTATGTAATATCCTTTTTGTGTGCACATGCATATAATTGTTTTTTTTCCTCTGAATATAGTTGTTAGTTACTGCTGTGGGAGATTTCTGAGAGTGCGTGGTTTTCTGATAAATAGTTTTTGTACAAACCAGGAGGAACTGGCCTCTCCTTTCAAAATGAGTTTAGATGTAGTGCTTAGGTACTTTCCAAATGAGTAAAGCATGACATCTTATGTGGTGAGCCAGTGCAAATCCTGTACCCTGTCAAGTGTGTCTGTTATACAAACAAGGGCTGTAAAATATAAGATTTGGGGTATTTTGAAAAATGAGGATTACTGTAACCGTATATAAATAATGGTATGACCACAGATCAAAGGTTCATTTATTTTTCCTCCTGCTCAGGATTATATGTTTGCAAAGACCAGTGTTGTTACAGTGATATGGGCTGACTGAAACAGCGAAAGGATGTAAATTCAGTTAAGGCATACCTAGGCCCTGTCTATGCTACAAAAAAATTGTCATATGCAGTTTTGAAGATCAGTTTCAAAAACCATTGCAGGTAACATAACTACGCAGGTGGATATGGATAGGGCATGACCTTTTGAAAACACACTCAGGATCCTCAAATTTTTGTATTGTAGACAGAGCCTTAGGCAATAATAAGTAAGGCTATGATTTGGTCACAGCAGTCATGGACTCTGTGACTTTACTGGACTGCTGTGACTTGTTGCGCTGCGGGTGATGGAGCTGTGGCTGTGCCCCCCCACCATGGTGAGGGGCTCAGCCTGTCAGTTCTTCTCTCTCCCCCATGAGACTCCATTCCTCTCCCCTACTTAGCCCTGCCCTGGTTAATTTTAGTAAAGTCACAGATAGGTCATGGGCAATAAACAAAAATTCACACTCTGTGACTTTTACTAAAAATAACCATGACAAAATCTTAGCATTAATAATTAGTAGACCAATAATATGGTTACAGTGGTGTTCTGTTATGACTACATTCTGTTCCAAAAGAGCCTTAACTCTGAAGACACTTGCATTGTCTAGACTGCTTATAAAAGCTGTGTATGTACTATGTATGTACCCAAGGTGTGTGTGTATACTGTGGATGAGATCTTTGCCCTCACTCCAGCCACTTTATGCTGGAGAACCCAGTTTTCTTCTCCCCTGCTAAAAGCATCTGAGACTTCCTCTCCCCGGTGTAGGGAAAGGACTGCTCTCGCTTTTCACTGGTTGGTGAAATGAGGGTTTGCCACACAGGGAAATCTGAAGTAGGATTAGCAAAATGAGCTGATGACTGTCTGAGGACTCCCAGCTGTCCTGCATGTAGGAGCATGGGTCACCTCAGTGCTAGTTTCTATTGCCCATTTCTCTGCTCCCCCAAGCACCTTCATACTTCTATCTTCCTTCCAGACCCTCATGCTTGGAACACAATTCTGATTTAGACGATGAAGCCATTACTCTGTCCTCCTTTGCATCTTTGTGCCAGACCCACTTTATTCATAATACCTTTGGGAAAGTGCCAACTGATAATGGCAAGATGGATTGGCCAGTGAGGACTTCTAATAGCGAAATAATTTATTGGACCCTGGTGGACGCATGTTCCTATTCCTGTTTCCATTGCCCTTCCTTCTGTGTACTACTTCAGTGTTACAATCACTTGTTGCATCTTGTCTTTATTAGATTGTGGGATCTCCAGGGACTGTTTCTTAGTCTGTGTTCACTCGGGCTTTGATCCTGATTGGGACTTCTAGGTGTTACCATAATACAGGTAATTAACAGCAATAAAAGATCTGATCCCCCTCTGAGGGAAAGTGTGATTAAAAAAGCCTCTTCTTCCCCATGCTCAGCTTCTTTTCCCCATTAGGAGCAGTAGGAAAGAAGAGATGGCAATTTTTGCTTTGGCTTTCCTCTCCCCTACAGGATCCACACTGCCAGCTCTCCGTTCCTTCCATGGATATTGGGAGAAGAAAGGGAGTCTGCCCTGCCAGCAAAATCTCCTTTTTAATGGAGTTAAAAAGACAAGTTTAGCCCCATCTGTGGAGGAAGAAAATAGCTCTGTTAGGTTCCTTTCCTCTCTGGCATTCAACTTAAAAGCCCAATTCTAACTCTGAAGCCCCTGCTGACTGACAGTGTCACAGCAGGTGTTACCATTTATGTGTATTATGGTAGCACTTAGAGATCAATTGAGAACAAGGTCTCATTGTTCTAGGCACTGTACAAACGAACAAAACAATGTCTGTCTCAAAGAGCTTACAATCCAAATAAACAAGACAGACTAAGGGGAAAGTGATGCAACATACATGCAGAGTAAAGATGCTCAGCAAACATCATGTGTAAGGATACAGTTTTGTCACGGAGGTCACGACTCTAACAGACCTCCATGACTTCCGACTCGAACTAGGGCAGTCCGCCCCCCACAGCAGTGAGGCTGGGGCTTCTGTGATTTATTGTTCATTGCCCACGTCCTGCCTGTGAATTTTAATAAAAATTTCGGTGTCAAAGTCTTAGTCATGTGTCATACATTGGTGAATCCATAGGAAAGTCCAAACTAAACAGGACACAGATGTACCAAATTTCTTCCCCCTGCTATGGGCAGACTCCTCCTCCCATCACCTTCCTGTTGATTCTTGTCTTACTCACATGCCTGAGCCCCCAAACTTCTTACCAAATCAAGCAACTTAGTCTGCCCTAACAGGTAGCCAGCTGACAACAATCAGCTATATGTTGCACTAACTCTGCCTTAGGCTCACGGCTCATGGCCAGATTGTAGCTGGTCCCAACTACAGGGTCGCAAGGAGTAGGCGTGCTTAACGGATCTCTGTCCCTTACATCTCTAAACAGTGTGGCTGGGGAACATAAGCCCTACTCCTTTCTAGTGCGCCATTGGACTAGCTGCTAGAAAGATAGGTGCCGACACTGTGGGTGTTAAAAAATTAGTGGGTGCTTAGCACCCATTGGCACCCAGCTCCCCACCTTCCTCCCAATGCTTCCTGCATGCCACAGTCAGCTGTTCCATGGAGTGCAGGAGGTGCTGGGTGGGAGGGGAGGAGTGGGGATAGGGCATGCTCGGGGGAGGGGGTGGAACTGGGCGGGAAGAGGTGGAGTGCTGGTGGACCGGGGTGGGAATATGTGGGGTGGGGGCAGGGCATGGGGCGAGGGGGGTTGAGCAACCCCAGGGCTCAGAGGAAGCCTGTGCTTGAAAGGGTTTGGAAGAACAGGGTAATATCACATCATGGGAGACTGGAAAGGATGGTTCACGGAATATGGAAATTGGAGGTGGCATAAGGATGGGGAGATTGAGATGGAGGAATGGATGAAGAAAATTCATCATAGAGAGACTAAGAAACAAGGAAAATATTGCATTGAATTGAAAGAGCAGAAAACTTGAGGAAATTGGCAAATTAAAAAAAAAAAGTGTTTATGAAATCTGATGCCAGGACTTCAGCGAAACATACGTTGGTGTTTGATTTAGATGTTGGGGACATGACCTGGCTGTGGATATAAGATGGGTACAGAAAAACCAATATTCTTGCACATAAAGGGGGAGATAACTTGCTGGTTTATGTGGTTTTTTGGGGGGTTTTTTTACATGATCAATGCTGACATTTGGCACGTTTGCATATGTTTTAATGTTTGTGTCTGGGAAAAACACATTGTCAAGTTACTTTTAAATTCAAATTTTTGTGTGTGTGAATAAAATTTCTTTTGAAATGTCTTAATCTTCTAACTGCAGGAAATCTCATTATTTAAAAAAATGTCTAGAGAAAAAGGTGACTAGATCCCCATTTTTATTTGTTTTTCCATCCAGTCTCTGTCTTGATCAAGTCTAAGTGATGATGCTTATAAGCGCCATAAACTGCACACTCTTGCTTACTTTTGTTTGAATGGCCATCGGCCTGCTTGGAGCCATAACCTTCTTTCAGATAAATTACATGTTATGTCCCCATTATCCACTTTGTGCTCTGTCCCATCAGCATATGAGGCCAAGATCTGTAATGATGGCCAGTATTGGTGAACTTCTCTTCCTGTTTTGGTGTACTTAAGCCACTCCCTAAGGAAACCCATATTGTTCCCCGGAGAATGTGCAATCACTTGTACTAACATTTAGTCTTTCTACACTATGCTTCACCAAAGTTCTTTGAGTACGGAGACTGAATACTAAAGAACTCTTATGACATTTATGCTATTTAAAACTTGCCACACACGCACAGTAAATGTTTCCTTTAAAAGGGGTGGAGAGGGGGCGGAAATCCCTACTCATTTAAAATAACTTATTTTCCAGATTGGACAAGAAAAAAAAAAAAACTGTTGGTCCTCACTGCTGGCTAAATGCCTGTAAAATTTCACCACTGTAATTTTTTCCAATAATTCCAAAGACTATTTGTTCAGCTGGTTTTATTCACAGTAACATTTATTAGGGCTCTTTTATAAAGCTAGGTGGCTAAACTATATGTTTTATAATGCTGGGGTGATGTTCAAACAACTTTTCTCATTCATGATGTGACTCTTTTTTTTGGGTGGGGGAATAAATTGTACTGTGGGTGAACATCCCCTGGAGGTATATTATTAGCAACTTTGTACTGTTGAGTCAGTGCAAGTTGCTGGAAAATGGATAGAAACAGAGTAATTAGAGAATGCAGCAGGAATTCACCTTCTATTATTTCAGACAGGTTATGGACATTGAGCCCTTTCTAACAGGCCTGATGCTGTTTATGAATGTTTTGTGCTATTTTCAGAGATACACAGAGCTATTCATGTTAGAGATGACAAGAGGAAAGACTCCCTTTGGTTGGTCCCCTGCCAGAGTTGACAAGCTATTGTGCGAAAAGGTGTAGGTGACAATTTGCTTACTCCTCAGTTGACTGCTGCCATGGAGATGGGCAAAGTATATTTCCTGTAAGCCAGAGCATTAATCAAATACATAGTTTATTAGTTTGCAGAGTTTGAATCAGCTTCTAGGTGATAGGCCAAAGACTATGGAGAAACAGATCAGACTCTTTGGGCTATTTTTCTCCTTTGGTGTGTTCTACTCTGAAAATCCTTGTCTCAAACTCAAAATAGAAATGTTTTTAAATTAACATTTTTTCCACTTACGTCATTTAGGATTTTTTTTTTGTTAATTTTTCTAGAAATAGAGACAATTGCATTGACAGCATGGTTCCCAGCTCTTATGTGCTAGGAGGTGCTTATCATAAACACATGTACTGTTCTGAGCATCTGGGCAGATATTATCCTTCCCTGTGAAGGAAGGAGCAGTGTTAGAGTTTACTAGATGCTTTGTCTCCAAAGAGCTGCACAATGTTGAATGCATTATTTGCTGTTAATGTATTGTTTGAGTGTTAAAGTTAATAATGGCATTGTTTTCAGAAGTGCTGAGTAGCTACAGTTTCTGTGTTTTATTTATTTCCGTTTAAATAATTTAAAAAAAATGCCTGTACAATAGTCTAGGTGCCCTAACACATAATTAATACTACCTCAAAACCACAGCATTAAAATAATTATTCAAGAAGGAACTCTGCTGGTCTGCCACTTACAATAAAAGCACCTTTCCACCCTTTTGTCATCCTGGGAATCATATCCTCAGCCTTCTCCAAAAACCCTTTTGAACAGATTTTTTTAAATGTTTTTTTACACAGTAAGCCTGTTTGTAGGATCAGACTTTTAAAAGATGCTATTCATTTTATACCGTTATGACTATTTTATATGTATTGTGTTAAAAACCAGGGGGGAAAATTGACTTTACTTGTTTATCAGATTGTACAGCTAACCTGAATTTGTCAGTATTACTTACATTATAAGGGAGCAACATTCTGATGCATTTTGGTTGAGTATCAGAAGGGTCTTTGTCCCTGGTTACTTAATTGTTCAAGTCAATAGTAAATTCTCTAGGCATAAATATTGGAGTTTGTTCTCCTGTACAGCAAAGTGAGGATCATTTGTACAGAAATGGATAAGTATGAAATTTTTTTTTCCATGTATATTTTAAGTTAAAACATTGACATAACTGTCAAGCTAATGCATCCATTACGCTAATGTGACTTAATATCATTTTGTAAGGCATTTCTGTGACATGAGCATTTCTAAGACTTTTTATTGCATTTACCGAAACCAGTTTTTTTCATGAAGTAACCGTAAGTTGCATACCAAACACTTTTTTACTTTGTCTTGTAGAACCTCTGCAGAATATATTGTAGGGTAGCCTAGACAGAGACAGGGTATCCACCTCAAGGATATCCTTGTTGAGTCATACAACTGATCATTCTTACCTTAATGTGCATAACATTTGAAGTATGTCATAGGGCAGTCCCACTTGGAGTGCCCACTTGCAGCAGGCCACAGCAGGACAAGTGTGCCGCCTAATTTCCCCTCTCAGGTAACCCAATAACTCCATGCAAGGCTTATCTTCTAGTCCATCAACATGGTTTGTTACTAAAACATAGTTCAAAACAGTCCATAATAAAGGCCTCACAGATGTAGTCTGTTTCTTACCCTAGTGTAAGCAGTCATCAGTACTCAAGTTATCTCATCTCTTGATGCCCCATGTGTCACAAATTGTCACCGTAAACCATGCCTAGACTCTCTCAGTGCTCTCGTGAGCTTGTACCAGGACAGCCATCCCAGCCCTTCCAACTGGAGTGCAACCCCAGTCTTCCCAGCAGGAACCCCTATAGCCTCTCAGCTGCGAAGCATCCTGCCAGGAGAGTATCCTTCACTCCCCCAGCCCTCTTAAGGATTCCTCTGGGTCTGGCTCTCTCACCCTGGAGATGTCAGCAGGTAAGACCCTCTGCTGCTCCCCTGTCTTCAGGCTTTTGGCTCTTGGATGTGGTTCTCTTGCTTAGAACCAGCAGGCAGCTCCCACTGCTGCTCCTCTTGCCCTCACTTTTCTCCATCCCTCTGGCCTTGGCTCTCTGGCTTGGGGACACCAACTAGCATTTCCCTCTTGTTGATCTTTTGCCCTCAGGCTTCTCCCAGGAACCATTTTCTGCTTTCTTCTGGGACTCCTCCAATCCCCCTGGTCTCTGGCACCTCTGACCTGCCCTTCCTGATTGAACCAGTCTTCTCTGATTCACTGGGCCCTTGATAGCCCCCTGTCTGCTGCCCTGCATTTTAATTGGCCAAACGGGAACACCTGTCCAGGCACCGGTGAGCTGGACCTACTTTGTTTACCATGGCCAGCCGCTGTGTGACAATGCGCTTTAAATGCTCTTTGAAATTTGATATTTTTTAGAAAATGTGAGATTTTTAACCTAAACTTGGCATTTTGTAAAAATGCTAATTTTTCTCTAAGATGCGTAATAGGTTTGAGGAAGAGATCACATTTCTTCCCAAGACAGAGCTAGCAGATGGTGATAAGCAAGCAGACGAGGTTCTGAAATAGTCACCACCTGGGAATTTTAGTCATCTTCATTCTGGAAGGTACAAGCCAGTGTAAGCCTCCTTCCTCTTAAAGATGTTCTGCTTTTACTGATATTTTGCTTCAGTGGGTTGACTGCATCTCAAAAAAGAAAATAGTGTTTGCTGTTCCTGTTGCTATCTTCTCTATCTCTGCAACAGATGTTGAAAGCATGTTTCTTCTTCATTAGGTCTTTTAATAAAGCTATCTTGAATTTACATATGGTTTAAATTTGCTGGGGTACTCTGTTTAAATATAGGTTTCAGAGAAGCAGCCGTGTTAGTCTGTATTCACAAAAAGAAAAGGAGTACTTGTTGCATCCGATGAAGTGAGCTGTAGCTCATGAAAGCTTATGCTCAAATAAATTGGTTAGTCTCTAAGGTGCCACAAGTCCTCCTGTTCTGTTTAAATATGATTCAAACATAGCTTTTGTTAAATCTGGTTACAGCATAGTTTAAAGGGACAAAACCATGTTAGGACTTTTTTTTTTTCTCAACCATGTATTAAAAACAGTTGCAAAACTACTTCAATCCATCCACAATAGCTCTTTAAACTGTGTTAGAATCTGGTATAGTGTGAACTCTATTTTAAACACAGGTATTTAAGCATAAATACTTAGAGGACCTTGATATAGTGCCTTTCATCTTAAGTATCTTAAATTGTATTTCATCTCCTCTGTTCCCCTCCCACAGTTGAACTGCATTTACCTCTGCGGTGGAGTAAGGCAGCTGGTAACTACCCAGAGCTACACTGTACAACAGCTTAGAGCAGAAAATGAAGTAAATCCTATCCAAATGAAGCTGCAAGAGGAGTTTGGAATTTAGCCAAGAAGCTGGAGTCAGCTGTCTTTGACATAGCTGGCCCTGAGTAGATCCTAGATGGGGTGGCTGGCGTGGCCCTGAAAAAAGGCATTATTGCTTCTGAAATCTCAGAGGATGTTCGGGGATAAACATCTTGTCTTCCCAAGAGAGTTCTGATATGTGGCTCTACTCCATTATTCCTACGGCTGTTTATGTATTGAAGGCCAATGGGAGCATTAGCGAGACTATTCAGGCTGAAGCATGATCAGCAGGTGGATGACAAGTATGTCTTGTTTTCTTCAGCTCTAAATGGCATGGTGTGTTAGCTTTCCTGGGATCTTGATGATCCTCTGAAAGTTTTATAGCTGATTCAGAACACAGCTACCTACCTGGAACACCAGTTCTCCGGAAACTTCATAGGCTTCCTGTCTGCTTACAAATGCAATTCAAGGTGTTGACTTTGTCCTGTGAAAAACTTTGGGTCCCGGTTGTCTGAGAGAGTCCTGGTCTTACTGTGTACCACCTCAGTAGTTGAGATTAAGAGAGGTGTTGAGTTAAATTGAATGATAAATACAAAACACATGAGGGCTAGAAGAAGCAGATAAAACATATCAACAAATGGGCAAGGGTGCTGATTTATTTGTATTTAGCCCTTCTTCATCCTTGTTGAAAAAAACCTCTGCCTGTTCATTTGTTGTAACCTCGGAAATCCACACTTTGAGTGAAGAATAATAGCATCCTGTATCCCCTCTATATCCCCTAATGCCAGCCTCCTTCATGTTCTCCCCTCTCCTTTCTGCCCATTGTCTGGGCTTAGTGATGATGAACACAGTCCATTGCGAGGAAAAAAGTTCTGCTGACATCACCTCACATCTTGCCACAGAGTTCTCTGCTGGGGTGGTGTTAGCAGAGCACCGCAGAATACTGAGTCTTGAAGTTAATGTCCAGTAGAGATGAATGGGACATTTCATTCACACCCCCCCCCCCCCGCCCACCTTACACCCTGCCTTTAGAGCTGTTGTTTCTGGCTGTGTGCAGACTCAGGCAGACACCTCTCAATTGAAAGAAACTTATTTTTATTTTACATAAAAACTGAGGCGCTGATATAATCTCATGATTTGGGGGGGTCTGGAGCTGTTTCTTTCTGGTTCTCGGTGCAAGGATGATGCAGAGGGGCTGATGTGTCTGATCTGCCCCCTACTCTGCTTTATTGCTCCTGCTATTAGCTAGGGGCTTATTAGAATTCATCCCTGCAAGGAGGAAGTTCCTGGAGTACCTTCTCCCTGTGGTGGGTGGTGAAGGTACCTGCGACTGTTCCCTGGTTGTAGTTCCCCTAACTCTTTCCATGGAAAGAGGTCAGTTCCCCACCTGTTGGATTTTCTTTCCCATTTGGGGAACCAAGCGTGCAAAGTCAGAGCTCTTATGACCAGTGCAACCGTTGTGACCCTTGGGGCTGGTAGTCTGTCTCCACTTCCTCCCTCAGGAATCTTTCTGAGGGTAAGATCACTGAGCAACCACATTGTCCAGCACCAAAGCACCCTAAAGAAGTAACTGAGAGGCCACTATTTCCTGGAGGTTCCATTGTCCATTTAGAAGAGGATGTCTCTGAATCAGGGCAGAAGGAGGAGGAATAGATCACTAGATGACTTCTTGGTCAATTCTTTGTTTCTTCCTCTTTATAATTTCCATGAGATGATGATGCATTAAGTTCAGGTCTTGGTTGTGTGAGTTGCAGCAGGCCAGGAAAAGGCATCCAAACTCTTTGACATCTCGGGGGCAAAACATAAAAGTGTTTGTTTGTCTATTAATGAAAGGTTGACCAAGAAGAGCTTGGAGCACAACCAGGTTTTAGTGTCATCTTCTACCAGGATACTTAACTGTGTCAAGTCCTGCAGTAGGAGACTTGCTTTCCCCCCACGCCTCCTATTCCAGGAACTTTGGTCTTAGCTGCCTCAGAACAACATAATAAAAGGAACAGAAAAATTAAATAAAAGCATCCCACTTCTAAAGCATCCATTGTAGTGTTCAACCAAAACTCTGATTGGCATACAAAAAAAGTTAATCTTGACAAAGGTGGTTTTCCTCGCTCTTTTTATTTGTAGGAAGAGAGAAGAAACATCTTAACATACTTTAACAGATTGCTGATTGGGAATAATATCCCTACATGATATCAAGGGAAAGGATCTTTGGAACAGCCAAAATTGTGGGTGGCTTCTCTGTTTAAAAAAGCCTCTTTCTGAGGGTGGAAGATCCTTCTAATTTTAAGAACACAAACCACTGTGAGCTCCAAGGAACACCCATCCACTGTGGAAGAGAAACTGAAATACCAGACTGTTTGGTTATTTATATTGTGCCCATAATCATAATGTCATGGTGCTGAACTTTAAGGCCTAAATGCTACTGATCCGTAGTGGTCTTTAAAGTTCATAGCTTGTTATATCAGTGCTTGGTGTCATCTTTACCTATGTGTCAGAAAGTGGATGTGTGGTTGCTTTGTGTGTTTAGTTTTTGTTTTTGGGTAGTTGTCATTTATGCTATAAAGGGAGTCCTGTGACATTAGAGGTAATGGTGACCTTACTTCATCTGGCAAACACCTACAATCCATGTTAGCTGAAATATATTCATAGACTAGAATATTGTAGAGCTTTATGTCAAAAAGGAACTAGTGGATGTACCATATGACCTGCTATATGTAACCCTGTCTTGGCTCATGAACAAGATGTTGGGGGGAATTCCAGACATTTCTAGAGTGTTAGAGCTCTCCTATTTTCATGTGCTAACTTTTTTTCCCCGCATAAAAGAGGCTCTTTCATGGGGACACATTGCAGTCTATAGTCTGTTGGTCTAAAAATATAAAGGAAAATAAATGTTTTTTTTAAGGAAAAAGCTTGTAAGTCTAAAATGACACTTCATTTTCTATAGTCTGTTTGGGTTCTGGTAGTTTAATTTGAAATAAGAATTATGTGATATGAAATAAAATAAAATGATATATTGTTTTGTTGCTTCATAGCACATATGGAAAAATCAGGCCAGTATATCTGTGCTATAAGGCTCTGATAAATAAGAGCATACCTATTTAGAGCAGCACTTAGTACATATTTACATCCTTCAAGGGAATTTAAGAATAAGATTAAACTTAAGCACATGTTTAAGTGCTGCCCTGAATAGGGATGGATTTAAGCACATACTTCAGTACTTTCCTGAATGGGGGCTTAAGAAGTTTGACTGCTATTTATATATGTTTAATAGTCCTTTGTGATAACTTCTTATAAGTCTTTTTGTCTTGTTTTGTTGAAAGGTACCAGGTTTAAAGATTTTTTTTTTCCTACATATTTTTAGCTTGCTTTCTATGGACTTGATGCTGCAATCTGATCAGCACAGGCTGACCTTCAGTGGTTCTCCATATGGGCTCTGGGGTCCACCTTCTTGGGTCACATTTCAGTGACAATGTCCATATCTTGTTTTCATCTTTAATATTTGCCTTTTGAGGGTCTAATTTATCATTTTATTAGGTTCAGAAAGTTAAAGTCAATTCAGATGCAGCAATGACTTACTGGGAAAAAATGTAAATATCCTGGTAAATTGCTTTGGTATTAAAAACAAAGTTTTTTCACAGTTTAGATTATACATTTGTGGGTTAAATTTTAACATTCAGAAGGTGATTGGTGGCAGTATCCTAAAGTAATCAGTATCCACAATCCCAAAGTAGACATTGTAAAATTCTTTTGTCTACAAGAATATCTCTGTGCAAGGATAAAGAATATTCTGCTGAAGTACTTGACACATGAAAATATAGGGGGGAAATCTGTCGTTGAAAACATCGGTGTATTATCCGTATGTACTTGGGTTGCAGCTCTAATTTCCAAGTCTGCTTTAAGCTGTTTCTCATCCAGCAAAAGGTGACTTGAGATATTTGAATTGTAAGGGAAAAGAAATATAGACTACTATTTCTTTAAGGCAGAAACTAAATGGGGAGGGGAGAGAGTGATGTTTTGTCTGCTGACATTTGTGGCCTTTTGGCCGTGTTTCATACTCTTTTTTCGCTTGCGTAAGAGGTAGACTGTCTTTACTGTAGCTACTGTTGCCATGGAGAGATAGCGGGGGAGGATTCCTAGGATCCCATAGCCTGTGAGAGATTGTTTTAGAATTGCACTCTGAATGTAATGTGATGTGGCAGGGTAATTCAGGTGTGCTGTGGCACAGATAAAGGGGATGACCTGTCATCTGTCTGGTAACGTGACTATTAAAATACTTCTTATAGGCATAATATTAAAATAAAAATAAAGTGGTGCATGTGAATTAGCTTTGAGAGTAAAGAGGATTATGTTTATTTGCATGTTGGCTGTGTTTTTAAGATGTGACAGCACCTTCTACAAGGTTGGTTTACACTATTTGGCAGGCTTTAATGAAAAGGGGATTTATACATATTTATACATGGTGGTAACATCTGCTAAGGGTCTGGCTGTCATGTAGCAGAATTGTATTTGTTTTAACTTTAATCTGCAGATTTGATTGTTAATTTCCTTTATTTTCTTATTTAACCATACAGCAAAAGCTGTGTTATGGTGCTGACAAATATATATCCTAAAAATGTTATGCTGTAGGATAACATGTAACCGGCAATAAATTTGTAACTGACTGATGTTAGCAAACATTAGCTCAGTGCTACAGGCAAATTATCTAGCAGTCTAGGCAAAAAAACAAGTCATTGATGGATATTTTAACGTGAGTGGAAGGAATGACGGGAGGCAGGTATATATGTCCTGCTTAGGTAAGTTTTCTTTTAGTTATTTTTAATAATTGATGTTTTACCCCAATACTCACTGGGCATCAGAGTGAGAGAGACTGTTATTAATCTGGTCTTTTAAAGCTTTTGAGTATTTGTATTTCCCTGCTTTTAATTCCTAGAAACAGGTGATCATTTATTGATTACTGTCATTGTAGTCTCTTCCTTTGCTGCTGCCAGGAAAAATCATCACTGTGGGCAGAAACTTCATAGATAATGGGACTTGATTTTAACTTTGAAAAAGGTGATTTACTGTCTAGAAGTAGGTGGGAGAAATACTTCATTCTGAAAATATTTTCTTTGGGAATATACTTCAAAGAGAAAGAGAGGGCCCTAACCAGGTTACTAATATTTTGCAACTTATTTTTCTGGTAATATGATGTTCAGAGAAAAATCTAAGTAAATGTAACATACTTAAGTTGTTTTTGCAAAAGCTAGGTGAGAAATGGGTTAGAATGTAAGGGAGTATATTACTGGGAAATGAGCTTGCATTACACCCACAGAGCATTTACTGTACATTAGTTATAACCCTGTTGTTTTTGTTGTCTGAAGTTAATTGAGTAATTTCTTCCATGACAGAAACTGCAAGCTAAGCGTATTTAGTTTGAGAGGCAGTCTCTTGAATCTAGGCAGCTTTTTCTCTTATAATAGCGAACTCTTATGAGTCACATTTTATACACCATGGGTATGAATTCTTGAAATATACCAGTGGGGGTTAATTCATTGTTATATAAACAGCCAATAACAGCATTTCATTATATTAGAATTGCTCTAAAATTGTTATTAGTTGCCAGGCTGTTGCTTGCAAAAAAAAAAAAAATTGTGGTACACACGAATAAAGGAATTCTGCCTTTGTAAAACTTGTGGGGTGAAGAAGAGAAAAGTAGACTAATGGAATGTCAAAATATATAAATGTCTTTTGCATAAATAGGGAAAGCCTGACTTTTTAAAAGTGACATGGGTTTTAACATTCTGTTTTAAGGTCAAGGTAAAATCTTTATTTCCAAGTTCCATTGAGACAACCTACCACAGCATTTTTTGTGCAAGCTGGATATTTATTATATGAAAACATCTGAAAAAGCATTTTTTGCTTTAATTATTATTTTCTCATTTATGCTTTTTGTGTGTGTCTATTTTCTAAAGATGTTAGAGGCTAGAGTATGCTGCATTTGAAAAATGGTGTAAAATAGCTTCACCAAAATATAAGTAAATGAGCAGCACAGTGGAACGTCAGATTTATTGCAGTAGTGTTATGCAATAGTTCATCTGGGGAGTGCGGTAAAGAGATGAGAAACCGTTTTTTGATAATGATTGAATGCCATGGTACAGTAATGGAGTTAATTTATAGACAACTATAATAGTAACTGAAAGTATGCCGAATTTTAATAGTTCTGTTTTAAAAGCTTGCTAGAGCGTCTGATTAGATTAGATAGGCTGTTGGAATGTTTGTTTGGTATGCCAGGCATGCTGGTTTTTAAAGATTATTTCTGAACTAGCATTTTCTTCATATGATTTTATCTTATGTGAAGATAAGAGACCATGTTTATTGAAGGAATTTAATGCCATTTAGACATTATGACGTTGCTTGCTCATGTTCCTTCTTGGTTGAATACAGATTAATTTACTGCTTGTGGTGCAGTGCCATACAAAACACCATAATGCTTTTTATTATTTTTTGTACGTGGGTTTTCCTATGCCTATGTGCGCGTGTGTGATTTTTTGGTGAAAATAGGCAACTGCCTTTTAGCAGGTGGGAATATTTTACATGTTGATACTTTTTATATTCGTCTTGTTGACTGTGTTTTTAAGAGGCAGTGTTATTCAGCAACCATAACATTTGTTTATTTAAAGACGTATCCATGCATACCAATAACCCCATTTTTTTTTTAGTTGAAAGCCTTCTTTTTGTTAAATGTTTCAGCCTGAGACTTGATAAGTTAATGGCAGTTACCTTGGCGAAGTATAAAACAAATGAAGATGGATGATCCTTGACTTCAAAGTTATTTTTGGCTGGACTGGGCATATGCAGCTGAAGGTGGAGAATTAATTGCTGTTCTTTTGGCAGCAAGCTTTGACTGTGTTGGATTTCAGTAAATACTTCCTCTGTAAAGGAAGTGACACATGACCCATCTTCTGATTTGATTCTGAAGTCTTTAGCTCATTGGATTTGCATGTTTCTGATCAATATAATGTGATGTGATTATGCAGCTGGTCAGATGAAGGAAGTTAGGAGACTAAGGGACTTAGCCAGTTAGGTTTGCCAGTGGAGTAAGGCAGGAAGGTGGGGTTGTTTTTTGTTTTTGTTTTCCCCCTTGACTTGCAGGTATAAAGAAGAACCTTGCAAGGGGCAGGGGCGGCAGGTTTGTATAATTTTTGGTGGTGCCCAGAACGGGTCCGGGTCCAAGTCCTGCCCTCTTCCCCCCCACGTGCCTTGTAAACTGATATATATATATATTTTAAATAATGTAAAAATGGACTGGAAACAGTAAGCGTTTAACAGTTTTCCTATACTGCACAATGTGGGGTTGTGTGGGGGATGAGGGCTCTGGCTGTGGATGCGGGCTCTGGGGTGCGGCGAGGCCAGGGATGAGGAGTTTGGGGTGCAGGCAGGCTGCCCCGGGGCTGGGGCCAGAGAGGAGGATTCCACAGTCCCCCCCCAGCCCTCTTTTTTTCCCTCCTTTCCCCACCGGGCAGCACACTCACCCGGCACCATCACTGCACGTGCTCCTCTGGGCTGGGCCCCTCTCAGGTCCAGGAAGCCCCCTCGCCTCCCCTGTGGTGGGTGGGTGCCATCACATGTGGCCTCCTCCCTTGCTGCAGCCTGCTGCCCCTCCCTGTAGCCTCACGGGGGATGGGGCTGCCCTTTGCCCAGCGTGGGGCAGGAGTGGTGGCTGCGGGGGGGGAGGGGGAGATCACATGGTCGAATGCTAACCCAAGCCCCAGCAGCTGCTCAGGTGAGGTCCAGACTCCGTCTCCCAGAAGCCCCCTCGGCATCACCTCCAGGTGGGTGCCAGTGGAGGGGTGGGCTGCCGATCATGTAGGCACTTCCTTCCTCTGCAGGTGCAGCAGCCGCCTCAGTCTGCCACCAGTGCTGATCTCGTGTTGTAGGCAGCAGTGGCCGCCAGCGGCCGTGAGGGAGCGCAGTGTGGAGCGGCAGGGCAGCTGCCCGCTTGAAGCAGGGATGCTCGGGCCTGGCGGTGGCTGGGGCACGCTCTGGGGGAGGCACGTGGGGGTGGCAGGCAGGGCTGGGAGAGAGACCTAGTTCCAAAAATTTGGTGGAGCCGGGCCCTTGGGCTCTTAATATTCCTGGAGCCCGGGCACCAGGGGGCATATAACTCACCGCTCCTGGCAACAGGAAGAAAACGCATGTCACCAACAGCACTGCTAGTTCTTCCACTGCCTACACATATGGAGGTGCTGGCCAGACAGGTATCCTGGCTCTGGAGGCTTCTACTCAGATCCTGGTCTTGACTTGCTGGGGATGTGGCCTGCAGGTGCTTGCCAAAGAAAGCCAGGCAAGCAGAGCCACCCAGTGTGAGAGGAGTCTTGGTGAAGTCCTTCAAGAAGCAGGTGAAGGAGAGTGGCTTATCTGCATAGCATCCAGTAGCATGAGGACTTCATCAATAGGATGCACATAGACAGCTAGGATGGAGGATGCCAGCTGACTAGAAAATACTAACGCAGCACCAGGGGAGGAAGGAAAACCAGCTGTTCTACGGTGAGGAGACAGGCTGCTTGCCACCTCCTTTGATAGGGCACCATGTTTCATCCTCCACCCAGGATCCCCATCCATTACAGCCAAGAACTTATATGCTGTACAGCCTCCACGGCTGAGAGGCTCCCAGCCACCACCCCCACGAGGAGGAGACATAGCATAGTGGTGGTCGGGGACTTCCTTCTGAGTGGGATGGAGGCATGCATCTGCTGACCTGACCTAGTGTCCCAGGAGGTGTGCTGCCTAACTGGAGCCCACACCAAAGATATCACAGGTTTCCGAGGCTCATCCATCCGTCTGACCACTACCCATGCACATGGGTTCTAAGATACTGCCAGGTATGGCCCTGAGCAGAGCAGCAGTGATTACAGGACCTTGGCAGCGAGAGTGAAGGAGTTGGGGGCACGGGTTATATTCTCGTCCTTCCTGCCCTTTGAGGGTAAAGGGCCAGGCAGGCGCTCACACATCCTGCAGATGAATGCTTGGCTACACAGATGGTGTTGACGGAAAGGCTTGGTTTCGGCTTCATTGACGTGCGTTGCTGTTCTAGAAACGAGGACTGCTGGGAAGAGATGAGGTCTACCTGACCAAGAAGCGGAAAAGCTTCTTTGTGCACTGACTCGCCAACCTTGTGAGGAAGGCTTTAAACTAGTTCAAAGGGGGCAGGTGACAAAAGCCCACAGGTAAACATAAAAAACTATGACCTTAGCAGGGGGTTAGATGATGGGGAGGAAATGGAAAATTACAATAGAGTCATAGGATCAACAAGAGGGAAAATAGTGGAGGAATCTCTTCCACATCTTAGATGTCTATACTTAACTGCAAGGAGTGTGGCAAATAAACAGAATTAGAAGTATTATTATATAAGCTAAATTATGGCTTAATTGGCATCTCTGTATAAATCTCATGACTGGAATATTGATATGGAGGACAGGCAAGGGGGGAAAAGGGAGGATGTGTTGCATTGTACATCAAGAATATATACATGTGTTCTGAGGCCTAGAATGAGGTGAGAGGCATACCAGAGACTTTCAGCTGGGTAGAGATAAAAGAGGAAAAAAATAGAGGTGATGTCATCGTAAGGGTCTACTATAGATCAGGCTGAGGATGTGTATAAGGAATTTCTAGAACAAGTAACAGAAGTATCCAAAACACAAGACCTTGTAGTAATGGGAGCTTTTAACTACCCAGACATGTGTTGGAAAAATAATATACTAAAAAACAGTATCCAACAAGTTCTTGGAATGTATTGGGAACAACACATTTCAGAAAGTGGAGGAAGGTCTACGTGACTGGGGACTCCTTACTGAGAAGAATAGACAGGTCTATAACCAGAGCTGATCCAGAGAACAGAAGGGTGTGCTGTCTACCGGGTGCTAAGATACGGGATATGGACCTGAGGTTGAAGAGGATCCTAAAGGGAACAGGAAAGAATCCACTGATCGTCCTTCATGTGGGAACAAATTATACCGATAGATTCTCGCTGGAATGTATGAAGGGAGACTGTGCCAGACTGGGGAAGACTCTTAAGGAAATGGAGGCTCAGGTGCTCTTCAGTGGGATTCTGCCTCTTCCTAGAGAAGGGTAACAAAGGTGTGACAAGATTATGATGCTCAATAGATGGCTCAGGCAGTGGTGCTATAAGGAGGGCTTTGGGATGTATGGCCACTGGGAGGCATTCATGGACAGAGGACTTCTCTTGGGATGGACTCCATCTGAGTAGGGAGGGAAATAGACTTCTAGGATGGAGGCTTGCACAACTGATTAAGAGAGCTTTAAACTAGGAATTTGGGGGAGATGGTTGGGAGATGTCCAGGTAATCTCCACGCCAGATTTTAACATTGAGAGGGAAGAAAATGAAGTAAGAAAGGATACAGCTGTGGGTAGGAGAATGGACATGAGGAGGAAGGGCAGTGTGTATACCAGTCTAATAGGTGATACTGGTGGTAGAATGTCTGTGCCTAATCGGGTGAAGAAGTGAGTGAGGCCAAACAGCAAAAATTAAGATGTTTGTAAACCAATGTGAGGAGCCTAGGTAACGAAATGGAGGAACTAGAGCTACTGGTTCAGGAAGTGAAACCAGATATTATAGGGATAACAGAAACATGGTGGAATAGTAGTCACGACTGGAGTACAGGTATTGAAGGGTATGTGCTGTTTAGGAAAGACAGAAATAAAGGTAAAGGTGGTGGAGTAGCATTGTATATCGATGATGAGGTAGACTGTAAAGAAATAAGCGATGCAATGGATAAGACAGTCAGTCTGTCTGGGAAAAAATCACATTGGGGAGGAAAGCTACTAGAGCCTCCCCTGGGATAGTGCTTGGGGTGTGCTATAGGCCACCGGGATCCGATTTGGATATGGGTAGAGACCGCTTTAATGTTTTTAATGAAGTAAATACTAATGGGAACTGCGTGATCATGGGAGACTTTAGCTTCCCAGATATAGACTGGAGGACAAGTGCTAGTAATAATAATAGGGCTCAGATTTTCTGAGATGTGAGAGCTGTTGGGTTCCTTCATCAAATAGTTGCTGAACCAACAATAGGGGATGCCATTTTAGATTTGGTTTTTGTGATTAAGATTAAATTACTATGAGGTGGGTACAAATTGGTTGAAAGACCATACTGAAATAGTACTTATCAATGGCTCGATCTCAAACAGGGAGGATATGTTAGGTAGGGTTCTGCAGGGGTCAGGTCTGGGTCTGGTATAATTCAATATTTTCATTGATGACTTGGATAGTGGAGTGGAGAGTATACTTATGAAATTTGCAGATAGCACCAATCTGGAAGGGGTTGCAAGCACTGTGGAGGAAAGGATTAGAATTAAAAACTACCTTGATAAATTGGAGAATTGGTCTGAAATCAACCAGATGGAATTCAGTAAAGACAGTTGCAAAGGAACTGTGCTTAGGAAGAAGAAAATCAAATGCACAACTACAAAATGGGGAATAACTGCTAGAAGGTAGAGGAATCTGGAGGGTATAGTGGCTCACAAATGAGCCAACAATGTGATACAGTTGAGAAAAAGGCTGATATAATTCTGGGGGTATTAAGAGGAATGACATATGTAAGACATGGGAGGAAATTGTTCTGTTTCACTCAGCACTGATGAGGCTTCAGCTGAAATATTGTGTCCAGTTCTGGGCCCTACACTTCAAGAAAGATATGGACAAACTGGAGAAAGTCTAGAGGAGAGCAACAACGATATAAGGATTAGAAAACTTGACCTATGAGAAAAGATTTTTAAAAAAACAAAAACAAAACTGGGCATGTTTAATCTCTTTTTTTCTTTTTTTTTTTTTTAAGCCTGAAGTTAGACCTGATAAGTCATCAAATATATTACGGGTTGTTATAAGGAGGATCATGATAAATTGTTTTCCATGTCTGCTGAAGGTGAAACAAGAAGTAATCAGCTTCATCTGCAGCATAGAAGATGGGGGTAAAAGTTTCTAACTCAAGGCATGTTTCAGAGTAGCAGCCGTGTTAGTCTGTATTCGCAAAATGCTCAAATAAATTGGTTAGTCTCTAAGGTGCCACAAGTACTCCTTTTCTTTTAACTCAAGGCATAGTTAGCACTGGAATAGGCTTCCAAGAGAGGTTGTGGAATCTCCAACATTGTTACAGGTTTGCCAAACCCCTGTCAGGGATAGTCTAGGTATACTTGGTCCTGCCTTAGCACATGGGGCTGGACTAGATGACTTCTTGAAGTCCCTTCCAGCCCTACATTTCTGTGTTTCTTTGTAGATGTGTTTTTTGAGATGTTTATATTTCTTTACATATAAACAGTATTTACTTATTTCTGTATCATGTTGGCATGTGTACTGAACACTTGTCATCATGAGAAGTGAATTAAATGTTTGTGAAACAGTTTAAAAATAGGAGACCTTTGCAACTGTCAATGTAATTATACCAGAATAAATGACAGCCTTAATCAAATGGGGATTGTTGGCTCCTTTGTACTCTGCATACTGTGATTTGAATATAAATCCCAATACTGCTCGAAGGCATTGGAGAAGCTGCATGACAGAACTTGGCCTCACTAAACCTAGTATTCTTTAGAACAATGGAAGAAATATCTGTGTTGGTTCATCCATTCCTAGCTTGTCTCCTAAGTAGTTGCTGAGGAGGATTATGAAAGGACAGCGACAATTTGTTTAGGAGGAGATTTTCCAAAGGCACAAAGGGCATTAGGTGCCTAATTATGCTGTTGAAAATCTCTCCCTTAATATAATATCATAATAGCATATATTCATATAGCAAGTTTGATCCAGAATGATCCGAAAGCTTTTTTATACTTTGTAAAATTTGCTTTAATTCCTACGTATGGAGAGCTTATAATGTCTGAGCAACAGGGGGAAGGAAGCTTGTGGCTGTTTGTGGGGTAGTTGCTCTTTTAATGGACTGTTCTACTTGCCAAGAAAAAAATTGCAATAGCCAGGTGGGGGGGTCATGCCAAATTAAGGTAATCTTGGGGCCCCTTTTGGGGGGTCTCCCAAATCAGGCACTGTGGAGTGTTTCAGATCTAGAATGAGCGGATTGCGACACACTATCATGTAATAGAAAAATAAAATAAAATGCTAAATAATAATAATAATTTCTTTTAAAAAAAAATTTTATCCCAGCATGCTGTTCTGATCTTTTACAGTCTAAGGCAGTGGTGGGCAACTTGCGGCCCATCAGGGTAATCTGATTGTGGGCCGCAAGACATTTTGCTGACATTGACCGTCTGCAGGCACGGCACGGTCCTCCTGCAGCTCCCAGTTGCTGCGGTTTGCCGTTCCTGGCCAATGGGAGCTGTGGGAAGAGGTTGTCCACCACTGTTCTAAGGTCTTTGGGACAGGGACCACATCATCTTGTATGTCTGTCTGGTTCATAAAACAGTGAGGCTTAATCTTGATTGTACCTTCTGGGTGGTGGTGTAAAATAAACATTAAACAATAATAAATGTCCTCACATAGGGCATGCACAAGAACTTTGTATCAGATAATAAGCTTTCTTATCACAGAACCCTTTTTTAAAAGAAGGCTTTGGTAGAAAATTTACCCAGAATTAATGGGTGGGATTTTAAAAAGAATTTAGCATCGGCTTAATTCAGCGCCCATTGTAGTTAATGGGAGTTTTACCATTGGTTTCTTTGGGAGCAGAATTAGACAAAAGTTGAGTGCTCTTGAAAATCCTGGCCTATATTTTTAAGATATTTAATTTTGAAATAACATTCTACACAATTAGAAGAGGACTAATTTCCAAGTAGCATGATATAAATTGTGCTTACTAGAATAGTTTGTACATTCTTTCTAAAGAAAACAAAGATATATTCTGAGGTCAAGGTTTTCAATGCAGACCTCTGTGATTTTAGGTAACTCAATTTTAAAAGGCCCCAATTTTCATAAGGTTCTGCGCAACCAGTCACTGAAAACCAGGCCCCTTTAATGTGTCTGAAGTTGGGCACCTCAAATCAGTAGTCAGCTTTGAAATTCTTGGGCTACATATGTACTTTAACATCTAAGAAATTTCTCTATGGTCTGGTTTACACTGAAAACTTACATCAGTATAGCTACATGTCTCAGGGGTGGGATTAACCACAGTGAGGGAGAACTATTGTTGTAGCGAGTGTCTACACTGAAACACTACAGTGGCGCAGCTGCGGCTGTGCCGATTAGAGTTTAAGGTGCAGACATAGCCTCAGTGAGGAGCTAGTACGCCATAAGGGCTGTGTGATAGTAGCACATGATCAGATAGCAGAAATGTGAACAGCCTTCAACTTTGTGTGCACTGTAAAAATATTAAGAGTAATTAAGGAGTGAATGCAAAAGTTTCTTCCCTGTAGGCTGATGGCAGTAAATTGCTGATGTGTGTGGATTTATATGGCTCCATCAGTATACCAAGTGAGCTCCTCAGAAACATTAATGACTTTATCCTTACAACAACCCTGTGAGGTATGGAAATATTATCTCTGTTTTACAGTTTGGGAGCTCAGGCACAGAGAGATTGCCACTTGCCTTTGGTCACACTTGGAATCTGTGGCAGACATACGAACTAAAGTCTGATATCTTTGAGATCCAGTCTAGTGCCTGAGTCCTTCCCCCCCCCCCCCGCCCCCCCCCCCCCGCATGTGTGTGTTACTCCTTCCATTTCTTTCATTGGACTGCTTAGTCAAGAGCAGTTATTTCCTCCCTCACCCTGCTCTCTGTGTGTAGAGAGCTTTGTGCTGCTGGTGTGCATCCTGCCACCTGCTTATATTGCTATACAGATGACTACTTCTGTCAAGGTTCCTCCCCCACTCTGAACTCTAGGGTACAGATGTGGGGACCTGCATGAAAAACCTGCTAAGCTTATCTTTACCAGCTTAGGTCAAAACTTCCCCAAGGTACAAAATATTCCACCCGTTGTCCTTGGACTGGCTGCTACCACCACCAAACTAATACTGGTTACTGGGGAAGAGCTGTTTGGACGCGTCTTTCCCCCCAAAATACTTCCCAAAACCTTGCACCCCACTTCCTGGACAAGGTTTGGTAAAAAGCCTCACCAATTTGCCTAGGTGACTACAGCCCCAGACCCTTGGATCTTAAGAACAATGAACAATCCTCCCAACACTTGCACCCCCCCTTTCCTGGGAAATGTTGGATAAAAAGCCTCACCAATTTGCATAGGTGACCACAGACCCAAACCCTTGGATCTGAGAACAATGAAAAAGCATTCAGTTTTCTTAGAAGAAGACTTTTAATAAAAATAGAAGTAAATAGAAATAAAGAAATCCCCCATGTAAAATCAGGATGGTAGATATCTTACAAGGGTAATTAGATTCAAAAACATAGAGAACCCCTCTAGGCAAAACCTTAAGTTACAAAAAAGATACACAGACAGAAATAGTTATTCTATTCAGCACAATTCTTTTCTCAGCCATTTAAAGAAATCATAATCTAACACATACCTAGCTAGATTACTTACTAAAAGTTCTAAGACTCCATTCCTGGTCTATCCCAGACAAAGACAGACTATAGACAGACACACAGATCCTTTGTTTCTCTCCCTCCTCCCAGCTTTTGAAAGTATTTTGTCTCCTCATTGGTCATTTTGGTCAGGTGCCAGCGAGGTTACCTTTAGCTTCTTAACCCTTTACAGGTGAGAGGAGCTTTCCCCTGGCCAGGAGGGATTTCAAAGGGGTTTACCCTTCCCTTTATATTTATGACAACTTCCCACTGCAGTCCATTCCTGCTTTTCTCTGCACTGTAGGATCCCAGAAGAAATCTGAAGTAACACCTTTGGGTGAAATTTGGCAGGTCTACAGAATCACTTGCCATTGGGGAGTAGAAGTAGCAACAAGAGTTTCCATAGATAGGTGGGCGTTGTAGTGCTGGAAGAGTTTATGGAATGCCAGGAGGTTTTGTCATGGCTCTATTAAGTCCACCGGAACGTTGCTATTGACTTCAGTGAGGTCAGGTTTTCACCTAGGGCACACATGGCTTTTCTGGGTTAACAGTTTCTGCTTTCCCCTGGTCATTATAATTCCCTATGTTCTGGAGATTTTTAAGTTCCCAGAGCATGAACTTTTCATCAGCTATCCTCTCCTTATAGTGATTTTATGCTGGAGTGGAGTGCTTGCAGTATGGGGCCAAAAAAGGCATTTCAGTTTGATCAAACTTTTTCCAGTCAATAGAAGGTAGTATGAAAGCGATTGTTCTTTCCTGAAAAACAGAAAACATACATATGCATATTGGATATGTAATTATATATAAATATGCATAGAATGAGTGTGTGTCTGTGTATATATGGCAGAGAGAGAGGGTGAATATTGTGGAAGCACCATTTGCAGATCTACACTTAAATTTGAGTTGAACTTTACATTTTAGTCATCTTTGTTGTGTGAAAGATAAAACTTAGCCTTCCCAAAATTGTAAGACTTCGTGGAATAATTTTTCTGAAACCTTACAAGTAAATCTATGAATGTTTCAGTTGAGATTAATTTAAAAATGGGTCTTGTAAAAATTTAGCACTAGATGCCAAACATTTGTGTGTGTGCATGCCTTATTATCTTAGTAACAAGATAACATTGTCTTTAAGCTTCCCTTATTGCTAACTCATTAAAATGTCCTGCATGGGCTACATTTGAAGAACTTTCGTTTTTGTACTGTTTTGTGGGGTTTTTTGGCCATTTTTCTTCATAATAGAAAGTTTCTTTTTCAGCAGTGCTGGCTAATTAGTTTTCAAAGAATTCTAAAAAGTATCACTGTCTTTCAAATTGCTGCCATTTCCCATTATTCACAGAGAAACTGAAGCCACAGGCTGTCCTTTGCAATAATGGTCTCTGCCTCTTTTCACCTGCTCCTCAGAGTGTTCCTCTCTCTGGAGCTGTGCAGAAAGTGGTTTACCTGTCCCACAAAGGTTTTGACAAGTCAGATTTGTTTCCTTCAAGACAAAAAACAAAACAACAAGTTGAAATCAGAATTTTTAACTGACCATCCAAAAAAAAAATTGGTTTGAGTTGGTCAAAATGTTTTGTTTAGGGAATTTTTGAAACATTTCATTTCAATTTCAACCTTTTTTAAAAAAGGTAACTTTTATTAGTATACAAAATAACTAAAATTTCAAAAAGAAAAGTAACTTCAAATCAAAAAATGAAGCTTCTTGTTTAGAAAATGTCATAACGGGACAGTTCAACATTTTTTGAACCTTTTTTTCAAAAATTCTGAACTGGGAGATTAATCAGAACCAATCCTTTCCTCTGAACAGTGTCAGTTTGGAGGAATCAACATTTTTCAAGAAAAAATGTTTATTCAGAAAATTCCCAACTAGCTGAACGCTCCTCCTCCTCACTGTGCAGGAGGCTACTCTCTTGCCTGAGTGCAGCTTGGCTTCAGTCTCAGATGGTATGAACATCTCCAGGTATAGAAATCTGGGATCACTGTGACATACCAGGGTACAATCCAGACCAGTGAGGGGCTGTGTCACCCCTGCCCTGCAACCTTAGGTGCCTTACAATACCTTACTGGTAATAGCTTCCAGCTGGACCACCCCCAAACAGCCTTCCAGCATGCAGTTCACACCGTGAGTGTCCGTGTGTAACTGCAGCCTGCCAGCCACACTTGGGTTACATGCTAGCTCTTGCCAGTCTGTATAATACTGCAAGGTGATCCCAATGCATTACCAGTCCTGGACTGTCCCCGGAAGTGTATGTCTTGTATTGCCCAGCCTTCTCCTGGACAGTCCAAATATATTAAGTTCCTTATTCCTTTAAAGAAATAATATACATCAGTTTATCACCTTAAATGGAGTTACGCAGACACTTTAAGTTAAACGCACTGGATTAGATAAAACAATGAAACATTTATTAGCTAACTACAAAGATATTTTAAGTGAGTACAAGCAATGAGGCATAAAGGTCAGAATTCAAAGCAACGTTTCTCACCACATGCTTCCAACAGCATTACTGAACAAACTTGCTGGTCAAGACTCCTCCCCCAGAGTCCAACAGCTGTTGTCTTTTTCTTCTCAGGTGGAGAGAATGAGATGGGCAGAGAGAAAGAGGAGTGCATTGGGATGTTTGCCCCTCCTTTTTATAGTTTCAGCCCCTCTTTGAAAAGCATTTCCGGGTGAGAACCAAGATACAGGGGGCTGGTGGACGAAGGAGACATCATGCTGTTTCTTTGCTAAGTTGCAGATCTTTATACCTGCCCTCCTTTCTTGCCAAAGAATGGCCACTTGATAAGTGATAGCTTTTTTGACAACTCGCTGGGGGCATCAGCTTGCCCTTTGTCTTTGAGAAACTGGTTTAGCCACTCCCTAGACTTATCTTGGAAACACACTTCAGTCATGATTTCAGCTTATGTTCATAACTTTACAAACATGTTGCTACATGCATTTTAGCATGATATTACTGATTAGCAAATTGATTTTTCAAATGATATCTCACAAGATAGGTCATGTACAAAGATTATTATAGTAGTGTGTAGGATGTGAATACAAGGGCACATTCCATCACAATCAAAAACACTAATATGCCTTAATCATACAATTATTTCATGGTGTCACTATAGAGCTGAGTTAAGGTTGTTGAGGTACTTCAACTGTGTATTTGCATACCTTGCTATGTTGAATTTATTTTAAATTTGAATTTCCTGGGTGCGTTTACTCTCAACCCTAACTCTATTTTATCCTAGTTTTTGTCTGTAAATTTTAAAGTGCACTACATCTTGTTACATCACATCCAATTTGTATCACCAAGGATTAACAGTATATTATTAACTGACAGAGAATGTGAAGATTCCTATCAGTCTTTACAGAATATTCCCAATATGCATTCAACAGTGAGATTTACTGTAGCTCTGTCTCTTTTCTGCTACATGAATTTATTAGAATCCTTGAGTTCAAGGTCAGAAGGGACCCCCAGATCATTTAATCTGACCTTCTGTATATCAGAGCCACCAACCAGCACACTACACCCAACAACCAAACTTTACTCTGGTATCACCAATGATTTTGCAAGATCCTCTTTTAAATTGTATTTTTAAAATAAATAAAACACTGACATTAAAACAAAATCCTGTAAATGTTGTGTTGTACCCAAGACTTGACTTGATGAAACAAAAAGAAATCTGCAAAGCAAGCCCAAATGTTATTTATAATATACTGTGTCAGTCAATTGTTTGATATGGCAACATTACTTCTGATATTCTGCATACAGCAGCATTTTGACAGTTACTTGGTATACTATTATTTATTCTCTCTTCCACTTACCTTGTTCACGTTCACAAGTTGCTTAACAGAGGCTTAGAATGTTTTTTTAAATATATTTTTGGTTACACAGATTGAACAAGAGAAATGTAATGGAAATTGGACTTGCAAAGCATGACAACTCCAATTTTGTTCCAATTTACATTAAAATTCATTTTTATTTTCCCTTATGCGGGTTAGTATTATTTTTTCTCTTAAGTAGTAACAAAGAAAGTTGACTCAAGTCAACATCTGTTGTTAAGTTGAGACTTTCATTGCCTTTTCTCTGTTACATAGATTTGAAAGAGCTGATGTCATGTTGTGCATCCGATGCGCAAACCATATATTGGAATGTGGGTGCCTATTTCCATACTGTGATGAGTACGTCCACAGACCCATAATTGATAAAATGTTACACTCGGTCCCAGGTATGGAGGTAGTTTGAAGTGCTTTCCTCAACTATCTGTGGTATATTCTATTTTTTGAAAACTCTGTTTTAACTAGGATTTTCCCTTTTTAAAATAAATAATCTTGGAGTTTGGGTGTGGGAGGGAGTGAGGAGCACAGGCTCTGGGAGGAAGCTTGAGTGCAGGCTCTGGGCTGAGGCAGTGCATTGGGGAGTGGGAGGGGATGAGGGGGGCGGCTCTTACCTTGGGTGACTCCCGAAAGCAACTGGCGTGGCTCCTAGGCAGGGGGAGGGGCAGGGGGGTCTCCATGCGCTGCCCCTGCCTGCAGACACCGTCCCCACAGCTCCCATTGGCTGCAGTTCCCAGCCAATGGGAGCTGCAGAGCCGGCATTTGGGCTGGGGGCAGCGCGCGGAGGCCACCTTTTCCCCTCCCCCGGGCCGCATGGGTGTGCTGGCCGCTTCCGGGAGCGGTGCGGGGGAAGGGTCCCTGCTCTTTCCCCTCCCTTCCAGCTTCCCCAGCATGAAGAAGGTGCTGGGAGCGAGGGACGGAGAGGGGAGGAGTTGATCAATGGGGCTCGCGAACCCCCTGGAGTACCTTTGGGGACCCCGAGGGGTCTACAGACCCTAGTTTGAGAAACGCTGTGCTACACAGTTGTTTCATGTGTGCTCACTGCACTGTGATTTTGAAAATGAGGTTCAGTGTACCATACTGCTTCAATGACTGCTGCTTTTACACCTCTACACTTTTCCTCCCTTTTCTTCAGACTGCATTTTGAGAGTAGCTACCAAAGTGACAGCCAGTACTTTAATGTCTAGCTCTATCCAGCTTTGAGATGGAGCTTCCCTAGCCTCTTGTCTTTCCTCCAGCAAAGCAGCCATTTGGAAAGTATGGGAAATAGAGAACAGGGATTATCCTGGCCAGCTTACCCCTCTCTCTCCTTCAGCAACATGGGAAAGAAACTCTGAACCCCAAGGCTATGAAAGGAGAAAGAGGTTTCACACGGTAAAAATTAAGGAGTTCCAATGCGCAGGATTGGCTAGGACAGAGCCTCTCTCTCCTTTTGAATATGAGGGAGTACAAAAAATATATGACACCTCTTAGGTGTGGTGTCATTATCTTACTAGCATTCTTTTGAGGATGCAGTGAATTTTCTGTACTGTCTCCTCCTGATGTTGCTGAACTCAACAGCATTCCTGAAGTGGCAAGCTGTGACTAGGAGAAATTTCTCCATTTTTGTAACTTTACTGACTAATACAGAGTACCCAGATGCCCAAGATAACCAGGGCCACTCACAGATTTCAAGGCCAGGAGGGGGGTGGCAGAAGCCTCTCTTGCAGGAAGGTTTTTGCTGGAAAGGAGGAAGAATGCTTTCAGTCTGGTATAGTGGGAACCCTGGAATCCCATTAAAAATGTAAGTTGGCTTCGTGGCCAGTGAATTTCCCTTTCTCTATATATACATGGGCAAGATTGTTCACTTGCAGGTCTATAGGCTGACTTAAGGGTGACCTTGGCCTTCATGAGAACCTCCTCCGTTTCCACCCTTGCCTCCAAAGAGAATCTCTCCATCATATGGCAGGTCCTCAAGCTTCTGATGAAAAATGCAGCTATATATGCTAGCAAGCTTCGGTGCCGGAGACAACTGCCCTTGCTGCCATATCACTGATTAAAGATGACAGCACCTCTGAGACATGGTTGAGTCTACTCTCTCACAAGTCAGCTTCTTGGACTGTTTATATCTCCATTTGGAAAGAGAGAGAGAGTCAGTGAAGAAAAGAGCCTTTTGCTACAGCTCAAAATGGTATTTGGCCATGAAGAACAGATACGAATGTTATAATAAAGTCTGCATCAAAGGGTAATCCAGCATACTAAATCACAGTCTTTGAATTTTAGATCAGAGATTAAATTGAACTCTGTATTTAGAGCACCAGGGTGATATGTTCACCATGGTAGTGCTCCTAAGTAAATGGAATGCTGTATTTTATACTAGTTAGTTTTTTTCAAGGTGTGTGGATTCATTCCTAGACATAGGGCATGATGCAAAGCCCATTTGAAAACACTGGGAATCTCTCTCTACTTACTTCAGTGGGCTTTGGATATAGATAGATCACAAGTTACTGTATATGCATCCGTGGAGGTCACAAGTATATGGGATTACCATAGACATATCTATGTCTGATAGAATGGAGCACAGTCTTTGGCACAGCTCTAAGTGAGCCTTTTTCAGTGTATATTTGAGTATCCAAAAGCACTGGGGAGTCCAAAAGGAGCTAGAGACTTCAAACTGATGTTACAATCAGCAGGTCCAGTAGCTACATAGGCAGATTATTATTGGTTGTATTACAGTAACATCTAGAAGCCACTAACCAAGGATGACAGCCCTCTTATGATAGGTACCGCATATAACAAAAAGATGGTCCTTGACCCAACAAGATTACAAGTTAAGAATGCCAGTAGAACTTCCAGTCCATCAGATGCCATTAACAGATTCTCACTTAGTGACTTGCACTAGAGGAAAGTTCACAGGAACTGTCTAAGCTCACAAGGGTCTGGGAGTTGCAACCAAAATGCACTACTAGCATTTACTACTACTTCTTTCATGTGGCTGGTGTAGAGCAGCAACTACAATTTCACCTGAAGTTGATCGGTGCCAAATGGCTACATCAGGAATAGCAGAATTTATTGTAGTAATGCCTCCTTCATATTTATAAATTGGGCAGTAGGTAGTGATATGTTCGATAGGAACTACACTTGCACACCGGGGAGTCCTTGATTTTCCCTTTGTGCATTAGATATCTGCATCTACCATGGTTGGTTCAAATTCGGTTAAGAGTTGACCAAGATGACTGTGGAAGGTCAAATCCAGGAACCTTCTGCGTGGAATCCGCCACAAGGTGCTTATTTTTTAAGTCTTGTTTAGCCCAGTCTGCTTTCCAAGCCTCCTTCTGATCGTAGCCTGGTTGTATGAGGCTAAACTAATGTTCCCAGAAAGGCTTGCAGGACTTTAAGACGTTGCAGGAGGGCATTGTCAAAGTCTTGGTGAATAGGAAAATATCTGTTTTCCTGGATTCACTGAGCTTTGTGGACTGTCGCAGCAGTTCAGTGTATCAGCGGGGGAGCGATTCTTAGACAGAACAGGTGGCCAGGGTGTTGGAGATGACTTAAGAGTTCCTGTAATGCATTGCACCACTGTATTCAGCTGGGTATCCACAAGTCGCATGCAGCTGCATCTGCTCCATACCTGTGTGGAAGATGGCACGGGGCCCACTCTGTTAAGTGAGAGTTCATGACGAATGCCATCAACTCGGTGACCAAACATTGCTCAGCAATCTCCCGATCATCAGAGCAGCAACTCAACAAATCCTAGCACTTATTGAAAATGGAGGAGGAATACTGACTAGGAAGTTGCAAGACAGTGAAACTTGTTCAGTAATAAATTAATTTATACCAGTTACTGCACCCCAACCCCTTAGGGGCCCCAGCCTGGTGAAAGTGAGTGAGGGTGGAGGTGAGCATGTGATGGGGGGAGGGTGGAGTGAGCGGGGGCATGGCCTTGGAGCAGGGGTTGGGGCAGTGGTGTGGCCTAGGGGAAGGGGGTGGGGCAAGGGCTGAGCAGCGGGGCTTGGAGGTCCCCAAAAATTTTTAAGTCAAAATGGGGGTTGTTGGGTTGCTAAAGTTTGAGAACCGCTGGTGTAATACTTAGACATTGGAAATGATGGTCATGTTTAACTTGTGCCTTCTCTGTATATATCCATAGGGCATTTAAAAATCGGTATTCTCATAAATGCGAATGTCTATTGACTCCATTTCGTACAGCGTCCTTGGTTATGAAATTTACAGAAAAGATGTAGACTAAGTCAGTTGTAACATTTTCAAATGTATGTTGTGGTACAGTGCACACAACTAACAAATAGATGTCACTGTTTGCTTATACTATAGTTGTATATGTGAAGAATACCAATCACTTTTAGCTTTAATATAAATAAAGGAAACTTCAGTGAAATTTTATTTTAAGCATCACGCCCAGTATAATTATATTTAAAAGTAAAATTTAATATTGTTCAGTATATCAAATTTGGAAGGTTTTGCAGAACAACAAAGAAGGTTAACACATTGCTTAATTTAGCAAAGTGGCCTCCCAGAGAAAAATACTCAGCTTGTCAAAAACAAATGAATAAATTGAGTTATGGTTCCATTGTTTTGCTGAATTTCATATCTGCAGTTTTAGTTTTACATATTGTTTATCTCAAATGTTGTGCTTCTCTCTCTGACCAACGGATAGGGTGACCAGGTATCCGGTTTTTGACTGGAACATCCGGTCAAAAAGGGATCCTGGCAGCTCTGGTGCTGACCGGACTGTTGAGTGTCTGGTTGGCGATGCTGCGCAGCAGGGCTGGCAGGCTCCCTGCTAGGCTCTGCGCAGCTCATGGGAAGCAGCTGGCATGTCCCTTCTCCGACCCTTACGCATAGGGGCAGCCGGGGGCTCCTCACGCTGTCCCCAACCCAAGCACCTCCCCCACCGTGGTTCCTGGACAATGGGAGCTGAGGGGGTGGTGCTTGCAGATGGGGCAGCGTGCAGAGCCTCCTGGCCGCACCTCCACATAGGAGCCAAAAGGGGACATGCCGTTGCTTCCGGGAGCTGCTTGAGGTAAGTGCTGCCCGGAGTCTGCACCCCAACCCCGATCCTCCTCCTGCCCTTCGAACCCCTCTGTTGCAGCCTGGAGCACCCTCCTACACCCCAAACCCCTCATCCCTGGCCCCACCCCAGAACGTACACCCCCAGCCAGAGCCCTCATCCCCTCTTGCATCCCAACCCACTGCCTCATCCTGGAGCTCCCTCCTGCACTCTAAACTCCTAATTTCCGGCCACAGCCGGAGCCCTCACCCCCTCATGCGTGCCAGCCCCCTGAGCCTGTCCGGTGAAAACGAGCGAGTGAGTGAGGGTGGTGAGAGTGAGCTGGGCGGGGGGGGGAGTGAGTGGGGACGGTGCCTCAGAGAAAGGGTAGGGCCTGGGCAGAGTCTCAGGAGGGGCGGGATAGGGGACAGGGCAAGGGTGTTTGGTTTTGTGTGAGAAGAAAGTTGGCAACCCTGCCAACGGAAGTTAGTAAGATATTACCTCACCCACTTTGTGTCTCTAACAATAGGAATTAATTTTACATATTTTTATATAACTGGTTTGAAAACATATATAATTAAAGGAAAACTATATTTAAAAAGTAAGCCAAAAATACATCCAGTATACTGACATGTACAGCAAAATCTTCCTCTAAATGACACATATATTAAATTTTAAATTTTAATGTGGTTGTAAGGTCAAAACAATCTTTTGATTAGTACCAATTTGAGAAGTCTTAAAATCCCAGTTAATTATATTTTTTTCTCATTTAAAACAATAGTAATAGAAACTAAGTATGTATTTAATTATAAGTAATAAAAATGCAAAACTTGTTCCCAAATCACTACAGTTAAAAACCTACAAGTGGATTGTAAAAGGTAATAAACTGCGCTTGGGTTTAGCCTTACGCAGTAAGCATCATGAACTGCTGTAGTCTTATTATTATAGTGAGTGAGAGAGACACAATCCCCCCTATATATATATATATATATATATATATATATATATATATAGACAGAGTGATATGGAGCTAAGTAATGTTTTAGTGCCGGGTCAGAGTAAGACAAAACAGTAAAATCAAGAGCCTTTGGAGTTAAGTCACAGCGTTCTTGTTATAGTACTCTTTTGCCTAGGCATTTTAGTATATTGCTTTTTTATTTAATTTTAAAGATTGCTTGATGGTTAACCAGCCATCCCTGGATTTTGCTTATGTGCTCATGTCCTGTGAGCGGGCCATGTATTGAAATAGGAGACTTGTGCTCCCCTAAGCACTCCTTTTTTTTCTATATTTCAATGATCTGCTACTCAGAACCAAGGAAACAATGGGTACACTGCAAGGGATGGCACAGCATTAAGTGGCTGTCATCACATGAACAAGTGTAACCCAAAATAAATATTGTAAATCCCCTTTAGGTCTACCAGTCTGGACAGCAGTCCTTTCATTGTTTGCACTCATTAAGATATATTTTGGATGGAACATAATAGCGGTCCATGTTTTACATATAACAAAACCCAGACAAATAGGCTAGCAGTTTTGCAATCTGTTTTTTTAAATGAAAACCTGGTTCACCATTGGTAGGATAAGTGCCCTCAATAACATAAATGGGAAACAAAGTAAGAAAGCCATAGGGTAGAATTTCTGAGTGAAGTGTAAGCTAAACATTTTGGTATAACAAAAGGGATCCCTTCCCCCATATAGTTTAATACTCTTGTATTTGGAAACATACTTCAAAAATGAATCCTTTGATTTGACAATACAATAGGTGGCTTCTACATTGCTTTTGATGATACAGAAAACATTTTTTTAATGTTGAATAAGTTTTTGGTTTGGTTTGGTTTTTTTAATGAAGCACTACTAGGCAGTGGGTTATTGTAATATCTTGTGGTCCCAATCTTGCCCCCAAACTAGACATAATTAAACAATTTCACTTGATATCTGTGGTGGCAATATTGTGAATTACTGCAGGGTCTGTGAAGAAAAAACATATAGTGAAAGTACAATTTCTGTACCTTCTCATAACCTTTTTGGTTATGGTTTCTCACAAAAGGGTTAAAGTGGTTCCTGAATCTGTGGTACAGGTGCACTGTAGTAGTATGTATGTAATCTTTTTTCATGTGTGTCACAAGTTGATATCTAGATTGTTTAGCCATCTAACTGCTGCATCATCAAGGTAGCGAGGGGTTGCAGTCTTCTGACTGTGCACTTCTAGTTGTTTGATAGTCTGCAGCGCTGCTGCATAGTCATGCCGTGAAAACTGGGCCAAGCATATCTGCATTGTGGCTGCCATTCTTGCTATTCCCAGCTGGAGCCTGTTAAGTCTGGTCCAGGATATGCGTTCCAGATTGCAAAAGGTGATTTGAGTTAGGGATTCTGAAATTCATCTGCATACCTGTCTCTCTGTCCCAGAGTTTCTGCCACTCTGCGAGGACATAGCTGTTGGCCCTGATGTTCTGTTGTTCATCCAAGGTTGGCACTAAGCCATTAGCGCTGGACATGAATGTTTGTTACAAAAGGTTGTTTAGAATTCAGTCATGGCAAGTCAGCAGGAACTGCAAATGTAGGTGTTTTCTTCTGGAGGTGGGCAGATCTTATAGGAAGTGTGTATTGCTTATTTGCCCCCATTGGAACCATTGTTAGCCTTGCATGCAGCAGGCTGTTTTCATCTGTCATAGCCCTCTTGCAGTTTTAAGGGAAACAGCATCTCATCGAAGTTCTGCAGAAGATGAGTCAACACGTATACATTTTACGTTAATGTGTGGCTAAGACAACCACTAATGGCATGGGTGGCTGTATTCAGTTCCAGATCGAGACCCCTATGCCAACTTCTGTCCCAAACTGCTCCACAATATTCCATTGGAGCAAACACCAGTACTAGGATTGAGGTTTGTAAAACACTTGCCTGAGCTCCCCAGGATGTCCTGGCTAGGTTCTGGATCAAGGAAATGTGGGAGGTGATCTTTTTCTTCACTTATTCTAGATAGGACCAATATATTAGAGTGCAGTCCAGTTTCACTCCTAAGTAAGTGTCAGCTGGCTGGAAAGGGAGTGAAATCCTTAACACGGCCTGGATGGGTTGGATGTCTGGGCAGTTCTTCAGATAGAAGGTTGTGGCCACCGTTTTAGACTCACATAATATAAGTCTCTGCTGACGAAGGCAAGTGGCCAGAGCATTCATGTTCTGGATGAGCGGCTCTTCAGTATTGTGTGTTTGTTTACCACATCAGCACTATATGTTATCTACATATATGTACTTATCAGCCTTAGTTGTTGTTAGGTCATAAATGCATATGTCTAAAAGGAGAAGAGGTGGAACAGATCCTTGCATTATGGAGATGCCTAAGTTGGCTGACTGTCTCCCGTTTTCAAAAAGAGGCTTTGATTCGTTATCGTTTCCCTAATGAACCACACCAAGAAATAATCTGCAACAACTTGCTGGTCAACAGTATCATATGGATGTGACAGATCAACCAGAACGGCGCCAACTTTCTTGCCCTTCTCGAAGACATCTTCGATGTCTTGTGTTAGGCAAATGACTTGATCTTGGTTATGCAGTCCTTGTCTGAAGCTAGACTGAATGAAGGGCAGTTGTGGTTCAATAGTCTTATTGATATGCCTCAGAGTCAGTCTCTCCATAGCTTGTATGTGACACAAAAGAGATAGGTGGTTCCATAGCTCTTAAGATTTTCCAGTGGTTTTCCTGGTTTCAGAATGTCTACGAACTTTGCCCTGCACCAGATTTATGGGATGCAATTATCCTGGAGACACTGGTTGAGGAACCAAAGCAGCCAGCTTTTGGTCCTAGGTGAAGTAGAAACTCCATATTTATATAATCTTCACAGCTGAAAGACCTACCCAAGTTCTGTATGTGACCATTAGCCACTAGCTGAGTGTGATGATGCTTGTGGTGACCTGGAAACTCTCTTTTTTGCTGAGGCTGGAATCTCCAGGAAGTCTTTTGATGATCTGCTACGTTTTTTGGCTAGAACGAGTAAAGTCTGTCTTTGTGACTTTCTCTCTCCATCAATCATGCCTGGTTTGAGCGAGTAATGGATTGAGTTCCTTGCTCTTAGTAACAGCAGATTTTAATTCCTGGTAGAGATTAATTGCCTCTGGCCACATAGGAACAGCGATAGCTTCTAGGGCAGAGGTCCCCATAGTTTTTTTTTTTTTTTTGTTTATTTGTTTTTTCTGCGCCCCTTTGAGAGATTTGTATCTCATGTGCACCCCCCTCTTTCTAAGAGACAGTATGTCCATGGATGTGTGGGGTCCAGGACCCCATCCTGGCCAGGATGTCCTAGTGCTCCCTGCCCTGCAAGGATCCCTTGCCTAGGACATTCTTCAGGTGGGTGGCCCAATCAGAATGCAGTCTGGCTGCACCCCCCCTTCTCATGTCCTGGGCCCTGGTGCGATCCCTGGCATGCACGCACAAGAGCCTGTGCAGGTAGGGAGGAACTAGCTCTCAAGGGAGAGCATGCCTCAAAGAGGCCAGTAAGCTGGAAAGCCCTCCTCCACACATACACTTCCTACGTAGGGAGAGGCTGTGTCCCTCACTCCTCGTCTCTCTTTTCTTCTTGTTCTTCTGGCTTCACAGCAGGAGCTGAAGCTGGAGACTCAACTAGTGAGAGGAATTCTTATTTTATCAACAATATTTTGAAGAAACAAGAAAAAATTCTTAACCAGTCAGGTCTTTGCACCCCCTTTTGCCCCCGATAACCTCTTAGGTTCCCCTTGCCCCACAGCTTGAAAACCAGTGCTCTAGGGATCAGGTTTTTAAGCAGCTGCTTGAACTAATTTGCAGAAGTTTGGTAGGAGTTGTTTAATATTGCCTGGACATGTGAAGTTCAGGGCTAGTTCACTGACTGACATCTCTAGTTCTGCTTGAAAGACCTCCCACTGAGCTTTCCGATAATTCCACTGGGCCTTCTGTAAGCTGTTTTGTTGTTGATATCCACAGGCCCGTGGTGATCAAAGAGAGCCCATGCTGAGACTTTGGGAAAGCTTCAAGCATCTTCTACTTTTGACCACTGGAACCAGTTGCCTGGAAGATGAAAAGACAATGTTGGATGAAGAGCCTGTTACCCATCTGCTACTGTGAAAGCTTGGCATTTGCTTTGGATCATAGAAGAGTTGTAGGTCAGCAGCTGAAGTCCGCTCCATTAATCACTCTCTGTCTGCGCTGTTTTCAGGATATCACAGATGGACATTGTGGGAATTGATGTCACCACAGTAGATGGAAGATCCTAGAAGGGTGGGCAGAGCCGGGTTTGGCCAGTTAACTGATGGAGGGTTGTAGACATTAATCAGCATAGGTTTGTTTACCTTTTTTGCCTTCCATTCTATGAAGTCATTTGGACCACATGTTTAGAACTCTGCAGGAGATGCAAACCACTGTATGGAAGGGACTCCTGTTCGGGAGCGTGCAAGCCGCTTACGAACACTAGCACGACCAGCGAAAGCTGCTGGTGAGTCTAGTGCTGGGGGTGGTACAGCCACACCGGAGGAGCTGCCTGGGCTGGGCGCTGGCTCCTGCGAGCGGTGGCCTGACATACTGCTGCTTTCGCTGCTGCGATTCCTGGTAGAGCCCTGCAGCTTCATAGATATCCACTTTATATCCATGGATATCCGCATCTGCGAATATAAAGTTGTATCCGCAGAGGGCTCTACAGATGTTGACATGGTGACAGCCCTTCTCTAAGATGGCATTCCAAACTGCTTGTGATGGTGATGACCCATGACGGTATAGCCTGCAACTGGAAGCTGCACATCTCCTGAAGCAAGATAATGTGTGTTTCAGTGTTTGTAACTAAGTGGAGAAAGAGAGCTCTTTTCACTGTCGATATTTCCTTGGTATTAAAATGCAACATCTTGAGGAACAGTCCCACGTCTAGGGTTTCTGGTGCTGGCCCTAAAAGGGGCCCCATTAGAGGTCAGCTCTTTCAGTCAGATTGTATTTAAAACATGAGCCTGTTCCACGTTTTTCTTTTCTTTTCTTTTTTTTTTGTCTTTCATTTTGGTTGATGCTACTCATGGAGGGGATGCCATGAGATGGTAATAGACATTTGTCTACTGTGCATCTAATGATACCTCATATAAAGCAAAACCAAGGATGTCAGCTTCTGAAGCAACCAAAATTATTTTAAACTTTGCTTTTCTTTAAAACAAAAATCTAGTGGTCCATCTAATGTGAAATCCTTTCTCCAACTTTAGCTAGTACCAAATGATTCAGAGGGATGCTGTAAGACATCCATAATGGACAATTATGTAATAACAGCCTATAGGCCAGAATATTTCTTCTTAACCCCAGGCATTCAGTAGTCTCTCCCCTGAACATTTTTAATCTAGCTAGGGTAACTATATATGCCGAGTTCCTTTTTGTATCCTGCTAAGTTCTCAGTCTCAATAATGTCAGATGGTAGTGAATTCCACAAGCTGATTGATTATGTATTGTAAAAAAGGATTTATCTTTATTCCATTCTAAAGAAAACTGATAACTCAGTGTAAAAGCTAGGTCTAACAATTATATATTTTTAAAAGAAGTTGGAAGAGAATTAAGATATACTTTTAAAATAAATGAAGCTTGAAAGATGCTCAACTACTAAGATGAACTTCATGATATTAAACATTTCGAGATCATATTTATTGGTCTTCAAATTTGTCTTTTTTTCCCCCAATGGTTTGTCTTTGCTCTTATAATATAAGAGAGGGTAAACAGGAGTGCTCCTGTTAACTGTCTATATGTCTCTTATTATTTTGTATACCTATATTATATCAACTCTTTTACATCTCTGTAAATTAAGATTAGAGAAATGTTTAGTCTCCCCACGTATTGAAGCCTTTCCGTACTTTTGACATTTTTTATTGCCCTTCTTTGGACCTTGTGTACTTTTGCTATATCTTGTTTGCTGTATCCTACACTGATCGTAGTACTAATGGCACTATAATATTTGTCGTAGTATTGTCTGTCTTTTTCTTAATACTGCCTGACATCTTGTTTACATTTTTGACTGCTGTTGTGCATTAATAGTTCTTGACTGTGAGCTGTCTGCAGTGACATCTAGGTCTGTTCCTGAGTGGTTACAGTTAATCTACAATCCATCAACGTGTTTGAGTAGTTCAAATAAGCATTGTGATTTGCTTTCTGTTTAACTCTGTCTCAGTTTCATAATATTTTGATAAAGACTGCTCCCTTAGCAGATCAGGCAGTAACTTAACTATCTGAGAAGAAGCATTTTTCATGCAAACAATTTAGATACATAATGTACTAGGAAGATTGCATTACTCTGTCCTGCGCACATGGAAAATAAGTGATTGTTAAAACTTCCTATAACATTAGGTTTTTTATACAGGTTTCAGAGTAGCAGCCGTGTTAGTCTGTATCTGCAAAAAGAAAAGGAGGACTTGTGGCACCTTAGAGACTAACAAATTTATTTGAGCATAAGCTTTCGTGAGCTACAGCTGAATGCATCCGATGAAGTGAGCTGTAGCTCATGAAAGCTTATGCTCAAATAAATTTGTTTGTCTCTAAGGTGCCACAAGTATTCGTTTTCTATACAGTATTCTATAAATATTGAATAAACTCAAGTACTTATAGTCCTGACCTGTACAGAGCTGACTCCTAGTGGTAACTCAGGGTGGTGTCTTTGTCTCTTTTTCCCTTTTTTGTCCAGGTTTGTTTTTGACAACTGTCACCAAGTCTGTCTTTGTGCTTATGCTAAATTTTGTATGGAACAATAGTAATTTCTGAATCCTTTGCTTACCATAAGATAGAAAGCAATTAAATTACAACTATCAAGCCTTTTAAAATGACCTACTAAAAGTGGGAGATTTCAATTTTTAATGACTGAAGTTTATGTAGTTTGTTGTTAGTAGAGCCAAATTAGGCTATCATTACTCATGCTGAGTAATATGTAACTCTGGGTTTAAAGGGATTACTCATGGAGTATTAATTATGAATAAATATGGCAGTTACTCTTCAGAAGTTGTTAAAATGGATATTTTAATTGACCTAGAAAAAGTGATCACTAAACAGAATAAAATAAATGGGAAATCTAATATTTAAACAGGGACATAAACCACACATTTGATATTATGTCTCTTTGAACAGACACTAAATCTATTAATGAGTGAAATACAGTAACTCCTCGCTTATTGTAGTTATGTTCCTGAAAAATGCAACTTTAAGTGAAACGATGTTAAGCAAATCCAATTTCCCCATAAGAATTAATGTAAGTGGGGGGGTTAGGTTCCAGGGAAATTTTTTGAACCAGACAAAAGACTATATTATATATTTATATGTATACACAGTATGAGTTTTAACCAAACAACTTAATACTGTAACACAGCAATGATGATTGTGAAGCTTGGTTGAGGTGATGGAGTCAGAGGGTGGAAGAGTGTGGGATATTTCCCAGGGAATGCCTTATTGCTAAATGATGAACTAGCACTTGGCTGAGCCCTCAAGGGTTGACACATACTCATCTTCCATACTAATTTTGTTAATGTAGCCTCACACTCTACAAGGCAGCACAAATGGAGGGAGGGGAGACAGTATGGCAGACAGAGACACACCCTGTGTGTGTGTGTGTGTGTGTGTGTGAGAGAGAGAGAGATGCACACTGCCCCTTTAAGTACACTGACCCTTTTAGATCAGGAAGTTGAGACAGCAGCTGCTGCCTACAAGCTCCCTCCGTCTTGAGCCCTGTCATGTCCACCTCCCTGCTCTATGGAGATAGGGTAAGCGGGTGGCAGGAGCAGGGGGGAGGGGGACACCCTGATATTAGCCCCCGTACAGCAAGCAGGAGGCTCCCGGGAGCGGCTCCAAGGCAGAGGGCAGGAGCAGCACATGTCAGTGGGGGAAGGGACAACTGAAGTGCCAGCAATTGATAGCCTGCTGGGCAGCTGCCACAGGGAACTTAGGGGAGCAGGGAGCTGCCGGTCCACCCTGGTTCCAAGCCCCCACCAGCTAGTTCCAGCGGGCTGCTCTTTCTGCAAGCAGTGGACAAAGCAGGCGGCTGCCGAACAATGTTATAAGGGAGCATTGTGCAACTTTAAACAAGCATGTTCCTTAATTGTTCAGCAACATAACAACAAAACAATGTTAACCGGGACGACTTTAAGTGAGGACTTACTGTAATCTTAACAGTTGGACATAGGTGTCTTTGATTAATTGATGAAGCTAAATGCCAAATACTTCTGACCACCCAAGAAATGTGATAATCCTTTAAAACCATAATGTTGTATTTGAAATTTGGTTTGCAATTATGAAATACAATTACAGAAAAAGGAAAAATAGACAAAAAGATTGTCAGCAATGTGAACCCCCGGCTTGTTTACCAGGGCACTTGTATTTCTTGACATGGGTATATTGATGGCTACAACCATCGATAAAGTTTTGTCTAACATTCTAAAGCCACTGTATTTACATCTGGAAATACACAGGAAATTTGCATTTAGTATTTTCTTACTTCCTATGATTTTCTGAACGGTAATATTCTCAAACTATAACTGATCTGTTTGTATGTGTTCGGTTTTTTTTGTTTTTTTTTTTTAAAGTGAAGGTGAATTTCAGCCCATCACTGGTAGTTATATAGCGTGGTTCTACTCTGGGAACACCTGTTTTCATGACTTTCTCTACTCTTTCTCTAGTTCTGTAACACTTTTTTCGTTGCTTTTGCTCCTCTTTCCATATTTCAACACTGAGGAGAAAGTCCCTGTTTCTATCTGAGGAGCACGCAGAAAACAAATTCAAGATGGAAGCTTCTTACCCATCTGACCAGTCTAGGTCCCACCGTCTCCAAAGGCACAAATTGAGTTTTCTGAGAGAGTACTTTTTGAGTTGTAGGACACAAGATATAAGAAAGAGCAGGTACCTCCCTCCCCCACTACAATACACAGCCTAGCAAAAGCAGCATCTACAGGGATGATCAAAGTAGTTCCCCCTCTGTAGAGATTTTGTGCTCATTTTTTCTTTTTTGTTTTGAAGAAGTTAGGATGAATCAGAGTTGTCCTTGGATCTCCGAGCTCTCAACTAGATACAGAAGAATCAGGATGAAAACTATTTTCCACGCTAGTGAGTGTCCAACCAAAGGTTTTGGCTAAAGTCAATGGACCTCCATGAAGCATACCTACATATTCCAATTGCATGCAAATGTCCTGGAAGTTACTTTGACTGATATACATTTTATATTATATTAAAGAAGAAAAAACCATGGGAGTTCCACAAGGAAGTGACTGTTTTTCATTACCTATGATTCATCTAATGAGTTCAGTTAAGGGCACCCTAAAAGTAAGAGCAAAGTGTCCAAACAGAGAAAAGCTGCTGCACACTCTCTTCCCATTGTAATGAATCACCATAGAGCTGGACCGGCCAGCAAATCACAATAAAATGATACCTTGCTCTTACTCACGGGATGAGAATATATTTTGTAAAGAAAATGGACCACTGGCTGATATCAATGGGCAATCTCTTCCAAGACTGGATGAGACACCTGCTATGTGACTTACCTTCATTCCATTGTTGGCTAAGGTGATACAGAAAACCAAGAGGGTCTCAGGCAAGAGTCATGCTGATAGGGCTTCCTGTTTAAGGATGGCTCCGATTTTTTTGAGATCTCTTGCCTCACCATGTGTGAACTCCTTTGTATTCCACTTGAAGAAGATCTTTTAACCTTTTGCCCAGTGACACATGGATCTTGAAAAGCCTGAGTCTGTTAAGGTGGCTGCTGAACAAAACCAAATGAAGAAAAGCCTGTTAGGTCAGTGCTGTCATTAAGACCCTTCTGAACTCGCAGAAATTACCTTTCTTCCAATCAGCCAACAATGTTGTGAATAAATTTGGGAAATGGTGCACAAAAAGATAGATCAAGCCTTGAAGATCAGAAGTTATATACTTCCTAATCCTCTAGGTCATCTTCCTGGAAGCTGTCACAACAACTTCTGTTTTCATACAATAACATATTTTTTAGGATATTCAAAATTTCATACCCAAGAGAATATTCATTTCAGTAGGTCCCAAAACATAGTTATGCTGCCTTTCTGCCCAAATCCCAAGACAAACTGGCACATGTTCAGTGTAAGAACGCTGAAGATTTACCTCAGCAAAACTGAGCAATGTAGAAAAAATCCACGGCTTTGCTTGTTCACTGGCCTGTGAAGTGCAGGGTCCAAAAGGATAGTCTGTGAATGCAGCTGCTATTGTAGCAGGGAGGTGTGCAACGTGAAAGACTTGTTCTGTCTGAAAGAACTTGAGATTTGTCCTCATGGTTGGCATGAAAAGCTAATAGGAAGGGACCTGGTCTGCTATTTGCCCCCCTCCCCCCCCCCTTTTTTTTTGTTAACAAATGCTGTAAGACCAACCATCAGGTGTTTTCAGATGCACATGTTGGCAGAAGAGTCTTCATTTAGTTGGTATCTATCTAAAAAATATTCTATGTAATTTGTATATGTATCTCCTATCTTCCTTCCCTTCATTGCTCTTCACTTCTGGTTAATTACAAAAGCAGAGGATCAGCAGACCTGACCACTGAAAGGAAAATGTTGCTCTAGTCACATTTATCTTCTCCTCTTCTGTCACGGTTCCTCCCCCACTCTGAACTCTAGGGTACTGATGTGGGGACCTGCATGAAAACCTCCTAAGCTTACTTTTACCAGCTTAGGTTAAAACTTCCCCAAGGTACAAATTAATTTTACCCCTTGCCCTTGGAATTTCCACTGCCACCACCAAACTTTAACTGGGTTTACTGGGAAACGTAGTTTGGACACGTCTTTCCCCCCAAAATCCTCCCAACCCTTGCACCCCACTTCCTGGGAAAGGTTTGGTAAAAATGCTCACCAATTTGCATAGGTGACCACAGACCCAAACCCTTGGATCTTAGAACAATGAAAAAACATTCAGTTTTCTTACAAGAAGACTTTTAATAGAAGTAAAGGAATCACCTCTGTAAAATCAGGATGGTAGATACCTTACAGGGTGATTAGATTCAAAACATAGAGAATCCCTCTAGGCAAAACCTTAAGTTACAAAAAAGACATACAGACAGGAATAGTCATTCTATTCAGCACAGTTCTTTTCTCAGCCATTTAAAGAAATCATAAGCTAACACATACCTAGCTAGATTACTTACTAAAAGTTCTAAGACTCCATTCCTGTTCTGTCCCCGCCAAAAGCAGCATACAGACAGACACAGACCCTTTGTTTCTCTCCCTCCTCCCAGCTTTTGAAAGTATCTTGTCTCCTCCTTGGTCATTTTGGTCAGGTGCCAGCGAGGTTACCTTTAGCTTCTTAATCCTTTACAGGTGAGAGGATTTTTCCTCTGACCAGGAGGGATTTTAAAGGGGTTTACCCTTCCCTTTTATATTTATGACATTCTTCCAAAACAATTTTTGGGATGGGAATATGTAGTAATATTGCTGGGTATTTGCCTAAGAAACACAGATGTAGTGACACAATTTTTATTCAGTTTCCATGGGTTATAGCTCAGTTACATACGAGGCTTAGTTGAGATATTCTTGAAGTTTACTAATGCTGTCATAAGCTTCTGGAGGGAAGTAGGTGGATCGGTCATCTACTGGCTAGGTTCACTCCAATGCAAAGCTTTAGCTGCCTCAGTCAAGGAGACTCAACGCACAGGAAGATGGTTGGCAGATGTGCCCCTTCTGATAAAAGAGAAATTGACTAATAAGAGGTTGTTTATTGTTTTTCTCCTCTTCCATTGTTTGTATTTTTGTAATCAACCATACAATTTCAGGTCCCATTTTTAACCTGGAAACTTTAAGCAAAACTATATATGTGAATAGACCCATTCTTTTATGATGAAGAGAAAATGCTTCTGTTGGTGGTCAGGGAAACCAAACTTATCATCCAAGCTAGTAAGCAGTAAGGTACAGTATGTTAAGAAAGAGAGACAATTTTAAATCTAAATATTTGTAGAGGTTCTAAGGGAATGTTTATTAAAACATGAAGCTTAGTGGTACCCTAGTAAAAACCAAAAAAGCATATTTTAAAATGATAGCCCCAGGACACTACACCATCTCTGTGTTTCCAGTTGTTTTAGTATAGTAGCTTATTATGATTTCCTCTCCCACTCACCATATTTTCTAGAAGTCTCTGTTCCAAAAATTAAGTATCTTACTGCAAATGAGTTTAATAAGTTGGATGCAAGTCTTTCTACTGTTCTGACCAAGAGTTGATTTGTGTAAATCTCTTTAAAGGACAGAAACCCTTTTGAAGACTTGGGCGTCCCTTGACACACTCTTCGGCACATAACTGTTCAAGAGAGCTCCCTCCAGAGTTAATTGTTCATTTCCAAATGCAGTGTGGAATAGGGCGCTTGTTTTTGTGGCAACTTACTGTGGCTTTCTCCCATGCAGTCCTCACCAACCCCTCATCTTCAATCGGACTGAATGAAATTGAGCATGAATTTAAAAATAAAGGAAAAATAGGGTTTTGATGTGCAGGTATTTTATGGGTGTGTAAGATGATAGTTAATTCTCCTCCTAACTTGTAAGTTAATAAAGTAACTTTGTAATGAATGTTTTTCAGAAAGGAGGTGTTTGTTTGTTTTTTAAAGAAACAAAACGATACATGGTTCTCCCAAGAGATGTTTTACAAGGTTATATATAACGTGAAGTTAAAATTGGTAAAAAGTGTGTGCATATATCTTTTCATGTGTCATGATGCCATGTTTGATTAGATTAGGAGTCTACTAAATATTTGTTAGATTGTTTTCAAATAATCATTTCATATTTGCTTTTTGACTTAGGTCCAGATTCTTAAATGTATATAGGCATTGCAACACCTAACTGACTTAGGAGCCTAAGGGTATGTCTACAATTAAAAAGCTATAGGCCTGTGTCAGCTGACTCGGGCTCTCTAGACTCAGGCTAAAAGGCTGTTTAATTGCAGAGTACACCATGGTTCAACAGCTCCTTAGCCCAATACCTGTGAGCCAGAGTCAGCTGACACAGGCGAGCTGTGGGTTTTTAATTGCAGTGTTGACATATCCTAAGTCTCCTTTTCAAAAGTGAAATAGGCATGTGAGAGCCTAAATCTCACTGTAAATTAATGGGATTGAGTCTCCTGAGCCAGTTAGGTGTAGCAAAGCTGATCACAGCAATGCCCAAATATATTTTAAATCTGGGTCTTTGTCAATAAAATACATTTAGTCTCATGTAAAGACTAGTTTTACGTGAGAAACACAAAAGTTACCATTTATAGACATTTCAGTTTTTCTCTTCTACCTTTCCAGAGTTTGTTTTACAAACTCATGTTGTATTGTAGCTTACAGGTAATGGAAAAAGATTGCCAACAAAGGATCTAAGCTTTACCCCTTTTTATTGCTCTTCGTTACAAACCTCATAGTCTGAAGAGTATTCTGGATCTGCCCTTCCTGTGCACTTACAGCTGATTAAAATCCAGAATGTAGCAACAATTTTGCTGAAAATAATAATTAAGAAGTTGTCTGACTTGGAAATCAGGCTTTGTTCAAAATCTGTTCAGAGTGCATTGTAAATTTTCCTTCCTTTATTCCTTTACCTGTCTTCTCCATGAACTCCTGCTCCACATGCAGACCTGTCATTGCAACATGTATGTTTTGTTGACCGTGATTAAAAACATTACATACTGTGTGCCTTCCCTTATTCCCTGTTACCAAACTTCAAGGCTATACTATTTTTAATGGTCAAAGAGTTGAATTCTTTATCTCCTAGGCCTATAAGAATATGGAGTTGAAAATGTGTCGGTATTAGACATTATTTATCTACTTAGCTTGGAGGGTAACCAGTTACTCTCAGGGATTTTCTTTAGCATACTTTCTAAAATATGTATTAAACTTTTTTTTTCTGTTTTGTGTAGCTGCTTTAAAATTACCTGTTTCGATCACAGCAAATTCATCAGTTTTCCAATCAGTAATGACTTTATTAAAGAGAACAAAGTTTATACCCTACAAAAACGAGGAGTCCAGTGGCACCTTAAAGACTAACCGATTTATTAACCCACGAAAGCTTATGCCCAAATAAATCGGTTAGTCTTTAAGGTGACACTGGACTCCTCATTGTTTTTGTGGATACAGACTAACACGGCTACTCCTCTGATACTTTATACCCTACAATTAATAGTTGGTCATTTGTGCTGCTTGTTTTATGCGTTTAGTCAATTTATGAATTGTACTTATTTTAATATATGTGATTGGTATTATCCACATTTAGTTACAAAGATTAAAATTTACTAGTATTTACTACATCTTAGGTCTGTTGTACAGGTGAATAGGGAGAGTGAAAGTGGAACCTGTGAATTTATTCATTATTATAAGTAGAGAAGTCACATACAGCAATTACTTATTAGCCAGGAATCTTTATCAAAACGTTACAAAGATCCAATTCATGAACAATTACACCATTGTGATTTCCCCCTGGGTGTGCACTATACCCTCTGTGGATGTGTGAGTTGACTCCATGCCATTCACCCGAGCCTCTAACATGCAAGCCACTCCCAGACATACACCGGAGTGCTATGCCCAGCCATTCTTGAATTACACATAGGGCAACACATATCACTGGTCCCAGCGTTGCACCCCAGAAACGTACCGTCTGGCACTGTTCAGTTACTTACTGAACGGTACAACCTCATAAGGTCCGTCAATTGCAAAGAACTTGATTATGCATCACCGTTTGTTAACCTGAGTAGATTCCCCAAACACTTCAGCCAAAAATACGCTGGTTTAGATTAAACATAAAACAGATAGATTTTAAGTGAATAAGTGGTACTGGCATAGAAGATCAGAATTAGCTACAAAAGAAAACAAAATATAAAATTGCAAGCTAATTCCTAAACTTTACCATGCTAATAATTCTAAAAGCAAAAGAATTTCTTTCACGCAGCACTTCAGCAGCAGTTCTTGCTAACTAGAATGCGTTCTAGTCAGGACCCAGCCCTTCCCATAGCCTCAAAGGAGTTTCTTTGTCTTCCTGATCTTTCTTGCGTAAAGATGGGGGAGGAGAGGCAGGTGAAGTGATGATGTCATTGTCCCCTATTTATACTCTTCTTGCTTTCAGGCATAACTCTCCACCCACATGGGGTGCCGTGAAGTATGTAGTGTGTCTCAGGTGAATTGTAAAACTGCTTGCTCACGCCTTTTTGTCTGTCTGAGGCTTGAGCCCTCTCTGGGGATGACATGCACGTCTTTTGTTTATAGACCCTTCATTTTTTCTGAGAGATTAGTCTGTGGGCATTTCCCAGACTTACAACATGTTTCAGTAACAAGACATATAGCAAAATGTCATCACTTGCTATACATTGATGCACACATTTAAACAGGACAATGAGTTTCAGCAAATAATGATGTTTCAAATGATATCTCACAAGGCGTACTTTGTACAAAATATCATAACGATATACAAGTGGTGAATATGGGAGTACAGGGCAGTGTTCCCTCTGATTTTTTACATCCATGTGCGGAATGAATTTTGTTATGTGCACCAATATGGAGGTGATGTGTGACATATCACCTTCATATTGGTGCACATACACAAAATTTATGTGGGAGGTGGGTGTGCTGAGGGATTCGCAGTGTGGGAGGGGGCTCAGGGCTGGGGCAGAGGGCTGGGGTGCTGGGGGTGATGCGAGCTCTGTGTGGAGGTGCAGGCTCTGGGGTGGGGCTGGGGATGAGGGATTTGGGGTTCAGGAGGGGGCTCAGAGCTGGGGCAGAGGATTGGGTGCAGAGGGTGAGAGCTCCGGCTAAGGGTGAAGGCTCTGGGGTGGGGCCAGGAATGAGAGGATTGGTGTGCAGAAGGGGGCCAGAGATGAGGGGTGTGGGGTACAGACTGCCCCAGGACTGTGGTGCGGAGAGAGGACCCCCTACAGCCCTCTCTCGCTGCAGCAGCTCGGGGCCGGGGGAGAGGCACCTCCCACTGGCCGTGGCAGCTCCAGTGGGGCTGGGCCGAGGGAGGGGCTCCTCTCCCCCAGCCGCGGCAAGTCTGGGGCAGGTCTGTGCTGGGGCCGCCGTTGAGGGGCGCTCCCTGCCGTGGAGGTCCGCGCTGTGGGAGAGGCATCTCTCCCCGCTGCAACCCTGAGCCCCTCCATGGGGCTTAATAGGCAGCTGTGCAGCCGTACAGCTCAGAGGGAATTTAGGTACAGGGTGTTATTTTGAGGTACAGTGTGTCACAACCATCACAGAGGATTTCACATCTGTAAATTGTTATATAAATTGTCTTTTCTGCTGTTTCCATAGCACCTACTGTAATGTTTGGCACAATACCAATAGTGAAATATGAATTATGTCGTGACACCCTACTCATTACCAAGGTATTAATGGGTCCTGTTTTTTCTAATCTTTTTTTTAAAAAATCAAAGTATAAAGCAAATACATAGACAAATTGTGATGCAGAATAAAAGTACGATTGACCATAAAATATCTCTAATGGGATAGGTCAAAAACTGTTTCTACGGTTGAAAGTCCTTTAGGGGGGAGAGAGAGGTGTCTTCCTGTGGGTTTATCTCCAAATATTCCAGATTTGGGGTTCATTTATTATAAAACACTTAAGTTCTGGTTGACACGGTACCAGTTTATTCCATTAGTAGTGTATCTTACAGGGTTCATGCAGGATGGCCTAACCCATGCAAACGAAGAGAGTGCAGTTATATTCTCAAACCTGTCTGGTATATATGGGAACAATTTCAGGGAGAAAATAGTAATGTGAGAAATACTACTCATTGGCTTAAAATTAAGAATGTGCTTAAATGTTTGCAGGATCAGGGCATGAAAGTAATCTATTTTTCACAGTTGATGTATGACTGCCTGGCCTCCTTTAATATGAAACTTTAAATCCTCTTTGTCAGAGGAAATCAGTATTTGTTTGAGACATGGTCCTGCTAGGTGCCAAGTATCCTGCAAGTTCAGCTTTCAATACCTACCTGAATCGGTGTTAACAGGTTAGTAGCTACTAGAGTTCAGTTTCTGGCATTTCTTTTAAAAAGATAAAATGACTTTATAGTTGTTTGCTCCTTGAAAGACTGCTGATGTGCTTTGAATATGGGAGTGGATTTTCTTAATACAATTTTATTTCTCTTTATCTTTGAGCGAGCAGCAGTACAGGACTTCTCCCTTATGCCTCTAATCTCATCTAAGCATGTATGCCAAAATGTTTCCCTTCCATTCCCAAGGCAGTAATTTGGGAAGCATCTGGCTAAGTCAGATGATTTAGGGTAATCAACGCACAACTTTCCTGCTGATTTCCATTTTCCCTGATTAATTCTCCTCCTCCCCCTATGAGCAGCATTTTCCATTTGGAGCTGGAATGCCACTGAAGCTATGTTGCCAAAGAATATTTGAGAATATTTAAGTCTGTACCATTACACTTTCCATCCTCGGTAAACATCTGACAGAATTTCCTTATTAAGAGCTCCATATTGCCTAGAGATTGCCTGGGTTGCTACACGTCTCACACAGTATTCTTTTACTCAGCATTTAAGTTTTATCTTAAAAATTGACATCTGAAATCTAATTTCAGGTTTAATAGGCTCAGATCTGTCAAGTTTTATTCACTGTGACCCTGATCCTGTGAGCTGCTGAGCACTGTCTGAGAAGGTGGTGATCACTACACACAGCTCCTTTGACTTGAACTGAACAGGCTGAGGGCACTCAACAGGTCGCAGGAGACTTTTACACCAAATTTCTGGTAGTTTTTAAAACTTAAAAAAAAAAATTAAAATAAGTTGTAAAATCAACTTTGAGCCTAATTTGCCAGTTTTAATTTAAACAAAACTCATTTGTTGCAGCTATAGGAATAGAGCAAAAACTAGGTGTGGCTATTGGATAAATCTAGTTAGAAAGGCTAATCCCATGTTCACATCTGGAATTTTAACAAAGCAGTAATGTATCCTTGTGGTTTTATTTCATTTTATGCTCAGATAGTTTCCTAAATCTTTTTCTACTGGCCAACTCATATCACTTTCACCATTCACAAAAATGTGCACGTTTTGTATTGAATACAATGCCGAATTTATTGACCATGGGAACAACTGAGAAATCTCCATGTTCATTTTTTATTCAGCTAGCCCTGGGTCTTAATAGGGTGGTGGTGGTTAGTTTTTCAAAGGCTTTTCAATTTTATCAATTCCACCTTTCTTGTAATTTACCTTTGTCACAAATGATATTTACATTTCATGGAATATGAAATGAATATGAGACAAAATAAAGAATTAATATGAAAAGATCAACTTGTAAAGGCAAAATTTTAATTAAATTAGGGCTGTCTATTAATTGCACTTAACTCATGCGATTAACTCAAAAATTAATCACGATTAAAAAAAGTAATTGCAATTAATCACAGTTTTAATTGCACTGTTAAATAATAGAATACCAATTGAAATTTATTAAATGTTTTGGATGTTTGTCTACATTTTCATACGTATTATATTCTGTGTAGTAACTGAAATCAAAGTGTATATTATTTTTGCTTACAAATATTTGCACTGTAAAAATGATAAAAAAGATAGTATTTTTCAGTTCACCTCATACAAGTACTGTAGTGCAGTTTCTTTATTGTGAAAGTGCAGCTTACAAATGTAGATTTTTTTTTTATTTGTTACATGACTGCACTCAAAAACAAAACAATGTAAAACTTCAGAGCCTACAAGTCTACTCAGTCCTACTTCTTGTTCAGCCAATCGCTAAGACAAATAAGTTTGTATACATTTAAGGGAGATAATGCTGCCCACTTCTTATTTACAGTGTCACCTGAAAGTGAGAAAAGGCATTTACATGGCACTTTTGTAGGTGGCATTGCAAGTTACTTACATGCCAGATATGCTAAACATTCGTATGCCCCTTCATGCTTCAACCACCATTCCAGAGGACATGCTTCCATGCTGATGACGCTCATTCAAAAAATAAGCGTTAATTCAATTTCTGACTGAACTCCTTTGGGGCAGAATTGTATGTCCCCTCCTCTGTTTTACCCACATTTTGCCATATATTTCGTGTTATAACAGTCTCGGATGATGACCCAGCACATTGCTCATTTTAAGAACACTTTCACTGCAGATTTGACAAAAGGCAAAGAAGGCATCAATGTGAGATTTCTAAAGATAGCTATGGCACTCGACCCAATGTTTAAGAATCTGAAGTGCCTTCCAAAATCTGAGAGGGACGAGGTCTGGAGCTTTCTTTCAGCAGTCTTAAAAGAGCAACACTCCGATGCGGAAATTACAGAACCAGAACCACCAAAAAAGAAAATCAGCCTTCTGATGGTGGCATCTGACTCAGATAATGAAAATGAACATGCATGGGTCCACACTGCTTTGGATCGTTATCGAGCAGAACCCGTCATCAGCATGGACCCATGTCCCCTGGCATGGTGATTGAAACATGAAAGGACATGTGAATCTTTAGCGCATCTGGCACCTAAATAACTTGTGACAACGGTGCCAAGAGAATGCCTTTTCTCGCTTTCAGGTGACATTGTAAACAAGAAGCGGGCAGCATTATCTCCTGCAAATATAAACAAATTGGTTTGTCTGAGCAATTGGCTGAACAAGAAGTAGGACTCAGTGGACTTGCAGGCTCTAAAATTTTACATTGTTTTATTTTTGAATGCAGGGGAGGGGTTTGTACATAATTTGACATTTGTAAGTTCAACTCTCATGATAAAGAGATTGCACTACAGTACTTGTATGAGGTGAATTGAAAAATACTATTTCTTTTGTTTTTTACCGTGCAAATACTTGTAATCAAAAATAAATATAAAGTGAGCACTGTACACTTTGTATTCTGTGTTGTAAATAAATTCAGTATATTTGAAAATGTAGAAAACATCCAAAATATTTAAATAGAATACCATTTATTGAAATATGTGTTATAGTTTAACAATGCAATTAATTGTGCAGTTAATTTTTTTAATAGCTTGACAGCCCTATTAATTATACAGAATAGCGCTGTTTTCAAGTATGAACTGTATCTCCATTAATGGGCTTTGCTGGCAAAACCTTTTCAGTGTAGGCTATCCCTCAGTGTCTCTCCTGCAGGGTCCCCCCCTCAGCAGTTGCTGATCACTCACATGTCCCCATCCTCCCGAGGCAGGTTTTTTGTTTTTTTTTAACAGTTTAGTGTCCTTTGATCTTAGGCCCCAGCCTTGGAAAAATATAAACTTGTTAACCTATGTAGAGGCAGGCAGATAGGTGCATCCCAATCAAGAAGCCAACTGTTCTCTTAATGACCCTTGAAATATGTCCTCCCCCCATATTTTATCTTTAGTAATTGATTAGTTTCCTTCTTGTTCTTTTTTAAAGCCCCTTTTAAAATCAAATCCATGTAGTTAGAATAATATTAATCAAGTAAACTGAGGTACATATAAAAAAGAAAAATACTGATACCTCCACAACTTGCCTACAGTATATCCCCTGCATAGACCAGTGCTAATGATACCTTGTCATTCCATGAATTGGCTAAGAAATCGACATCCTTTGCTTACTTCAACCATTCCCTGTCAGAATCTGGAATGGATACTTGTGTGTTTTTTCTCTGATTTCTTCAAATTTAACTTGAAAAACTTGCCCGTTATGGTTGCGTTTATTTTTGTTTACCTTTTTCATACTGTTTCTATATTGTTTCTTTTCAAAAAATCCTATATTGAGTTAGAGAGAGAGAGAGAGAGAGCATATAAAGCACAAATTAAATGTTGAATAGTGACTCCACCAGCAACTTACATAATTAAGAACATGTTAGCTATAATGATCATTCAGCTCTATGTATATAGGTAACATTTGGCTTTCTGTGTAGAATATCAGCATAGCTGTGTAGTAATTATCTTAGTATTTTGTTGATTAGAAACTCTGCAAGTGCAGACACTATCGCTGTCTTTATTTGTAGTTGGTTATATAATTGAAATAGCTATAAATAAAAAATAGTCTTGTGTCACAGGTAATATCTGAGGTAAACAAAGTAATGCCTTGCTTTGTGGAGCTACTGGGATAGTTATTATCCTTCAGTGTAATGAAAACTAAAGATATTACATAATATACTTACTCATACAATGTAAAAAGATGCCTTCATCAGATGATTCAGCTGGTGATCATTCACCTTCTTTACTTCTGAGTGGTTTGCTTGATAATTACCGTGGGTTTTGGCTGTCCCCACAGATTAGAAGATACTTAATTCTTTGGGTTTGTTTGTTTGTTTGTTTATTTTTCTAACCTAGGGATGCAAGTAGTCATCACCCAAGGATCTATCTATCTTTGTCAGCCTATTTTTGAGCAAGTTTAATAATCAATTCAAATAGTATCAATATAAGATAACATTGTGGAGGTGATTACATTCATAGTGTGGAGGATTGACTTTGACCTGATTTTTCAAACACATATATAATTTATGTATAAGTCCCATTGAGCTATGTGTAGTTCAAAAGCTTGTCTCGTTCACCAACACAAGTTGGGTCCAATAAAAGCATGTCCCTCACCTTGTGTCTTATGCTTAAAGTAACACACAGACGATCGTAAGATTGGAGCCTTTGTGTATTACGTTTAATATATACACAGTTATGGCACTGAATTTTTCACTAATGTGGTATGTATGTTCACTGCTTATGTACATTTAGTCTGAAAATTATAAAGCATGTTGTTTAACATAATCAACCCTCTTTTTTTTAAAAAATTCAAAGCACTTCTTAGAATAAAAATGAATGAGAAGGTTATTTTATTTTCTACCTTTTGTGTTTTATGTTGAATCTTTTTTAAAAATTATTATTTTAATTTTTAAATGACAAATAATAATATAGGACATTGATATTGTTCAAAGTCAACAGTAAGAAAAAGGTTTATGAAAATTTCCCTGAAACAAAACTTTTTTGTCTGATAAGTCACTGATCAAATAGATAATGGCTGGTAGAATACTTTACACCTAAAGAAATAACTTAAACTCAAAAAATTAATACTTAAACATTTATAATAGGTAGTTCCAGCAATTAAACCTTCTCTGAATCTGCCTTCCACTTTTTAGGATCAAAACATATTGTCTCATTTGTAAGAACTTTTTTTTTCATTCCGTGTTGCTGTGTGAAAGATCCACATGGTGAGAGACAACTAACTGTACAGGGGAAAAGGTGAAATTGACAATATACAAAAGTGATGTCCCATTCACAAACTGGAAAAATAGGGGCAATTTTTGTCCCATGTAGTCTTTTAATTACAATAATCATGGATGTTACTTGTAGCACTATTAGGTAAAGCACTTTCAGACAGAAGTTTGACTTTAAATTATTTAATACATGTTCTTATACTGTGCTCATCAATATAGTACGAGCACCTTTCAGTCATGCATTAAACTAACATCTGGCATGCATTAATTGTGCTTTTATCTTCTCCCCAGGGGGAGAAGTATATGCTGTGAAGTGTCTTGTTTTGATAGGGCTTTGTTTGTTTGGGGGTCTGTGTTATGGATCATATATTTTTCTTTTAATATGCATGTTGCTATGTTAGAGAAGACAAGGTTGAAGAAGTGTGTCTTGCACTTGGATGTGCTGAGGTTTGTGATGGAGCAAGTTCATGTAAGAACGAAAGATGTTTGATAACATCATTTTTGTGACTTTTTATTGCTTATTGTCTATTTCACAGGGTTGGATTCTGTGGCAGGAAGGTAGTGGTGGGAGGTTTGGACCAACAAAACAATCTTCAGTACAAGGGATTTATAGCTCTGCCAGGTGCTACACCTACTCGCTCATAGCTTAACTTGCTCCTTTACACGCCTCACCACGTCCAAGTGCAAGACACACTTCTTCAACCTTGCCTTCTCTAACATAGCAACATGCATATTATAAAAAATAACCCCCTCAAATCCCCTCCCCCAAAACAAACACACAATCCTATCAAAACAAGACACTTCACTTCTCCCCCTGGGGAGAGGATAAGAGTACAATTAACATATGCCAGATATTAGTTTAATAGATAATTGGAAGGTGCTTGTGCTATGTTGATGAGCATGGTATAAGAACATATACAGAATAGAATATAAGTGACTTCCAAGGAAAATACCGTATATATCTGAAGATGGCAGTTCTCTCTGTGATACGGTGTAAAGTTTTAGCTGTAGCTTGTGCTGCTCAAGAAAGAATCCGACATGGAACTATCCTTCTGATGCTTGTCAAATAAAGATGGCTTTATTAGAAATCAGGTTATTTTTATAACCTAAATCTGAGATGTAAAATGGTATTTATTGCCTAGGTAGTGATGTTTAATGAAAATGCTGCGTAATGAATACAACTGAAAGTTTCAGTTAACTCACCTGAATCTCTTTGCTGTACTAATGTGTGATTGACTTGATACTTCCAGTTGTAACATCTGGGTATATCTCACAGGTGCTCAAACACTACGTGATGAGGGAATATAAAAGCCTTGGTTGATGGGCAGATGGATGTTATCTTACAAAATTTAGGAGAGAATTCTGAGTATCAAGTAATCCATACTGTATGTAATCATTTTCTAAACTGTGTTTTACAAATGACAGCTGTGGAATTGAATAAAAATGCAGCAGAAATAGTAGTTCACTAGTGAAACACATTTTAAGAGGGTACTGTATCCAGTTCCCTAAAGCGAGAAGAAAATCAGATGTATTTGTTAGCAGGATTATTCTGGTCAAAGCAGTGATCGTGAAATGGTTTTTTGTTTTGTTTTGTTTTACTAGAGTCAAGATAAGTAGGTCTAGAAGGAGCTAAATGTTTTCTCCTGGCAATGATATAAGAGCTGATGCTGCTATTGCCTGCGCAGATTTAAATATAGTTTTTGTACCTTGATATTGGTGGTGTACTTTTACTACAATGTGATTAAAATAAGGAGAGGTACCAGTGAAGAGTAAAAATCTATAAGAGGCCAGTCCTGGGGTGTGTCTTCTCAAGGGGGACCAGGACCCAAGCACTCACCTAAATCTGTGGGTGAGAGGGAAAAACAGCAGAGTTACCAGGACAAAGGCATTCCTTGGAAGTAGTAGAGAATTCCCTTGCTGGTGCCAGAACTGCATGGTAGCTTAGAGACTTAGGTGGAGTCTCCCTGCCCCCAATACCTTTAGAACACTTGTGTGCCAGTGGTGTTATCAGACTGCATTGGACTATTTGATTCTGGGTGTTCTTTTCTGTCTGCCCTTTTTTTTTCTCCAGCTTACTCCTGCCTCTCTCCATTATTGCAAGCTGCAGGTCTTTTACTGCAGTATAGACTTACTCTCTGTTTTTTAATGTGGCTTGGCTAAATATAAATGTATATATCTAGGAACAAAGAATGTAGGCCGTCCTTAGAGGACAGAAGGCACTATCCTGGGAAGCTGAGATTCTGAAAAAGATTTAGGGGTAATTTTGGATAATCAGCTGAACATGATCTCCCATTGTGACACTGTGGTCAAAAGGAGTAATGCAATCCTTGGATACCAAAACAAGGAAATCTCAAGTAGCAGTAAAGAGGTTATTTTACCTCTGTGTTTGATGCTGGTGGGACCGCTGCTGGAATACTGTGTACAGTTCTGGTGTCCACAATTCAAGAAGAATACTGATAAACCATAGAGAGTTCAGAGAAGAGCGGTGAGAATGATTAAAGGATTAGAAAACATGCCTCATAGCAATAGATTCAAGGAGCTCAATCTATTTAGCATAACAGAAAGAAGGTTAAGGTGTGACTTCATCACAGTTTATAAGTATCTAAATGGGGAACAAATATTTGATGATGAGCTATTCAGTCTAGTAGAGAAAGGTATAAGATGATGCAATGGCTGGAAGTTGAAAGTAGAAAAATTCAGACAAATTAAGGTGTACGTTAAGAGTAATTAACTATTGGAACAACTTACTAAGTTCATGGTGGGTATAAATCAAGATTGGATGCTTTTTCTAGAAGATCTGCACTAGGAATTACTTTGGGAAAGTTCTGTGGACTGTTTCTTACAGCAGGTCAGACTAGAATCTATGAAAATGACATTAATAATTTAATGTTATTTAGTAAGTTATTTTTAGTACACCTGATGCTTTTCTAAAGAAAAATAGGGAAGAAGTATTTATAACTTTTGTGCAGAGCTTGGAAAACATATTATGTAATCTAATTCCAGAAACCTTCACAGTAAACCAATTATTCCTGTAATTGAAAAAGCAGAATATATTATTTTATCAGACAGATCCTGAGGCCATGTCTACAGATGGAAAATGTGTTAGCTAGCACATTTTAACTAATTTGATGCTAAATACAACTTAGTTTGTGGTGTTGACAGAAGCAACACGTTACCTAGTAGTGGTTAGTGGTAGGAATCCCGCTTCGGGTAAAATCATACGTAACATCATGTTTCATTAAAATGTGTTAGCTAATACATTTTTAAACACAATGCAGTTTCGCAGTGCAGACAAGAACTAATGGTTGTAAATGTGTAAAAGATACAGTGTGGTGTACAGTTTTGTCATTAAGGGGGCATAATTCCTCTCACGCTTATCTGTCAGATCTGTTTTAGAATGAGTGCCAGGATTACAGCCACTGCCGCAACACAGCTACAATGATGTAACTCTGCTGCTGTCGTACCATGGAGTAGACTCTTTTGACATTGATGGAAGAGGACTTTCCATCAGTGTAGGTAATCTGCTCCTCTGAGAGGCAATAGCTAGCTTGACAGAAGAATCCTTCAGTTGACCTACCTGCGTTTACCCTGGGGTTAGGTTGACCTAAGCATGGTGCTCAGGGCATGGAATTTTTTACAGCCCTGTGCGATGTAGCTAGGCTGACATACGTTTTAGGTGTAGACTAGGCCTTAGAGTATAAAATCCTTGAGGTAGGGTACATATCTTGTTCAATTTTATAAAGAGCTATGAACATTTTGAAGTGTTCTGTACATGATTAGTAAAGGTATCTGTCTGATAAGGATTGCTGCAAACATGTAATAATGAAATTTTTAGTAAATTAGACCCATGCTAATCCATACACCTCAGGTACAAACAAATTTGGAAGCGTCTCATTCTCACTTCTCAGCAAAGATTTAGAAAGAGTGCTGTAGTAAAGTCTTATGAAGTATGAAAATTAAATCTTAAAAATAATTAAAATTGTAATTACGATTTAAAAATTAAACCGCACTTGTCAAATATGTGATGGAAGTAAATTTAGTGATGCACTATTCTTGCTTGTTTGGCCATTCCGTTCACAATTTCAGAATCAGAGGGGTAGCCGTGTTAGTCTGTATCCACAAAAACAAGGAGTCCGGTGGCACCTTAAAGACTAACAGATTTATTTGGGCATAAGCTTTCATGGAGGTTCACTTCTGAAGTGGTTTTTTACCCACAAAAGCCAGTGCCCAGATAAATCTGTTAGTTTTTAAGGTGCCACTGGACTCCTCGTCGTATTTCAGAATGGCTCTGTTATTAGTACAATATTGAAGTTTTTCTAAGTTCAGAATGCTTGAAACTCATCTGTATTGATGCATATATTACAAAGAAATACTTGTATTCAATAAATTACTATAACTATTGCATAGCATGACTTGCAGGAAGTGGAAGAAATTTCGTAGCTGCATACAAAATGTATAGTTGCCTAGTTATTATTTCCATTATCAGCTTCTCATTACTTAGCATAACAGACTGTGCTAGAAGTGGTTAGAAATTTCTGTGGGCACTTGTTATAGTTTATTTGAAAAAAGGAAAACAGAATGCACTTGAGCTGAAAGTACTTTCTTAATAATCCTCCTGAAGATCTAAGTAGAAGGCTTCCATAATATTTACATAATTGATTTTATTCTATATACTATTATTAGACAGAAAATATCATATTGCCTCTGTGTAAATCCATGGTACGTCCACATCTTGAATCCTGAGTGCAGATGTGGTCACCCCATCTCAAAAAAGATATATTGGAATTGGAAAAAAGTTCAGAAAAGGGCAACAAAAATGATTAGCGGTATGGAACGGCTTTCGTATGAAACACTAGAATGCGTTACCTAGGGAGGTGATGGAATCTCCTTCCTTAGAAGTTTTTAAGGTCAGGCTTGACAAAGCCCTGGCTGGGATGATTTAGTTGGGGATTGGTCCTGCTTTGAGCAGGGGCTTGGACTAGATGACCTCCTGAGGTCCCTTCCAATCCCGATATTCTATGATTCTATGGTTATTAATCTAAATGTATGAATTTACTGTAACTAAGTGTAATATACTGAAGTTGTAAATTGTTTGAGATAAAATTGTAGCTCTTAGTGTATTCAAAAATACATTTAGATGGCAAACCTGCTAAATTATCTGAAGAAAGGCAAACATTATGTCTTATGTGTATATGTCAAAATGTTTGGGAAAATGAGGTGGATATCCCACTTACAGTTTTGGTTTGCTAAGTAGCATCTTAGGACTCTCAAAGATTATCTGGTTCACAAATACCAGTCAGGGCTGGAAGAATGTAGACAATGTTCATTCCCAGATTACCTGTGAATCCCAGTGATGTAATATACTTTAAAAGGTGTAGTATAGATGTTAATAAAATATCTTAGTGCTTCAACTGTTAAGTACATGAGAGCATAAGAGTGGCCATGCTGGGTCAGACCGCAGGTCCATCTAGCCCAGTATCCTGTCTTCTGACAGTGGCCAGTGCCAGGTGCCCCAGAGGGAATGAACAGAACAGGTAATTATCAAGCAATCCATTCCCTGTTGCCTATTCCTTGCTTCTGGCAAACAGAGGCTAGGGACACCATCCCTGCCCATCCTGGCTAATAGCCATTGATGGACCTATCCTCCATGAACTTATCTAGTTCTTTTTTGAACCCTGTTAATCTTGGCCTTCACAACATCCTCTGGCGAGGAGTTCCACAAGTTAACTATGCGTTGTGTGAAAAAATACTTCCTTTTGTTTGTTTTAAACATGCTGCCTATTAATTTCATTTGGTGATGCCTAGTTCTTGTGTTATGAGGAATAAATAACACTTCCTTATTTACTTTCTCCACACCAGTCATGATTTTATAGACCTCTATCATATCCCCACTTAGTCGTTGTCTTTTCCAAGCTAAAAAGTCCCAGTCTTATTAATCTCTCCGCATACAGAAGCCGTTCCATACCCCTAATCATTTTTGTTGCCCTTTTCTGAACTTCTTTCCAATTCCAATATATCTTTTTTGAGATGGGGTGACCACATCTGCACTCAGGATTCAAGATGTGGACGTACCATGGATTTACACAGAAGCAATATGATATTTTCTGTCTTACTATCTATCCCTGTCTTAATGATTCCCAACATTCTGTTTGCTTTTTTGACTGCCACTGCACATTGAGTGGACTTTTTCAGAGAACTATCCACAATGATTCCAATGACTCCAACTATCCACAACGACTTTCTTGAGTGGTAACAGCTAATTTAGACCCCATCATTTTATACGTATTGTTGGGATTATGTTTTCCAATGGGCATCCCTTTGCATTTATCAACATTGAATTTCCTCTCCCATTTTGTTGCCCAGTCACCCAGTTTTGAGAGATCCTTTTGTAGCTCTTCACAATCTGCCTGGGACTTAACTATCTTGAGTAGTTTTTAAGTAATTAAAGAAGAACAGTAAAATAAGATTGTCAGAGGGGTTGTATTTCGCTCTCCCATGAAAGCAGTCATGAAAGGGGTGTATAAAACTGCACATTTGATGCTTCATATTTTATATTTTTTTAGTAATTGTCTTTGACAGGCCTTTTCCCAGGGGATTTTTTTTTTTAAAAAAAGAGTACATTTCAGTTATGTCCAGCTCTGAGAAGATACAAGTGTATAAAGTCTGCATTGTATAAAGTCAGTCAGCATGACTAGATATGTGAACAACTCCTTAATGCTGCCTCTTGCAATGGATTCATCATTGGGGGTCTGATGGTGCAAGCTGCTGACAAACCTTAACTCTCATTTGAAGGAGACACTCAGCACCTCACAGGATCAGGCCCACTATACAAATTACTACATGTTGGTTTGGTTTTGAGACCATCTTTTATATGTAATGTACTTAATTTTTGCATATCTACAAGCGTCTAATATGTACGATATATGCTTCCAAATTGCTGTTTTCTGGTTTGCTAATGTTAATGGTAAGCAACTAATCACAACTAAATAACCAATTTTAAATAAGACTTTCTGCTGCAGGCTGTGGGTCACATCCTGCTCCTACTGAAGTCAATGACAAAAACCCATTGACCTAAGGAGGAGTTCACCCACAGGACTACAGTTGTAGACTTTTTTGGCTGTTTAATTAGATATAAATTTGGGGGGGGTCAGTCCTTTAAATATGCACGAGCTGTCCCATTGCATTGTCTGGGACTGTTTACAGGAGTGATGTTATCACAAGTGTAAATGTTTGAAAGATTGGGCCTCTATGCGCGTAGTGAATATAAATCATCTCTCTTGTTAATTTTGAGACTTAAAAGTACAAGATAGAATAACTCGGACAGCACTTACTCTCCAAACCCACAAAAGAGTATTTATATTATAGTTCTCTTCCTTGAATTTTTTTCAGATTTTTTTTTTTAAATATTGAAAAATAACTGCAGGCTGTTACGTCAGTTATTTACAAATAGTGCCAATGAGCCAAACCCTAACAAGTCTTTATGGTGTGTTATTGTTTTGTCTCTCAGATATTAGGAAAGACAGTAAGAAGGCAGAGTCTATCATGGGAAAAGTTCACTAGGGGATATATTATGGTGGACCCTTACATAGCCTCACACTGGGTAGTGGGAGGAGGTAAGGCCAGCCAGCTCCTGTTCTCCTGAGAGTACACTAGCTACCACCAAGATGCTCCCCACCAGGAACAGCTTACCTGAAAGAGGGTGGAGAGTATGCAGAGCTAAGGTTTCATTCCTCCAGTGTGCAAATTAGGAGATCTAAGTATACTACACCCTTTAAATGCACTTCACCAGTACAGCCAGAGAGCTTCAGAGATTCCCCTGCAGCAGTGCAGTTCTGCATTACCACCAACTCTGGGCTGTCCAATGGGACTTGGGCTCCTAAATCACTTAGGTGCTTTTGAAAAATTTGCTTTGTATCTAAATGCTATAACCTGAACTCAGGTCTTGGTAGGAAAGTAAAACCTGAACTGGTTCATATCTTCAGTCACTTTGTTTTTAAAAGTGTTTGCATAGGAATGTCAAAGTTTACCCGTGTGTGTGTGTGCTGTTTCATATTTGGGGATATTAAATTTAAAAAACAAACTCACTCCCTAAGATGTTATATGCATCTTTAAGATTGACTTAGAATGCATGGAAAAGATACTACATCCCAGATGGAGAAAAACTGAGATTAACTTCCACAGTAGTATGTCTTATTTAAGATGAGACTGAGGTATAGTTATACCGAGAGCTGAAGTCTTTGAACTTGATTGGGTTCATGCGATCTTCCTTGGGAAGAGATCTGTGTGCAGATTCCCTGCTTCCTTGTGGAGTACAGGCTCAGTTACTTCTACAGCAGCATTCCCCACCACTACCTCTTTTCCCACAGAGCACGTGGAGGACTGTTTGGAGGACCATAGGTCTGTACGTGGGGAAGTTGGGCAGGGGAATTTGTGTCTTCCTCCACCTGCACATCCACCAGAGTTCAGTACAAAAAGAAATACATCTCAAGGTTGTATTCGTTTCCCACTACTCCCCATCCCTGCTTGCGCACACACATGGTGAGGTGTCATGGTACAGATGCCCACTGCAGAAGCCTTGCCACTGTGGCTCCATTGGATCCCTTGGTAGGGGTGGATTGCTGGGAGCACAGGTTCTCTGCACAGATGGACCTCCTGCTGGTCCGTGAGTTATGTAGGACAGTTCCATAGTTGGATAAACCATACACACTTGATGGAACAATTTCCATCCCTTTGCCTTGTCCTTGGGCTTTACCATGGGGAAGCGCAGTTGGGCCTTTTGATTCTACCCACATCAGTATTTACGGAAAAACAAATACTGTTTGTGATTTATATTACCATAATTCTTAATGCTGTAATAACATTGTAACGTTTTAACAGCACTTGATGTTTTCTAAGATGAGTTAAAAAATGTGTATGTCAGTAATTCATATTAATACCTATTTTATGTAGTCCATTGGGCTACATGAGTTACTGCAGATAATGTGAACATGTTGTGATTTACTTATCAACTGCATATTCCATAACAATGCTTTTATTCCTTTACTACTTATTTTGTGTATGCTAATGTATCAGTAGCAATTTAGTAAATGTAGGTGCTAATACAACACAGTAAGATTTTACTTGCCAGTATTACTGTAATGTATTGTATGACTTACACAATATTTATTTACATGTAAATCATATATTGCCCATAAATGTAAATGAGATTATCCAACAAAGTAGTTAGCATATTAACACAAGCAGATATTTTCAAGAAATGACTTTTTTACAACTTTATTTTATATTTTAATATGATGTATTTTTTTCTTAAACAGACAAAATTGAAGAAGCACAAAAAGAACTTAATGAGACAGAAGACCAGCAGAAAGGTAAAAAAGCAAAAACAATGTATGGCAAAACTGATCAAAGCCTTTTGTAGTCTGTGGAAAGTCTCCCTTTGATTTTGCTGGGCTTAGGGATAAGCCAATAGAATGCATGACTGTAGAGCAAATGCTGTGCTAACAAACACAGTCTTGCTAACAAACACTTGCTTAAATTTAACCACTTGAGTCGTCCCACTGACTTTGGCTGCTGAGGTGAATAAAGTTAGGTCTGTACTGACATTTCAGCTCATACTAGAGGTTAATTGATTATTAATAACTATCTTCGGTCTTTGATGATCAACCTGTGATTGGGTTATATGGATTATGAGAGGACACTTATCAGTTATTTTAACATACAGATGACTTCTGACAGATGAAATCTGTGTAGCAGAGATGCGTGGTGACTAGTGGTAGTGGTCATATAAGGTTGGCTGACAGCAGTAGCGTAGGAGATTGGTGCTTTGTGGCAAATGTTAAAGTCATTCTTTTCCTCCTTGATAGTATGTTTGAAGTGTTATCTGACATGTTGCAGATGGTGGACAGTTTGGTGAATCTTTGATGTTGCCTGGAACAGAGTTGCTTATTTTTTTTATAAGAGTTTCATAATTTTTTACAGATCATAGTTTCAGACTTTACTGATAGCCCATCCTCAAAACAGAGATTACATTTCCCGACATCATAGAGGTGGTGTTGTATCCTAACTAAGTTTGCAAAGGACAGGGTCAATCAGTGGAAGAAATAAAAACTTTTAGTATGAAGAGAAGCAACCAAAGGGTCCTTTTAGGAAAAGTTGGATGCAAGCTTTTGTTGTTCTGCATCGTCAGGGCATTGACATTTCACCTAATATTTGTAAAGGGTGAATAAAACAAAAATAAATGATTAAATGATAAAATCATCAGGCTTAAAGCTGCTGTGCTATATTTGAGTATCCTTTGCAAATTTAGAGACTCTTCCATTTCCTCAAATCAGACTCGATACTAAACTTTAACCACTTCTGGCACATTCTTACTTAGTAGATCCTAGATCCCTGTGTATCTTCAGATCAGATTATAACTGCTTATTTAAGTGATAAAACCAGATATTTTTTATTATTGTCAATCTTGCAGTCTAAAACCAGTACAGCTCTGGGAGAGTAGGCTAGGCATAATCAACCAAAATGTTAACTATGTTCAGGACCATGCATGCAGCCGGCATAGTTGAAATTATGTGCCTGGTTACACCTGGGCAGCCCCATTGAAGGCAATAGGGTTGCCAAGGTATAACAGAGAGTACAATTTGAAGATGATGTGGTTACAGAGGTTCAAGTGATGACAACATTTGGCCTTCAAAATCTACTATTGGTAATGACTTGACTTTCAGCTCTTAGGCCAAGTTTATGAGACTGGCAGTTACAGAATTTAATATGGAAATAATTGAGACAATAAGTGGAGTACCATCTGTTACCATTTTTAATGAAGTCTCTTTACAGAGTAGAAATGCACTTTTTCTCTTAGAAAAATTATTTATTTTATGTTTTGTTTGTATGTTGTACTTGGTGAACCAGTTGCTAGTATGAGCTAGATTCTGATGGATATCATTTGAAGAAGCAATCAAATTGTTAAGGATATTGAAAGACTGAAAAGAATATTTGTATAAAATTGAAAAAGTAATTTAAAATACGGACACTTTAATATAATGTTGATGAAACAAAGTAAAATATACACAAATTCACCTAAAGTATATGCGTTTCTTTCCTTCGTTCAGTTCTTTTGTATCTTTAAATTACCAAATGGTCTTTTCAGTTTAGAGATTCTTTAGATAAGTGTCTTTCCTATTTAAAATAAACAGGGTAATAAATTCCACAAACTTACAAGCCAACTACTGTTTGGTAATATTGTAATTTACATACCCTGCTTGGAGAGGAAAATGTTTTCATGAGGTTATTAGACATACTGTTTTTTCAGCTGGCGGTAATTGGCCAGTGATCAGATTTATAAATGGTGTGTGTGTGTGTGTGTGTGTGTGTGTGTGTGTGTGTGTGTGTGTAAAAAGCCACAAAACGAGTTTGTGCTAAATACACCTTTTTTCACTCAGTAAAGTAGTGAAAATAAGAAGAAAATTGTAATAGATCTTTCTTTATCAAAAACAGGGAGAAAAATAAAGAAGCAGAATAGCAATATTTATAGACATACTTCTCTACCTATGGACCTTTACATGTTCACAGCATGTCCCCACTCTTCCTATCATCTCTCATTACCTATAGAAAGGTCAGCCCCTGTCTCTGGTTGACCCATAATACCAGCCCCTATTGCCATCTTGTTAAATTTCAAACAAGAACATTTATGCTTCCTCCTATGTGGCCTTCCTCACTTGGAGGAGCTACCCATAACATCGGCAAAACTAACTCATTATCTTCCTTCAAATCACTTCTTAAAACCTTTCTTTGCCATGAGCTGTACGACAACGGTTAGGCTGCTGTTGTGCCGAGACCACTGCCTGTCAAGCTGACCAATATTATCTCATTGTTTCCTTGTACTCTGCCGTGGGTCTGTCTGTATCCACCTGTTACATCTTGTGTTACACTTAGATTGTAAGCTCTTGGGATCAGAGACCATATTTCTGTTCTGTTTGTACAGTGCTTAGTACAATGGGGTCCTAGTACATGACCGAGGCTCCTAGATATTAAGATAATAATTTTAATAATATTTAGAATAAAGCTACAACTGGAAAATCAAGACTTTTTAATTTACAAATATCTTGGACCTGATTACGTTTCATATACATGAGAGAAGAAACAGTTTGACCATTCTTAATTCAAATGAAAAAAAATATTAATTTATGCAATACATTGAACTCCAGTGTAACTTAGGAAAGGAAGGTTGCTGTCATAACTGAAGCACCGGACTTTGTCAGGTTCTGATAATACAGGTTCATCACAGTCATACTGTGTGTCCTGGGACAAGTCACTACTTCTCCGTCTCCATCTGTAAAATGGAAATAATAGTAATAATATCTGCCTCATAGGATACTGTGAGCCTTAATTCGTTAATGTTTGGTAAGTGTTCTCAAATCCTAGATTAAAAGAGCTAAAGTAGTACGAAGTGTTGTTGCTAATCACTAGCAAGAAAGCACATAGTGAATACAGATACTGTCAGCATATCCAGACACCATTCCACCCTTCCATACTAAGCTAACTCTGCAGTGAGTGAATTTTGAACTTTGAAAAGTAGACCCTGAAAAGTCAGTGCCTAAAATTCTTAGTATTCCGTTCTTCTTTCCCTTTCCTTGTGTTCATTAAGGTATGAATTGGCTCCAGCAGCAAAATTGTGAATTAAGGTGCATTAGAAATGTCTGCTTTAGGAATATTTGCATAGAGTGTTCAGTCAGGTCTAACATAAGTTGTCGTGAACTCAAGTAGTTCATGTACAACATACTATAGAGTCTGCCTCATTCTGGCAAAGTACCATGTAAAATGCGTGTAGTTTGATTTTGCTTTCCCAAAATAAAACATTTTAAAAAGGAAAAGAAATCCTACCATAATGGGGAAGGAGGGAGAAGAACTGATCATATTTCGGTAACCAGTAAGGTGTTCAGTAAGGGCTTTAATTTGTGATGTCCTGCAATCCTCAATCTTGTCACCTCTCTTGTTCAGTTCATGTATAAAGTCACTGCGTGAAATCATGGAAAGATACTCAGAGTGCCATTAATAGCAATATCTCCTCATCACTCATAAACTGTGCTATATGCCCACTATCCCAATGCCTGAGAAAAACAGGGACCTAGGATGACAGAGGGATGGCTCAAGATAAAATCTGGAAAGATGGAAGTGATGGTGATAGGCAAATGAAAGCATTTTGATGATCTACCATGATATGACCTCACCTTCCACAGAAGCTGTTTACCCTGAGGTTTTAGTACAGTCTCTTTGGTCTCCTCACTACTTTTGGATACTCAGTAGTAGTAGCCAAAAGTGCCTTCTTTTTATCTTATACTTGCTGGAGACTATGCCCTTGCCTCTGGAAGAGGACCTACTCACTGTGATCCATGCTTTCATTACATTCATTTTGTATTTGTAGGTTAGCTTCACAACCATAAAGAATAGAAGCTTACTTATTTTAAATGAAAGCTTAAATTCTTCAAAAGTTGAAGGTTTAATTCCCATCCCACATTCACCATGCAAAGCTCTCATTTGGCAGTGGGGGATTTTTTAAAGCCCTGAGTTAACCTATTTATTCTGTTTGCTTGCAACAGAGTTGCCTAGCTTTGAATTTCTAAATGCCTTTAAAGTGCAAACTAATAATCATTTGTGTAATTCTGTTGCATGTTTTTGTTGACTGGTTACATAAAGTCTTTGGTCCTGTACATAATTAAAACATATATAAGTGGATATTAAGTGATTCTGGGTACATCAGACTACAAGATTTTAAATCTATATGGGATATTTTTCTAAGATATAAAATATAGCACAAATAGGAGTTATGGGCTTGACACAGGAATTATCATGTTATGTAGGCTGTCAGACTAGATGATCATAACAGTCTCTTCTGGCATTATAATCTATTAATAGGTCTATCTTTACAGCAGCAGGTAGAGTACAGACACTGTATGCCCACCTAGCATGGGTATAAATAGCAGCGTAGACAGTGCAGCAATGATTAGGGAATCAGAACCCTAGGGTATATACCCCATCAGACTCTGTGCATGCCCAAGCCACGCCTCCAATGTCTACAGTGCTGCTTTTAGCAGTGTGGTGTCCCACTGCTTGAACCTTTGCCCACTGCCTCTTCCCTGCCCAGCTGCGCACCATAGTGAGTGTGGACACCGCCTGCCTTTCACTGTGGCGTATAGCTGCACGTACCCTACATGTGGCCACAAGTGTAGACAAGGCCTATGGTTCTGAGTAACTCAAAATGGAGTGAGCAGACGTGTTAGACATCTGTTTGCTGCTGCTGAGAATAACTGTGACTTACTGGGGGGTAGAGGGGGTCTTTTCATTTTTAAAGCTCTTTATAAACTTATTCATGCTCCCATTGAAATAAAGTAAAAAACTCCCATTGACTTCAGTGGGTGCAGGATTAGGCCTTACTCCTCACTCCCTGACTCCTCTGTTGGGTAGCTAAGTAAGTCTCAATATTCTCATTTTACGGATGGGAGGTGGTCAATTTCCCTAGGACAGAGTGGGAAGAGGTATTAGAGCTCGGTGTAACCAGGTATACAAACCCCACGCCAGGCAAGAATGGGTTAAATAGCATCTTTGGGTTCAAGAAGCCCCGTCCCCCCACCCTACGGCACCTGTGAGGCATGCCGCTGTGCCAAAAGGTGACCCTGCTGGAGGGCCAAGACACAAGACAACAGGGGACAAGAAGTGGACCTGGTCAGCAGGACTACAGGGGAAAAAAGTATGCAACTTTGCTCCTAGCCAAAACACGGTGTACCAGCTGGTGAATTTGTTTGCCATACTGGGCTTGAAACTCAGCCGTTCCTGGCTCCCAAGTCTGCTTGGACTGCAAGGCCATGTCTGTACCTGCTGTTTCTATTTTGGAGGGAAAGCTATTTTTGTTCTATTTATTTAGTAAATATATTGTGTAAACAAATTAATTGCTGGTGCTAGACGAAACAAGTTCTGGTATTGTTTTGACGGTTAGGGAGATAAACAGATTTACAATTTTAAAATTAAAATGTCATCCTCTGAAAGTGTTATGAGAACTTTATCATATTAATGTGATGTTAGAGTAATAGTATTTTGACTTTTTGATGAGTACAGCAAAGTTTTTGAATAACAGTTCGACAAAGAGAGATTCCAGGATGCATCTATTACATTTTTTTCAAAGGTTAGCATGCCCCAGATTACAGGTTAGCATGCCCCAGATGTCCTGAATCAGACCCCACATTAAAAAAAAAATCTTTCTGATAGTAAACAAGAAACATATCCTCCAAAACTAAGGCTATGCTGCAGTTTTAAACCTGCAGCTGGGTGTTGTGCCCCACCAACACCACACTGAGGATATTTGGTTTGTTTTGATTGCAGATATGCTTGTGTACTTTGTGCTGTGTTCCTGTTTACAGTCCTTGTTTACAGTCAATGTTTCCAGTCCTTGTGAGCTGGTAAGGTAATGAAATTGAGAAGAATCTAGAGAGAACAGACTGCATGAGAGGCGCTCATGTATCTGAGATCAGAACAAACTCATTCCTTTTAGATGGGTATATATCTAAGCAGGTGGGTTGCCTGTTGCATCACACTCGAACTGGCGTAAGCAAGCGCTTTCATTGCAGAATTTTGGACTCTGGGTTCCTGTTAGCTTCCTCAGTCTTGTGTGGACTCAGACATGATTACCAAGTCTTTCTAGAGGTTTCCCTAGATCAGGTTTTTGCTCATTTAGTTAGTCCTCCACCAAAGGATAAAGGGGTGTTTTAAAATGGTTGATACAACAGAGTACTCAGATGAAAATATAAGTAATTCTCCTTTTGTGGAAAGATATTGTGACCTGACCTGGCTGAAGATTTGTTATGAGAAACTTCTAAAAAGTTGTGCGTATGAAGTAGTATTAATAATCTGCAGCTAGTGAAGAGCCACTTCCAGCAAACCAAAGATCTCGGGACTGGGAACTTTGCAGTAATGCATAAAAGGGACATGCCCTCGTGGATGTCATCCTTCCCACCTTCTAACCTTCCATATTTAACTTCCTTGCTGGTTAAGGCATCACTGGCTGCTAGAGCAGTGGCTCTCAAACTTTTTACTGGTGACCCCTTTCACATAGCAAGCCTCTGAGTGCGACCCCCACCCCTTATAAATTAAAAGCACTTTTAATATATTTAACACCATTATAAATGCTGGAGGCAAAGTGGGGTTTGGAGTGGAGGCTGACAGCTCGCGACCCCCCATGTGAGAACCCCTGTGCTAGAGTGTAGTTGAATTAACCTCTTCTGCTTCTGTTAAGACCAAAAAGGAAGAGTTAGCGTTTAAACTTCTACAGTTCCATCTTTTAGGGCTAAAATTGTTCCCACCATCTTCTGTCTAATGTATCTTTAAACATTATTGCCATTAAATGAGTGCTCATGTTTCACTAATTGCCTCAGGCAATGTGGATTTAATTGAGCCCATCTTTTCAAATGGAAATATGTATTAAAGAACTGAAGAGAAGGGAACAGGGACTATTTATTCAGAAACTTGTTCTGGCTCAACATCATTATGTACAGAGGAAGCTTAGGTAGAGTGACCAGATGTCCTGATATTCAGGGCTTTTTCTTATATAGGTTTTCTATTTTTCCTGTCCATACTCATGGTTGGGGAATTGTCTGTAGGCAGGATTTCATTAAATCAGGTAATGGTTTGTTAACGACCCTTACATTGGTCACTCTTTCTCCTTTTCTTACAAAAAAGCTTTTGAAATCTAGTGACCCATGCAATGAGATGTTATTCCTGCATGCAATACTAAGTAGGCACATTTAGCATAAAATGCCTCATTTCATGATTTCAATTCCAAATTTGGCACACTGGAGAGGAAAGAAAAAAAAACAGTCTGTAGGAAGAATCTTTCATTGGACTAAAGATTTTGGTGTCAAGATGTTGTTTTGGAGGTTATTTTGATATTTTGGCTAAACATATGTACTGAATTGGAATATACTATAGCATGCCTGTTTAACAGTGGAGGTTAGAATTGCTCCATTGAGGCTTTGGCATTACATAAAGTGGTCAAATGTTTATTGATCTTTGGTCCTTAAACTTGATGGATTTTTTGCTTGCATTACAGTCACACAGGCACAGTCAACTCATGGAAGTGTTGAATTTTGGGGCAGCGAATTTGGTAAGCTCAAGCCTCCTTTCAACATCCCAGTCCTGATCTGCCTCAGACTGTGGGCAGCAGAAATTCTGAACTCCCTCCCAGGCTATTCCCCAGGTTGTTTCCTCTTTAGGTAGGAGGTAGGGGATTTTTTGGGGTGGGGGTGCGGGAGTTGTGTGTGTTTTGTTTCCTCTCTTCATGGTGGTATATACAAATGTATAAGTAATCGGATAGAACAGAGAGGAAGAATGTGTTCCTCTCCTAGCAAAGCAGCACCAACTGGTCATGTTGGGTTTCTGTTTTCTGTGTCAAGTTTCCAAAGCATCACCTGTGGTGGTCTCTGAGTAGTAAAATCACTCTCTGCAACTGTAAAATCACTCTGCTTCAGCAACTGAACAGCTGGTTTCTGTGGATTTGGGGTATTTGTACCAAGGAAGAGGAAATGCTGCTGCAAAGTTCTGGGGTGTGAGCCTTCCTGGCTCTGCCATTTCTGTCTCAATCTCTCCTTGTTAAGCAAGGCATTCTTTTGTGGCTGGAGCTCTGCCGGACATGACTTCCTTCAGCCAAACCTAGAAGCTAACTGTCGTAAATAGAAGTCTTTTGTTACAAGGATGACCTTTCTTGGGCCTACTAATTAAATTATGTCCCCACTCCCACCCTGAACTACTTCTGATAATTTTTCTAGGTGGTATGAGTCATGACATTAACAGACTTAACTTCAGGACAGCATCATCTTCTCATCTATATCCAGTCATTTAAGGCAGTGGCTCTCAACCTCTCCAGACTACTGTACCCCTTTCAGCGGTTTGATTTGTCTTGCGTACCCCCAAATTTCATCTGACTTTAAAATTACTTGCTTACAAAATCAGACATAATAATACAAAAGGGTCACAGCACACTTGCGGAAAAATTGCTGACTTTCTAATTTTTACCATATAATTATAAAATAATTGGAATATAAATATTGTACTTACATTTCAGCATGTAGTATATAGAGCAGTATAAACAAGTCATTGTCATTTTAGTTTGTACTGACTTTGCTAATTCTTTTTATGTAGTCTGTTGTAAAACTAGGCAGTTATCTAGATGAGTTGATAATAGAGGGAGGGATAGCTCAGTGGTTTGAGCATTGGCCTGCTAAACCCAGGGTTGTGAGTTCAATCCTTGAGGGGGCCATTTAGGGATCTGGGGCAAAAGTTGGGGATTGGTACTTCTTTGAGCAGGGGGTTGGACTAGATGATCTCCTGAGGTCCCTTCCAACCCTGGTATTCTATGATACCCCCTGGAAGTCCTCTGCGTACCCTCAAGTATATGCGTACCCCTGGTTGAGAACCACTGATTTAAGGCAAAATTCACTTTGTCTTAACCGACTTCTATTTCTGGTAAGAAATAGTATCAGAGAGGAACTTTCTGATGAGTCCAGGCATTATGTCTTTGGGATCTTCCCTGCCTTATGCTGTGATACTACTGGATTGCTAAGGCTGATCCTATCTCCCCTTGCTGATGAAATATCTCAAATTCATATAAACTGTGAGGAGGAGAAGCCAAGTGGAACACCTTCCTCTTTGCCTGCACATTCTAAAGCTGTCAGACATCTCACTCTCCCTGCTTGTTCATCCAAGTTGTACATATTGTTGATTCCTAGATGAAACATTTTAACTTCCAGTTGTCTTGATTGAGCACTTTTTCTGGTCTAGCTTTGTTATTTCCAATAAATTACTTTTTCCTTCTGGCTTCAGTGTATGTTTAAGTGCTACAGCTATTGTGACTGGGCAGTGACAAGGAGGTTTCAGATCATCTATATTGCTGTCCCTTAAATTATTTTCTCTCTTGTGCCGGCTAAAATGTGAGGTAAAATTGTTCAAGTCATCAGTAAAAGATAAGAAATAACTATTCTTCCTTCCCCTTGCTCCCATTTTTCTTTTAATTATTAGAATTAAGTTCTTTAAAATGCTCGCTCGTCCTCTCTCTCTCTCTCTCTCTCTCTCTCTCTCTCTCTAAAAAATACAGGATCAAACAATGTTTGAGTCTTCTTAACTACTGGTTATTAAGGTGAAAATATATCAGTCTAACAAACCACAAGCATGGACATTTCTTGATGAAATGTAAAAACCTTACTCGTTCAGAAAATACGCTTTGCAAAAGACTGGACTTAGCTGTAAGGAGTTAAGATTATGATACTAGCAACATCACACTGCCTCTAAGATATCCTGTAGAACAAAGAGAAAATTGTCAGTATCACTTTGGACCACTGTTTATTTTTGTTTCTGTGTTGTCATGGCTAAGATGCGGTGGGCAGAGTGCATGCAATTGTAATTTGACTGGTGGTGGGAGTTGGGAAAAAGAACAAGGAATAAGAGGCAGCTGTGAAAATGAAGGAAAAGGGAGAATTCACAGGCAATGTCTTCCTCTGTGTAGCCAATTTCAGGGTTAAGTGAGGATCTCCTGGGCATATATTGTGGTCAAGATTTTTGAACAAGATGGAGACCTGTTTGGATACTGCAGGTACCCCAAAACATTTTAAACTGTTTAGAAGTTCTTCAACTCTATATGTATTGTCCTGGTATATTGGGCTTTCCAACTTGGCAGCAGTAACTTTAAAATATAGAATGGCTATAGTTTATTTCTAGACACCCTATATATAGATTCATAGAGTTTAAGGCCAGAAAGGACTATTAGATCATCTAATCTGACCTCCTTTCATTGGCCTTTAAATCTCACTCTGTTAACGAGTTGATCTTCTTAGTACAGTTTGCATCAGTATGTTTTACATACAGTAACTTCACAGCCGTACTTGATTCTTGTAAATCTGATCTTGTAAATACTTTAAATTGTGCATAACTTTAGATAAATGAGTAGTCCCATAGAAGTCAATGGAACTACTCACACAAGTGAAGTTATGCACATGCCTAAATATTTTGAGGTTCAAAGACTAAAGGCTTGTACAACTTGTATGTGTGGACTGCTTTAACTGCACTATCACAGTTCTAGCAGTACAATACACACACCAACCATGAATGCACCTATACCTTATGGAGTTGCTTATGCCTGTACAGCTTATTCCCATAACGGAAAAGGAATAAGCTCTTCCAGCATGGTACCTTTGTACCCACACTAAAAGTGGTACCTGCATAACTATTTTGATTTTAAAAAGAAATTCACACCCCTAACCAATAGTAATACTGGTACAAAAACTATGTAGAAGAAGCAAGCCTTAGAGAGCTGATCCAATGGTCACTGAGGTAAATAGAAAAATTCATAGGTTTTAGTGGGTTTCTAGTCAGTGTATTGGATCCTTTGAATGTTGAAATAACATTTTGTTTTATTGACTTATTTCCAATTGTGATTTATGTAAAAGCAGATTACGTGGCTTTTAAGGTTTCATTCACCTCATGAAGAAAAAATCATCTTAAAACTCCTGTTCAGAAAAGCAATTAAGCACATGCTTGGCTTTTTAAGCCCATTGGCCAAGATTTTCAAAAGCGACAACTGATTTTGGGTGCCTCCAGTTTTGGGTACCCAACTTAAAATGTCTAAAGGGGCCTGATTTTCAGAAAGTGCTGAGCACCCTCCCTCTGAAAAAAGTCAGGCCCTTTAAAGTGTTTCAAGTTTGGCACCCAAAACCATTAGTTGCATTTTAAAATTTTGTCTGTTGACTTTAAGGGGACAGTACTGCGGTTCTCTTTTCAGTCAGCAGGCCTAGTGGTCACGGCTTGCTGCTCCAGTCCTTTTTTATTCAATGTGTCCGGAACCTTCTGAATGGGGTTCAGCTGGATCAGCCTACTTGTCAATAACCCCCTAGTCCTGCCCATCCCAGGGCTAGCTATAGGGGAATTTGGGGTGTGTACGGGGACATGGGTCCACCAGGTGCCTGCCCAGGGTCCTTGAAAGTGTGATAGCATAGGATGGCCTACATTTGGCCCACCGCCTGCTCACCTTCCTCTGGGCCACTTCCTATCACACCAGATGGCTCAGTTTACGGCATGGCTGCTGTTCACTTGTAGTCCTTAGCTTCAAAACCCGGAGTCTCAGGACTAATGTAGGTGACCCTCTGATGCCCATCCACGCAGTTCTCACTGCCTCTTGGGCAATGTCTAAAGGGACAGGAGATAGACTCACAGCTGGACCTCTGTGGAAAGGGCTTGTTCTCCTACTGTAGTAGAGCAGTGCCCCTCTAGGAAATTGCTTCTCTCCTCTCTCCTGCCTGGGCTACTGGAGCTCTCTTTCTACTGCTCCTTTCCCCAGAAGCATGCTCTGCAGTGCTTGAGAGGCAGAGCTTTCCTGGCCCAGTATTGCTCCAGCCTTTCCCCTGTATCAATTTTAGTGTACAGGAACTACTTGTCCTTAAAATTAAGCATGTGCTTAAGTGTTTTGTTGAATTGGGGACTAAATTTGGGTAGAATATGATCTTGGCCTCATTAATTATTTTCATGTGTATGTATGTATGTATTGACACTTAAATTTTTTTTTCAACTTTGAAGGAAGAAAATATTTTAAAAACTTCTGTCATTATTTGAATGTCCAGTCTGCTGTATGAGGTTTAAAAAAGTTGGTCAGTTACAGAAACAAAAGGTTTTAGCAGTCTGCTGTTAATTTAAATGAAGATCCTTTGGCTTTCACCATTTAGACTTACTTTCTGTATCTAGCACTCAAGTTTTCTGTTGTTTATTCATGAAAACACACTCACAGGGATGATTCATAATTGTTTTGCAATAGGCTCAGAGATCATTGCTGTAATTAAATAGACATCACATATAGGAATGTAGAAATATTTTAAATATTTTAAATATTTTAAAATACCAAGTCCCTAGGGTTTCTAATTTTAGTTTGCGGAAGACCCTTAGCAACGGTCTGCCTCTCTCTTGACAGGCTTGCACATCTTTAACTGCATTCTTTTTCAGAAAATATGCATTTTAATAGTAAATGTTGGCCCTAGTATATGGATTTATAAAGTGTTTTAAAATACTTCTAAAGAATAAACTAAAAATACTAGAAACTGAATAATGTACTATCTGTTCGACTGTAAGCCAGAAAACTATGAATCCAAAAGGTAACTTTCACAGAGTAGTATTGGAATGGAAGTAGATACCTTACTTCTGCTCTCTGTTGCTCTTTCTTTTTTTATTCAAGCCCGCAGCTTTTTTTTTTTGAGAGAGAGAGAGAGAGAAAGTGGATGTTTAATAACATGTGGGTTTGAGCAGACTTTCAGACAGGCAGCTCTAAGAATTACTGCCACAGAGCCATGGAGCACAAGCCAGTGTCAGGTTCCTGGGTGAATAAAAAGGAAGAAAAATTCAAGTAATTTATATTTTTCCTTTATTTGTCATGTTTATTGTATTACTGGGTTGTTGTTTGTATTCTACTGCTCTTCATGTGCATGGAGCAAAGAGTAACTGACAAATTGCAGGTCTCTGAAGTGATGTGTAGAAATCTTGGCAGAGTCTCTTGCTCACACTTGAATGCAGAATGAAGCAGAGTAACCATAGGTGCTGGAACTATTTTTGTAGTGGGGGTGCTGAAAGCTTTTACCATATATTTGGTTGTTATTACTACTTCAAGCCAGGGGATGCTGCCGCACCCCCAGCATCCCTAGTTCCAGCATCTCTGAGAGAAACCAGGGAGCAGGGAAGAAGAAAGGGAAAGTGAAAAGAAAGCAAAGCAAACCAAAAAACAAGGAAAAATGATAGTGGGAAAACATTAGAGATAAGCTGGTATGGGGTCTGATGGGAAAGAATGGAAGTACAAGTCAAAGAGAGCCAGTACAGGGCCCTGGGACTGCTTTCTGTATACCCACCATCTAGATACATGTGGGTGACGGCTTGGGTGACCAGATGTCCCAGTTTTATAGGGACAGTCCAGATTTTTGGGTCATTTTCTTATATAGGCGCCTATTATCCCCCACCCCCGTCCTGATTTTTCACACTTGTTGTCTGGTCACCCTAGCAACGGCTGCTGTACTGCAAGATAGACTGAGAAAAAATGTTTTAAGAAATTTTATTCAAATTTGACCAAGAAGCATTTGACCGGCCAACGGAAGTATTAGCGTTCACAGAAGCACAGTGATTTGGAAGGATGAAGCTTTTGTAATTTGATGAGGGAGTTTATCAGTCTGTGATTGATTGCTTCTGTCTTGCCCAAATGTAATTACTATTTCAAAGCAAATCAATCTCAAACATTGCATTACTTTGATAAAGATTTTTGTAAATTAACACAGTTGTATAATGAAGTTGTGACAGATATGACTATTTCATGCAATATCCATAAAAACCTTAATACAATAAGATGTGTATTATTGTGGGCCAGGATTATTTGTAACCTTTCTAGAGGGAAGGTGTAATGTCAGGCCTCGGAGTTCAAAGGGCTATATTGAAAATGTGCTGGACAAAAGTGGGCTTTTGGTTCAATAAGTGTGACTATCTCGGGGGAGGTTAATGTAAATTCCCCACCTCCATCTATGCAAAAACCCAGCCTTTTGAAATTAAGCCCTGGATGTGGTTCATTGTCTGTTCATGGAGATCAAAGTCCTGAGCTGAACTGCTCAGCCTGAGTTTTGGTTCTGAATTAAAAATGGGGAAAATCCAGTTGCGGGGTTTGAAAGACTACCCACATATCAGAGCCTGAGGATGGAGTTGGGGACGTCTTCTGATACATGTTTGTGCATGTGTGCAGATTGTTTTATTTTTTTAATACAATTTTTCTGTAATACTTTTATTACCTTTAGAATGAATGTGCTCAGAAAGTTTTGTGGGGGAATTTGTAACTGCTAGCAATTACACTGTTCATGGTCTTTGGAAAGAAAGCAAAGCGCAGACCCTGGCCTGTTTAGGTAGTCTGCCTTGTTGTGGATATCACAGTTTAGTCAGGGAACTGTACAGCCTGGAAAAACCCTGGTTAGGAAGGAGTGAGGCACAGGTGTCTGCCCAGAGATGTCGAGGAGCTGGAAACCAGTAAGTGGGTTACCTCAAGGGGCCTCAGGCAGAATACATGTGTGGATACCCTGAAACTGTGAGAGAAATATCCTCAAGAACATTTACCCAAAAAGGTAGAAAAAAGTAAAAATATAGGTGAAGATTGGCTGTAAGGGAGCAGTTCCTTTTAAAAATAAAAATACTGTAGCTTGTGCAATTAGCAAGCATAAGATGAATATTTTTCACTTTTCTATAGTGCCTATTTTCAGAGGATCTCAAAAATTTCCGAAAACAATTGAAGTTCAGAATACCATTGTTAAGTGCTTTATTTACAATATTTTATAGATAAGTAAACTGAGGTACATTTTAACACCTTCCCTGGTCAGGATCACAGAGGGAGTCAATGACAGAGCCAAGAATAAAAACGAGCAGCATGACTCATAATTCCTGCTGATTCAAAGTTCTTTCAGTATGAAAATCCCACTTTCAGCGATTGCTGAAGAATGAAACAAATTATAAACCATTTCTACAAGTTGTTTGCCTTTTGTGAGAGCATTTCTACACAGTCTTCATTCCCCCTCCCCCCCGAAATATACAGTCACCATATATTAGTATGTCTTTACAAAATATGGCACTAGATAACCCTCCAAAACTCTTGAGATTATTTTCACAGTGAATTTGAGATTCCTAATTACTGAATTGATAGAAGCTAGGCACAGGTCAGATGTTGAAGCATTTGTACTTGTCTTAAAAGACCCTGTCCACTCTATAACTTTTAACCAAGTTTGTTAGTAGTTTACTAACGTGGTTGGGTCTAAATATGATGTGTGTCCTCACACAACATGTTTCAAACCAGAGTAATTTAGCACCATTTCTCCCCACCAGTGGCACGTGGTTGCCTTCCTGATTTAATTCACGGTTTGTAGCAGTTTGGACAGGACATTTTACCCTTGTGCTACGACATGTTCGGCCGCTGGGGCATTCCTCTTCATGCTGCTTATTTCCACTCTGGGCTTGCCTATACGTGAAATGCTGCAGCTGTGCTGCTATAATGCTTCAAGTGTACACAATACCTGCGTCAATGGATTCTCATATAGGCATCGGTAATCCATCTCCCCAAAGAAGCTGTATCTAGGTCAACAGAAGAATTCTTCTGTCAGCCTAGCACTGTCTACACCTGAGGTTAATTTGTCTTAATTACATAACTCAGGGGAGTAGATTTTTCACACCCTTGAGCAACAAAGCTAGGCCAGCCTAATGTTTTAGTTCAGACCAGGTCTATGTTCTTGTTCCATGGGCACGCTATCTGTTCTGCTACAGGTGAGCTGCCTAGATTTTCTCGTACAAATGCAGGCAGTACAGTAGGTGTGGAGGTATGGTTCTGATAGCAGAAAAGCTGCAATATGTGTATAAGTGGAGCTGTGTTCCTTGCACCCTGTTAACATGACAAAGCCTCTTTCAGGTTACAAAATCACAGCTAAAATTTTAGTGCAGGCAGGGCCTTTTTTTGTTGTTGTAATTACCTTAATATTTTCTCTGACTCATGTCAACTGTTTTGTTTGTTTGACCCTGGCTTAAAAAAACTGGCAATAAATGCTGCATCTTAAAAAAAAAAAAAAAAAAAAAAAGGCCATCATTAGTAATATTGATGGCAATTTATTGATGTAAGACTCAGTTAATTGCAATATTATTGAAACAATAAAACATCCTAATGAAGGCAGTAATATTTTGGATGTCATTTAGTTGTTTGTGATAAAGCATTAAATACACGGTTTATCCAAACATATGTATTACCGTGGGTTCCTATCTGAGTCCGTGTCTTGTGCACAAGAACAGCAGGAGCTCCTGTGGCTCTAGAGTTCAGAGGCACTAGGTTCTAGTGACATCCCCCAGAGGCAGTGGATCCCTTACAAGAGTGTGGAACTTGATCTATCCATTGCCTACTCATTGTGGTTAAATTTCCTCTAGCAAATGGGAGAGAATAACCTTTTCTGCCGAATCCATGTTTTTGTTTATATAGAAAAATGTATTTAGCCCTGAAGATTGAAAGAAAATCTTCTAAATGTGAACTGGCTGTAAACTAAAGCATTCTGTGCAGACACCAAGCCTGAAACAAGCCTGTGAACTGCCTAATACCCAAATTCTGGCCCCACCACACAGTCCAAAAAGCCAGGCTATGTGCTGGGACATTTCTCTGAGATGAAGTGAGAGGGACTCTATTTCCTCGCCTTCTCTCCCAGCTGCTCTGGTCTGCTGTTATAGCTTCAGACTGAAGCTGCCTCTGCATCACTTATATCCCTGATACATGGAGCACAGGATGATTAGTGGATCTACACTGAATCTGCCAATCCCACCACTAATTCCCAACTGCACTGTGGCACATCACAGTCCCCTCCAGAGCTGCTGGTTTCCTTGTCATATAGGAAGCATATATGACATGTGTGCTTTCCACCTTCTGCAGAATAGAAGCAGACTGATGCCTCTCAAGAGCCACTCTCAATGTACAGAGGAGGAGCCAGAATTCATCCATACTAGAAGTATGACTGCCACCATTCATCTCAATGGGATGTTAATTGTAAAAATTCTTCGCCTGTCTGTATATTCTGGAATAAGAGTACTTTGTTGGTGCTTAGCTAAAGAAACAATATGGAGTGGACACTTATTTCAGAAAAGTGCCCATACGTGTATTACTCAAGAATAGCTCTTCCTGAATAACTCCGTGTGTTTACAAGCCCATAGTACTACCCCTCAAACTACCATTCATTGGAATCTTTTGAGGGGCATCTGCCTCCCACTCTTTCCGTACCTTTCCTTCACTTTGAGCATCAGCAGTCCATTCGGAAATCTTCTGGCTAGTGACCTACTGGTTTATTTGTAAAGGTTTGCAAGGGTGAGAGAGCACCCATATACAATTATTAGCTTCCACTGTGATAACCATCAACAATGCTACTTGAGGTGGTGGTGTTGATTTTCTGGATACTTGTGCATTAGGAATAGAGAAATATTTAGTAGATTAGAATAGGATACAGAGATGAGGTAAACAAAGGTACATAACAGCAAGTTTCATATACACGTGTGTGTAGAGTAAATATTACTATTTTATTTTTATTTTATATGTGCTATGTTACGCTGTGCTTTGATGCATGCTCTGTACAGAATAATATATGCCTATGCTACAAAATTATACTTTTGCTTGATATTATAAATCATTTGCTATTCAGGAAAGCCCTGAAACTCCCAGTGTATGCCTAGTTAAATAGAGCAACAAGTGTAGTTAAATATGGAAATAATTCAAATTTTGTTAGTTTTGTTTCATGAATACACAAATGGAAAATTTTAAACTTGACTGATTTCATTCATCTGTGGTAGTAGCTCATCTGAAAAGATATCGATAAATCCAGTCACAAAAATAACCATGAAGGAAGGTGTCTTCATTCCTCGCTGTTGCCAAATGTAGAGGCGGGGGGGACAGTCCTGACAGAAAAACAAATTTGTTGCTCAGTGCTTCATTTGTTCCACTATAATGATTTGTATTTTTAAACAAGCACAAAACGAAGGCTTAATTTTACCATGACTGGAAAGGAGTTGCTATAAATCCAAAAATATTATTTAAATAGCTCAGTTTCTTTATATTTTCTTTGCAGAATTTCATATATACCAGCATAGTGACTTTTGTAATATTTTACAGCATCAACAAGCAAGAATAGTTTTCAGGGAAAAAAACATATCTCTCAATCTAATCTAATCAGAGAGTCTAGATATGGAAAATACCTATCCAGTCACCTGGTCCATTTCCCTGGTAGTACAGGATTTACTGTAACTGACTAGTCTTATTTTCATGGTCTTAAACTGAAAGAGATGGAATCAGTAAATAGTATAAACAAGTGAATTACATTCTGGCAGTTTTAATATTCTAAAGTATCCTTTATAACATAAGGTAGGCTAAAAAATAATTGTTACCTGATGAAGTCTCTGTAATTCGAAAACTAAAAATTTAGAGCCTGCAGACACGCACAAGTCTCTGTACTTGTTTGCATAGAAAACCAATATAATAAAGTAAGTTTGAATAATGAAGTTTGTAGCTTAAGCCATTATTTTTAGGTTTAACTGGCCAAAAAAAATTTAAAGTGTTTCAAAAAATTAATATCTATGGTCCACCCCTCCAACCCAATCAGTTTGTCACAGTTTCAGGGCCACTGTACCTGTATTTCCTCTCTGTGGTCCACCAAAGGCATCCAATTTAGGCTTCCCACTCCTACCAGTCACCTCTCTTGCGGAGACCCACATCTCATTCCCTACTGACTGGGGATTTTAAGGCTGAACAACTCCCTGCCTTACTTACTTACTTAGTGATATCCCCAGCAGCCAGACTACCTAAAAAGACCAGTGTCTAGGCTTTTTTTCCTCTCCAAGGGCTATACCCAGTGTATTGCCCACAGTTATAAGTTATCACACAGCTCCTTCTAAGCAAGCACATTTATTCTTTAGGTAAAAGCATTGCAGAGAAAACATATAACAATAAAAGTTGCTACACGCATGCTAAAAATCTTACCAGAGGTCACCTACATTCCCTGTAAGCTGCATGGCCACGCGGCAGGCTCTCAAGGGCTGCACAGGCAGGTGGAGAAAGGCACCCCCCCAGGCCTGCCAGAACTGCCGGGGAGAGGAGCCCCTCACTTGGCCTCTCGCCCGGCCCCGAGTTGCTGCAGTGAGAGAGGGCTGGGGGGAGTCCTCTCTCCCTACTGCAGCCCCGGGGCAGCCTGCACCCAAAACCCCTCATCCCCAGCCCCACCCCAGAGCCCGCACCGCAACCCTCTGTCCCAGCCCTCAGCCCCCTCCCACATTCCAAACCCCTCAGCCACAGCCCCACCCCAAAGCCTCCAGCCCTGAGCCCCCTCCCGCACTCCGAACCCCTCGGCCCCACCCCCACCACATGAATTTTGTTATGTGCACCAATATGAAGGTGATGTGTCACCCATCACCTCCATATTGGTGTACATAACAAAATTCTTTCCGCACATGGATGTAAAATATTAGAGCGAACACTGGAGGTCACCCCCAGTACCAACATAGGGCTCTGGTAGGTTAAACCCACAACTGGATTTTCCCTCATGGTTACAAGTTATAGATTCATAGATACTAAGGTCAGAAGGGACCATTATGATCATCTAGTCCAACCTCCTGCATAACGCAGGCCACAGAATCTCACCCACCCACTCCTGCGAAAAACCTCTCACCCATGTCTGAGCTACTGAAGTCCTCAAATCGTGGTTTAAAGTTCACAGTTGTCTTCACTCCAGAACCAGAACAAAGGCTGGGCAGATCAGTTGCTTCTTTATATAGCTCGGGCCTTTTACCTTGGCCTTCTGTAACAAGTAATCAACAGACAATAACCATCTACTCAGGGTATAGCTTTAAAAGGCTGGGTTTTTGCATAACCAGAGTTGTGGACTTTACATTTGCCTCTCCCTAAAAATTCCCCCCAAAATCAACTGAACACTTGTTTCCAAAGTCCACGCTTTTCTGGCACATTTTCAGTATAGTCTTTAGAACTCCTAGTTCTTACATCTGTCACATTTTCCCTTATAGAGATTACATACAATCCTGGCCCACAATAAGACATAAACTTAATACAGTAGTACAGGATATTTCAGGAAATTGCCCTATCTGTCATAGTGTTTTCGCCATCTTGTCATATGGATGTATTCTGTGTGGCCCACATCACATACATTTAATTTATCCTTACAACACCCCAATGAAGCAGGAAAATATTAGGAAAATATCTGTTTTACAGACTGGGAACTGAGGCACAGATAGATTAGTGTGAAATCCGCACCCCATTTAACTCAACAAAAATTTTGCCATTGACTTAAATGGGGACAGAATTTCTTCCGAAGGGTATGTCTGCTCTGCATCTGGGAGCAAGCCTCTAAGCCCAGGTCTACAGACTTGTGCTAGCAGGACTTGCTCTAGCATGCTAAAAATAACTCTGTAGAGCCCCCTCCTGCAGGCTCCAGCCTGAGCCACAACATCGATGTGGCTATTTAGCATGCTAGCGCAAGCCCTGTTATCACAAGTTTGTGGACCTGGGCTGGGAGGCTCAGTTCCTGATGAACGTTGAGTGACTTGCTCAAGGTCACATAGGAAGAACTGGAAACTGAACCTAGATTTTCTGAGTCCCAGTCCCATTGTCTTAACCACACAATCATATTTTCTCAATGAGCAAAGTTGGGTGACATGGTGGTAAAAACAGCATTACCCAGTTAACATCTGTACTATTATTGTTGCTCATGCTAACAGAGCTAATTGATCGTAATGCAGCAGTGAGATGTTACTCAAAAGAAGCTTAGCAGTAGTAGCTGAGAGAGAGGTCTTGCAGCTAAGAAGATAAAATGTTAACAGTGGGAAACATGGGGCTGGTCTTAGGTGTGTTAGCAACACAAGTCACAGAATCAAAATTCAGCTCTTGCTTCCCAGGACAACAGGCGCAGGTTTCAGCATGTTCAGTCCATAGAAATGAGGAACACTCTGGAGGAACTGTCTCCACCCCTTCTCTGCTAGATAGTTTAATGCTCATGATAAGACAAGTGTTGTATGGGACTGTCAAAGAGACTTGTTAATTCTGAATAATTTGTAGTGGAATGAAAACTATTTCCATTTTCATTTTAGAACATGTTGAAATGTTTTACTAGATTTGTTAAAATTGTAAGATGTCATTACATTGTTATGATGATATAATTTATTTGTATTGTAATAATAATTCATACAGTGATTATGTGAATTTACCATTTCTTTTTCTGTTTTGTTTTAACATATCTCAGAGGCTGGTACTAGAGGAACTTCAGATACAGTTAAAGGCGTGAAACGGAAAAAGATTGTAACTGAAAACCATCTGAAAAAGATACCAAAATCGCCTTTGAGAAACCCCCCTCAGGCCAAGCATAAACAAAATGTAGAAGAATCTTCATCATCTAAAATTCTTCCTGATGCTTCGGAACACTTACAGGCAAAAAATCAGTTACCTGTACAGAATGGAAAACAATGTGTGAAACAAAATGGGGAAACACATAGTAAAAAGGTAACTGATGAAACAGTCACATCTGAGACATCGATGCAGACAAATCTTTCATTGTTACGTAAGTCCTTGGATTTGAATAAATGGACAGCAGAAGACTGTGATACAAGCCAATTAAACTTGCCGGAGAAGAAGCCTCTCTCTAATTCCTGGTCAAGTAAATCAAAGACTGACAATAATGAATGTATTACTTTTGTTGATTGTAGTACTTCATCCTCAGGTACAAGTACTGCATTTGATGTCTTATTAAAAGCTATGGAGCCTGAACTGAACATCTTAGCACAAGAGTGTCCTCCTTGTGGGATGCAAATAGAAAAAGTGAGACCAAATAAAACTACAAGCGCCTCTTCAAGTCTCACATCCAATACAATGAGTGTCCAAAATCATTTTTCTTTGTCACAGCAAGAGTTTGTAGCTGGATCGCACTACTACCCTTCACATAATGCGCATGCAGTAACATCAGGGAAGAGTGAACAAGCACAGACCCAGTCAATTTCTCATTCACAAGAACAATTTATTGCTAAAACTGGACAGCAAAATCAACAGATTGTTGTGTGTCCAGGTTTCACTAGATCACTGGTACGTCAGCAGGGTCAAGAAAACCCCAAACTCCAACAGATATACAGTATAGCAGTAACCTCTTCTGTAGTACACCCCCCCTCTTCTACTGTTACTCAGGTTTTTCCTCAAAACCAGCTAGTAGCTAGTTCATCTTCATCTTTGTCAATTAATCCATCTCATTCAACACACTTACCTGTAGCTCCCCTGTATAATTCAGCCCAAATAGCATCAGTTGTCAACCATGGTGTAGAACAAATATGTAATCTTCTGAAAGACCAGAAGCCTAAAAAACTAGGAAAATATGTTTGCGAGTATTGTAATAGGGCTTGTGCCAAGCCTAGTGTTCTCCAAAAGCATATCAGATCCCATACAGGAGAGCGGCCGTATCCTTGTGTGACATGTGGATTTTCATTTAAAACCAAAAGTAATCTATACAAGCACAAAAAATCTCATGCACATGCAATCAAACTTGGACTTGTCCTACAACCGGACTCTGGTGGTTTATTCCTATCCCATGAATCAGATAAAGCACTTAGTATTCATTCAGATGTGGAAGAAAGTTGTGAAAGTGAAGATGAAGGCACTGCTGATGAAAGACAAGATGATCAAGGATCCTTAGAACTGGACCCTGCACAAATAATGAAAATCATTTCAAATTCTGAAACGTTGCGGAAAGGTAGCCCCATTCCACTAAGCAATCCAAACTATATAATAGGTGACTCTTCATTGCATGACACAGAACCACAAGTTAGGGCAGCTTTACCTAAAGTAGTAGTTCATCCTGTGAATGTTTCTCCTTTAAGGGCTGATAGTCCAGAAGTAACAGACTCCACGCCTGAGCTTGCTGCAGCACAGAGACAAGGAGATTTTAAAGTTACAAATATAAAATCAAATGTAACACACATGGTCTCTTTCAAGGAAACCGATGGTAAGCACCACCAGAAAATAGAAATGGGTTCATTAGAAGAACAGCTTGGGTCTGCTGTAGGAACAGTGCATGCACAGTTACAAAGACAACAGGCAACTGATTGTTCGCAGGAACAAGGAAAATGTCTTTTGAGCCCTAGGAGTTTAGGTAGCACTGATTCTGGTTATTTTTCACGTTCTGAGAGTGCAGATCAAACAATGAGTTCACCAACTCCTTTTGTCAGGGGATTGCCTATCTCTGAAAAAGACCCAAATAAAAATCTGCCCTCTGTGCCACGAATAAGTGCCACAGTGGCATCTGTTGTACAAACAGTTTGTGCTGAAAAACATTTACTTCTCTCTGGTCAAATGCGACCACCAATGGCAACAAAAACACTTGAGGAACGCATCTCAAAGTTAATATCGGATAACGAAGCTGTAGTGGATGACAAACAGTTGGACAGTGTGAAACCAAGAAGAACATCTCTTTCAAGAAGAGGCAGTATAGACTCACCAAAATCATACATATTTAAAGACTCCTTCCAGTTTGATTTAAAACCGATGGGAAGAAGAACTAGTTCAAGCTCTGACATACCAAAGTCTCCTTTCACACCAACTGAGAAATCAAAGCAAGTTTTTCTTCTGTCTGTACCATCCCTTGACTGTTTACCTATAACCAGAAGTAATTCTATGCCTACTACCAGCTATTCAGCTGTACCTGCAAATTTAATACCACCTCCTCATCCAATTAGAGGAAGTCAATCGTTTGATGATAAAATTGGCTCTTCGTATGATGATGTCTTTGTATCAGCACCTGTCACTCCACTGCACCAAGGGGGGCATACTCGCACTCTTGTTAGACAGACAGCAATAGAAGACTCCTCAACTAATGAAAGCCACGCTCTCGGCCCAGCACGATCTGTAGAAGAGAGTTATCATGGATGCAATTTGTCTAGTGAACTCTCATTACCAAGGAGCAAGTCACTTGCACAAGTATCAAATTTGGAAAAAGTAAAGAAGTCACATCCAGGGCGAGGGACAATGTTTGAGTGTGAAACTTGCAGAAACAGATATAGAAAACTGGAGAATTTTGAAAACCACAAAAAGTTTTATTGTTCAGAGTTGCATGGACCAAAAACCAAGGCAGCTATCCGAGAGCCTGAACATAAGATAGTCCCCAGCACTACACAACCTCAAATTCTGCACTACAGAGTTGCCAGTTCAACTGGTGTCTGGGAGCAGACACCGCAGATACGAAAAAGAAGGAAAATGAAAAGTGTTGGCGATGACGACGAGCCACAGCAAAATGATACTGGGATACCATCAAAGAGTACAGAGGGTCAAAGTAAGCCAGGAGACTTTCCCAGTATATCTAAACCTAATGCAACAATAGTAGGTTCACAACAGCATGGTAGCATTCTGCTTCAAAGGTCTCAAGTTCAGCTTGTGGCTCGAGGCACAGAACAAACCACTGAGCCAAAGATCTCTCCACTTATGAAAAAGCAGACAAGTTCAGTTGCACAAGAAAAGGTAGAGTTGAAAAGACAAGGAACTGGCATTTCAGTAATACAGCACACTAATTCATTGAGCAGACCCAGTTCATTTGAGAAATCAGAATCTTTTGAAAGAGTTTCACCAGTTTCTTTTCAAGAGGTTAATAAGGCTGAGAAGCACCATTCTTTGAACACAGTTGTAATTCAAGAGGAAAGGCATTCTCATCTGAATACTTCCCAGCATCATCAGTCAGTGTCAGCAGAAGCACCCAGAGTAGAACTTCAGGAAAGTCAAATAGTCTCTAATGAAAGAAATGCAGTAATGCATCCATTGAAACTAGTTCGCCAACATAACATCCAGGTTCCTGAAATACTGGTCACGGAAGAACCAGACAGGGACCAGGAAAACCAATTCAGTGATCAGGAAAAAACAGAGAAGTTTAACTGGCCTCAGCGTAGTGAAACTCTGTCAAAATTGCCAACAGAAAAACTGCCACCGAAGAAGAAAAGGATCCGGTTGGCTGAAATTGAGCATTCTTCAGCTGAATCAAGCTTTGACTCCACACTTTCTAGAAGTTTAAGTCAGGAGAGTAGTTTATCTCATGCCTCTAGTTTCTCAGCTTCATTTGATAAAGAAGACATTTCTAAAACTGAGAATGCTTCCAAAATAGATCTTAATAAAGCATCAGAATTCCTTACGATTCCAGCTGGCTCAAATACACTTGGTGTGCCTGGTCCTCCTTGCAGGGAAATGAGACGTGCTGCATCAGAACAAATTAACTGCACACAACCATCCATGGAGGTTGTAGATTACAGAAGTAAATCTTTTGATTGTGGAAATATGTCTTCATCAAAACCTACGCCACTTGTAGAGATATCCTCTCCAAAGTTGTCTTCTGGCTGTGGAGTTACTGGACATGTGCCTCTGTTAGAAAGGAGGAGGGGGCCACTTGTAAGACAAATATCTTTAAATATTGCTCCAGAAAACCATCTGCCTCAAGTTAAATCTTCATCTTCATTTCAAATAGCTCATGCAACGGACATGTCTACAGTACCATTTCACAGGCTGAAGACCTCTAGTAGAACTTCAGTGGAGTTTCCTTCAAGTTCTCAGCACTCACAGCCTTACTCTAAGCCATTACATGAGTCTCAATCAATAACGCAGAACTGTAACCCTCTTAGCCTCCCTTCTGTTCAGCAGCCTTTAGGTCCTGTTTTGCATAATCAGGGACAGCAGCCCTTAACACAGCATTCACAGACTTCTCTTAAAGTACTGGCCCCAGGAGAACAAGCAGACACAAACACCTTTTCTTGTCAGTCTGTTGAAAAGGAGTATTACTTTGCTCCCAAGTATCAGCTTCAAGTTAAAGCTTTGCATGTAAGTACGTCGTATTCTTCTAAACCAATGACAACTGCTTTCCCAATCCACACTCTTCCAAGTCAAATTAGTGTGGATCAGAGTGGGACTTCATTATCTGTACCTACTAAATTAGCTGACAGTATGTCTAATCTGTATTCAATGCCTCCCCAAAAACATATGATACCTGAAAACTCCAGTGGTAAAATATATCAAATCCCACCTTTTGTGGTGCCTGTTCGTGTTCATAGTAATGTTCCATCTTATGGGTTTGCTACTGTTACACCTCTTCCCCAAATTTTAGTGACGCAGGATCAGGTAAATCAGTCTGTCTGTAAAACAAATGTTGTGACAGTGCCAATTCTTGAAGGGAAAACTCCGCTGCCAAAATTACACAGAGATCATCAGAGGGTTTTGCCAAATCCACAGTCAGCATCTATATTTGATCATTCATTTTCTGAGACTGGAAGCAGAAATTCACCTTTGTCAAGTTCCTTGAATATTATTCAGAAATTGCCAGTTAGTGGACTCTTCCCCCAACAAGAAGCTACAGCATCAAGTAAACGCATGCTTTCACCAGCCAATAGTTTAGATATTGCCATGGAAAAACACCAAAAGCGTGTTAAAGATGAAAGTGGAGCAGCTTGCACAACAGATGCTAGATCAATGTATCCATTGAACATTCGAGCCAATGACCCTAATAGGCAAAAGAAACCAGTGTTGGTGCGACAGATTTGCACCACAGAGCCTCTTGAAGGTCTCTTATTAGAGCCCGAAGTTATTCCACAATATGAAAAAAGCAGCAAAGATAGCCATTCACCAGATGTGCTGTTGACTGACCAACATTCATCTGAAAGTGTTAAAACTGGAGTTTCTGAAACCATAAAGGAGTCACCAGAATTTGAAAATCTTACATCTTCTGCACCTCCAAGTTTTGAAGTTAAAAAGCCATCTGAACCTTCTGCAGTGAATAATCAGACTTCTCTTCTGAAGGCTTTAAGTAACAGTCAAGAAAGGTGGTCTCCACGGATTAATAATGAGGACACAAATTTTAATACCCAAGGCCAAGCAAACTCGGGAACTACTCTGTCTGTGGCAAATGCAGGGGATACACAACGGTTGTCATTTCCAAGCCTAAAGACTTCAACAAATTTTACATGGTGTTATCTGTTAAAAAGAAAGCCATTACATCTGCTACAAAATGACCAAAAAACTTCAGCATATTCTACTTGGACTATTAGTCTCAACAATCCCAATCCACTTGGTTTGTCAACAAAGGTTGCTCTTTCCCTCCTAAATTCAAAACAAAAAGCTGAAAAACCACTATACACTCAAGCAATAACAACTCATGCCAGATCCGACGTATTGGTTTACTCAAGCAAGTGGAGGAACAGCTTAACCAAGGTACTTAAAGTACTTTTAATGTATTTTAATTTTAAGGATCAAATTTGTGTATAGAGTACTTGCTTTAAAAAAGCATACTGCATTTATATTTTTCATAATGTATTGTGCCTTGATTTTTTTCTACCTTTAATTATATGCATAATGTGCTTATGTGTTACAGTTGTGCTGGGATGCACTACTATAAAGATATTATGTTTTTCAATTAAGAAACTTGTTCTTAGGGGTTTGTCGCTTTTCATAAAAAAAATCCTTCATGGATTAAAATTGGACAGCTCTTTGGACAGAAATCCATTTGGCTAGTTTTAAATTGCGACAAGAGTGTACCAAAAATAGCTTCCATTTATATAGTTTAACACTGTCTATTTAAAAGCAGTTTTGTTTGTAAATGAAGATTTTGCAGGTATTTGACCCTATAAAGTGAGTATTTTTGTCTGATGTAAAATAACAGCTCAATCTGAGAGCACTATCCATGGGTGTTCTACAAACACATTTGATATCATTGCTAGTTGAAACAAGGTGAGTGGGAGGCCAATGTTCCCTCTAATTTTTTATATCCATGTGCGGAATGAATTTATTATATGCATCAATATGGACGTGATGTGCAGCGGGGGTGGGGCCAAGGGGTTTGGAGTGGGAGAGGGGGCTCAGGGCTGGGGCAGAGGGTTGGTATGTGGGGGAGGGCTCCGGGGTGGGGCCAGAGATGAGGAGTTTGGGGTGCAGGCTGCCCTGGGGCTGGGGCCAGAGGACTCCCCCCAGCCCTCGCCCCACCAGCAGCAGCAGCGAGCTCCGGGGCTGGAGGAAAGGCCCACGGCAGCCCTGCAAGCCCCAACTTGCTCCCCTCCCCAGTCCCCACCCACCCCCTACCTTTCTCCTCTCCAGGCCCCTGTGGTGCACGGCCCTTTATAGCCTACTATAGCCGCACAGCTTAGAGGGAATTTAGGTGGGAGGGAGGGAGAGAGCATGTAGTATTCCCACCCCAATCCCCCAGTTTGATAGTTTGGATGAAATAATTGCCAAGATAATGTCATTTAAAATGTGGTTACTGCTTTCTTAAGAATTTTCACTACCTGTTCCATATTATTGATCGATATTGTTCCAAAGAACCCATTAAATCTGTGGAGGTAAGAACATGTTCAAAATAATATAGGTAATCCACATACATATGAATAACACCATTGACATGGAATCAGCGGTAAAAGAGCATCAGACTCCTTTAGTGGCTCATATGTCCTCAACAGAAAGCCCTATGCTATTCAGCGTATTTGACAGCCTCCAACTGAAGAGAGGCCTCTGACTGGAATAATAGATTAAGATTGAAAAGTCCAAATTGTTGAAGACTCTTGCACAATACCTACCTGAACAATACCTACTTACAGATAATGTTACAGCATTTCATTTGCGTGGGCACCGCAATAAGGTAAAAACGTTGAAGTCTGAGAATGATATATGACTATACAACATGGTGTCTTCAGCTAAAAAGTGTTGAATCCTTGCTTTGAAATATATGCATTTTGAATGCTGCCAGGTATTATGGGCCATTACAGGATTTCTGTTTCAATCCAAAGTATACAGTACAAATTACTTAATGGACTTCAATACACTTTTCAAATGATTGTCTTGTATGTGCTTGAATATCTAGGCAAAATTCAGTGAGTTAGAGGCAGTATAACTGGCTACAATATAGATGTTTATAAAATATCGCTGCAGTGCATAGTGATATCTCATATCACATATTTTATATCTATAAAGTTTATTCTCAAATCCATTTGAGTGTCCTGAAAATTTTTTTTTCCATGAGTGTTTCACTGCAGTTGGTGCTTCCCATACATGATCAGAATCTTTATCAGAGTATAATATGCTGTGCACATTTTGGGTGAATTTGAGTAACTTTTACTTCTGCACTAAAACATTAACGGAAACTAGACAACTGGAAATGCATGATGGTCACCACATGCAATCCATTAATTACCCTGTTTTTGTTGTTAAAAACCCACACAGCACACACAAGACTATGCAAGTTGGTTCGTATATTGGGCCTCTCCTATGCACTCCCTCTTGCCCAGGGGTGGCTCTGCAATGCCCTGCTAACAGTTTCTCACTCAAAGGGCTTCTTAAACAAATGGCACCGGGGCTTTTCTTGTCCATTCACCACATTTTCTCGAGGGTCCAGGTTTATTCACATGCATAAAGTTCCAAAATCAAGCTGAAAGTCCCAAAACACAGTCCGTCAGGTTTACCCTCTTATCGGGTTACGCCCAAGCTTTTCCTGCCCCTCATCCCAGGTCTGTCTTCTGGAGCTTGCTCACTCCCAGAAGTCTCCAGTTCACTCCCAGGGCTTCCTGCCTGGGGCTTTTCCTCCTTTGGCAGGCCATTCCCAGCCCTACTTCACTGGAGCCTCAAGTTTCTGGCTCTGGCTACTAGACCCCGTGGTATCAGGGTTTTTTCCCATAGAAACCTTTCTCACTTCCTGCAGTTTCCTAGGCTTCCCCCTTCACTAAAGCCACTTGCTGCCCTTTACAGGGAATTACCTGATCCAAGCCAGGTGTGCCTCTTTAGTAATAAGGGTTGACTAGCCCAAGGTCTTCCAGCCCTTAAGAGGCAAGCCACCCTGTTACAGTACTGTTCTAGAAGGCCTCTAACCAAATGCACATCTTGGCTGGCATAGTCTATCTTGTCTTTGACCAGTCAGGTAAGCCTCCAGAATGTCAGTGCCAAGGACACCAGCATTAGAAGCAGCAATGTAATTGCCTGCCTGCCTCAGAGAGATACAAGGACAGCGAGCTATTGATAAATGTTCATTATCAGAGTATAAAATTACTTTTTTTCAAACTAAACTAAAACAAATTAAAATTTATTTTTTCATTGTGTGGGGGGTAACAGTCACCCTTTTGTCTGACAAAAGGATTTCAGTTGGTTTTTGCTTTAAGAATATTTCCACTCCCTTCTTCCACCCCCCTGCTTCAAAAAGTTAATAGGTGTGATCATTAAAAATTAACTACTCTCTAAGCTGCAAGGTGATAACATTTTTAATGCCTTGGTGTACTATAAAGATGTGGAAGAAAGGAGACTTTTTTTGCAATGGCTATGTATTTCAGTGTTTTTAAAACTAACGAACAGAGCTGTATGCTAATTTGCACTGAATTTGATGTTCTTTAGTAACTGATGTACCTTTCTGCGAATAGATTAAGAAGACTCTGTACCCTAAGAATGTTTCCCTATTGATGCTACACCAACAGGATATTATAAATTGGCAGCCAGGGTCAGTGTTTATCTAGTCTGCCTGAATTTGTTGTCCCAGACACTGAAAGGTTAATTACTAAGAAAATGTAGAAATGTGCACATTGAGCTGTATCATCATCTTATAAAGAAACCTGTGCACTGTACAGTACAGTTTGCGATTCCTCTTTATATTTTCCTAACCATTTTGCCTGATGCCAGTTCTGTGCAGGTTTTTTTTTTCTTTTTTGGGTACAGCTGTAAGGCTTCAACATTAGCCCCAGAGATCAGTTTGTCTAGAATCACGCAAAGAATGTCTAGAACATACAAAATTATTATTTGGGGGCTTAAAAATGATTATTTTGGGTTAGTCTTCAGTGTACTGGCAGCACAACATTCTTTGTGCTGCGGCTATGTAAGGATTTGAATCTGGGTCAACAGGACCTGCAACTGCTGTGGAGGAAACACACCGCCATCTGAGGGAAAGAAGTGTTGCTGTTCAGTGGCAAAGACTATAGTTGAGCAGCTCCAAAGGGATCTGTCTAGTACTTCTGTGCTGAAGAGAAGGTTAAGATGCAAAATATTCATAGGTGGGGAGAGATAATACAGTAAGGTTAGAAAAAAAAAACTTCAGAATTGCAAAAGGAGCTGTAAGGATATTCTATTAAACCCCTATAGGCAGGAAAGTATTAGGGTGAAATCCTGGCCCTGGAAGTTTTACCATTAATTTCACTGGGGTGAAGACTTAACCCTTTGTGTTAACAAAAAATGTGCATTTCAATACAGATGCTGTTTCTGTATCCATATTGCCACTGAATTGTATTATGTATTGCAAATGTTTCAGAGTAGCAGCCGTGTTAGTCTGTATCCGCAAAAAGAAAAGGAGGACTTGTGGCGCCTTAGAGACTAACTAATTAATTAGCGCATAAGCTTTCGTGAGCTACAGCTCACTTCATCGAATGCATACAGTGGAAAATATAGTGGGGAGATTTTATATACACAGAGAACATGCAACAATGGGTGTTACCATACACACTGTAACGAGAGTGATCAGGAAAGGTGAGTTATTACTAGCAGGAGAGTGCGTCAGTGTTTCTCTTTTTCTTGTTTGTACTCATCTATTTCAAGATGTCAGCTTCATATAGTAGATGAGATGTATTTAAATGTTACTAAATTAAAACAAAAAAAAATTAAGGGATGCTGTCAGGACAGGTAGGATTAAATTGGCCTTTTTTCCAGTTATGTGCATTTAGCCATTTTCTTTGGGAAAGCCAAGTTTTGCATGGGCTTTTCATGATACTTTAGTTTTTGGTTTTTTAAAAGAACAGTTTAACAGTTCTGAGCAGCCTCTGCAAAAAGAAACCCATGTGCATGATGATGAAGAAAAGAAAATTCTGTCGGAAAATAATTTCAGTTTAGAGTATAAATACTGAGTAACAAGATTCTGAAAAATATTTTGACAAGTGTCCTTTTAAACAGAGGCTGCTGTCATATGTGGCCATTACTTACATTTACACTTATTCTGCTGCCAAAGAAGCAAAGTTGCTAATTTTTCTTCAAGTTTATATGCTGATTTTTTTTAAAAGTATATTATTATGGTGAAGCTGGAGAGAAATTCATCTCCATTTCTCCAGCTTCTGACTGTCATCAAATTGAGTGACTAGCACTTGTACTTAAGAGTTATAAAAGAAGAAAGTGCTGAAAGAAATCATCACGTGAAGATTAATGTATACCTCAGATTGTGCGAAGGTTAGGATGAAAAAATAGAAATTAAGGATTGAAAAGACCTAATGTGTCTAGCATATACCTTACTAATGCAGGATTTTTTCCTATAGTATATTCTCAGCTGTTTCCTCCAGTCCAGTTCAGGTTTAACTGACTCAAGCAGTAGGGTTTGAACTGTTTTTCTGGATGCTCAGAATGCTATTACGATATTATCACCTTTCTGAGCTAATCCCAATCCTTAAAAAGGTATTTCTATTGACATTAGATGTCAAAAGAAGAATGAAGATATGTTGAAGTAAATGCAGGCAGTAAGGAATCCAGGGCCCTTTTCTTTTCTTTACCATTAACTGGACCAGAGGAAATAGTGTGGGCATGGACCATTGATTTAAAGTACACCCCAAAGATGTGTGTAATAGATGAGGGGCTATTGCTCCTAAAATAAATAAATACAGTATGTTCAAATAAATTAAAGGCCCAGTGAGCTAATGCAGCCTCTTGGACAGGAGAGGTAGCTACTTGGTCCAAACTCCATTTTCTTCCCTAGACATTACAAGCTCAGTCACCTGATATTATTTGTGGTGTCTCAGTAGCTCCCTTAAGACTAGATATTACCTAATTTTGTGTACTATTCTTTTAAAATTAGATTCCCTCTCTGAGGTGATTCTTGGTACAGTTCACTGTGAGGATTTTTTGCCATCAGTAGGCTGAAGAATGGAAAATACCTACTAATCAGATCATTTCCTTTCTTGGATTATGTTTGACAACAATCCAACTCACCGCTGGAAAGAAGTTAAATCGGAGCAGTCTTATATTAAACTAGCAAACGATCTCGAAATATTAAAAAACATTTTCCCTAAATGGCTCTGTGCCAACGGGGAAAAATGATTGAGTATTATAGAATGAAAGTTATAGCTCTTGAAGACTTTGGTTCTGGGTGTAGTTTTCCATGGGACAGTTGTACGTGCCAGCAGTAGCTGTTAAATCCTGGTCTCTGTGCTGCATTAATCACTGTCACTCCAGTGTTATACCACTAACTGAAGTTGGTGGATTTAGTGTGGCAGAAAACTGGAATAATGCAGAGGTGAATCAGGCCCTTTGCCTCCAGTCATAAGAACAGGGGAAAAGCCACTGAGAGGGTTGTCAGGCATTAGTAATTGAAGAAAGGAAACTTTCACTGTCCAGTATAATTTTTCTTATCAGTTGACCACAAGCTGGGGTCCTTTCGGTTAGGAGTGGGGCACATTAATGGATTGTATTGCCTGTCCCTGCACTGTACCTCTCAAACAGATAGAGAGAGGACCTGAGTCTTCATGAGGGTCAATTTGGTACTTTTCACAAACATGATTTACAAAAAATAAATAAAAATGCAGATTTTCCAGATTACTCAGTGATTCCTGCAATTCTCTCTGACAGAAATTCAAATAATATTTCTATTCGTGCATTTCTGTAATAGCAGAAGTTTTGCTACAGCTCACTGGGGTTACCTTGTATGTTATGAACACTAAAACCAGTGCTAAATTAGCATAAACCAGTTCATTAAAATATGTGACTGTGGGAAGTGGGATGGTAGTTTTGAACACATGGATTTGAATATCCTGTCTCATTGCCATTATGTATAGGCCATATATTTATAAAAGTTAGATTCACCTTGGTGCAGATGGCCCAAGAGCTTGTAAGCTACATAGACCAATTACCTCTGGATTCTCTTCCCCTTTTCCTTTTTATACCATTACAAATTAAATGTGCAAAAAAAAAAAGTTAATTCATTAAGATTGAAAGATCAAGCACTTAAAGTCAGCAAATTCCAAGTGCTGGGAATGATCACACACTGCTGGCCACATTGCACATAAATTGCATTTTCTATTCCCCTTTCCCTTGTTAAACATAAATGTTAGTCTATTACTTTTTATAGTGTAAGCTATAATGTATGCCATGAAATATACAGGAAGTTCAGTATGATTGAGTAAAGTTTGCACAGCCACTTGAACTTCTGGTATCTCCTGTCCAGAGTGTTAGATACCTTTATCCTTCATGTTGCATTAACAATATTTTTGCATGAGGGTGAAATTTATGTTCCACTGTATAAAGCCAAAATTATCAGGCTTGATGTGGAAGAAGTATTTAGAGTCTGGAGAAATGAAAGACCAGTACCAGTCAGGGCACAGAGATGTATCAACTTTACATGCTGGATTAGCAGCTGCAGCATCCTGCACTTGTGCAGACTGTTAGGGTCATTGGATATGTCAAATTATGAATATACTAGTTTCTCCTTTGACCCATCCCCAATGCTGCAGTTCTCTGCACCATACTTCTACATAAGCAAAAGCATGGCTCAAGTGGCACAGAGGAACTTGTGCAATCCCTTCATACCAGGATGACTGTCACCCTTTAAGAAATGTAGTTTACAGTGTTTTAATATGCAATCAATGTAAATAAATCGCTGAGGTATTGCCTTTCCTGTGAATCCTAAAACCTCCAGCATTCACTTTTATATCCAGTAAAAAGCATTTAAAATAATGAGTCTAATATTTTTCTCCTACCATTTTATTGGCTTATTAGTATTAGAAAATGTGCTAGTTATGCCAGCTATGTGGGTAGAACAATTTGTAAATATGGCTGTAATAACTGTCAGCTAATTAGATCATTGCCTCATTTTATAAATACCCTAGACTTGGAAGGATTAGATTTCAACTGGTAAATGTTGTAGAATTCAGCCTTCACAGAAAAAATGATAGAAAATAGTCTCCTTTAATAATCAAGGGAAAACTAAAAAATTATTTTGCTTTGTTAGATGACTGGTACACTCTCTTAATTTTCTCTGGCAATAAGAAACAAATATGGAATACTGTTATCAAGGGTTTTTGGAATCTCTGCTTTGAAAGTTACTAAATTGTGAATGGACCACTCTTACAGTGAAAATCTGAACATAAGAATGGCTATACTGTGTCAGACCAAAAGTCCATCCAGCCCAGTATCCTGTCTACCAACAGTGGCCAATGCCAGGTGCCCCAGAGGGAGTGAACTTAAAAGGTAATGACCTAGTGATCTCTCTCCTGCCATCCATCTCCACCCTCTGACAAACAGAGGCTAGGGACACCATTCCTTACCCGTCCTGGCTAATAGCCATTGATGGACTTAACCTCCATGAATTTATCCAGTTCTCTTTTAAACCCTGTTATAGTCCTAGCCTTCATAACCTCCTCAGGCAAGGAGTTCCACAGGTTGACTGTGTGCTGAGTGAAGAAGAACTTCCTTTTATTTGTTTTAAACCTGCTGCCCATTAATTTCATTTGGTGGCCCCTAGTTTTTATATTATGGGAACAAGTAAATAACTTTTCCTTATTCACTTTCTCCACACCACCCACGACTTTATATACCTCTATCATATCCCCCCTTAGTCTCCTCTTTTCCAAGCTGAAAAGTCCTAACCTCTTTAATCGTTCCTCATATGGGACCAGTTCCAAACCCCTAATCATTTTAGTTGCCCTTTTCTGAACCTTTTCTCATGCCAGTATATCTTTTTTGAGATGAGGGGACCACATCTGTATGCAGTATTCAAGATGTGGGTGTACCATGGATTTATATAAGGGCAATGAGATATTCTCCATCTTATTCTGTATCCCTTTTTTCATGATTCCTAATATCCCGTTTGCTTTTTTGACTGCTGCCGCACACTGCGTGGACGTCTTCAGAGAACTATGCACGATGACTCCAAGATCTTTCTCCTGATTTAGTTGTAGCTAAATTAGCCCTCATCATATTGTATGTATAGTTGGGGTTATTTTTTCCAATGTGCATTACTTTACATTTATCCACATTAAATTTCATTTGCCATTTTGTTGCCCAATCACTTAGTTTTTTGAGATCTTTTTGAAGTTGTTCTTCACAGTCTGCTTTGGTCTTAATTATCTTGAGCAGTTTAGTATCATCTGCAAACTTTGCCTCCTCACTGTTTACCCCTTTCTCCAGATCATTTATGAATAAGTTGAATAGGATTGGTCCTAGGACTGACCCTTGGGGAACACCACTAGTTACCCCTCTCCATTCTGAAAATTTACCATTTATTCCTACCCTTTGTTCCCTGTCTTTTAACCAGTTCTCAGTCCATGAAAGGATCTTCCCTCTTATCCCATGACAACTTAATTTACGTAAGAGCCTTTGGTGAGGGACCTTGTCAAAGGCTTTCTGGAAATCTAAGTATACTATGTCCACTGGATTCCCCCTTGTCCACATGTTTGTTGACCCCCTCAAAGAACTCAAATAGATTAGTAAGACATGATCTCACCTTACAGAAACCATGTTGACTTCTGCGCAACAATTTATGTTCTTCTACTTGTCTGACAGTTTTATTCTTTACTATTGTTTCAACTAATTTGCCCGGTACTGACGTTAGACTTACCAGTCCGTAATTGCCAGGATCACCTCTAGAGCTCTTCTTAAATATTGGCGTTACATTAGCTATCTTCCAGTCACTAGATATAGAAGCTGATTTAAAGGACAGGTTACAAACCATAGTTAATAGTTCCACAATTTCACATTTGAGTTCTTTCAGAACTCTTGGGTGAATGCCATCTGGTTCCGGTGACTTGTTACTGGTAAGTTTCTCAATTAATTCCAAAACCTCCTTTAGTGATACTTAGTGAAACATATGTTTAAATTAATATAACCTATAAGTATCTCTTTCTCCCCTCTTCATCTCTGTTGCCAGTTGTCAGCTGCCCTTCGAGGCAGTGAGATACTAGTGGTTCATGTGCCCCGGTAGAATCTGAGCATTGCAGCTACAAGACACAAATTTTTGAGGGAGATATGTCCCCAGCAGTCCCTTGTGACTGCTCTAATGAGCAAGTGATTGGAATGTATGGTGCTCATGAAATGTAGTCCTGATACAATACTAGCAGTTCCAGAGGAGAAAGTGGAAATAACTGGTTTGTATGGCTAAAAGTTCTCACTTCTAGTCAAACTATGGAGGACAGCAGCATCCTGGTGCAGCTGAGGAACATCACCTAAGAGAGTCCTGAGGTTGCAGCTAGCATGACCGCCACTGACTTCATGGCTTCTGCCACAGAGATAAAAGGGGCCAAGAGACATGGAGAGGCATAGGAGGGCCTCTTCAGATTTCAGGGGACTAAGTAGGTTTGTGGCCCAAACTTCATGCTTGTTCCATAACCCCACCTAAGCCGAGCCCTTGACACAGAATGAGGAGGCCACTTTGAATGCAAACTCACAGCATTCCCATTTGCCATGAGAGAGTAATTTCCATAAGGGTCAATGGGTCCATAAACTCTCAAGGTGTAATAGGAAAAAGTAGGAAATAAGATCTGCAATCTGTGTTACAGGTATGGCTTCTAAAGCAATTTGTACATATAATTGGTTTTTTACTTTGTTTACTTTTAATTTACTGACTTGAATAACATAATGAAGGGTGCTAACATCAACTGTAGTCAGAAATTTATAAATTTCCTATTTTCTTTCAGCGGGCATTAAATAAAAAAAAAATGACTCCAAGTGAATTCAGCAATAAAGAAAACTCTGAAACGAGCACAGAGCACGATAAAGAAAATTCCTTTACCAAAACCGAACCAAGAAGAGTTAAAATATTTGATGGAGGGCAAGTATATATGTTTTTAACCAAAAACTGTTGGGGATAATTATTTCTTGGTTCTGGGCTTTGTTTGATAGTATGATGTTGTTTCCTCTTTCAATTTATTTCAATTAACAGTTCCTAAACTGTGGCATGTAGACCAGTGATGGTCTGTGGAATGTTTCCTGGTTTTCCCTAGAGAAACAGCAAATCATATGTTCCATGGTGGTGCACAGATAAAAGGAGAAAGATTAAATGAAGAAACAGTAAAGAGTGGGATTAATTTTTTCCAAAGAAACGACACTCATCACATTAAAAATGTCTGATGTTATAGCTAGAGGCATAGGTATTTTCCTAATGTTACCAGTCCATGTAAGTGATTTCTGTTGCTGCCACAATTATGTTCTGTGATTGTGGATGGGAGGGGAGCTGGTCTAAGTGATCAGGCCTGGGCAGGATGGTGGTCCTCAATACAATCTCTGTTTACATGCATTCTATGCTGTGAAAAAGTTGGAGAGCTCTAGCTTCCAAAGCACTCTGAAAATTTTACTGAAAATAATAAGTACTGTAACATTTTGCATCAGATATCAAATGGCTCATCAAAATAAGTCACTTGCATGTGGCACCCTCCATGTAACATATTTCAACAGTTCTTTGTAATAGTAAAGTAACACTGACATTTTTAAAGGTTTTGGGGGGGAACAAAGAGAAGAGAGACGACATGACTTAGGTGATTGGTGATGATGAGATCCCAGGGCCATTCATTTCTAGGCTGATGAATCCAATCCAGGGCAATGGTGAGCATGAGTTTATTACCATCTGCCCAGGCAAAGTGATATTGCTTTTCTCTGCCCATTTCCTAATGGGTAGGATCCACTTCACAAAAAATCATCACCTCAAGTGGCATCCTGGATGATGTTCTCAGCAGAGAAGCCAAGTAATGAATGGCAGTAGACTCTGAAGTACACTTTCATCCAGAGGGGGTCCCACTAGGTTAAGAGTGAAGTACATTGGTAGGGATGTGTGAGGAATTTTTCACTGTCGTAACCCAGACTATTCCTGTTACATAGACATCAGTCTCCAACATGTTCTTCTTTTAGCACCTTCCTCCTCCCCTCAAAAATGGACAGTTTTTAGAAGTGTGTGTATGTGTTAAACAGATTTAAGATTAAGTTTGGAATCTAGATGTTTGTTGTATGGGGGGAAGCCCATTCTTAGACATTAGGATTCCACCTAGTAAAATAACTGAAGACTAAAATGCCATGAGTTCATCAGAGACAGGCTTTGATTTGGACATCATTCATTCACATATTACATTATTTCTGGAATTCCGTTCATTCTACTGCAATTCTAATTTTCTGACTTTAGCTGACATAGGACTTGAGCTAGAAAATAACCCACTTCATAACAAACCTCCTCACTGTTACCATATTGTTGTTAGGTACAAATCAAATGAAGAATACGTGTATATTCGGGGAAGAGGAAGGGGAAAGTATATCTGTGAAGAATGTGGTATACGTTGTAAGAAACCAAGTATGTTGAAGAAGCATATTCGTACGCATACAGATGTCCGGCCTTACCACTGCAACTACTGCAACTTCTCCTTCAAAACTAAAGGTAGAGGCACTTGTCACAGCTAGTTATTTTTTCCTTTTTCTTTTTCTTTTCTTTTCTATCTACTTGAAACTGCCTTTAGATTTCTTTAAAAAAAAAAACAAAACAGCAAGACTGAATATAGAGTATGGAGGTAATAAAATGAATTGAACAAGTGGTGTTACAGTAACAACTATAAAATGTTGTGGTGGTCTTCAAGCAGTGTCCCTAAGCGTGCTCCATTTGTGCCTTTGATTTGGAGATTTATTGTGTAGATCCTCGTCAGGCCACACATGAGTCATACACATCCTCATGCTCCTTATCGAGGGCATGTAAGGCCATGCAGACTAACCACCTTCGGTTCCTTCTCAACAGGCTTGGTCTGAGATGGAGTGCTAGTGTACCCACTTGTCTTCAGTCTCATTTTCTTTCTTTACCTGTCCTTAAATTTAACCTTTTCAATAGTTCATTTTGTAGAGAGGTTTGTTCTATAATCACCCCACCCCCCATTTCTTTTTTCTTTTGAGATGCCCATCATCCCAGGGTATACCAGAGTCTCTGGGTTTTAAACAATGCCACAGTTGCTGGGAAGCTATGCTGATCAGTTGTAGGCATTCCTGGCATATCTGTTGCTTGGAGAAACACATATCCCTCAAAAGTGTATCGTCTGCTCAGCTTTTGAAAGCAGAGCTAGGAAGAATCTGGAGACAAAGCTTAAATTCTTAACGATGGAGTGTTCTCTCCATCTGGCCTTGGATCCAGGTAAGAAGACCCCCATCTCCATCCCCACACAGCAGTCTCTGAATGAGCATAGTGTCCCGTCAATATGTACATACTTGTCCAGGTCTACTTGGGAAGGATCGTCAGAGAACTCAGGAAAGACTCCTAGAAAGAGGGCCAGTTCTTTGCTTTGAGAAAACCTTCATTTCCTCAAAGTAAGATAACACTGAAGATCTCACATCCCAATATGGGTACTGCTGAGTCTCCATGTTCCATCAGTACCAGCCCTGCGCCTGGAGCTCCAAGCTCCTCTAAGGCTAAAGGCACCAAACATGCCTCGGTACCAGGATCCTTCTCCATACCACAGCAGCAGGACACTGTAGTGAAGGAGTTTAAGCACTCTACTCCTAAAAGGACAACACCTACAATATACTCAGTACTCTCCATTCCTAGGCCAGGAAGATGATGTGCCAGAGAAGAGGCATACTACTTACACTGTTTCGGTTCCTCCCAAGCCATCTTCTTCATTACTGTCTACTTCCATCAGATGAGATTTACCAGAGCCGTCTATGCTGTTGGTTGACTCTGAAACTTGCCCCGTGCCAACCCCCTCTGTACCACAGGAATTCAGACACTCCAGTTATTTATTCGTTTCAGATGAGCTGAAGTCTCACCAATAATGGTTACCAAATGTCTGTTGGTAGCAAGAGTGACATGGTGACTGAGACTGGACCTTTCCCCAGTACCGTTCAGTCCTCCAGCACCTTCTAAAAGTGGCAGAGTACTTCCTTTAGATGAGGAGTTCTTTTCTGACTCCTAATCTCAGTGCAGGATTCCCCTACTCACCAAAGGAACTTCCCTCCTGTTATTTTTGGGGAGAGAAGGGAGTTACACCCAGGACAAATCCGTGTCCCACACTGACTCAAGCACCATCCCATTTCCTATGGACCCCCCTCAGTGGCTAACCTGGGATCCTTGGCCTAAATATCAACAGCAATTCTCATGCGTCCCTAGTCTTTCTCTTGGAGACCATAGAAGGAGACTTTCTCCTACTTCATCTCTTTCTCCTCCCTTACCTCACATGCAGGAATCCTTTGAAGAGCAGGAGGCCAGAACAGATAAGGATGCTACTTTGCAAATTAATATCTCCTCCTCCTCTCCAGATGAGATGATTATGCTGCCTCCACCTTTGGCTGATGATTTCAAACAGTTCCAGGACTTAATGAAATGTACTGCACACTCTTTACAGATCCCCTTAGAGGAGGTCAGAGTCACAGCATAAGCTCCTGGATATTCTCCAGTGGACACCCTCTGCTCGCCAATTAATAAGCCCTGCTGAATCCTACCAAGAGCATTTGAAAGACTCTGGTAACAATACCACCACCATGTAAGCATGCCGATTTAAAAAAAAAAAAAAAAAAAAGTCCAGACAAGGACTCTGAATTTTTATTTTCCAATCTTGCACCTAACTCTCTGGTTGTGGAAGCAGTGAATGAATGCAAGATTCCCAAACAACTTGCTGAAGGCACAGACATTCAGGATGGTGACTCTTGCAGCTGTAACTTCATCATTGGAACTGGGGGATTGATTTTCAGCCTTTGACCTTCAGGATGCATATGTTCATGTCACGATTTATCCAGCTCACAAGAGATTCCTTCAGTTTCTGATCAGTTGAGATCACTTCCAGTATCAGGTGCTTCCTTTCAGCCTGTCTTCTGCCCCAAGGTTATTCTTGAAAGTATTGGCAGTGGTCATTGCTTATCTTCATCTGGGGATAATTGTTTTTCCGTGCCTTGACAACTGGCTATTCAAGGGCCAGTCTTACAAGATTCTCTCCACCATAAAGACAGCAATGTCTCTGGTTCCACGGATTAGGTATTCATCTCAGCATCAGTAAATCTAAGACCTGTGCAAAGGATAGAATTCATAAGGGCATCCTTAGATGCACTATGAGCAAGAGCTTACCTGCCCATGGACAGTGTCATGTCCTTAACAAACCTCATCTCAAAAATTCAAATCAGTCCACAAACATCAACAAGAAATCACCTTCAACTACTCAGACACGTGGCAACTTGTACTTTTGTGACACAACACGCTAGGTTATGCTTATGATGTTTCTAGGGCTGGCTCAGGATGGTTTATGTCCCCGAACAAATGCAGCCTGCAGAAACTGGTGTCAGTCCCTCATCGAGTACAAGTACTCAATTGGTGGAAAGACCCAGACAATGTTTATGTAGGTGTTCCATGCATCCAGCTGTCCCCAGCCATCACCATAATGAAGGCTGCAACTCTGGTGGGTTGGGGAGCACACTTAGGGATCCACACCATTCAGGGCAAATGAAGCATAGTTGCACAAGAAGCATAGTTGCACATCAACATCCTGGAGCCGAGGACAGTCAGAAATGCCTGTATCTACTTCCTGCCATTAAATCAGGAGCAGTTTCATAAAAATCATGATGGACAACGTAGTCTGCATGTTCTATATCAACTGGTGTGATGGACGGTGGGGTAGGCATGAGATCCCCTTTGTGTGAAACAGTGAGGCTATGGAACCACTGTATAACCAACCACATCCTAATTTTGGCAGCCTACCTCTCGGGTACAAAACACTGAGGCTGATGACTTCAGCAGGCACTTCTCAAGCAATTACAAATGAGAGATGGAGTCCTGGATTCTCAGTCACATTTTCCTGACTTGAGGAGTTGCACTTCCCCTCACACACTGGGGGAAGTGCTTTCCTCATTAGTAGATGAGGGCCTTCTGTATGCATTTCCTCCAGTGCCCCTGATATTGAAGGTGATAAACATGATCAAGCAAGACAAAGCCAAGATCATATTAATAGTTCCAGTGTGGCCCAGATAGGCCTGGTACGCTTGCTGTTTGCCCAGTGATGAGTCTTCCATCCATCCTGGGACCTAGTGATGTGGGGGAAGCCCGGAACCCAGGCTCCAGCTCAAGCCTAAATGTCTACATCGCAATTTTACAAGTCTACTCCAGAGCCTGAGTCAAATGAAATGGGCCAGCTATGAGTATTTAATTGCAGTGTAGATGTACTCAAAGACTCATTACATCACATACCAAATTTTCTATATAAGGTGTGCTCTGAATTTCATATCTATCAAGATATCTATCTTTTAGTTTTCTTCATGAATCCACATCACACCAGGATGGATGTTGCCTTCTATACCCTAGACATCAGGAGAACACTGGCCTCTTATTTGGACCAAACCAGATCATTTGGAAAATCTCCAAGACTAGCAATTGCTGAATGTCCAAAGGATCCACAATCTCCAACCAGTGACTCTCCAGATGGATTTCTGGATGTATTATTCCTTGTTATGAATCTGCCAATTTACAAGTGTCTTCTAGGGTACTGACCATTCCATGAGGTCTTTCTCTACCTCTGTGACATTACTCAAAAACATTCCCCTTGTCCAGATCTTCAGAGCTGCAGCTTGGTCTGCAATACATATGTTTTCCAAGCGCTACATGTTGGTTCATTCTTCTAGATGAGACGCTGCCTTGGGAAATGCAGTCTTGTCTTTAGTATTGGACTCAACTCCAAAGCTGCTTCATGTTGAGGATACTGCTTGAAAGTCACCTGAAAAGGGGCACCCAAAGGGAGACTACTCCAAGGAAAAAAGAGACCTTACCCTCCTTGTGCAGTAACTGGAGTTCTTTGAGATGTGTGTCCTTGTGAGTGCTCTGCCACATGTCCTCTTTCCCCTGTTCCAGTGTTTCTTGTATGGGACTTTGTGGTGGAGAACAAACTGAGGGCAGTTTGCCCGTGCAGCCCTGTATGCCCTTGGTGTGCAGCAAGGGCACCACTACCACCAAAAGTTTCCGACTGAAGGCGCATATAAGTGCATCTGAAGTGCAGCACCCACAGGGACACACGTCGTGAAGAACTCCAGTGACTGCACAAGGTGAGTAAGCGGATGGTAAATCATTACCCACTCACCTTACACTTAGTTTTCAGGATTCTTGGTGCTGCGAAGAACTCTTAATGGTCTGAGAGTGTAGTTCTGCACTGCTCTTAAAATATAAAAGTTAGAATTCTGACATGGTATGTAACAGTTATGTTTCTAATTTAACTTAGTTTCCTTCTCTGAGTGGCCTCTGCACACTCCTAAGAGTGGGAATGTGCAGAGGTTCTTTCAAAGAACTCTAGTAACAGGTGAGTAGCCTTCATTTTCAGATTTGCTTGTTCTAGGTTCATATATATTGTACATGTGATTAGATTGGCAAAGGATTAAAGTAATTACCAATCTTAATAGTTCTCACCGAGTGATTCTTCAAGAATATGGATTTTCTATTTTACTTGCTTTGACACCAGCTCTGGGCTCTCAACACTCTGTGTCACATCCACTGACCTTCTAGCCAAGATGAAATTGGGTGGGTAGTATCTGAGCCTCCCTCCGGAGCGGCCAGAGAAATTGATAGGGAGGGACTCCTATTCCTCACCATTCTCTCCACCTACGATCTGGGAGTTCTGAATTGCAGAGGCAGCACAATCATATATGGGTTTCTGAGTCTAGAGCAGGAGACTAAGCTAGCTTTAATTTGACCTTTTAAATGATCAGTCCTTTTCTAACACAATTATTTTCTTAACTATAGAATTCTGTCTCATGTTGCTGAACTGTTTTCTTCTTAATTGAATGAGTAACAGAGTGACAAACACTGTACTAATGACATGCTCATTATAGTGTTTTTAAATTATATTTAAAAAAAATTAAATCTGATCTTTGCTTTAAACTTTCATGCAACTATATCACTATGATCTCAGAGAAACTCTTGTGTTAAGTAGGGTCAGGCCTAGTCAGCACTGGAGTGGAAAACTTCCTACAGTATCTTGTTTTGTTTTGAAAGTGATGCACGTAATTCAGCACGTGTGTCGGAACTTAGTACTCCATCACAGTGTAGGGAGTACACATGTTTGTGGTGCAGTCTTTTCGATGAAATGTCAAATGGAGGCTTTTATCACTTCTGATCATGAAAGGTCCAATGGGAGTTTTTGCAAGAGTGGGTGTGCTGGCCATATTCCAAACTCCTAATTAAATTTCACCTACCTCAATTCCCCTGTCACTTTAGTTAGATACAATATTTTTATTCACTTCCTGTCCTGATTTTCATCAGCAGGGTCTACGCCTGCACCCCAAATACCCTCATGCCCCAATGCAATAGTATATAGGAAGGGGTGGACCTGCCGCAACTCCATTTCCTTCTCAGTTGCCTGCAGCTTGACATGATGCATTGCAATGTCCATTTTCTAGCCATGCTGCTTTGTATACTTCTCGCTTATTTTTTTCCTTATTTTTCTAGTGGTACTTCTTGTTTTATTATTTTTCCATTATTTAGCACAGTTGGAGTGGGGGTTCCCCTCATCCTCTCTTTTTGCCTGATATGGTCCTTTATCACTTTTCTTGGTCCTCACTATATGATCTTGAGTATGGGTTATGCCCAACAGGCCAGGCTTCAAACCCTGCCAGACCTGCCATCGGTTTTTCCCCACAGTGACGAACATTCAGGCTGCCTTTGGGAGTCTCACATCCCCTCCAAATTAGAGAGACAAGGTGAGTGAGGCAATATCTTTTATTGGACCAGATGTCGGTGAGAGAGACAACAGAAGACAGACGAGTCAAAGAAATTATCTCACCCACCTTGTCTCTCTAATATTCTGGGACTGACACAGCTGTGACAACACTGAATATCTTCTCCAAATGTAAGCTCTGGTCAGGATTTAAGAGCAGATCTAAGAAGCTGAGAGAAGACAGGCTAAAACTCCTGCTAATTGAGTGCTCACTGTGACTCATGGGTCCATGTCACCCCAATGTTCCCGGGACCTGTCTGACTGCTTCTGCTCTAGTGGTAAGCAAAGACCCAGGGGGCTCTGCAGCAGACCTTCAAAGAAGAAAAGACTCCATTCTCTTAAACAGGATAAGAAATGGGGAAAGCCTCCCTTGGGTCTGGGTCTGGGTCTCAGGAGACTTTGCATCCTTCTACGGATTCCTCTGAGACTCTCATCCCCTCCAGTACCAATTCTGCAACAGTGGCAAAGAAGCCACTTACCTAGAAGCCTCCTTAAGTGGCATCAATGTTTGGACTGGACTCAGTGCCTTCAAAACAGGGATTGCAGAGTCTAGACTGAATCCTCATCACACACTTATCATTCTTTGGTACCATCTCCACCTGCCATACTGACTCCTGAGGATCCCCATCTAGAGTCCCCAATACCATCCAGATTCCTGTTAGACAAGGACCTCTGTTCCCTGGAAGAGCCTGAATTGCCACTGTTGAGACACTCTCCACCGTATCAACTCATTTTTCTGAACCTGTTTACTCTCCGTCTATGCCTTCTTCGATGGTGTCTCATCCTCTGGTACCAACAAGGTCCCCATGGACACGCTTTGAGGGTACTGAGAAAGATTTCCAGTTGGTACCAACACAACTTTCCCTGGTGCCACCTCATCAGCCAACCCACCTATCAAACCTCTTTACCAATAAAGGGGCATATACCATGCTAGAGTCTGGTATCAACTCGACCTCCAGTGCTGGCATCATCCACTCCCCCAGTGGATATGGGGAATGACACCTCATCTGACTCTGAAGTGTCTATACAAGGGTCCTCTGCCTTCCTACCACCTTCTCTTAAGGTTCAACCTGAGGAGCAAACTCTTAGTGGGAAACACACCCATGGACCCTGGCAAGGACTACCGTGGGGCCCTTCCTTTTTTACTTTGTCCCAGTTCAGTGAGCAGTCTGGAACCCCTGCGACCCATATGGTGACCATTTCTACCAGGTCTCCTCTTGTAAGAGGGCATGTCAGGAGCAACAAACAGTGTTATTGAGCCTTGCTCTTACAATACTTCTCACTGAGGATCAAGTACTAGTTGAGGAGGAAGAAACACCTTCCCACAAGTGCTCCTCCTCATCAGATGAGGCTGTCATGCCTCCTCCACTATTTTACTGTGATAATATCAAGGCCTTTCAAGACCTGGTGAAACATATAGTGGACAGTTTACAGACTCACTGGAGGAGATACAGGAACCCCAACGTTCCATCAGATATCTTTCATCCATCTCCCCAGGCCAAGATTGCCTTGCCCATCAATGATGTTTCATTAGCCCAAGTAATGCAAGGTGTGGCAAGCTCTAGCTACTATTCCAGCTCCTGCAAATGGGCTGACAAGCAATATCATATTTCACCCAGAGGGTCAGAGTGTTTTTTTTTTCCTCCTACTTTACAACCAACTCTCTGGTTGTTGAGACCGCAAACAAGAGGAACAGATAACATCAGTTCCATTCAAAACCATCAGACAAAGAGCCGAAGCGACTGGATCTTCTGGGTCACAAGATACTCATTTGCTTCTTTGCAATTCAGAATAGCCAATTACCAAGCCCTATTACCAAGCCCTGATAGCGAAGTATGACTTCAAAAACTATTCTTTTTCTCAGGCTTTATTAAACACTTGCCTCAGGATCAGAGAGGACGATTTCAGGCCCTCATTACAGAAGGCCAGACAATTGCTAAGGCACCTCTACAGGCTGTGCTCAAGGCCACTGACACAGCTGCAATTTCCATGACTACAGCAGTAGTCATGCACCAAGCTTCTTGGCAGCTGTCTTCCAGCCTCCTCCGGAAGGTAAAAAATACTGTTGAGGGCCTTCCTTTTGAGGGACGCAAGTTGGTTAGTGACACCACAATCGGGTCTCTTCGCAGGTTGCAGACTGCTCAGTGATCTCGACTAGTCCGCTACTAGCCCCTGAGACCAGCTGAATCCCCCCACCCCAGGAAGAAGCCCAGGTTCCCTAAGAAAGGGCCCTCCTCTTCAGTGAACTCCCAACCAGTGATGTCCTCAAAATACCAGTTTTGACCTATTGGTCAAGGGCCACGAACTACCATCTACTCTGGATCCTACACTGCACCTCCCCCTCTCCCACCCTTATGGGAATCATCTGTCCCATTTTCTACCTTTGTGGGAGTGCATCACGTCAGACGGATGGATCCTGGAGTGATTTTCACAGGCCATTCTATCAAGTTCAGCTCCTTACCACCCCCTCACCCTTCTTCCCTATCCCTCTTCAGGGCCATTCTCACAAGAATATTTTGAGACAGAAGGTATAATCTCTCCTAACACTGGGATCGATTGAACTTATTCTACTGGATTTCCTCTAAAAAGGTTTAAATCTTGGTATTGCTTGGTCCTGAAGAGAGTTGAAGGACAGAGATCGAGTCTGGACCTCAGGATTTTCAACACTTTCATCTGTGATCAGCATTTCAGAATGATAACCCAAGGAACAATAATTCCCTCTCTGGATCCGGGAGATTGGTTAATTTCCCTTGACCTTCAGAATGCTTATTTCTATCTCACCTTTCTGCCAGCCCAAGGTCTTTACCACAGTCTTATTGGTTGCCACAGTCCATCTTGCTAGATGGAAATAATCATCTTCCCCTACCTGGACAATTGGCTCCTGAAAGGTTGCTCATTTCTAGAGGCTCAGGCAGTAACTGGCAAAGCTCTAGCTCTTTACCACTCACTAGTCGTCTGTCTCAATCTGAAAAAATCTACCCTTATACCCAGATAACACAGACTTCATCAGGGCCACTGTGGACTTCTCCAGTGCCAATGAGTATTTGCCCAAGGACAGATTTACCTTGAAGTTCAAAGACACAGTAAATCACAGCATGGACTTGCTTACAACTTCTGGGCCATATGGAAGTCTGTACATTTGTGGCACCCTTAGCAACAGTACACTCTTGGTGTCTTCAGGCCTGGCTGAGAACCATCTATATCCCCAACAAGCACAGTCTATTGGAACAGGTATCAGTTCCTTGGAGAGTACTAAACACTCTAAGTTGGTGGAAAGATCCACAAAAAGAGTGTGTGGGAGTTCTGTTCCTGCAGCCTCCTCCTATAAGGACCATCATTCCAGGCATCTCGGTGATAAGCTGGGACGCACGCTCCCAGAACTTCATAGCGCAAGGAAGATGGACTCCTTGGGAGGCCATACTCCATATCAACATATTAGAGTTCAGAGTGGTTCATTACCCTTAAAAGCACTTCCTACCCAGCAACAGGCGCCACCCAATCAGGATCATGCTGGACGACAGAATAGCAATGTATTATATCAGTCGTCAAGGAAGAGCAAGATCCCAGTCCTTATGCACCAAATCCATAAAACTTTGGAATTCTAGTGCAATATTACACCGTGGGCAAATCTCAGCAGTTTATCTTTCGGGACTACAGATCTCATTGGCAGATTCCCTCTGCAGACACAGACCACAATGGGAGCTGAATGACAAGGTATTCCCAGAGATATTTTACCTGGGGCCAGCTACTGACACATCCCTTCAAAACTCCATCCAGTGTGAAGTGCAGACAATTCTGCTATAGGGGATGGGACCTCCACAACTTGACAAGAAATACCTTAGACATTCCTTGGCCTCATGTATTGCTTTATGCTTATCCTCCAATTCTCTTACTGCTTAAGGTTCTTAGAAATTGAAAAAAGAAAAATTAGTAGCCATCCTCTTAGCACTATCTTATCCAAGAGAGGTGTGGTTCCCAGAGCTGACTCGCCTGTTTCTGTGATTGTCTCTCCTTATTCCCCTGACAGTGAACCTCCTCACCCAAGAGTTGGGATTGATCACTCATCTGAATCTTTCAGCTCTTCACCTGAAGCCTGGCTACTAGATGGTTCTCTGGTATAGGACAAGATTGCTCCCCAGAGGTACAAACTGTACTGCTTCATAGCAGAAAACCTCCAACAAGGAAAATGTACCTGCAGAAGTGAAAATGCTTCCAGTCTGGGTGCGGGCAGAGATATACAGCTTCTTTCGAGTATTGTCTGTCACACATTCTCAATTACCTGTTCAATTAAAAACCTCATATTTATCATTGAGCTCCGGCAAAGTTCACCTAGCTACTGTTGTAGCTTTTCACCTCTCAGTCAAAGGGTTTTCAGTTTTTACTCACCCAACCACAATGAGGTTTATCAAAGGCCTCTTCAACCTCTTCCCTCCTGTCAAGGAACCAACTCCACCAAGGGACCTCAACTTACTCCTTATTGCATGGAGGAAACCTCAATTTAAACCTATGGCGAACTGTTCCCTCCTTCATCTGTCCCTTTAAGATCTCATTTCTCATAGCCATCCACTCAGCCAGGAGGGTAATGAAGCTTGGAGTCTTGATCACTGACCTACGGTATATAGTGTTCTATCACAACACGATGACTCTACATCCGTACCCTCGCTTCCTTCCCAAGGTTTCCCATCAACCAGGAGATCCACCCCCTTGTGTTTTATAGTAAGACTCAGACTTAGAGAGAAGACTCAAGCTTTCCCACACTGGATGCAAGGAGAACTCTTGACTTGTACCTAGACAGAGGTAGACCCTTTAGGGCTTCACCCAGGCTTTTCATCTCAATTGCAGAATGCATGAAAGGACAAGCAGTGTCCACCCAAAGACTATCCAAATGGGTTGAAGGATGCATTTTACCCTGTTAGTAAGCCTCGGGGGTTCTGCTTTCTCCAAGACTTGAGCTCATTCCACCAGTGTTCAATCTACCTCAGTAGCTCTGCTAAAAAACATACCTTTTAGATATCTGCAGGACAGCAACCTGATCTTCGGTACAGATGTTTTCCCAGCATTACGCTCTTGTGACTGCACCCAGAGCTGATGCAGATTTTGGCAAGGCTGTTATATGAAAGTGCATCAAAGTTCATAAAATGTCACAAAAATAAATGTTGATGGGAAAAGGTATAAAATGGAGACCGAAAGACTTAGTCTAACCAAAAAGACCTATTGACGTAACCATGGACTAGGACTATGTTAAGCTCATGCCTGGTAAACAAGAGAAGTGTGGGACTGGAAATTAGGTCTAATTGGTGGACAACATAATGAGGGGACGAGCTATTCCACCCATCACTCACTTTTGGAGCTCTTCAGAGAAAAGACTTTGGGGGTGAAAATTGAGTCTGACAATTACTGACTGAAAAAAGGGGAAGAAGTGAGCTTCACCATCATGGTTTCCACCCTCACCGTCTCCTGGGACCCAGGATCCACTGTGACACTGTTGGGCCTTCGTCAGCCTAATCCTAAGAGATGTCCTGACAAAGCGAGACCAGAGAGAAGGACCCAGATAACATAGCCAGTGGAGGTGGCAAAATCCCAACCGGTGGGGTGTGAGAATTTGTCGAACCCTTCACCCTCTTTCTCCTCTCTCCCTCCCCCTGCCGTATTTCCTTCCCTATCTTATTTCTTCTCTTTCCTGTCTCTCTCCTTTTGCTTTCCGTCCAGTGAGAGTCTGGCTTAGCCAGCCAAGACTGCATATTTTGCAACACTGCTGTAAGTTTGTGGCCCGAAAGGCAGCTAAAAGCAATGCCCTAAACAGCACAACTCTGTTACAAGAGGTCAGCCAGATCTCAAAGTGGCTGAAAAGACCACGTGTTTCTCCAGCAAGGAGATTTCAGGTGAGAATCAACACCACAGATAGAAGCAGCATTTTTCTGTCGTTGCTGTTCTTTTCTTTCCCCATTTGTGTGCGTTTGTCATTTTGCCTTCTAGGAAACTGTTTCGAACATCAACAACAGCTCCAGCCGATCTCTACTAACTTTTTCTCTTTTCCTTAATACTTCACATTTCAAATGCTTTAATTGTTTTTCCTCCATTTCTGTAACTTTAATAAAAAATTAAAAACACCTTTTATGGCATGTTTGCCGTGTGACAAATTCAGTGAGTCTTGAATCTGAATTTGTCACATGGCACCAAGCAGGGTAAGTTCTCTGTATATCAAACCCCTAATTTGGTTTAAAACTGTTTAATGGTGGACAGTGACAGGGTCATGTTAACTCCTTTAACTCTTTTGAGTTATTTATTTCATCAAAATTAATATAACAGGCACTTCCACTGTGGTGGTGGCAAGTCCCTACCTCATTCTTGTAAGAAACACTTTAGCCATCTAAGCAAGTGACTCCAGGAGAGGGGTTCTTGGTTGTGATAGGCAAGCAGAGATAGGTGTCTCCCTGAGAGGAGTGCGGCTTAGGACACACCCCTCTCCTCTGCATTTTCGATTGGCTAGCTTAGGCGGTTCTCCATCTCACATGCTGTTTTTTTGTGGATCTCATTCTTAGATGCCTATCTGTCCCCATTCATTGTATAGTGAGCCTAGGCACCTAACTCAGGCATTTTTGATTGTAGTGTTTGTTCCGGTGATTTTTCTAGGTCCCTACAAGTTAGGTGTTGTGACACTTGGTTCAGGGTGTTAGATGTTTGATAACTGTGGACAGCTTATCCGGGTGTGGGGAAGAGTGAGCTGGTTATATATCACACAAAATCAAAGTACACCTGTAACTGTATTTGTCTCAGTGTAGATCCATGTGCAGAATGTGACATGGATACAGAGATATGTATATTTAAAGAGTAAATCTTGGGTACATAGATATGTATATTTAAAGAGTAATTCATTTTTGTTTTTCTCTTAAGGAAACTTGACAAAACATATGAAGTCCAAGGCACACAGCAAGAAATGTATGGATTTAGGAGTTTCAGTAGGCTTAATAGATGACCAGGATGGAGAAGAATATGGTACAGATTTTAAATCTTCATTTTTTTACTCCACCTTTGTACTGATTTATTTTTCTGTCATCTCACGTATCTAGCCTTTCTCACCCAAAGCCTTTGACTTCTGTTAGAAGGAAATGCCAGTGTGATAGACACCTTAGAAATATGACAGAGAGAGTAAAAGATACTAGAAAGACACATAAGCCAGAAAAAAAAAAAGATGGCATTTGCTAAAAGTCCATTGCTGGGAAATGTTCAAAAAAATGCTACACAGTTTAATATCACCAATTTTACAAAACCTCAAAATATCTCAGAAACATAAATTTTCCTGCAGAACATGCAGTTCCATATCACAAAATTTCACATTTTTCACTGAAAATAATTTTGCTTGAAAACATCAAATTTTAATATAAGTCTCATAAAAATTGGACCAAATGTCAAATCTTCACTAAAATGCTCAAATTATGAACATATTGCTGTAAATATTTTGTGCAGCTCATCCCAGAAAGCAAAAAAGCAGTCATTGTGCTGCATGCAGAAGAAGACTGTGCTCTTGTAGCAGTGATTGAGTGTATATCACTAGGTGGGGTGATATGCAGTTAACAATTCTGCCGCTTTTCCACCTTCACCCTTTTTACTTTGTCATTAATAACATGAACATCAGTAAAAGGCATTTATAACAATTGATAAAATTTGAACCAAGTCCTGTATTCCTAAAACACTCTCAAAGCTGCCGATGGAAGAGGGTAGGAGGTTGAAGCTGTTCCAGAAATGCAGAATTAGGGACATTGCAGATTTTGATTAATTGAATAAGATGGATCACTAGCAGTGGGCAACTCTGAGAGGTAAGACAGGACATTATTTTAGGACTTAGTTTTGGCTCTAGAAATTCATCAGTGTAGTGATGGAATTCATCCGCCCACCCACCTGTACTGCAGTAGGATCAGACATAATTTTTACTTCGGAATATTTTTCTTCTTTACATTGAATAGTTTATTAGATTGTGGAAGAGGCTTTAAAGAGAAAAGTAGTGAAGAGTTTATTGAAAGAAGAAGAAAGGGTAATAGATTAATGCACTTGCTCCCACTTGACAACTAATAGCAGACTAAGTGAATCAGTCTGAATTTAATTCTTAATAATGTTGAGAATGTGACTCAATGTTCTTCAGTTGGTATGACTCAGTAATGTTCTAAGTACAAAGGAAGCGGCATTTGCCCTTTCTGAGCACAAATTGATTTATTCCTTCTGAAGACCAGAAAAAAACAAAGGTAATCTTTCTTATTTGACAACAAAATTCATGAATTAGTCCTCTTTTTTTGATGTACAAAACAAGTACCACAGAAAATATGCAGCCATTACATAGTCACATTTATTTCTCACTTAGGAACAATTTTATTTCAAATGTTCAGTTTCCACACACAATAAAAAAAAAAAAATGCTGAACTGTTGTTTTTTTAAAATACCATTCTGCAGGTATCATAATCTTATTTGGCCTTTTGTAGTATAGGTGATCAGGGATGTTCTATTCACTAGAGTGAAAAAACGTAAGTGATTGATAGGTTTATGTTTGCATTGTTAAAGATGTCCCTTTATAGTAGGAGAGTTATGGTTTTGGATTTAAAATCCTCATTAATACTCTGGACAATAGTTATTTTTAAATTATTATTTTAATTCTAACTGTTAGACTACATAGTAGTTCACTAGCATATATTAGGGCACAACATTTTTGCAAGAAAATTACTAAAATGCTATAGCTAAATTTAGTGGGATTTTTTAAAAAAAAAAAAAAGAAAATTGAAATTCATTGAGATTTAGACATTAATTCCATTAGGCTCTTCTGAAAATCCTAGCCTGATCTGAAGTGTCCACTTGCCAGAAACTGCTAAAATCATTAATAGGTGCCCAAATACCAAGAGAAAACAAAGCATGTAGATAGTGCATAATTCTCTTCAGGGAAGAAGATTTGATACCCAGTCTTTAACGAGACATAGCAAGGATCTGTCATTGTGTTTCAGGTACATCTGTGTCCCAGACGTAAATTGACCTGAACATTTTTCAGTAATCTCTGTAAAAGTTCTAATGTATATCAAAATTTAACCTAGTAGTAGTATGTACTGTATATTGTAGAATGATGTATATTTTGCTCTGTTCTACAGAGAAATCAATGCAAGTTTTGGGGAACACTTAAAATGTTTCTCCTTAAAGAAGCTGACTCCATGTATCTTTAGTTTTGGAGTTGTGTGCCAGTACATGCAAATGTAACCCATACACCTTCTGGGTGTAGTGTTCTGTCCCAGCTAGTGGCACTGACAGCACTTAGCAAGAGAGAAAATGAGTCTGTTCTACAGCCGTAGCTAACAGGCCGTTGGCTTTTAGCACGTGCGGTAGAGGCTCATGCACTAAGCTCCAGAGGTCCCAAGCTCAGTCCCCCCTGCCGACGACTGGGATCTGTCAGCGTTATACAAGCATAGGACCTTCTAAAAGCAGTGCTCTAGACAAGGTTGTGAATTTTGGGTATGCACTGTAAGGTGTTAAGATTGCATCAGCAAAGAAATGCATGTTGACTGTATGTATGCCAAGTTTTTTCTCTGCTTACAGTTTGTACATTTAAGTGCTGCTATTTCGCATAGGTTTTTTTAAACCCTTTATTAGTTTTATGTTTTTACAGTTGTGTAAAGTTTTATTTCTCATCAATATTCTCTAGTCTTTGTTTGCCCAAACAAAAGAGAGAGAATTATTTTGATGTATGTAACCACGGCACCTGAATGCATGAAGGATGTACAGGAAGTCTCCCCTTGGGGCATGCAAAAGTTGTAAATGGTTGCTGTGCACCTCTCACCCCCTTTGGTTTCTTTTCCAAAGGCCACTTTCTTCAGCCTTTATTGTGCTCTTGTTGTTCCAGAGCAAAAACAGAAGCAAAACTACATATGAGACAAACATTTTTAAATTAATATGAGAATCTCCAGTAGAGGTGGGAAATTGGGAAATGTACTTGATATTTACCTTTGTTTACTAAAGGTAACATTTTAAAAAGTGCCTGAGTCACTTAGGAGCCTATGTCCTGTTGAAAATCCATTTGCTCTGTTTTATTAAAGGTCTGTGGTGTTCTGTGGAAGAAATTACACATGTTCTTTAGAAGAACCACATTATTAAGCTTCATCTCTATTACAAATTAAGAGTCTTTAACCTCTGAGTTAACACAGTTCATTTACAGTAACTGACCGTGTAAAGTAAATGGAACTTGGACTCCAAAGTCACGTAGGCACTTTTGAAAATTTTACCCTAAATAATTTAGTATCATGTGCTTGATAAGGTAGAATTTACTAACTGTACCGTTTTTAAATTGGGGGGAAAAAAGATTATTACCTCACCTTGCATGTACATTTACATGCGTATCATGCTGCAGCACTATTTAAAATTAATTATTTTTAATAGCACTTAATGCTTATGCTGCACAGTAAGATCTGATACTACAATACATCTAAACTGTGGCGTTATGCTTGTACTTTTATAGTGATTGAATCATGTTTATTGTCTTTGGAGATTGTGTAAATCATCTGATTTCACCTAATAACATCAGTATTATTTGATCCTTTCACCTTCCACCACCTTGATTTTCAGTGGTGAATGTTTTATTTGTGTGAAATATGCTTTTTTTATTTTTACTTTAATAAATGACAGCTTTGCATGCTTTTATTTTTTATTCAAAGAGCTGACTGATTGTTAGAAGTGGCACGTTTATATCATAGGAACCAATGGTCCAGCTGACCCAATATTCTTCCTCAGGCAGCAGCCAATACCAGCTGTTTTTTAGAGGAAGGTGCAAGAAATCCAGGAAGGGACAATTGGGAAATGACTTGGTCATAGCAGAAATTTCATCTTTCCCTTAAGGCAGTTAATTGTTCGCTTCTGTCCTGAAGCAGCAGGGTGTCTATAGGTCTTATGTTATAATTTGTTATCCTAGCATATGTAATAATGCATATTCTTACTGGCCATACACATGTCTAGACTTCTGTCGATACCTACTTAACTAAGCTGTTGTCTCCAGTAAAACTCAGTAGGTTTTTCTTCGGGTTAATCAGCTGAAATTAGTGTTTGGCATTTAAAGAAACTACTAGCTTTTTGTTTGAGTCTGACCGTTAAAATTTACCACTACTTATGTTATCCTACTAATACCAGTACTGATACCACTATGAGTAGCCAATATCAGAAAGAGGTTGACTCTCACCTGGAAGTACTACACAGTTTAATATCAGCGTATAGAAAAAGGGAATGGAAAGCTGTTGTAGATATTTCCCTATTGTGTGCACGCACTTAATGCTATCCATTTTTCAAACAACTTGAGACATTGCAGTCATTACACTTAAGAATTTACAGGACTACGGTGTCCTTTAAAAGAGAGCGAGAGTGAGATTCCCCCTTGCTGGGTAAGAATCTGTGGGATCAGAGCTTTTAACAGTGTTCTTTTGTTTGGATTTGTCATCATTTGGGTATTAGTAAATACTTTTTGGTTTCACCTTTTGTGTTCCAAACCATCCCCACATCCTTTTACCTTTCATCTTCTGATCCATGGAATGTTCTTGTCCCCAAGGGTTACAATGTAAGGAATGTTAATATCTGAATTCAGCTGTCAGCAGAAGTGAACCATTTTGTGTGACAAAATCCAACTGGGGATATCCTTTTTGACCATGTTTGTTTTTACTTTGCAGTCTTTTTAATAAAATGAATTTGTATCTCTTCTGAATTGTAAACATTCTAGGCCTGATCCTGCCAAGTGCATATGAGTGAGGTTGCTTGCCTGAATAAAACTACTCACAAGTGTAAGAGTTTGCAGACTTAAGTAAATCGCCAGCTGCGTTATAGAGGTTATTAACAATAAACTCCAGTGATGAGAAGAATTTGTGAGCAGTCTCTATGCAGAAAGTTTTCATCCTAAAAATATTTCTTGCTTTCCACGCTGTAATTTAGATATTTTTATATGTAATATACACTGAATTGTAGTTTTCAAACAAAATTACATGAGCCTTTCTAAAGATCAGATTTTTCCAAGTTAATTAGCAGTGTGTCATTTATCACAGTAGTTCATAAAAAGATTTTCAAGGCTCTGGATTAGTTGAATGCTGTTTCATTCTGCGTTCTTAGCATAGAAAAGGTTAAAATAAATGAAAACCTCAGTAAAAATCTACTTCTGATAATCTGGAAGAATCTAAAATTGACCTTTTTTTTTCTTTTCCAAGGAAGATTTTTTTTAAAAATAATAATTAACATGATTATTTGCTCAGCTTAAATGTATGTAATATGCATTCTAACTCTACATCCTCTGACCTGGGAGTAGAATGTTTGTGGCTACTGGTAATTCATAATACGAGATATACACAAGGCAGGATTATGTGTGAATAACACTTCTTGTTTAAAGAAAAGAATGTGAGAAGCCATAAGCTCTTTTCTTTTTTTATGTAGTTTCGGGTTCAAACATTTACAGCTGCTTATCTGAGGATCTTAAGGTTCTTCCAGCAGATGTCACTATGAGTCTGTTAGACAGTAATGAGCAGAGACTAATAGCTGAAGCAGTATTTACACTTAATCTGTGTGAGTTTACTTTAAAAAATAGTAATCCATCAAATTTAGAAAGAGGTGCTAATTTTGTTTCGTAATTTTCTTGTTAACATTTACCTATAAGTCTGTAAAAGCTCTCTGCCAAGTAGTTTTAAATTGTCTCACTGGGGAATTGGAGATGTCCAATGCAAGACTGCAATACTCTTCTAATAATAACTAATAATAATTCTATGCTACTTCAAGTATGTACCTGCAGTACTATTAGAAAAACAGGTCGGGTGGTGATGGTTTACAAAGGAGGCGCTGCTGTATATTATTGATAATACAGTGTAATATTTGAAAATATTTCCACCTTCGTTGCCATAGTATACTATATCTTTCTTAAACTTGGATAAAGACTATAACTTGATAATATGGAATAAATGCCTTAATTAGTTGTTAAGTTAAATGTTCCCATTTTCTGGACAAAATAAACTGCATTTATTGGAAATAGACTCAAGGCTGCAGGTAGAAGTGTTTATCAGCCCGGGATATTATTCCGTTAGTAAGAAGTACCTTCGGTCTCTCATAAGCAGACCTGTTAGGGACACTTGTAGTTGAGATTGCCTAACATTTTCCATTATAATTCCCTGCTTTCAGTAGCTTATAAACTTTGCCAAACGTAGCCGTGTAGGCTGGAATTTTCCATGCATGCCCTCTGCCTCAAGCTGAACAATTCTGGAAAGTTGCAGCAAAAGCAGTTCCGCCCTTTTTAAGGAAAAATCCTAGTTATGCGAATGTTAAATGTATTTACCTGTTTCTTTGAAGAGTCCTAGTGCTTCCCTGCTTTGTAGCAGGAGCTTGGAATTTGGCAGGGGAATAGTCCTTGGGTCTTCTCCTTTTCCCATGACAATTTACCCAGATATGGTCAAGTTCTAAGCCCCTGAACTTTGCCATTTGAATTCAGTGGGAAGTTACTTGCATGACTAAGTGGCTGTAGGATCAGGCCTTGAAAAGTCAAAAAATTCACCACGCTTATTTCTGACCATAGCAGAATCAAGATTGAAAAATGATAAACTTAGACTATGAAAACATTTGCTGTGAGGCCGCGTGTAAATATTATGACTAAAATGAACAGTGGATTCAAGCAGGAAAATATTTTAAAATAAAGGGCTTACAAAAGTGTGTAAAGAAATGCTTAGTATTATCTACCTCAGTACTATAGTTTGTAGCATCCTCATCTGGTAAGAGCAGGGCTGGAGTTAGTCAGCCTTAGGCTCTCTCAGTAATGGACATATTAAGATGCTAATAATTCCAACTAATGCTGCTGTGTGGAGGAACTTTAATCCTTTTCTTTCCCTCTTGGAGGTAAAATGCCATTATAGCAACTAACTAATCAACACCATTGTAAAAAATACTGATCTGAGTGGCAGGCCAAGGACATACGGACAAAATTAATCAAGAGGGTTTACCCATGAAGCTGGTGTACTTCAATAAGTAGGATTAAAAACTCAGTTTTACTAGCTGAAGTGCTAGCAAATCTATAGTGAAAAGTTATGTCAGTGTTTCTATTAAATCGCTGTTTGCAGTTAACTTCCTGAAATTTTCATTTTTCTGGCTGGAAGGTTCAGGTCTCATTTGTGGCCTAAGGAGAACATTCTTTGGAAAAGTTTGAAGAAAAAATGGTGGTTCAGCCACTTTTTGAGGGAGAACAAAACACCCTCATCCCCCTTCTCCAAATGTGTTTGCCATTGATAAAATATTCTTGAGGTTGATTTTTTTTGAACAGTTTTTGTGCTCAAATGGTGGGATTAGAACTTTGACTGGGAAATAACCTTTATAGAACAGAAGAGCTGTAAAAAATTAGACTGAAAACAAGTTTTGTATTTGCAAAGTTATAAGTGCTTGAAAATCCTAGAATAAGCATTTGCAGAACTTGGGATACTAGATTTTAGGCACATTCACCAATGTTCTAAGCAAAGGAAACAAATCTGGGGAGGCTAACTCAGGTGCTCAGTGAACATACAGTATGTGTCTGCTGAGGTACACACTGAAAAGAGCAGAGTTCCTTTGCCAGACTGAAGAATGTCTGAAGAATATTTACTTCAGTGGGTTTTGGGTCAGGCACCATATCAATAAAGAGCATCTGCTTTATTAATTGTGGACATTGAGCAGGATAGAGCCTTTTTCTTCTTTAAAATACATAAGATCTTCAATTGCATAAAACAAAAACAAAAAAAAACCTCTTAAAGACCATTAGATTTGCACAGTTAAGTCAGGAAATGCAATTAAGTTTGTGCTTTCATAAGATCCCTTGCCTCATTCAGTACCTGTCTCCCACACACAAATGATGCATGGACTCATCCATACACAGTTGTACTATGTAGTGGAATGTTACCCAGGCATATCTAAGATGTTAGAGGAATGTATCCTTTTTTTCTTTGAGAGAGGATTAAATCACATAATTAGACAGGGTCAAACTGCATACATGTAAGAGGACAGAGTTAAGAAGGGTGCAGGAAACCTTAATTTTCACTTATCCTGAGTGCTTTACACAAACATCCTTCAAGTTCTCCAAGTAGATTTTCTTTTTTCCCCTTTCTTTCTTTTTGCTGTAGTAGACTCTATTTTCACCAAGCTGGATTCTTGTATTGGTTATTTTGTGACCAAGACGAAATGTGCCAAAACTTTTAAAACAAATATTTAAATATTTAAACACAATCATTATAACAATGCTGCTAATGTTAACATGTCCTATATTGCTTTACAAACTTACACTGATATCCACAGCAAAATGCACACAGCTCTTGTGATGTATCAACTATGTAATAACAATATCATACAGAACTTAGGTCAGCAAGCAAATAATACATTTTTCCGACTAAACTTTTACAGGGAACTTAGGCAGGCAGAAAGCAATTACCAAGGTTGGAACTGGACCAAGGCATCTTGGTTAACAAGCCTCAGCTTGCAAAAAAAGGTGCCATAGGCTCTTTCAGTTACAGTAAGTGGTCACAGCCTCTGTTTGACAACTCTTCCAAAGACTGCACCTTATTATTAAAAACCTGTAACCTTCATGGTTCCTCCCCTCCCCTCCACGTAAGAAGGAAGCAGAAACCGTAGAGTTGAACATTATCACAAGTAACATCTCTAATATTAGATAATCCTCTAAGCATTCATGAATTACAAAAGCTCAGGGACCTATCAGTGCAGTGATCACGCACACATGGATATAAAGCATAGTGTTCCTTTTTGCATTGCCAAAAGAACTTGAGTGATTTTTTTTTTTCATCTAATGTTTTGAAAGCAGTGTGGGAGTAATGGAACTACACTCATCCCTGTCAGGTTGCTTATAATGCAAGCTTCTGGCTCTAGGTCTACACTTTTAAGCAGAAGCTGGCAAACTCAAATGATGGAGGGAAGTAGGAAAACAGTGGGCGGGGGGAATGATAGCCCCATATTAAGCCCTGCATTTAAGGAATCAGTGTCCCCTACATGCTTTCCACTTTTTGATGATGGAAGATTGAGGCATATGCATAAGTTTACAAAATATTGGCATAGGTCCTATATTAACAGTATTTCCCTGTGAGATCCATACTGTTTTTAAATGTGTGTTTAGAGAAGGTAATTTCTCACAATGAAGTAGGGAATTTTGGCCTAGTTACTTGGGGTCTCTTTTAGTCCTTATATAAAAATGTATTCTGTGCACATCAGTGTAGTCACCTCAAAGTGATGATACAAAGCTTCTGCAATATATAATGCAGCTGACAAAAATGTACTTAAAGTACAAAATATATATGTTAAATATCAAAATATATCCTTAAAGCTAAGTTGCAAGATGATCTAAAAAAATCTGTCTCTTAAAATATGTGCTTAATGCATCAAATAACCAAGCTTACCTGTGTGCTGGATACCGCTCAGCTAAATCTTACTCCTTTATCTTTATTGTGGGCCTGGACCTAAAAAAACCCAAACCAGATGAATGCTAATCTAATAATGCAGGTGTTCTCCATTTGGGAAACCCTGCCAATGTTTTGAATACCCCTCTTTGCTTTGTTACTTGTGCCATTGAACACGCTTTGTTTTAAAATATTCTTTTTATTGGAGATTTAATTATAGGAACAAAAGAAATGAGACTTAAACACTAGCACACAGCAGGCATACTAATGTAGAGAAAAGTAAAGAGTTAGTCGGAATCCAGATGTTTAAATAATGCTTAGGAGCTCAGTCAATCAAAATGCAAAGATGCTAGCATTGACTACAGTGAAAGCACTCAGTTATGTAAATCCCTGTTTACTGATTGGCTGAAAATCTGAATGACAATGATTGATGTTACTATTCAATAACAACCGTGAAGTGTGTCAACCCCTGTGCAATGTTCAGATCACAACTATCAGTAACTACTCACAACACACTGTTTTGCATGACAGGTATGGTTATTTCTCACTGGCTACACAACACAGATCCCGCACACTTAATCTCTGCAGAATGTACGTCATACGTGCACAGAAACTCTGGCAACCTAAGCTTTTCACCTCTTCCCACTACCATTTTATGCCACCTGCCACTGTTCACGACCACTCACCATGCTCCTCCTTTTGCTAGTATTTGTTCCTATGGAAAAACTAAACCATTGTGACTCCACAAGAGGGAGTAATTCATAGAATCATAGAAATGGAGAGATGGAAGGGACCTCGAGAGATCATCAAGTCCAGCTCCCTGTGATCCACAGAGTTTATACTCCTTCTCTCTGTTCCATTGTCCAAGTTATTAATGAAAATACTGAATAATATGAGACCCAGGACTGACCCTTCCTACAGGACCCCACTAGATATGTCTTCTCCGTGTGACAGCAAACTGTTGATAACTACTTTTTGAGTACTGTCTTTCAACCAGGTGTGCACCCACTTCATAGTAATTTAATCTAGACCATATTGCCCTAGTTTGCATATGAGAATGTCATGTGGGACTGTGTCAAATCCTTACTAAAAATAAAGATACATCACATCTAGTGTTTTTCCTCCAATCCACTAGGCCAGTAACCCTGTCAAAGAAGGAAATTACAAGCTGGTTGCTTAATAGTTTGTCCCAGTATCTTTCCATGTATCAAAGTTAGGCTGACTGATCTGTAATTCCCAGGGTCATCCTTGTTCCCTTTTTTAAAGATAGGTACTATGTTCGCCCTTCTCCAGTCCTCTGGGTTCTCAAAGATAATCGCTAATGGTTCTAAGATTGCTTCAACTAGTTCCTTAAGTACTCTAGGATGAAATTCATCAGGCCCTGCTGACTTGAATACATCAAACTTATCTCTTTAACCTATTTTTTTCACTATTTGCTTGCATTCCTCCCTCTTCCCCCCCCTCCCCCCCATTAATAATAATTGTGTTGAGCATCTGGTCACCACTGTCTACTGCCCGACGTGGCCAACAAACAGTCTCCTTTCTCCTCTGGTGCTGCTGTAGTCATCCTTAGTTGGCTAGCATCCTCTGTCCCAGATGTTTCCACATATGTCCTGTCAATGAAGCCCTTGTGCTCCTGGTTGCTACGCAAACAAGCCACCTCCTTTTGCAGCTCTTACCTGCTTCCTGAGGGACTCCACTTGCAGATGCCTCTCACAAAGGTGGTTCCACCTGCCTGGTATTCATCTGTGTAGATGCGCAGTCTGCATTCCCAGCAAGTCCAGACCAGACCAGAGTGGAAACCTGCAGAAATTGCTTTCTTAGGTGCATGATATTGTTTAAAGATTCCCCTCCTCCCTGAAACACATGAGGGTGGATAGGTAACAGCATCCTAATCCATCCCTTCCCTAGCATAATCCATCTTTTAAAATTACTCAGAATGGTGAAAAAACACTTTTCAAAGAGAGATTGAAGTGTTCTCCAACTGGTTTTTGAATGTTATAATTCTTGACATCTGATTTGTGTCCATTTATTCTTTTACGTAGAGACTGTCCAGTTTGGCCAATGTCTCTCTCTGGTCACTCGATTACAGACCTAAAAGTAGCAATTCTTCACCAACAAAACTTCAGAAACAGACTCCAACGAGAGACTGCTGAATTGGAATTAATTTGCAAACTGGACACCATTAATTTAGGCTTGAATAAAGACTGGGAGCGGATGTGTCATTACACAAAGTAAAACTATTTCCCCATGTTTATTTCCCGCCCCCCCCCCCCACTGTTTTTCACACGTTCTTGTCAACTGCTGGAAATGGCCCACCTTGATTATCACTACAAAAGGTTTTTTTCTCTCCTGCTGGTAATAGCTCACCTTACCTGATCACTCTTGTCACAGTGTGTATGGTAACACTCATTGTTTCATGTTCTCTGTGTATATAAAATTTCCCCACTATATTTTCCACTGCGTGCATCCGATGAAGTGAGCTGCAGCTCACGAAATCTTATGCTCAAATAAATTTGTTAGTCTCTAAGGTGCCATAAGTCCTCCTTTTGTTTTTGCAGATACAGACTAACACGGCTGCTACTCTGAACCTGTTATTAGATTATATTTCTGTTAACGGTTGCTATGAGCACAGAAAGAAAATATATAGTATCCCTTCTTGGTTAATGCACAGATTACTATCTAGGATGCAAGGTCTGAATCATTACGCAAAGAATTATTTAAAGACTCAGAGCTCTTCCATATCCTAATCCTACTACTAATTTAAAAGCATAAAGGCTTGAAATGTTGCGAGGTAGTTCTAATGATACAATTTTTTTAACCTAAAGCTCAGTGCATATGTTTTTCTGTGTGATGCATGTTTTGATTGTGGTTTCACAGCTGAATAGAGTAATGGTAGTAGGTCTTAATTCTTATTAAGATCTGATTTTTTTTTCGTAAGTCATTCATCTTGACAGTAAGTTGTCTGTGTAAATTCCCGTAAACAGAGGCTCTTTTTGAAATTTTAACACTAAAACCAGACATCCTTGAATATTAGGGTTTTTTTCTGAGCCAAATGCTGTTTTGTGCTGATATTTTCTTTGGAGAGCTCAGCAGACTGACATTTAATCCAATATAAAATAAAATATTAGTGTATCCAAGCAGTTCATCTTTTGTCAAATATGATCCAGCCAGTTTGGCTTGGAATCGGATACAACAGATGGGGTTTCTCTCTTTGATGAAGAAAATTCTTCTCTCTTCCCAAGGTGTGGTACAAAAAAAGAAAAAGAAAGAATATCTGTAGTTTAGCTTACCAACTAAAACTGATCAAGAGTTTGATTTCTGAATGATGGGCAAAGACAGTAGTGTCAGTTCAGCTTTTAGACTTAAAGTCAATGGGACTTCTCATGTGAATAGAGTTACCCGCCTGCTTAAGTGTTTGCAGAATCAGGGCTGTTTTGTGCACTAGTTGTCAGTTAACTCCTAGTACATTTGGTTGATATAAGTGAAGAATTCTGGTAAAATCTAATTTTAGTCTTTTCTGCCTCTTAACTCGACACATTTCTGACTAGCACTTTCCATTCTTTTTGTTTGCCTCTTTAAAAAGATTGTGTAGTAGTGATTCATACTAAATGCAAGGATGTCCACCTATGAGTCAGTAACAAACTTGGGAATATCCCACTGGTAAGCTTGGCAAACAAATCTGCCATCACTGGAAACTTAATGAACCAGGAAACCAATTCCCTCTACCCCCTGCAAAATAACTATTTATTAAAAGAAACACTTTATATAGAGAAGATTTAAGGGGGAAAATCACAGTCTGAAAGGCATGAGAACAATGCATAAGTAAAAGATACAGGATTGGCATAAGTGTGCCTAATGATATACTTCGGAAAATGGAAGCTTAGAGCCCTTGGTTGTTTGTGACTTAGTAGTGGAAAGTAGCTGATGCACTTGTGTTGTACTTTGAGTGTTGGGTGATAGACATTTGTGATTCTGTTTTGTATCAGCATTACAATTCAGATGATGTCAAGTTGTCTTGTCCTATTCCCCCATAGCTGATAACTGTGTTAGAAAAACTTTGCTAGGCCTTCAGTGGAATAACTATTTTTCTAATTTTTGTATTGGGTCTATTTTACAGGTGAGAAGCAAAGGTTTGGCTGTGATCGATCAGGATTTGATGTGGAGGATTCTGATGGCCCGGAGGATGATGATAATGACAATGAAGATGATGATGAAGACAGCCAAGCTGAATCAGTCTTATCTACAACCCCCTCAGTTACCGCTAGCCCTCAGCATCATCCATCTAGAAACATCCTACAGGAGACCACAAGTGCTGATGAAGACATCAGAATTACAGACTGCTTTGCTGGGGTCCACACAGACTCTATGGATGGTCTACCTAAAGCACTACTTACAAAGATGACTGTACTCAGTACAGTACAATCAGACTGCAGGAATTCCAGGTCACCAATAGCAATCACACATCAAGAAGCAAAAGAAGAGAAAATACAAGACAAGGAAACAAGTATAGAACCTACCATCTCCCCTGGCCCTTCTCCTAGATCTCCATGTCATCAGATGTCTGTAGATTATCCAGATACAGCAGAAGCTTTGGGAAGTTCTGCAACACCAACTACTGTTGTTTCAAAGGTTAGAGTATTCAATTTAGGGGGAGAAGGGAGACTTGTATTTTAAATCCTTCTCAAGAGCTGTGATTGGGAGCCAACCCTATTATCTATCCTTATTTTGGTGATTTTTCTAAAAGCCATCTAGTTTCCTTCCTTATATTCTTCATACAATTGTTGCAGACTGATACAGATTTAAAAAAAAAAAAAAAAAGAATTCCAAGTGCAGGAGCATAGTAATAATATAGAAACACAGTTTTTACCTCCCCCTCCCCCCCAAAATAAAAAAAAGTGTGTAGATTAGATTGTATCTCCAGGACTAAAAGGATTAGTTATAACATGGTTCTTCAGATTTTTGCAAAAGTTTTGAATTAATTGGCTGTACTGTTCAGACTAACTAGTGGTATATACCAAATAGACTTAGTGCTAGAATAGAATGGTATGTTCCGGGATCCAAAAAACCTGCACAGTAGTTGCCTTTGTTCAATACCAAGGGCTGGGAAGAGCACAGAATTACTAATCTCAAGCTATAAAAAAATTAAGACTTGTATTCAAAGTTTCCAGCCCAGTGCACCTTCACCTAGGCAAAAGGATTAGTTGTTGGGAACAGGACAGCATCAACAGGAGGCGGTTCCATTGTGTCTGTCTGGAGCTTCACCTGCATATGGCATACTGAGCAAGATGCTCGGGTGATGCATGCGCCATGCTGATGGAATCCTGAGGGATATGCTCCTTGGGGAATTCTGCACCAAAAACTAAAAGTTCTGTGCACAATTTTAAAATTCTGCATATTTTGTCAAAAGAACACAATGTAATCACACAAGTTTCAATTATTTTGGTAATTTATTTCAAAATACCTGTCAGCAAGTATGTCTGTAACAATACAGAAAAAAAAGATTCAGGAAATGTTTTTTTGACAAATAGATTCCTTACTTGGCATGTTAATACCAAACTTTGAGTAATAATTCATTTAAACTATAAAACAAAAATTTATTTCCTGCACCCCCTCAGAACCAGGACAAAGGCTTGGGGAAGTCAGGGTAATGGAGGAGCTGAGGGAGAGGGAAGTAATTGCTGGGAAGGAGCCTGGGAGTGAATCTGGAGGGTTGTTGGGTGTGGGTGGGTGAAGTATGGAACGAGTTTTGTTTTGGTTTTTTTGGGGGTAGAGGGGTAAGGGAGGTGAGATTGTTAGGGAGTTGGGAAGCTTCCCCAATGCAGACCTTGGCTGATCCCTAGCCTCTCCCATTCATTCAGACACCTCTGCCCCATCCTAATGTGTCACTGCATCACCACTCCCCCATATCCTCATGTGTCCCTGCACCTCTCTTCAGCCACCCCTCTTCCATTCCCCCCATGGGTCTCTGCACCTGAACTCCCATTCAGCCCCTGGTTTAATGCTGTCACACCATAGCCTCCTGTGCCCTGCCCCACTCTGTCCCTCCCACTAGCCCTTCTGAACCCCAATCTGTGACACCCCCCCAGCAGCCCTGTGTGCTCTTTTCTGTCTGTCCCCCCCATATCCCATGACTCCTCACCTGGCCCTGCAGGCAAGGCTCTTTAAAGAACACAGCCACTGCTGCCTTCATCTCCGAAGCTGGCTTTTCCAGCCCTGAGCTGGCTGCCCTCTCTTCTGGCACAACTGCAGCCCCTGGTGGGAGAAAGGTGTAATTGCAGCGCCTCTCTGACAATCTGTTTTCGGGGGAGGAGGGGAATCTGCAGGGGATATGAATTCTGCGCGTGCAGAGTAGGAGTAAGGATTGAACCAACCAGCCTCTAGCAAACTGAGGAAAACACAGATGGGAAATGGCAATTTTCAGCATCTTATAACTCAGCCAAATGGTGACGGCATAAGGCACCTGCCTCCTCAGTCTCTGCAGTAACCTGACGTATGAGGTAGGGTCACGGGGGATAGTAAGCCCTAGTAGTAGCATTGCAGTTGCCCCTAGAAGCCCCAGTTGCAATGGGAGCCCCATTGTGGTAGGCACTGTGCAAACACACAGGCCGAGAGTATCCCTATATCAAACGGTTTACAGTCTAAATAGACAAGACAGACAAGGAGTGTGAGAAGAGACAGGCACACACAGGCAAAGTTAGTTGTCCACGACCATGCAGCAGGTCAGTGGCAGAACTGCGAACAGACCCCAGGTCTCCCAAGTCCCAGTTCAGTGCCTTCTCCATTTAACCATGTCAGTTTATGGTAACAATACTTTATCATGCATCTCTTTTCATTCTAATCTTCCAGATTAAAATCCTGTATTAACAAATGCATTTAGCATTAGCCTTTCAGTGCAGAGATTGTAATGCTGCTGCTGTGTGGCTAAATAAATACCCCCGAGGAGAGGAGGACGCTTCTAGATCTGGATGTCCAGTTACAAGATACCACAGTAGTTAATCCCCAGTCGAGAGCCAAGTTTCACAATGAATTTACTATAAGGGAAATGCCAAAATGCTTGTTAAGTATTAACACTAGAGAGAAAGCAGATGTACTAGACTTAGGAAAGTTTTATTAAAGGGTGAGGAGGCGGAGACATAGTCAATAATTGTTCAAGTCATGAGCTGCATTGTGAACTGATTTGCTGCAACTTCCTAAAGGGAAAGTAGGCTGTAATTCAAACTACCTGATTTAATTGAGCTGCATTGGCACTCTTAATATTGAAATGTTTTTGCTGCTCTTTCGTAGAGCACAGCACCTGTGCGGCTTCCCTCACCACCCGTGGACCAAAGCACGCAGACAACAATGGTGGTTCCTTCAGCAGCTTCGCCCTATCCTGACATCCAAGAAGAGAAGCTGCATGCCACGGAACTGACAGCTCCTCTGACTCATTTATTTAGCCACCTTCCGTTGCACTCACAGCAGCAAGCCAAGACACCTTATGGTATGATCCCAGTAGGGGGAATTCATGTGGTCCCTGCTGGCCTAGCCACGTACTCCACATTTGTACCAATTCAAGCTGGGCCAGTGCAACTCACCATTCCTGCTGTTAGCGTGATTCACAGAACTACAAGTGCGCTTGGCGACACGGCACGTGCAGTCTCTGCCACTGCAAATCCACTCGGAGTTGCTGAAGTGAACAGTGTTGTGCCATGTATTCCAATAGGTCAGATTAACGGGCCAGGCGTCCAGAGTCTGACTGCCCCAAGCTTACAACCTCTTCCACCGTTGGGCATGGAGACAGTGAACATATTAGGCCTGACAAATACAAATATAGCCCCTCAAATACATCCTTCAGGACTCACGCTAAATGCTGTGGGACTACAAGTTTTGACTGCAAACACTTCTCCTCAGAGCAACCCCAGCCCTCATACACACATTCCAGGCCTGCAAATACTGAATATAGCACTGCCTACGTTGATCCCTTCAGTCAGCCCCGTAACTACAGATGGGCAAGGAGTTCCAGAAACACCAGCTTCCAGTAACAAAGCCTGTGAAATTCACCAAGAGCGGACTCCTGTGAGTTTTCCTGCAGCTGACAGCAATCCGATCAGTAGTGCTTTATCTCCTCAAACGGCACCAACGGTCCAGTGGTACAACGTAAAAAAAGTTGCAGAGCCTTTTCCTTCGAAGGAGTATGAAAGACTCGATGGTCCTGGAAAAACAGATACTGAAAAGGCTGACCCAGTAAATCATGTCAAACCAAAGTGTGATGTCATTTCCATTCAGGTCAAAAGGGCTTCCACCTCAGAACCCCTCTTGAAGGTGAATTCTGAAGTTTTAACCAAGTCCCCAGTCCATCAAACTCTCTCTCCAAAGAGACAGGTACATAGGCCAGCAGGATTGCCACGAAGGCAGAATACTGTACAGTTTAGTGATGGCAGCAGTGATGATGAGGACAGACTTGTAATAGCAACCTAGATTTTTTTATTATTATTATTATTATTATTATAACACTTACAGGTTTCTTTGCAAACCTTCCTTTCCTTAAAGCACATTTTTCTGACACAAACTCATTACTAATCTTTGTGCAATCATGAACTCTTGACCAATAATTGTTGTTTCTCGTCAGCTCCAGCCATTCTTGTACATGTTGTATAGACAATTGTGCCTTTTTGGAGTTTTATGTTTAGAAACCTGTACAGATTGTTGAAAATATGTATATTAAAACCAGGTAGTTGCTTGTGTTTAGTAAGTAAAAACATCTTATGTCAGAAAAACTAAAATGATTAAATTATATGTTGCACTGTTAAATGTAAATTTTTATGGCTGTGGGGCAAAGTTTCTGTGTACAGATCTAGTATGTAAAACTCCATATTTATTGTATCCATATTAGTCTTGGAACAAGGGTCTGTCCATCTTTCTTGTGTAAGACAGTAGCTTTACACTTAAAACAGAATACAGTATCTGTGTTATGAAATATTACAGTAAAATTTTGTTTACTGACTTTACCATTGCTTATGTTGTGCCTTCTTGATACTAATTAGTGATTGGTGAGCTGCCTAGATCATTTATTTTAATACAGCCCCCATAATTTGCTTTCTATTTTGAAACTGCTGATCAACTGCCTGCAACCATGGTTTCACCCATAAAGAGTGAATTAGCAGGTGTTTCATGCTCTCAGGAAGCAAAGGCTTCCTTTTTAAAATTCCTGTAGGGAGCGTATTTGCTTCTAAATTTTTCATATTTATTATCAAAGCCTGAATGTCAAAATAAGCCTTTTTTACTGACCAAAAATGACAAGGTTTGAGGATAATCTTGTCTTTTGTAACTGTGAACGATAAAGCCACATTTTAATGAAACTAAAAGATAGCTGAGCAACAAAGGAGTAGTTTGTGTCTTCTTGCTTGTAGTATCACTAGTGCAAGTGGCAAAAGAATGATGCTGCAGCAGTGTGGGTTTTGCAGTACTAGTTGTCAGGATACTTCCTTAGCTTCTCATAAGTATTTCATTTCAGGACATTGTTACTTCTAGCAGTAAGTGGCTAATTTTGCCTTAAATACAGTTTCATCTTATTCATTCAGGAAAAAGAAAATAGTTTGATGCATACCATTAACTTGCCCCAATTCCAACAATCTCATTGTAAGCATACAAGATATGGAACAATTCCAAAATATTGGAAGTGAATGAGATTCTGTGCATGTACAGTGCAAGCAATTTAAAATTACCAAGAGGCTTTGAAGTGTTTAAGAGACAATATACAAGTCTAAGCTGTCCTAAATTTGGAATTATCCTGAAATTGATGAGATTAAAAAAAAAAAAACTTTCTCAACCACAAAGTGCTTCATTTTTTCCTTTTAATAAGTGTATGGAAGTTGGTTAAAAAGAGCAGTTTAGAAAACAACAGATTTATAAAGCCATTTTAAAAATTGTATTCAAAATTCAGTAGAACAAAGTAATAAAACTGATAAGCAACCTTTCTGGTGAAAGTAAAGATGATGTGTGCATAGGTAATGATGATTGAAAAACTTGAAAATCACAGTTGAAACTGAATGTTAGCTGAGTGTTGCATTGCTCACAGATTTATTCCTGTAAATTACAACTACTCTTATCTCGCATTGCTCTAGTTCAAGTGCAATATTATATCCCTTAGCTGTTTATCTGTTTTTGTACTTTACTCACGTTGTCTACAGTATTACAGCACACAGTAATGAAATAATCCAATGAATACAATGTTGACCTTTGACTTTAAGAAATAACATTTACAGTATAACAACATATCAATGGGATTGTCAACTAATTGCAATAATGCACAGCAGTTAGAACCAAATGTACTGGCAGAGAAAAATCACACTCAGTTCGAAATGAATTGTCATGTTATCCTTTCATAGAGTTTTGTTAGGGGTCTGATCACCTGAAACCATGAGCATCCTCAACTCCCCCCAAAGTTACTGGGAGTTAAGAGTGGTCAACACTTCTCGAAATTGGGCCTCAAATGCGTGCCTTGCATTTAGCTGCTGTGTATTGGTATGTTCATTTTATAACTGTTCTAATGTAAAGGTGGACATCTTTTACTACGTTTTCATTATATTGGACATGTCTGGATTTATATGAAGTCATCTTTACTACTAAAGGGGTGTAAGCATTGCTCCATTATATGTTCTTTAATGGACTGATCCTGCTCCAATGGGAGTTCTTGATTTTAATAAGTACAAAATCAGGCCCTAAGTATGCCTCTGATATTTTAAATGTTTTATCTAGCTATAGTTATTGAAAGAGTTCTTGCTTAGAGCTTTTTGAAAAGTGCAAATAATTTTCATATGACTTTTCTAAGAAGCTTTGTATTAATTTTAGCTCTCTTCCATAAAGTGCACACATGTGGATATAAACAAATGTGAGTTACACTACTGATTAATTTGAGGATCATTTGCACGTATCAGGTTGGAAAAGAGATTAAATGGATGAGACAATGTTAAGCAAAAGAAAAACAGTCTCTAAAAAGTGTTCGAAGGATATAATTTGAGTGGAATAACATCACTGTGCACATATGATTTTTACATAAGGAGATAGCAATTTTTTGCTTATTTCATCACACTTACACCATAATCGTGTGGGAGTTGGCAGAGATTTATTTTGCTGTATATAGTTCCATCTAAGTATTCCCTTGGCTGGCACTGCATGTGCCAGCATTCTTAGGGTTAACTCTCTCTGAGAAGCATTATACTAGCAAAATGGAAGAGAAGTGATTGATTCACTATAAATGAAACCCAGTGACTCAGACCATCTATATGCAGCTCTGTTCTATTCTAGGTTTCATAACAACACCAAGAAGCGTGATGCAAGAGAAGAAGAGTGCAGTGACAAGACAAGTGTCTCACTTGGTAAGTCAATGGCAGCAATAAGGAGCAGGGGAAGGACCCATAGGCTGTCAGGTGGAGCGTTAGTGACACCAGTACTACTGCTAGGAACTGCTGGCATCACTTACCCCACACAAACAGCTGAGCTGATGTTTGAAGTAGGATTTCCACTAATGACCAGGCTAAGGGGTAATTGCAGATAATCCATATAGATAGTATTTTTAGAAGGGGAAGTGGAAGGAAATAGATGTGGATAATTGTCACCCTTTTGCCTTCCTGTGTATTACATGGTAAGGTCCAGGCCTTATTGTGTGTTTGTACAGCACCTGACTCTTTGTGGCTAGTATCAGAAATGTGGCCACAGCTTACAGATGCATGGGATTCTTGCCTACTCCTCTTCCGTGTCTGTCAACTTGGCGTTAATTAACACACCTTGCCAACAGAAGCTTTTAGTTATTTAGGAGAACATTTTTTATTTCAGTTTTATGCACTGAAAATTGGTTGTCAAGAACATAAAAGGCATATAACATTCACATAGTGCACTTTTTTTTCAAGTTACAGAACTTCTCTGTCACACATGGTTATTTTACCATTGATATAAGCATGTGACTACATGCAGAGCAATCCTGGCTTTCCTTTTTTAAAAAAAAAAAGTTGTCTATACTTGTGCCCTCCCATATTTGCTTTGGCACCGTTCGTGATGAGGTGATTCATCCTTTCCTTGTCTCTAAGGGCCTACTCCTGCTCTCACTGAAATCAGTAGCAAAACTTTCATTGACACTGACCATGCAGGATTAGAAAGGAAGGGGCCGTTCCTCAGCTATCACAGTTCCATTTAATTCCATGCACCTATGACAGTTTATACCAACTGAGGATCCATGCCTAAAACCCTGATTAAGGACAGCATATACACGCATGCTTAATTTTAAGTATGCACTTAAGTCCCATTAACTTCAGTAGGACTTAAGCACATACTAACATCTGTCAATGAGATCTTGAAAACCCTAATTACAGGAAGAATAGGTAAGTAGCATGTGACCTCCCTATTTTCACTGGTGTCTTGCGTAATGGTGGTGATGCACAGTGTTTATCAATAATGCGTGGCTCTAGCTTACCACTTTGGTAATCACCTTGAAGATATGGAATGTAGATAATATTTTCACCATGGATTTCCAGTAGTCCGTGCTGTATAACTGTTTTTTTGGTAGCAATATCGTTTTTGGAATGTAGGTTCTCACTGTGTAATCTATGAAGCGATTTCTGTCCTAATCCCTCTTAGAGCTTTAAAAGGATTTACTCTTTGGGCAAGATCCCAGAGTGTCGTGCAGCCATTTTTGTCATAACCAGCCCCAGATTCTCCCATTTTGTAGAGTGAGCACAGTAGCTCATCTGTCCCTACCTTCACTGCCAGATCAGGTCCATGACCGAAGTAAAGGCGTTGTGTCCACGGCTTCCCTCTCCTCTACTGACCCTTGTTGCTATTTGTGCTATTGGGTCTGCTGGCAGTACAGCTGGTTGAAAAGTTTTCATTCGAACGGCTTTCTGATGAAAACCGTCCTTTTTGCAAAACCAATTATCCACGAGAAGATTTCAGTTTCACCAAAAACTTGATTTTCTGTTGGGGAAAAATCAAAAGGCTGGTTACTGGGCTGCATGCCTGGAAAGCTGCTCAATTTCACTTTTGGCGGGTGTACTGCATCCCCCCACCCCACCTCCAGGGATGGAGAGGCAAAGACCCCAGGAGCTGTCTCTGTCCCCCAGAGCTCAGATAGGCAGAGTGGCCTGGCTCTTTGCCTCTGGAAGCTGGAAAAATCAGTTTCCGTTGTCCCCAAGCTGAGGTTTTCTTTAAACCCTTTTCCAAGGGAAAATGTCATGTTTTTGATATTTTGCCCTGCTTTAAGGATGCTTTAACTTATTCTGCAAGACTGGCCAAACACACAGCTGGCCCTTGTCAACTAACTAGCTGTCTAACTCCAAGACGTTAGGTTGTATAACAAAACCATAGGAACACTAGAATTCTGTGTTCCAGTGAAGTCAAAGTCCTGCCATGGACTTATTTTTTATTGATATCATTCTAGTTAGGTCGAATAGGGGGTGTTACCCCCAAAGAGCAAACGTGTACCATGGCATCCTGGAATAGATTTTGGATAAACAGTTTAATCTCTCTTGAGTTTATTCACAGGTGGTGTCCAAAAAGAAAAAAGGAATCTGTCACCATATTGCTTATCCCAGAAGTCTGAATTTTCACAAGGTGATGCCAAGTAAATGTTCATAAACACACCTGAGTGTGTCTGCAGAGTTCCTTTTCACAGTCTGATAGTACTTAAATCAGCATGGTACACTATGGATAGATTTCAAAGTAGCAGCCATGTTAGTCTCTAAGGTGCAACAAGTAATCCTTTTCTTTTTGCAGATACAGACTAACAAATTTATTTGAGCATAAGCTTTCGTGAGCTACAGCATCTGATGAAGTGAGCTGTAACTCACGAAAGCTTATGCTCAAATAATTTTAGTCTCTAAGGTGCCACAAGTCCTCCTTTTCTTTTTACTATGGATAGAGTTTCCTAAAATTGGATAAAACATGGAGACACTATAACTGATTCACAAGTGAACAAAACCCAGAGACTCCAACTATTTACATGAGACTTGCTGTTCCAGGTGTTGTAAAAACATCCCAGTTTGAGAGTTTCCATAGACCATCGCCTACAAGCTCCTACCTGCTGCTTGCCATGTGAAAGGAAGGTCTTTAAGCCTGTTGCCTTTGACAAGCTCCTCTGGGGCCAGTGAGATGGCAGAATGAAGAAGGAAATCTCACCCCCTGCTTTAGGATTATTGTGGTTTATAGTATTGGTGATGGACTGTCATCAGTCTTAAATGGAAGTTTGTGAGCAGTCTATTCATGTGCACTTTAAATTATGGATGATTTGAAGCATATTTTCAAGAATCGTCTTAAAACACTGGAACGATATTTCTCCCTTATTGACAAAAATGGGGATGGGTATCTACAGAAGCCTATTTTACATGACAATATGATGTAATCTATAGGAGACTGAAGACAGGGGATGACTTTAAAAACATATAAAAATCATTGATGGATTATATCCCTAAGGATGACACTATTGTATAAAGGCATTGACATTTGTATGTATAATTGTCACATGCGTAGGTTGTGGATTATTGGTTGATTTAGGATAGAAGCAAACTAAGTCTTTTCTCTCGCTGCCCCCCCCCCCACCCCCATTAAAATACATTCCATTACCAGATTATCCAGTAACCTGGGAGGGCATAAGGAGAAGTAAGAAGCATATAATTGTGTGTTCCAAAAAATAATGATCCTAAAGCGTTTAATAAACACACTTCCCATATTTAAAAGAAAAAATATTGGACACTGCCTTCCCCCCCTAGAATCACAACAATATTTTGAGTAAGATATAATAAGATACTAAGATATAAATAAGATACTAAGATATAAATGTTGCCTATGAAGTCTAAGAAAACCCTGCTAATTGAAAGATGACAAGGCATTGCATTCCTAAAGTTCAGCCATGGAAAGAAAAGCCTGTCTTGAGATCAGTCAATGAGCTAGGCATGCTTAGTTGTCTTTGGTAATAACAGGTTTGTTTTGCCCCGTGAGGTCAAATGTTAAGGCCTGTTTGATTCTGTGGTTAGTATATTTGAAATCCCTTACATTGCAATGTCTGTGACCCATGAGACATTTTGTAATGCTGGAAACAGGCTGACTGAAGATGGCTTGTAAACACAGGTAATCCACTGGTTTCACTTTTCATGAAGTTACCTGGTTAAAATGTCCTCATTTCAAATTAGACATCACTCATTTCATATTCACATATATCTTTAGACATGGAGTTAAATCCTGTAACTGGTTTAGCCTTTCAAGATGCTAAAAATCTAAAGTGTAGATCAGCTTAATTACACATCAATACATTCTGAGTACAGCCGTCATCTCTTAAATTCATAGGGCTCAGTCATGGCTTTCCTCTGAGCAAGCCTGGGAAATGGATTTGGAGTCTCCCTCCCAGGGAACCCACACCCTACCTCCAGAGGAAATACCATGCACCAGGATTCTGCACTGGTGTAGCTATGCTGACACACTGTAGAGGAAAGAAGGACTGAGTCAAAGCCTCATTCATTTGCATAGATGCAACAGCATTCAAAGCTGCTCAACTCCCTGTTATCGGAGTAGCTAGCGCAAGGAAATACTCCCTTGTACAATTTTGTAAACCAGGCCACAATCTCGCCCTTCGTTTTGGGCCAAAATTTTCAAAAACGGGTACTAAATCTGTAGAGTAACAGCCGTGTTAGTCTATATTCGCAAAAAGAAAAGGAGTACTTGTGGCACCTTGAAGTGAGCTGTAGCTCACGAAAGCTTATGCTCAAATAAATTGGTTAGTTTCTAAGGTGCCACAAGTATTCCTTTTCTTTTTGTAAATCTGTAGAGTGAGCACAGTAGCTCATCTACCCCTACCTTCACTACCAGCATTGGGTGCACGACCAAAGTAAAGGCGTTGTGTCCACGGCTTCCCTCTCCTCTGCTGACCCTTGTTGTCATTGTGCTATTCGGTCTGCTGGCAGAACAGCTGGTTGAAAAGTTTTCATTCGAATGACTTTCTGATGAAAACCATCCTTTTTGCAAAACCAATTTTCCACAAGAAGATTTCAGTTTCACCAAAAACTTGATTTTCCATTGGGGAAAAATCAAAAGGCTGCATGCCTGGAAAGCTGCTCAATTTCACTTTTGGCGGGTGCACTGCATCCCCCCACCCCACCTCCAGGGATGGAGAGGCAAAGACCCCAGGAGCTGTCTCTGTCCCCCAGAGCTCAGATAGGCAGAGTGGCCTGGCTCTTTGCCTCTGGAAGCTGGAAAAATCAGATTCCGTTGTCCCCAAGCTGAGGTTTTCTTTAAACCCTTTTCCAAGGGAAAATGTCATGTCATGTTTTTGATATTTTGCCCTGCTTTACGGATGCGTTAATTTATTCTGCAAGACTAGCCAAACTCACAGCTGGCCCATGTCAACTAACTAGCTGTCTAACTCCAAGACGTTAGGTTGTATAACAAAACCATAGGAACACTAGAATTCTGTGTTCCAGTGAAGTCAAAATCCTGCCACAGACTTACTTTTTATTGATATCAATAAAAAAGTATAAATGGGTACAGAAGGCTCCTAAATCTATATGTTGGATTGGAGGCACCAATGAAAACTCATCCCAGTCACTCATTAGTCAACACAAACTTGTAGTCTATGATGCCCTATTTCCTTGTGTACTTAACTTGATCAAGCCTTTCTTAACATAAAATTTTTCTGTTGTAGTTTGTGTAGAAATGTATCCCCTTTGTCAGGTATCTGAAATTTGAAAATATATTTTGGTTTATGCACAATATCTTATCAATTAATGCTGTTTTGTTTCACACACTGGGTACTGAATTCTGTGCACTTCGGTTTAGTAAGACTTTTTATCCTAGAATTCACACTGTACTGGGTCCTAGAGTCACAAAGAAGGGGGATTCGCATAGTGTGGCACACCTGGAAAATAAGAAGACATATTTAAAACGCTGACTTGGTCTGCACCTTATTTTGTGTCACCTTTAATTATTGAAATGTGTTTTGGGAGCTTTGCCTTTTTGCCTCATGTATCTATCTCCTGTCTCTTGCAGAGAAGTCTTAACCTTTGTGTTGTGTAAGTGCCAGGCAAATCATAGAAATTAGAGAGGAATATATATCCCCTGCCAATCTGCATTGATTGCTACCAAATATTCAACAGGTTAGGTGGTTCAGATAAACTTTTTGTGATGCTTATCAGGCCTTTCTATGGTCTCTCTCCCACATCTTTTATTCTCCTGACCTATAATAACCCATAGGGCTGTCTGCTTGATCATCATCCATCTTTAGGAGTCTCAGTACACCCGTCTAGTACTTGTGGCCTTACTGATTGGTTTCTCTTTAGAAATCATGGTTTCCCTGTACCAGCAGTGCCTCATAGTGTATTCCTTAACCTAGAGCAAAGCTCTAGCATACTTCAGCTATGAAGACATCAACTGTCTCAGCAGATTAGAGAGGGCAAAAAATGTTGCAGGCCAGTTTCTCTCCCTCTGGTTGTGCTGAAGATTTATTTCCATAATAATGCCACAGACCAAAAACAACCACATAGGAAAAAATTATTTTACCTGGAATCTTTTACAAATTAACTTTTCTGGAGTAATTCCAGTTTTACACATAACTTATTCTAATGTTTGGGGTAAACTGTGGGTCAGATCTTCAGCTGGTAGAAACTGAGCAAAATAATTTATGCTATTTGCGGATCTGACCCTATGGTTTTAAATGTTAGTCCTGCATACTTCTCCAAATTTCCATATTTTGTTCAAATATGAAAATAGGGAAATAAGAGTATCAGACATGACTTCTTGTTAATCTATTACAGAAGGTTATGTACATTCTATTTTTTAGATTTTTATGGATCTTCCATTTCATTGTTCTAGATTTTTGTGGATCTTCCATTTCATTGTTCTAGGTTATAGTTTTCTTTTTCAATCTCTGACACTGAAATGCTGAAACTTCAGGCCATGAGACCAGCAGTTCGCAAACTTTAGCAACTCAAGGACCCCCATTTTGATTTAAAAATTTTCAGGGACCCCGCAGTCCCCAACCCCGCTTAGCACCTGCCCTGCCTACTTCCCAAAGGCCATGCTCCTGCCCCTTCTCTTCTTTGAGGCCTCACCCCGCCCCCACTCACTCCATCCCTCCTCCCTATGTCACTCGCTCCCCCCCACCCTCACTCACTTTCACCAGGCTGGGGCAGGGAGTTTGGGTGCGGGAGGGGGTACAGGCTATTGGAGGGAGTTTGGGTGCAGACTCTGGGCTTGGGCAGGGGTGTAAAAGGGGGCTTGGGCTCTGCGATGGAGGGATTTTGGTGCACATCCTTCTGGCAGCGGCTCCTAGGCAGGGGGCCTGGGGTCTCCATGCACTTGCACTACCCCTGCCTGCAGGCGCTGCCCCTCACAGTTCCTGCCAATGGGAGCTGCGGAGTCTGTGCTCAGTGCAGGGGGGCAGTATGCGGAGACCTCCTGCCTCCCCCCCAGGGCCACAGGGATGTGCCACTGCTTCTGGGAATGGCACGGAGCCAAGGCAGGTAGGAAGCCTGCCTTAGCCCCACTGTGCCGCCGCACTTTTAGCGTGCAGGAGGTGCTCGGAGGGATGGGGGAGGAGTTGATCAGAGGGACCTGTGGACCCCCAGGGATACCTTTGGGGACCCCCAGCTGTCCACAGACCCCAGTTTGAGAAACACTAGACTAGACTATTATTGTTTCTTCTCCCCTTCAAATTTATGAAATCGATGAATTTAGGTCTTATCAGATAATTGAATGAGTAACTGGTTGAACAATTTTCTTCAAGGAAAGTTTGATCTTGAAAATTGCACGTGGGATTAGTGCTTTGGGATTTTAAACTATTTTTTCTTCTAAAAAATAGCATTTACGTTCATTCAGGTACTAGCTTTTGTGGATTTCTTGTAATTCTTATATACTAAAAATAAGAGCCACATGGGCTGTAGTACATTAGACAGTATGTTTAGATTGCTCCCTCTAACGATTGATAAAGTATTGAGCAACACATTGATTTTCCCAACATCGAGATGATTTTCCTCCAGTAATTGCAAATAATTGAGTGAGGGCTCAGAGAACTGAACTTTTTCTATCATTAAGCTCATACAGTAGGAAGATAGATGTCCTGATCTCTGAGCTTGTAGGTGCCTGTCACAGGCTGTCATTTACTCATCATTACTAGCCTACCACCATAAGAGTTTAATATATAACAAGCAACCACATTTTTACAAATTTAGGCTCCAGAGCTTAAGTTGTTCCCTTGAAATCAGTGGAGAAAACTCAATATGACACAAATATTTTCAATAAAATCAATGGGCACAAAGTTAAATATATGCAGAAGTCTTTGCAAGATTGCGACTATGTTCTAGAGATGCATTAGTTTCATTTCTATCAAGATTATAGTTTAAGTGTTTTAGAGAAATTTCACTCCTTATGCAAGTGATTTAAATGAATGTCAAAAGAGTGGGGCTCAAAGTTTAGCTTCTGCAAAAATATTAAAATTGAAATAAAAATGTTGGAAGCACTTTTGATGTAAAACTTTCCTGCAGTGTTACACTCCTAAAGCTTTTGGCTGTCATATAGAAGCCAGAAAGGTAATCCTACCAGTCTCTCTTCGTTGTTCAGTGCTGAGGGAAACAAAAATGGAAACATTTTTTTTATTTTTAATAATCCAAGGTACTGCTGCCATTTTTTGAAAAAACATATTAATTACAGAAAGACAAGTGAGATTAGCAATGCATTACCAATAAAAAATCCCAAGTGTTGGAATATTTAAGAAAAACCTTTTCAGAAGAGGGAAAAATTATGAAATTTATTCCATCCTATGATTGTGTGATTTTCCGCTAAACCTATGAGTATATGCACGTGTAGGAAGACTCTCTCTCTCCCTAAAATTGCCTGTCATTGCTACAACAGGTGGGAGCACTAGTGTGGGCAACAGATTGACAGCCACTGGTATTTTAAGCATTGTGTCATCTGACCCTGAAGAGAAGCAGAAATAGCAGCAGCTCCCCGGTTCCTTATCTCCCCAACGGGCCTGATTCACCAGTCGATTACAGGAGTTTTATGCCAAGGTGACAAGTTTTCACCAGCATGAAATTGGAATATTGGAGTGGTGAATCAGAACCTAGAGCAGCAGAACCAAAGGTGTGAAATATCAGGGGGGAAAGTCTAGCATACACAGGGCTACATTATTCTATAATTTCTTGCAGAAATGATCTAGTAAGTTTCCAGTATGGTCTGATACACTGAAAGAAGGGTTTTCAAACTTTTTAGGCTACATACGCTTTTCCAAATAATGTAGTACAGGTGTGCCTGTATTGAGAGAGGCGGCATGAAGCGTTGCATCTCCCGTCCCCCACGCAATTTCTGTCTTCCCTTTAGTAACAGTTTCCAGACGTAAGCGGGGGAATGGTCCCGCTATTGTGGGGAACTTTCCTGGTTCATACACTACCCCGGTGAAATGGGCTAGCGAAAGGATCTGAGTCCTCGCTCCCACTTCCTTTACCCTGAGCCCTGCCTGACCTTGAAAACTCCCCTTCCACTCTCCTGTCTGGCAGAGTCCTCGTAACCCCAACAAGGCTGGGCCCAGGATTCCTGGGGGGCTCAACCCTCAACCTTATCGTGGTCACTTAGGACAGGGGTAGGGTGTCCCCACTCCGGGGTACTCTCTGTGCACTGAACACTTCCCTACCCCACTGATCATAACATACAGTTCAAAGCAAATACAATTTATTAAACAGCAATCAATTAAAAAAATAAGGAAAAAATGGGAAAGGTTAAAGGAAAACACGTCACCCCGCTCTGTGGCATGGGGACATCACAACCAGCGTCTCTGGAATGTCAGGGACATTTCGTCTGTTCCTCACAAGTCCCAGGCCTCCTCAGGCTGTGGCTGTGCTGCAGGAAGGCTGCAGGTCGGACACTTGCTCTGGCGGGGGCCACACGCCCTCAGGCTCTTACTGGAAGGACCCTTCTTCCCAATGTCGCCCCATCCCCCTCCAAGTCTGGCCTGCAAGGCATCTTGGCTGGGAGCGTCTCCCTGCGCATGGCCCAGGGTCCCCCCTCGCTCTCCCCAGCTGCTCACCGCACCTGGCTCCGGACTGCTCCAGCTCCGGCTCCACTCTGCCTCCAGCACCCTGGGCTGCTTCTCTGGTTGCTGCAGGTCTGCTCTCTGGGCTGCTTCTGTGACTCTGCTCCCTGCAGCGACCGGCTTCCTGGGCTGCTTCTCTGGCCCTCTGGCTGGCACGGCTCTGCTCTCTCCTTAGCTCGGCCCTACTTTGTCTGACCCAGGTAATTCCAGCTCACACAGAGGATGGGACCTCCTGACTCCCTCATTAGCCTGCCCCCCCCCCCGTCAATCAGGCTGACCTGGAGCATTGGCCTCTCCCCATTGCTCCTGGGGACTGTCCTGAGTTCCCATTGACCCTTCCCCTTTCTTTGGTACTGGGAGCTAGGCAACCAAAACACCCCCACTGAGTTTTAGTAAGGGGACAACAGTCCCCTTACACGGGGGTGAACAGCGATGTCAGGTGGCTTGGGCCAGCCCAACGTGGGGCTCAGGGAGGGCACACCATCTCCACCCAGACTCATCTCAGCAGGCCACCCAGCCTGTCTGGCGAGAAGGCAACCAAAAAATGTTAACTCCAAGGCAGGGGCTCAGGGAGGCTGGGTGGCTTGCTGAGGTGACGCTCTCTCCTCAGCCCTGCCACACAGGGCTGGCCTGAGCGCCTGGCATGGCCACTTGCCCTCCCAAACGCTCCTCCATGCTTTGCTGGGGGTGGCGCCCCACAGGTTGAAAACCTCTGTACTAAATAAAGCACTCTGTTCGCCATTACAGGATTTTTCTCACATACCCCCCTGACTCCATTCCCCAGTTTGAAAACCACTGCCCTATGGGAAGAGGGATTGGGGGGGGGGGTTGCTTTTAACTAAATGATTACATCAGAAATGAGGTGAAATCTTGGCCCTACTGGAATCAGTGGCACAACTCCCATTGCATTCAATGGGGCCAGCATTTCACCCATGGGTGTTTAAGGACATCCTGAACCAGGGAGGAAATCTAGAAAAGCTGTGTGAGTGTTTCACAATTATTAATGACAGAGGGAAGTGCTTTTTTTTTTTTTTTTTTTTTAACCTGAGGTTGCTCCTTCGTGCAGCTCAATGGTTGATACATTTGCAGTTGTGCATCATTAACCCAGATGTCTGCAGGGGATGTAAGGCTTGTGTCAGCTGGCCAGACTTAATCCTACTAATGTGCTTTTCCTAACACATGGAGGGAATCTGTAATCTTTCTGTTTGAAGCTGACTTGCTATTTTGACTAATTGCTCATAGCAACAGTTAATAGCATTTTGTAAAGCAGCTTCATCAGCTGACTGCAGATTGATGGAAGGAAGGGGCACAGTTCACACTTTCAAAAGGAACATCAAGAAACACATTACCAACCTCCTTGTTCTGTCCATAAATAAAATTAAAGGACAAATAAAATGTGGCAAATTGGGGTCTGCTGGAAAAGTCACTTTAACAGGCTCAGAATAAGGTCAAAACAGACACCATTTTCTGCTGCATTTTAACAGCAGAATAAGAGGAGGGCTTCATTAAAAGCTCTGTAATTAATCTGAGAGTACTGTAATTTTACCCAAATGATATAAGAGGAGTTTGACAAGGGATTTTTTTTCCTTGGGAGATTTAAAGAAATTAGAACATAAAGCTTTGTCACACAATCTAACTTTATGTGCTAATCCAATTTCACATGAAGCCTTATATATCGATTGCCACTAGAGTAGGTACTGTCCAGCTACCCTCACAGTCATTGTTCTTGTGACCCCTCAGCACATTCACCCAGCAAAGTAGTAGTGGAGACCATGGGGCAAAGCAGCCAGCCAGGTTCCATTGCACGAGGGAATGTAGCAGCGAGCTGCGGAGCTAGAAACAAGCCTGATAGAGCAGGGAAGCCCTCGTGTCAAAGGCCCCTTTTCCTAGTAGGTAGCACTGGCCCAGCGGGAGTCCGTGTGAAGTTGAGGAATTTACATAAATACTGATTCACAGGATCATTACAGAGCCATCCTCTCTCCCCCACCCCAAGGCTGTCCTCCCAGGTGCTACATAGCTCTCTTGACATATCTATCTACATCATGAGGGGAAATCTCTTAACATAGATATTACAGATAAAAATAAACCTCTCAGTTGGACTTCAGGATAGCACTGCTGAGCCAAAAGCTATGGATTCTGTTCTATCAGTATCCCATAGACACTATGGTAATGAGTTCTATAGAACAACCTCAGAGTTATCTAAGCTATACCTGTACAATAATTACCTTGAAAGCAATTGGTTGTAGGAGAAAATTTGAAGACAGAATTGCACACAACTCTGGGCTAATTTGGCCTGCAGAATTTGTTAGTAGGAACACCTGAAATAATGGCACGATTATTAAAAAGTATAACCAGACAATTATATGTATACACACACTCATGTAAGGTATTAGGAGAAAGTGGCCCATAAAATTGGTCAACGTTAATAAAGAGTGAGACACCATACGAAGAATAATGCTGTAGTTTTCATTCCCACTGCTATGTCTTGATGATACTAATTTACCTAATAACAGCTATCTAGAGGGCCACACCCCAAGCACAGAGAAAGGTGATGAATAGACACAGAGAAATGAAATGGTTGACTGGAAAGCAGGCATGACTGAAAAGATGAATTGGATGAAAGAAAGTAATGAGGAAGGTAAGAAGATTGGGCTGTGTGGGACTGTGGCAATTAGTGCTTGTGTCATACAGGTGGTGCTGTTTTTTAATTTAAAAAAATCGGTATCTGTCTATACAGTCGCCCCATCACACGGTATCCAGCAGCTGGTTTTCTGAAGCTCTGGGAGGGTACATGGGCATCTTTTCAGTCATGCCTGCTTTCCTGTCGACCATTTCATTTCTCTGTGTCTATTCCTCACCTTTCTCTGTGCTTGGGGTGTGGCCCTTCAGATAGCTGTTATTAGGTAAATTAGTATCACCAGGATATAGCTGTGGGATGAAAACTATAGCATTACTGTTGTCCATATGGTGTCTTCCTGACAAATCCTTCCTCTTAGGGAGGAGTTAGCAGTCAAACCAAATGGGAGGTGGGAGCAGTGTGGAAAGAAAGTATTTCTGCAATCTCAGTGGGCCAGAGGGAACAGGAATTAATGCCTAACAAACGCTGATTGGCCGGAGAACAGATAAATGCTGGGTTTACAGAACAGGAAGGGAGTGGGGTTTGTGTAATGGGGTATTGTGGGTAGAACAAGGAAGTGGAGTGGGAAAGAGCCAGTATCTCATTAGCTGCAGCATTAATTTAGAGGAAAAAGCAACACTAGAAGGGGGTGAGGCGGGCACACAGATTGCATACAACAACACACAATATAGGGTTTTTACTGATAGAGCAGCTATCGCGCTGTTTGCACTATCAGCCTGAGCTCAGCTACTTGTATTGCTGGCTGCTGCTGGGATTAATATTGGCATGTCAGGTTTACAGGTGTTATTATTCATGCTTTTTAGTTTGGGTTCAGAGACAACCAAGTCTTTCATTCTTCATATACACAATCTTAAACACAACAGTGGATGATGGATAGACCTTAGTGTCACTGCTGCAGGTGTTGACTGTTGCCTAGATTTGAATTTAATTATCTGAGGTCCCATATTGCCTATTTTCTACATGTTTCTGCTTGTGCTGAATTCTTACTGATTACCTGCTACTAGAGTACTGTTGACCATGTCTAGCCAGCACATTTTGTTACTGCTGGCTGCATCTCATTACTGCAATCAGTTGCTCACACAGGGTACAGATATGCATAGTACTAACAAAAGAGGAAGCAAAATCTGTTTGCCTGTGCCTTCTTTCTTGATGTGGTTATTATCTCTATAGAAACTTCCCCAAATACAGTCTGGCTGTGTTGTGTCCATCTATTCCTAATAGGCAACTCCCAAAGCAAATATGTTTCCCACAATGCTGGCTACAAAGGGAAATTGACTACCAGTTAGTTTTACTCTGAAGCAAGGAGGAAGTACAAGCCTTTGCATATGAAGCAGCTACAGAAGGACATCCCAGCATATCCCTTTGCAGCTTTCCCAGGTGTAGAGTACAAAGAGCAAACAAACAAAAATCACTGAAAGAAGACACAAATCTGGAAACATAAATAAGCCCCAGAATCAGTGGTTGTAGAAGCTTCTCTGATGTATTGCTGCATGCAGGCCCTATGAAGAAAAGGAAATAGAAAATATCCTATGTGAGCTAAATTGGTTGTAAACAGTGGGTTAGATTCTGTCCTGTCTTCTGTTCACCCCCAATTCCAGCTGTATATATTCACTGCTGCTATGGAATAGAGTGGGAAATATATACACAGTATATCTGATGGGAAAACTTGGCTTTTCAAGAGTCATTGATCAAATTCCACTCTTGTAATTGGTCTTTAAATGTTAGTACATATAAAGCTTAAAAGCTGTGTGCCCTGCAAAGGTACTTAAATTTCACTCTAAAAATGTGCCACATTTTGGTTCTGAAAATTAGCCTTTTCCCATGTGAGATGTTAAAGAGAAACCATTCGGAGCTCTCAGTATTTTGCTTTTGGTCGGGTTAAAGGACCAAGCCATTGTCTTTGGTATGTTATAAAATCCTTGGAAAATAAAGCTATTTAGTGGGAGCACTGACAGTCCTTGAAAACGCTGCATTGCTAATTTGGTTCATTTCTAGCCTCTTAGACGCTCTCTCTGTGAGACAGCAGTTGTACTCAGTTCTCGTAGAACATGGGGCTCAGAGTGAAGAAACTAGGATTCTACTCCTGGTTCTGCTACTACTGGCTCTCTGGTGTGACATTGGTTAAGCTACCTAAGCGCTCTGTGCCTCAGTTTGGCCATCTGTAAAATGGGAATAATGATACTTACCCACATTTGTAAGTGTTTTGATACCGATGAATGGAAAATTATAAATTATTTTATTTTAGAGCAACACACATTCAACCTATGATTTTACCAGTGGCTGTCACAAGTTAGAGCCAACATATCTGGTGAGGTTTGGAAGTAACAAAGCCAGGGAAACGTTGGGGTTGTAGGGATTTGAAATTGAAAAACAATAAGTGATGGAGGTTGAAAGAATAATTTATGGTATAAACTAGCAAAGCAGCTGAAAGAGCAACAGGAATCCTACTCGCTACCTTACCCAGTGGTGCCCACATAAGGAACTCTGCTAGAGGTATCCTCTGATCCTTCCAAGGAGGGGTTGTTCCCCCATCAACAAAAGAAAACAGGGCTCTGTCCCACAGATCCGATGGACCTCACAGATGTGCACTGGCTCTGCAGTCTCTTACAGCTCTAGCTTGGCTCCTTGCCACACGCTCCCCTGCTGGGTTCACAGCTTGGAAAATATATTGGCTAGATTAAGTACAAATAATTAGCTTTGGTGCATCAGCATAGAGAGGTGTGATCTAAAGCCGCAGTTTAAATGTTCTGGAGTAGAGAGACTCATGAAAGCCTAGATCATGCCCTGCGATCCACACATAGAGAGGGCTAGTCAGGCGTAGATTTCCTCCCTACCTTATGAAAGGTAGGTACAGCTGCATCCACAACATTTTACCCCTGCTCAACCCCAACCACACATAGGCTTCTCAGTGGGAAGGAAGGATGGAAACTGCACTGGGGGGAGGAGTGGGTGTAGCAGGAGCTGGGCACATCTCCCTTCGCCTCCAGCACAGTGGAGCATATAGCCCTATCCTTCCCGTGCTGAGGAGTCATGCAGTGTAATAAACCCCCTCCGCCTATACTGCCTTTTGCAGACACCTTCTGCTGGTCCCTGGAGGCATCTGCAGCCAGAGAAAAGAAAGTTCTAAAGCACTGCACTGTCACAGACCTGGGTGGACTTTACTATGGACCAGAGCTAGGACTGGATGAAATTGTTCTAAATTTAAAACGTCAACATTTCTTATTGAAATTTTGACCCCCAAAAGAATCACAATGAGGGGAATTAGCCATTGTAACAACCTAGCTGGAGATGTGGTGGCTTCTTCCTCACTTGAAGTCTGGGTATCTTTCCAAAAAATAACCGAAAGCTCAAACAGAAATTATGGGCTTGATGGAGAAATTATTGGGCGAGGTTCTATGGCCTGTGTTATGCAGGAGGTCAGACTATACGGTTATAATGGTCCCTTCTGGCTTTAAAATCTATGAATTTACAGGGCCCCAAGCAAGGTAGTTACCATAAGGACAAGGCCTCATCCTCCTGTCATATGGCTGGAGGGAATGGAGTGGACTTAGGCTGTGGACTGAGGATGACGGTGCCAGGCACCAAGCAATTGCTGGTCTTGAGTAATTATATTACTTACGCTCTTTCTACAATAGCACCTCTCTACTCAGCTGAGATTGGAGCCCGATTGTGCTGAGTGTTTTAGGTACACACAGTAAAACACAGTCCCTGCACAAAGAGTCCAAGCTTCCAAACCTGCCATGACTTATGCACATACTTAACTTTACCTACTACAAGTAGTCCCATTGGAGGAATCTCTGTGAGAACCACGGGGGGACAACAGCCAGTACATTCCAAATGATAATCACAGCTTTACTTGAAGCTCAGAGGACTACTCACAGTGCCAAAAGTTAAGCACATGCATGAGTCTTTGCAGAGTCAGGGCCTAATGAGACAAGTCACGAGACAGAGACCAAGGGAGCAACATTCGCCCCAGTTTGCAGAGGAGAGCGCAGTCACACATGCCTCACTTTTAATACTGTATTTTAATTAGCTGTGCATGATGACAGATATGACCTGTTGTGCTGCAAGATGCTAATGACTACCAGCAGGGGTGATCTTGGATCTAAAGCCAATCCCAGACCTCTTTAACGCCAATGAGTGTGCCAAGCACTCTTTCAGGATCAACAGAAGGAATCAACAAGCCCCTTTGTGTAGTAAAAAGAGTTGCAAACAGTGGGGCCCACCACCTGAGGAATGAGGCTGCATGCTATGGCAGAGCCAAGCCCTGTGGACTGAGGGATTTCCCTGATTGCAGACACAGGGACTGGGATATTGATTGCTACCTGTGTGGGTTGGAACCAGAAAGGCAGGTAAAGGTGCTGTGACTGTGACCCTGAGAGAAAGCAAAGGGCAGGGCTTCTTGGGCACAGAGCTCGCTGGAGTGGCAGGCTAGGGGATTTCTTAGCAAAGAACCTGCCTGCTGTTACATGTCTCTACAGTGTTCAGGGAAATGGGATGTTGTGTACATAATTTGTAAATTAACAAGTTTAAACCAAGAATACGCCTCACTCAGATCTTCACTTTCTCATCCTAATGGAAACAAACCTGCAAGTCCCTGACTATTGGCTAACTGCTCAGACTAAAGGGGCAACAGAACCTTAGAAGGAAAAAATATCCTGGAATTCAAATGCTAACTCTCTAAAAGGAGACCACCCACAATGGCCTTCCCATTCTCCTCCTCCTCTTCCCTCTAATGCTCATTTGTTTCTTATGTTCAACAAGCTTAGCAAAATTCTTCTTGTTAAAAGATTCTATTTTCAACTGCTATTTCCTTCTCTTCCCTAAGTCGTCCTGTGTTTATTTTGTTAACTGCACTAGCTGTATATCAGCATGAAGAGATGCTTTTAAAAAGTATTCTTCCTTGCTTTGATTATTGCCCTCCTTTTCTGCATTTTATTTGGGGGGGTGGGTGAGTTATTTGAGGGAATATTACTATTTGTGCTTGAAGTTCCTGGGAGGAACCTCATCAACATAAGCAAGATTTTTACTAAGCTTTTCTACAGACATTTAAAAAAATAAACCCACCCTGAACTCAAAGAATTCTGTTCATGCTCTGGGGAAAAATAATAGCATCATATATGCTATTTGGAGAACTCTTATTATAGCTCAGCTATTCAGATCGTATTTTTGTCTGAATAGCTATTTAGCTGTATCTCTCCCTGGCTCAACCACAGGTGAGCATTAACGGTATGTGTGGGGTGAATCTGTTTTCCGGCTACCCACTCTCCTATCTACTTCATTAAGTGCCAAATGCTATTTGGAGAATTCTCCCAAGTTAGGAATTAGACCGTGTTTCACACTCTCTGTCTTTTACGTACTATGTGATCACAGGAAGCATGATTAATAATCGCTTGGCTTCATTTTATATTCAATGCAAAACTCTGCTTCAATGGAAGGTTATGGTTACGCAGTTAAAAGCAAATTCAGGACATGGAAGCTTTGAACTTCCCACAACAATGTTCTATTTTGTTTTTTATTTTCTCAGCACGTGTGAGGGCCCCTTGAATTTGGACCTCTCCCCTCCCATTGGTCCAAATAGCCCAAAATGTGTCTATGTTTCAGGCACATTTGTTTCCTGAACCTCTTGGAGAGCAGGGAGAATTACGAGCTCAGTACTGCAAGATGCTAAGCACTCTGACTCTAACTCAGCAAAGCACTTGAGTACAGGCTTAATTTGATTTATGCACATGAGTACTCCCAATGAAGTCTCATTGACATCACTGAAGTCAATTAAGATTCATAGATATTAAGTCCAGAGAGGACCATTATCATCATCTAGTCTGACCTCCTGCCTAACATGTTACACAGAATTTCACCCAGTGATTGCTGGGTCATAACTTGTGGTTGAGCTAAAGCATATTCTTTTAGCAGGGCATCCTGTCTTTTTGGTTATGCATATACTTAAGTGCTTTGGCAGATCAGCTTCAGACTGATCAGTAGCCTGCAAGATCGAGCCCTATCAGAGTGGTTAGTAGCAGAAAGAAGTGGGAATTGGCTCAATCGTTATTATGCCTATCTATGTCTCATTTGGGGTCAGGAGGGATGCAGTCGGGGGAATTGTTGGCACTGTAGGAATAGTGAAAGTCATTACATTCTATCCTGAATCATGTCGAAGGTGCTTGGAGTAAAGAATAGGTGCCCTTGTATGTTCCTCGCTCTTTATCAACATAACAAAACAAAACAAAACTTTAGGCATTGTCACTCCCAGGGCTTGTAAACCTTTTAAGAAAATCAAAATTTTGACCAGCATTTTTTCAGAAGAGAAAAAAGCTGCAATGGTCCCAATTACCCTATTCACCAGAAATACAAAGCTAAATATTTCTCACAAGCTCAGTAGAAAGTGGGAGCTTCCTTTTGTGCACTAAATTCAAATCTCTAGGAGAACATCAGGGCCTATAATTTACAATTTTCAGTTGCCAGCTATTTAAGCCTCATTGAAGGAGCTCATAATTACCGAGCTCCGTGCTTACAAACAGATTCATATTTATATGAAAGATGAAAACAGCCAGCAACACATTAACAAATTCAACTGAGGCATAATTTTGGTGATGCAAATTAATTTGACAGCAGTGTGAATTCAGGAGTGTGTGCCCAAGGGAAAAAAATGAGGAGGTGTCTGAAACATTTGTTTTATATTTAGATGAAGGGGGGGGGAAACTCCTTAGCCCTCTGATTGTTAAAGAGATACATGAACAATTTACAAAGAGCGAGGGTCCGAGATGGACTCTCTCTACGTTTGCTTTAGTAAAATCCCAAGTACAATGGGGAATGTTTGAATTAGTACTAGTAATGTTTGAGGAACTGTGTGAGCATTAATTCCCCTCTCAGTGGGTGCTCTAGCTTTGCCTGGAGCTGAGCATCCCCTGTTTGTTTCCAAATACCCAGGTCTTTCAAGTATCCAAATGTGTTGCTATCATCCAACCAGCCAATGAAAACCAAACTAACAGCTGCTCTGAGGCCAGTCGTTACCACTAAATCCATTGAGTTGCTGGAGGAGTGTGAACATTTGGGATATACATTTAAACATTTCCAGAACTCAAGCCCGGAAGCATCCAAGCCAGAAGCAAGCTTTTGCTCAAGTTGAAAAGTGAGTTTAGAATTCAGGTCCCAGATTTTCCCTCTAGAGAGAACTCCTTGTCCTCTGTGTCTCCTCTCTGTTACTAATGGCATAATGCTAGAAAACTTTATGCATTAGGTCTAGGGCAAAATGGCACAAGTAAGCCATAGCCTGCAGTAAGAAAGGGTGTGGAACTGTACTGCTTTAGCAAGAATTGCTGAAGAGCTGGGTTTTGGGGGTTTTTTTACCCACAAAAGCTTATGCCCAAATAAATCTGTTCGTCTTTAAGGTGCCACCAGACTCCTCATTGTTTTTGTGCATATAGACTAACACGGCTACCCCCTGATACTTGAAGAATTACTGGAAGCTTTGGGTCCGATTCACCTCTTACTTACATCAGTTTATGGTGTGGCTCCATAGATTTCAGTGGAGCTATTCCTGACTTGCACCAGTGTAAATGAGAGGTGCCTAAGGCCACCAGAAATGCCAAGAGAACATGACAATGTGCCACCCTTTCCCCGGCGTAGGGCCATGGGAGGTGAGGGCTGGAAGTTTCATTGGCTTGAAGTAGACCCTATGCTCCAAGGAGCATAAAGGCTGCCACTGCGTCAGGCTTCTGGGAGAGTATGCAAAGTGCGATGGCTCCTTGTTACCCCCTCTTTCTCTGTTGTACCTCCTGTGCACGCTGCACACAATAAAGTTCTTAGAGTTTGGAGTCCAGGTCTCTTTTGGGGCTGAAGTGTCAGGTTTCCTGTACGCTGTCTGGATTCCTCTCTTGTCCCTTCTGATTCATTCTATTCACTAATTCCTTTTTGCATTTGCTAAGCAAGCTTTAAAGATCTGATTCAGTTTAATTTGGTTAGTGTGTGTATTGCTCAGGAAATGCGTGTGAGTTTGCTATTGCCTTCCTAAATTAGCCTGATTCTGCTTGGGTAGACTGCAGAGGGTTTGCCATAACAGATCACACTTACACACACACACGGGTTGCCAATTTTGGCTGGACATATTCCTGAGGGTTTCATCACATGACATAATCTTTAACTGAAGATTAATATCTTTCATTCCTGAAGACTCCAGGGCAATCCTGGAGGGTTGGCAACCGTAACACACACACTCACTCCTCCTCTCTCACACACACGCAAGCAAACAGAAATGTATAATTAAGCTATTTCTCCTACAGGCTGGGAAGGAAGATTGTTCTTTTGTTTGGGGGGTTTTGTTGTGGGAGACTGGGGGTTTCCAAATGAGAGAAATCACTTCTGGACAACACAGTAGATGAGGAGTGGTCATAACTTTTCTTTGACTATTCATACAGCAATTTTAATTATAAATATATATAATATATCACACTTGATATGCTTCATTAAAACAAAGCCTTGAGAGAATTTTTACAAGCCCTACAGAGTAATTGCTATGGATCTGAGGAATCTTTCTTCATAGATTTGTATAGGAGTGTGAGAACTGTACCAGGTAATATTGTCTTCACTCTCTTAGACAGCACAGAGCTACTGTGTGGGATAGTGGTCAGCTCAGAATTTGTGATCCTGACAAGGTTTGACTTATAAAGCTAAACTGGACCAACCTTTTGTGCTGTGCTAAGAAATCTGTAGGCCCTGGAGGAGAGGAAATTGGCAGTGATCTATTTGTAAAGGAGTTGGGGGAGGGGAGGAACCAAGATAATTCCACTCCTCCCTATACTCTCTGTTCCCTGGTGCTGAATGTTAAATAACTTTACAATGGGCAATGGATTTTCCCCTTCTTCTCTATCTCTCTGTTGGTGGGTCACATGATCATATGCTAAATATCATACAATGCATTCTTCATCTCAATCCACAGCTTCCAGATTTTTGTGTGCCTTCCGACTAGATCAAACTTAGCCCCCACATCCCTCCAAAAATGAGGGTGAGCTACAGCACCCAAAGAGAGGTGGGCATGTCACCCCTTTCTTGTTGAAGCTAAGAAAATGTTCAGATTCCTTCCCCTCCTAGAAACAGCCAGATTGAAGGTTCATAGAACCGTAGGGTTAGAAGGGATCCCAAGGGTCGTCTAATCTAACCCGATGCCAAAATGCAGGTTTTGTCATGTCTAAACTGTCCATGATGTTGTATAAAGCAAGCATTCTATTCAATAAACAAAGGCTTCAGTTCAAGAAAGCATTCAAGCCCATGTTTGTCATCCCTACTCAAAAAAGGATTTAAGCACATGCGTAACATATCATATGTTTAAGCTGCATTAACTTTTGTGTGCTTGTGTTTCTGTGCTTTTCTAAATGGAGGCCAAAGCCTCTACCTTTCCCCTGCAGACAAGCTCAGTGATGACCTGGGAAGGGACAGCAAGTGCATCTGCAGTATGGAGAAGCCAGGTCCAGGGACAATAAGCCAAAACTAAATATTTATCCTCAGCGTAGGTGTGCAGATGTTTAAAGGGTCTCCTGCAGTTGTCCTGTTCCAGCAAATGGTAATGGAGGAGACAAAGGGGAAGCCAAGGCCAAGAAAAAGAGAGAATAGCAGAAATCATTGTTTGGGGGAGAACCTGCTGTGGGCTCATCTTGTACTGGCTGAGGCATCGGTAATGCTCCCTCCCACTGAAAAGATTATAATGAGTGTGTGGATTTAGGTGGATATATGTCAGATATATGCACCCTGGCCGCCACTTCAAGGCTGGCAAAAATGTCCCTTGTGTTATACTCCTCCTGATCCACAACAGGGTGCTTAGTTTTTATTCAGACTTGATGTGAGGCTGGACAGGTAGCCCTCAGAGTAAACCTGTAACTGCTGGGATTTCTTCCCATCTTCAAGATAAGGCCTCCTATGGCAGCAGCTTCCTTGATTCTCCCAGGAAGCATATGAGTGAGTGCTGTTAAGAGAGAATGGTTGCAAGCTCTGATAGCAGCGTGTCATTTTTATTCTGGGTGTATTTTAGAACCGTCTGATCAATCGGAGCTTCACTCTGATGGATCAAATGTTAAATTAAGGTACAGGAAGGGAAATGGTTACCCAAAGGCTTATTTTTAAAGGACTAAGTTGTGTATACATCCCTTTAAAACATCCAGGGCCTCAGTCTGCCCACCCTTACCCACAAGTTACAGTGCCTTACTCTGTGACTACTCCCACTGGCTTCAGTGGGAGTACATGTGTAGTAAGGTACCAACCAATACGAGTAAGGATGTCAGGATCAGGCACCTAATTACTAAAACTATTGGAAAGGCTGCAGCAGACTCTCTAAAAATGTTGTGGGAGAAGAACTAAAAAAAAACCCAAAAAACTGGAGGGATGGGGGGGGAGAGGAAACAGGTCATTTCTGAAGTATTACTAGGTCAAAGGACTTGGTGCAGGGAAGCCAGCCCAAATCCACATAAAGATCTTAGCACGGGATCAGCTGGAGAGCACATCTGAGAGCTAATCCTTTAGACTATTCAAGACAATGGTGCAAGTCGCGGAAGATATTCACCAGTACAGGACACATCCTGCCTTGTGAATGAATTTTTGAGGTGGTTCTCCTCACATATCCTTCCGTTTGGGACACAATCACCCTTTTTCTCCTGGCTTTCCTCTCCCTCCTTGATGTTTCTGTTGCAGAGCTGTTCAGAGCTGCTCCCAAAACAAATGACCCAATGAACGCACCAAGAGGTAAGGGAGAATCCCAAGTGCAAATACGTCTGTGTCTGACCAAACAGAGGACACTACAGCCAGCATAATTTGTCTTGGGGTGCTGCAGTGTTTGCAGATAGCTCTGCCTAGTTGGCAGGCAGAGCGCTGTGTTCTTTCCAACCCAGAGAGAACATTTTCAAAGAGCTGTGTGGGGTTTCAGCCCTGTGATTGATTGTCAAGGACTTTGATGGCAGTGACATGTCCGGGGGCCCATGAAATGCTTTGCAAATGTTGGGGTAAGAGTGTAACAAATGGCTTGTTTCAAAGCAGGGGCCTATGCTGTCTCTCCTGTGTGCATGTGCATGTACGTACACATAGGCATGAGTAATTGGGGGTGTCAAGGTTCGTTCCCCACTCTGAACTCTAGGGTACAGATGTGGGGACCTGCATGAAAGCCTCCTAAGCTTACTTTTACCAGCTTAGGTTAAAACTTCCCCAAGGTACAAACTATTTTACCCTTTGCCCATGGACTTCCACTGCCACCACCAAACGTTTAACCGGGTTACTGGGAAAGAGTTGTTTGGAAATGTCTTTCCCCCCAAAATCCTCCCAACCCTGCACCCCACTTCCTGGGGAAGGTTTGGTAAAAATCCTCACCCATTTGCATAGGTGACCACAGACCCAAACCCTTGGATCTTAAGAACAATGAAAAAGCATTCCGTTTCTGAAAAGAAGAATTTTAATAGAAGTAAAAAGAATCACCTCTGTAAAATCAGGATGGTAAATACCTGACAGGGTAATTAGATTCAAATCATAGAGAATCCCTCTAGGCAAAACCTTAAGTTACAAAAAGACACAAAGACAGGAATATCCATTCCTTTCAGCACAGCTTATTTCCTCAGCCATTTAAAGAAATCATAATCTAACATATATCTAGCTAGATTACTTACTAAATTCTAAGATTCCATTCCTGTTCTGTCCCCGGCAAAAGCATCACACAGACAGATCCTTTGTTTCTCCCCACCCCCCCGACTTTGAAAGTATCTTGTCTCCTCATTGGTCATTTTGGTCAGGTGCCAGCGAGGTTATCCTCGCTTCTTAACTCTTTACAGGGTTTTTCCTCTGGCCAGGAGGGATTTTAAAGGTGTTTACCCTTCCCTTTATATTTATGACGGGGGGAAGGGTTGGCAAGTGACTATCCAAAGGCTATGAACCCACCTGTCCCACTCTCCTTCCTCAATGCTGTAAAGCACGTCACTTTTACAGTGTAATACCCAGACCCTGAGTCTGCATTCCTGTACTTAGGGCTGCCTTAGCTAATGCTCTGGCTGCAGTGGCCCCAGTACCATGTTCCAGCCAGGCCTTCTCTCTTCCCCTACACTGGGGACTAAGATGGGGAGGGTGCAAAGCAGTTTCAGCAGCTTTACACTATCTGGGGATACCATTTGCACCATGGGTATTTCCTGGGGCAGTTTCTGCCCAGTTCTTAACCCCTTCATGCCTCCCCAATGGCAAAAACAGGCTCTAGGCAAGAGAAAAGGGGGTGCCCAGCCTCTACAGCTGTCTCTGACCCTCTGTCTGTCGCTGTGGAGAGAAGGATCCATGTTAGGTTTCGTTACTGATACCAGTTCTCTAGCTGACATGTTTTTTTTCCCCACCATTAACTTAAAAACAGTGGGCTGGGTGTTTGCCTTCATCTTTGCTTGTTTTCAGGAGTAAGGCCTGATCCAAAGCCCCTGAAAGCCAACGGGAGGGAGCCTTCCATCTGACCTGAGCGGGCTTTGGGTCAGGCCCTAAATCGATACAATAGATCTCTGGCCATGTGCAGGAGCTCTCTAGTTGCAGAGGTTTCCTTTGGCTAAAGAAGGGGATAGGGTGGGGGGTTCCTAGCACAACCTTGGTGAAAAAGGCTAGGAAGGCACAGCTGCTTCAAGTTCTCACCTATCATGAGAGGGCATGTTTGGTGGTTGTAATGACAGAAAAAAAAACAGGAGTCCTTGTGGCACCTTAGAGATGAACACATTTATTTGGGCATAAGCTTTTGAAATGTATTCGTCTCTAAGGTGCCACAAGGACTCCCGGTTGTTTTTGCTGATACAGACTAACACGACTGCCTCTCTGAAACCTGAAATGACAGAGTTGTTCTAAACTAATCCCACGGGTAACTTGTTGATGCAAATGCAGCAGTCTACATTTGCTATATTGCCAGTCTCCTGATAGCAAACTTTAGAGCAAAGCACCACCTAGTGGCAAGATCTGTTTGTTAAAGCAGGAACGCTTAAAATACGTGCTCCCTTTCTTCTCTGTAAAATGAATATTAATAATATGGGGCCTATTTCCAGCTGAAGATATCAGTGCTGTGGTTGAATGACTTTTTCTGTTTCTTCTTCTTATAAACAAACAGGTGCTCAACAGGGACAATGAATGCAGATCCATCAAAACTATGAGAGAAATTACCAGAATGGGTTTTGGATAAATATACTGGAGATGGGAAATACCATACATTAAAGCGGGCTTTCAATCTGCAAAGTGGCAGTAAAAATGGCACTGAAGTTCTGTATTTGGTGCATCTGAAGGACTCCAGATCAAATGTGTTCCGTTGACAAGTAATTCCTTTCAGGCTGTCTTGAAAAGCCCAGCTTCAAAGTTCATGCACTGAGCAAAGGCTGCTATTCCATTTGTTCATTATCATCATGTGTGGTATCTTTTATGGAGCAATATCAATGTCCTTTTTAATCTCATTAGGGAGGGAAAAATAGTTGACCAGATCCTTCAGTGTAGTGTGATATAAGAGTCTGATTTCTTTTTTTGTCTCTAGTTATTTCCTCTTGGATGTTCGCTCTGAATCTTCATACCCACTCCATGTTTTGACAATCCTGAAATTTTGATTCCTATCCTGGTGATCCACTGTCTAGTAACTGATGGACAAACTCCTTTTGAAAATCAACCATATTCCTGGTATTCCTGTCTCCTCCTCTTGACTTTCCCCTTCTTCTTTTCTTCTTCCTTGGTTAGTCTCTTCCTTTCTGTCCCTCCCTCTCTTTCCTTCCCCACAAATCTGTTATTTGCCTCTCTCAAACAGTAAAATAAAAGAATAAAACCTCCACTGTATTGTTTTCTGCCATGGAAGAGACACCAAGAGGCTTATTCTGCACTCCATGTGTGTGAGTAACTCTCACTGAAGGTGACTGCCTCTCAAGAGGAGAATAAGTCCTTTTTTTTTCTATTTGTGCTTATGGAAGAGAGCTCCGACAGTGGGTATTGTGGTTTTCCTAGGCATGGATTGTATATCCCTTCACCAACATTGGGAGGTGTTGCAGTTGCCATTGCTGAGAATGGGTTGTGACCTAAGTAATATTTGATGCAAACCTACCCAGAGGACCTCATCGCTGATGTAGCTAAGCTGAAGGACAATACCTATCCCAGTACCTTTCCTAGGAGCAATGCACTTGACTTAGAGACTAAAACCAAGGACTCCCCCCTCTCTCCCTCCCCCTCCACCCCAAAAAAGGAGAAGTGCCAGAGACTCCATGAAGTCCACTAAGGACTTCACTATTGCAATTGTTTTACATAGAAGGTGCTCAGCCACTGCTATGACAGGCAGCAATATAAAATGCTGAGGTAAGATAATGTTAATAAATTTCACTTAAAGCCTCTGGTCTGAGCTTCATCTTTGCTCCCATTTAATACTCAGTGCCCTGTATTGACCCAGGGTTGATCGTAGGTGCCTGCAAACCATGTGATGTTCCCACCTCCAGGTTCCCTGGTACCTCTCAGTAGGAAGCAAGACTTGCATCTTTGTTTATTATTTGTATTGTGCTAGGCCCTGTCCACGCACATAGGAAGCCATGGTTCCTACCTGAATCAAAGGAAATTTCAAATTTCAAGCCCCAATCCTACGAACACTTAAGTACCTGCGTAAAGCTATGCTTGAAGTCAATAGAACAACTCACATAAAGTTAAGCACATGCATAACTTTGCAGGATCAGGGTCTAAATGGCTATTATTTTTACAACCTTGGGGTGGGTGCAGGGGCCCCATATGACCTTGGGCAAGCTCAGTAGATAGTATCTTTTTTTTCAAATTGGGATTCCAGTCCTTAAATGGTAAAAGAGCTGATATTTCTTCATCCTCTCCATATTAGGCTTAATCCCTGAGCTCCTTGAGTTTCACCCACATTGTTAGATGAGGGAAATATGCTGGTATGTGGCTAAATTACACTTTAGTGCTATTTTCTGTATATTGCCTAGAGGTTGCTTTGCATCCCAGTTCCCTCATAGTTTGATCATATTTCTCAGACCTTGGAGCACTCTTATACTTTGGGCTGTGAAATATCCTTTGAGAAAATAATCCTACTTGTCGATAAGGCAAAAAGAAGTTCTTTCATTCTTATAAAAATGTAGTTTATATTGTATGTGATTAATCAACACCTTACTTTACTCCAAGGCAGTGTGCTGTAAGTGCCCAACAGGAGTTAGTTGTGAATATTCCCTACAACCCAGTAATAAACAGTAGATGTATGTAATTCATAGTGATGAACTGACTAGTGTGTTTGTGTACCACTGTCTTCTATTGGTTAGAATCAGAACCATAGGCCGTAAACTGCTGAGAGCCGATGGAGATTCTTCTTTAACTGAACTGGGTCTGTGTTTTTGGAGATGAAGGATTTGGGTTTTATTCATTAAGTTGCTGTGAAATTCCAGTTTACTGTGGGGTGCAGCAAAGTGAGAAACGTGAATTTCTAATGGCAACGGATTTGTAATAGCTGGTTTGTTTTTATATACTTGGTTTCCACTGTTTTTTACACACACACACACACACACACACACACACACGTTGTATGTACTGATAGTTGATCATTGTGTCCTGCAGAAACTACGCATTGTTTCCAGCCTTGGAAATGCCACCTACTCATCATAATGAAACCCTGTCAATCCTGAATGTTTTGTAGATAAATAGGATTGACTTGAAATGAAAGAAATCAAGGAAGAAAGAGTAATTTGGGGAAAGCTGTGTGAATAGTAAATATGTCAAAAGATAACTGGGTGGGCTGCCCACTCTCTTCCCCACATATGAGTGGTGTTAAGATAGTAGCATCTTGGTGATGAATGTGTAATCAGTCACTTCTCTGGAAAGAGGAAATGGGCATTTCTGTGTTGCCTAGTATACATCTACAGAATGCTTCCTTTGTGATTAAAAACTTCTTGTTTCTTTTTTCCCCTTGGAAACGAGCTAGAAATAAATATGAATGTCTGAAGGCAAAGATGTCATTCACAGGGCTACAGAAATGAAAGGTAAAGTCCTAATTAGTTACATTTCTTTATTTATAACATAACATACCATATTTGTACTAGCAAACTTAGTGCCAACTCTTCTGAGAATAGATACAATTCTGGAAAGGAATGCAAAAGGGCAATGCCAGGTCCTCTCTGATCCAAACCCCATCAACATTAAAAGAAAATCTATCAGTTTTTAGATCTGCCCCTTACTGTTCTCTGTGTTAAGTTTGGGTTTTGTCTATAATCAAAGTTGTGCTGGTTTAACTAACGGTGCAATTTTAAAAAAACTGGTGCAAAACCTTAGGTTGACATTCTTAATCCAGTTTAAACCAGTCTTTTCTCAATTTAGCTTAATTCATTAAGGAACTGACTGATGATAAAATGAGATAAATCTCTTTGGGGGGAGGGATAGCTCAGTGGTTTGAGCATTGGCCAGCTAAACCCAGGGTTGTGACTTCAATGCTTGAGGGGGCCATTTAGGGATCTGGGGCAAAAAGTGGGGATTGGTCCTGCTTTGAACAGGGGGTTGGATTAGATGACCTCATGAGGTCCCTTCCAACCCTGATATTCTATGATTCTTAAATCTAAGAGAATCCACACTGTGGGTTTTTTTTTAAAATAAATCCATTTTTAAACTGAGTTAAAGATAGACTGGTGCAACTTTGAATGTGGACAAGGCCTTAGTTAAATTTTGAGGAAGGAGTGTCCTCTCTGGAAATATGAATTCGCAGGATCAAATATTTCTGGCACCAGGATTTCCACTTTTGTTATAATTTTAAATGAAAATGCTTATTTTATAAATGGAGGGCTGAAATTTTGTCTTGTGTTGCATACAGTGCTTTCTCTTTACAAGCTCTTTATATACCTTGTATAAGACCTACTGATTCCTGGTTAGCTCCACTAAAATCCACTACGAGCACCCTGCACCCCACTTTTATAACCTGATACCGGCAAGAGAAACACAGAGTGCTCATCTCCACAGAATGAGCTGGAGGGTGATGGGGGAGATGTCATTAAGAACTATGAAGGGGCATTAGATACTGTGAAAACTTAAGTTTTCTGGAAATGTGTAACTGGCCAGTTAGAAGGTGGTGGATGCTATAGCTCTCAGTCTCTCTTCATTTCAAGCTCTATGTGTAACTCCCATTGATGGTAGTGGGATTTCTGTGGCAAGAATTGGTCTTAAAATTGAGATTGATCGCAGAAAATCTAACCAAGACTGGTCAGATGTTGAGTGTTTCCCTGCATATGTCAATATGCAGATAAATATACAGAGGAGTGCAAGCAGGGTTGGTACCCACCAGTACCGGTGAGAGATTTTAAGCACGTATGGGGTACCGGAAAGACTTGGGGCTGCACTCTGCTCCCCAAGGACGTTTATTCTTTAAATGTCTTTAACAGCACAATACATATGCTAACAAACAAAGGCTTTGTTTAAGTTTGTTATCCTATGTTTTGTGCTGTTACATTGGTCAGGAGTCCTCAAGAAGGGAAGGGTATGGGGGACAGAAGGTGTTTAAACTGTATTTTTGTTTCTGTTTCTCCCCATTGGTCTGAATTATCCATGACATCACATCAAATCCAAATCATTAGAGGAATGCCTCTGTTTGCACTGTCCAGAAGATGTTTGATGTCAGCCCAGTTCTGCAGCCTGACGGAAATCAGGTGGTGTCACCAGTGTACCTAGAATTCTTCTTTGAAGCCAAACATGCATTTTGTTAACTGGAACTGGAGCAGAAAAACAAAGAAAACAAATGCCTCATTTTCCAGCTTTGTGGGTAAGAGAACTATAAGTGAAAACTATAATGATGGACACTGATGGCCTTAAACCAGCTGCCTCAGGAATCTGCCAAGAACTTTGCTGAAAATATGTTCCTCATCTTAGCAACAGAGCTAAAACTTATCACATCTCTGCCCACCTTTATTCGAATGAAGCTCCTTCTGATCTGACAACTCAGACATTGTCAGTTTCATCCAGAACAATTTACAAACTTGGAATCAAATCCTGCAAACCCTTAATCATTTGATCAGTGCTGTTGAAGACAATGGGACTATTTGCAAGACTATGGACAACTTTTGTGGACCGGTAAGAGTTTCAGGAGTCTGTTCTGTTCCTATAAAGGAAGTTGAATCCCCCATTGAAATTCAATGTTTGGGTACAATACCATAAAACAGTTTAGGATACAGTCCTACTTAAAATTTGTCTTTTAATAAATCATACAGATGCTGAAATGGCTCCTCACCCAACTCCCATATTCCATATAAACAGACTGAATACTACATATGTGGGGGGAAAGTGAGTAGTTAAGCATGTTGAAGTTTGTATATACAAAGGATGGTGTCGGAGGGGACTGGGAGAGGGAGGGGATCTGGGCTGGGGGTGGGGAAGAGTGACATGGAGGGTCATGTGGGGAGGTCACATGTACCCCTTGTGTCCCTCCTGTGAGTGCAAGACCAGCAAGAAATAAGTTCTACTTGCACCACTGAGTATATAGAAGTCCATCTCTTCCATGGGTTATTTAATCTTTGAAGATACCATTCCAGGTTCATTCTATATTGCATCATATTGTTTTATACCCATTAAAGCCTTTTAAAGTGTGAGCTCTTGAGGACAGGCATTCTGTTATTTGTTTGCCCCACCTCATGTCCTACAGTGTACACCTACACTGCTATAGTCATCTGAAGATGCATTTACCGTACGGTCTCAGCTCCAGGTTTAGAACTACTGGTTCTCAAACCAGGCCAAACTGTAGTTCCCAATAGGAAAATTTGCATTTACAAGATGCCTCTTGTATTTTGCTGTTCCATCTGGGTCTAAATGGGGCAATCTTTACAAAATAAAATTCCCATTGGTGCTACCACCAGTTCAGCTGAGCTAATGTTAGCACAGGTGGGAGGCCTAATCCAAATCATTAGAGGAATGCCTCTGTTTGCACTGTCCAGAAGATGTTTGATGTCAGCCCAGTTCTGCAGCCTGACGGGAATCAGGTGGTGTCACCAGTGTACCTAGAATTATGTAGACAAGGCTCCTTCCATTGTGTTTTACTGTGATATTAGATAAGCCTATTGAAAAGCAGGTTTAACTGACCCAATAGAAAAAAATGGATCCAGCTGCCAGTCATGTCTGCACTAGAGTTCCCACCAGCATCAACACCAGTTCTGCTGAACCTGGTGGTCACCCACATGGAAATATTTGGGTAAAACTTCCTAGTACAGCCAGAGCTCCAAACTGCTTATTCAGAGAGAGCCCTTAAAGATGGCCTCATTCCTTAAATTCCAAATTCCAGATGCTCAGATGGTCAATGGATAATTCTGCTATGCTGAGAAGATTGGTTTGTTTGAGCTCGTTTCCATGAGACAATGTTAGGAAACCCTTGTGGCAATGAATTTGGAGGTGGAGCAGAAGTTTCCACTGCTTTGGAGACAGGTAGAGGCAGCCAACTAGGCTGCATCTCCTCTTCACAGCGGTGGCCGTTCAATAAAGGGTAAGCAGGGCCATATTCAGTGTAGCATTTCCCCAAACCTCTTTTAAACACCAACTCCTATAACTGTAAACATATTTCATGTTGCATAATGTGCATTGGTAGCTCTAACAAAACAAAACAAACCCAAAAAACAAAACCCACAAACACCACTGGAACTAGCAAACACGTATCAAAGCCCAGCTAATCCTAGAATCAGTGCAAACTGTCTCACGATCACAAAAGGTGCTAACTGCTCCAGGGAAAGGGCTATTGATGTAAAATAATTATCTCCTGCACCACTCTCCGAACAATGCCTTTGCTAATTAAATTAATCTCCATGAATCCCTTATACAAGGAGAAAAGGGGAGAGCAGGTTGGATTAAAAATTATGTATTGTTTTGGGTCTTTTGAGACACAATCACACAAAAGATGGGAGGTCTGTATAACCTGAAGAGAACCTGGGAATTTTAAGGAAACATTAAAAGTCTAAAAATGAGTTCTAAGAAAATTCTGCCCCCAGTGAATTGTACAAAATGAAAGGCCTAGCCTTTTTGAACAAAGCAACAGGAAATCCTAGGAATGGGCAAACCTGTCAGAAGGTAAGTTCTAAAAAGCAAAAGTTGAGATGCTTCTTTAAAAGGTACATTTAGAGTATACAGTCCTCTTAGGTCTGTAAAATTTTTCTGGGCAATCCTAAAAAAAACACTGTCCCACTTTGGGTGGAATATGAGTCAATACACCCAGAATCCAGACAGAAAGATGCTCTATCAATTCCTTTTCATACAAGAAAGTTACGTACCGTAGTTGGAAAGAGAAATCAAAGCTGGCCTTCTAGCACAATGTTACGGTCAATTGTTTATAAAGCCAACAGTTAGGGGATTGAGACTTTTTGGTACAGCATCTAGTGCAATAGGGTTGTGGATTTCCTTGTGCTACTACAATACAACTAATAAATAAAAATAGCTAGAATGATAAACATGATTAGGCACTCAGATTCCATGGTTATGGGTGCAATATATTAGGCCACTCCTCAGGAGTTGCGGGGGAGGGAGAGAGTGACCCACTGTCATCTACATGATGACTGCAGTAGAGGAAGAGTGCTAGGAGCCTTGGTCCCCGGCCCAGCATTGTCTAAGTCCACAGGGATGAAGCACAGGAGGGCTCTGCTTATTCCATTCCTCTGTTCCAGGTACTCTACTTCTCTTTAGCAATTGTGGGGCTGGTGAAAGAAGCTTCTAAAGCTTGTTGGGATGGAGGAGGATGAAGTACATTCAATATCCCCAGTCTCCTGCATTTATGGGACCTCAGCACAACTTCCCCTTCAGCCAAGATATTAGGGGTGAGACAACTGTATCACCCAGGGGAATGGAGAAATGGTGTCACCTAAAGCTCCATGGATTCTTCATCTGTTTCCAGACTATTTAAATCTTCTCCTCTTCCCACATAATGTTTCCCTTTCCTAATCCTTGATTTGGCTCCTAGCTAATTGTTTCCCTGACATTCCTAGCTCTTTGCTGTGCAAAACAGAAGAAAACAGAAGAAAAGGGGGAGGGTGGCACACAAAGCTATCTCTCCAAAACCTGGATCTTTGTATTTGTGTTTCAGGTGATATCATCCTTCACCCTCCAAGAGGCAGAAAACGGCATTCAGTAAGGCCAACGTTCTCTGACATTTGAACGGACGGTGATTGGATTTCAGCTGCTGCACCCAAGTGTTCACGTCTTCTCTTTTTAGCAAGCTTGAAAATAATTATTAGTATTATTTTTATCACCATGGCTGCCCATTGCTGTTAAGATCTCCAAACCATTATGGCCCAAAGCATAACGGCCACATTCCACTCATTTAAAAGAAAGAAAAAAAAAAAAAGATAAGCCCAAACACCAGCACCACCACCCTAGTCTTTAGCCTTTGGATCCCTACCTATTCCCCGGCCAACCTTACTAACCACGGATCCCTAAGCCAGTCTCACCATGGTATGACAACAATATGCAACCAAGATGAGCACTAAATACTGGCTCATAGTGAACTAAACAGAAAATAAATCCTTATTGATATTATGATACAGTGGGGCCCTCTAGAACTTGGTAGTTCCACCATGCTGCACACAAAAGCCACTTGGAACTTTCCAGTGACAATAGGGATAAACCATATTTCTCCTCCTCATTTAGAGTATGACACAAACCATTAGTTAGACAGTTCTGATTCCATCCAGTAGAGGGCAGTGATACACATCTACACTAGCCAATATGTTAAAATACAGTCCCAGCACCTAATTTCTTAGTGGTACAGGCAGCCTTTGTGTACTTTCCCATTAGGTTCTTCATGGCATCACATTAGTCCAGTGTTTCCTGGCTGACCATGTTGATTGTCAAGACTCTTTGACAATGCCTGTGCCAAATGACTCCTGATAATGTGTAAGTGTCTCTTCTCTTCTCTTCTCTTCTCTTCTCTTCTCTTCTCAGTATTAACAATGAAGTTCACCCCTATGCACCTCTTAAACACTCAAACTAGGGCTGAGATCATAGACCATGGGCCTTTGTGCTGGCCCCCTAACAGGTTGAATCATACCCTTTATGCCTGCCTTTTAGTGGCATTTTACATGAGAAGTGCTGTTTACAGGATAATCATTCCATGTCTATATTCTGCTGCTAAAGGTCTATGTCAGGAATGCTTACCCCATGTCCAGGTGGAGGAAAAATGTAGCACATAGATTCCTCCCAAGGAGTATATGGAATGGGAAAGTGGTGGTGGGGAGGGAGGATTGTTTTTTCTTTGTTTGTTGTTCTGGGGTGTGTGAGAATTATTGGTTGGACACTTTGGAGGAACCACATAATTATTAGTGATGTGTTGAATTGGGAATATCTGCTAATCATTATGGCTAGACACCCGAACACCTTACGGGCTCCAAAACCATAGGGAGAGAGCAGTTTCTTTGTCCTTCCGGGAAGCTCATTAATTGGAGGTAAGGAGGAAGGTTGGTTGACAATGGACTCACCTTTCAGTCAGCCAATGAGCAAGCAGAACAGGCCAGTGGCAGCGGTGTTAGTAGACAGAGTGAATGGGGGTAAATAGAAAGCAAGCTATGTGGCATCAGATGAGATGACTCACGAGGGCCCTAAATTTAGGCCTTGAGTGTGGTGTTTGAGTAAGACTGGGGCTAAGTGAAAGAATGACTGGAAAGTCCGGGAGATAAGATGGGCAACCCTGACGAGGGAGGGAAGGATTGTGTAACTTTCATTTTGCTTAATATTATGTTTCAAATCCATAGAAAACAACAAGTTGCTCCCCTTGCTCTCGAGACACAAAGGACCAGTTTTGCAATCTCCGCTTATTGTTCCTGTGATAAGCCAGCATTTTCCATTTCTGACACTGGACAAAATGTCCTGCAGAAAATTCAGTCAGTGCCATGACAATTCCCAGCTGGAACTATAGAGCCAGAACCTGTCTGTCTAGTTGATTTTGCTTCCCACACTATATTGCCAAAGCTGCCGTCAGTGGAGGTGCTGAAGCTGGCATTCCCTCAGTATAAAGGAAAAAAATCTGCTGGAAGGTTATTCTCCATGAGAGACTCTCAGCTCTCTAATTGTTCCAAAATATCCCTACTGTGTTAACAAGGCCCATCTATTCACCAAAGTTTTGGGGGAGATGGGCTTCCTATGCAGTGGAGTGATTTATTGAATAAGTAAGAAGCCATAACGTGACCTTGGATTTCCAGGTTGCAAAAAATGACTCTCGGCCAAATTCTAGCCCCACTCTGGCTGGTTTGTGCCACTCCAGTGGTGCAAAGCAGCTGAATATTCAGTGGATCTAATCCTTTGTGGAATTTCATTTCCAAGCAGTCTCTGAATGGCATAGAAGTGCCATACACCTCCCAGCCTACGGGGCATGGCCTGGGAGAAAGAGTGTGCAGTCTTTCTTTGCCCTGGTAATCCCTGGCTGCTGAAATTTTCCTTTGGATCTATGCATAGTTGGACCTAAATCCGAGTCTGCTCTGATGCCAGGACCAGCTTATTCCCAGCTAGTTCCAGAATCAGAAGGAAATATAGTTGTCACGATTTGCTGAACCAGAATAGATAAATCTCTGTCAATGCTAATACTTAAAACCCTCCCATAAATCACCGATGTTTTTGTTTTTGAAAAATTGAATGGCACTTTAATAAACCCCCACCACGTGATGTTTTTGCTTTGCTACTCCAGGGAAAAAATGCTTCTGAGTCTACATGCCATTTCCACCAGCTAACCCAATACATTCTAGCAAGGCATTTTGACAGAGAAGAAGAAAATATCTTGCACTGATAGATGCACTTCTTGGAAATGGCAATTTTGGAAAAATCTCTTATTAAAAAATGCTGACATGCAACGCCATCCTTAAGTGACAGACCTGGCAAAGTTGTACATTCTTTGGTGTTATACAAAAAAACTGATTGAAGTAGAGAGACATCTTCCACCCCACAGGGTCGTTCTGTCAGCATTTTCCATTTTCTGAACACAGTTCCCTCCTTTCCCAATATTTGGATAGCAATGAAAATAAAGTATATTGTTTTAATGTGCTACTAATACTTCTTATAGAACCCGCAGTTTATTAGGCAAACAACCCAGAGTTACTTGGGAAACTGCATCTTGGGGCTCTGTGCTGGAGTGAAAGCATCCAATATTTAAAACGTATGACTGCTGGTGGATTATCATTCAGTAGCAGTAGTAGTGTGTGTGTGTATAGATAGAACCCTATTATTATTCCAGTAGTCACATCCTCAAATATAACATGATAGTTCCTGTACAGAAAAAATGATGAATGTATTATGATGGCACTTAAAAACTTGTCATTCTCCTGAGATAATTTAAACAAGATTTTAATTTAGCAACTTCAATATTTGCCATAACTGAGGAAATGTGTGTAAGCATAGGAAAGTAGAAGAAAATATAACAGATAATGAGGTAACTATGTATCTGGGGTAAAATTGGCACATTTTTTTCAGTATTATCACTGCACATTTGATCAGAGGCATATTTTGTTCATGTGAGCTCCATTCAGATGAAGGCCATCTCAGTTAGTTTATCTGGTTTCATGGATTTTTATAATGAGGGCTGGTGTACAGCAATAATCACTAAAAATGTATTGAATTGTCAAATAAACAGCATGAGTCTAAATAAGAGACGACAATATAAATAGGACATCAGAAACCAGCACCTGGGGCCTACTCCTGCTCCTAATGAAGTCAATAGCTGGGGGTTCAATGATTTCAAAGGGACAGGATCAGGCCCCTGGTGTGCATACCATACCATGTCATTGCTATAATCCTTGTTATGCCCAGGGACAGAAATACTGACAAACAAACCGGACAGGCATGTTCTAAAAGAACCAAAACCAAATCACAAAAAATAGGTATGAGTGTCAGCAATGCTATTGTATTCATTCTTCTTACAATTACTACTTCCTGTTTTATACCTGTGCTAGGTATTTCATGAAGGACACCGTTCTTGCCCTGAAGACCTTGCAATCTCTATTAATTATTATTATTATTAAAATGTATATGGTGTTAAATATGCATATCTCTTTGCAGTGGATTGGATGTAGCAAAATGACCTACAGTTAATGCTATTTAATACACCTATGGTTTAATGGATAAAAGAGAAAAACAAAAGGAGACTAGTTCTTTTCTTTCTTTCTTTCAACTCATCAGGTTCCTTGGAGCCCTTTCACCACTAGGGAAACTCTAGTCTACCCTGACTCCTCAGTGAGATAGGCAGCTTCTTGCACTTCCCGATGCCCCCTCAAAAAGACTATGAGTGTGATCTATAGCAAAGGTTCCCAAACGTTTCTTATTGCGGACCCCCTTCCAGATCTACCAATTGCCCGCGTACCCCTATCCTTCTCATTGCTGACACTTTGTGTGTTCTTCTTAACACTACCTGTCTTTAGCCTTGTGTCCATACTTCACTGTTACATACAGATATAGTTATAGTGGAAGGTATACAACTGAAAAAAAAAAAACCCACCACTCAGTTAGACTGGGTAATTGCTGGGCCACTGAATCTGCTCTGTAGGGTGACTGGAGGTGAGGGCTCTGTACCTCAGGGTCTCTGTGTTCTCACTGATAACATCTTGAAGTCAATTAACCACCTTATTTTATATAACAAATTCCAGGGAGTTTTATAGCTTCTTTGAGTAGCCAAAATGAAAATGCAATAAATAAAATAACTAATAAATAAAATCCACCATTGCACAATTTCTCCTGCGTCCCCGGAGAGTTGCCTGGTGTACCCCCAGTGGTACCAACACCACAGTTTGGGAACCCCTGCTCTATAGCATTCAGGGAGCTAGGGTGTTGGAGAGGGGATATCAGCCTTTCCCCATCCAAAACTAGACTCTTTTTCACCCTCTTCCCTAGAAACAGCCAAACCCTCACCATTAAATGACTGAAAACAGGCAGTACTGTGCCTTCTTCACCCAGACCAGTAAAGGATGATGGTGTTGAACCACGTGGGCTTCAACGTGCTGAGGTTTAGGATGTTTTTAATCTAGCCAGATGCTTGACAGAACCCCTTCCTCCGCACCCGTGTTTTCTTTTCAAACAACCCACTTCTGATTTCTACATGGTTGGCCACCTTGCAAAGGGGGAAGGGAGGGGAAGGTGGCGGCAGCCGAAGCAGCCGCATCTGGCCAGGTGTCAGGTGCTCAGCGCTGGGGCTCCCCCTGCTGGCTCTATGCCGTCGGCGCCCTTTGCCCTCAGGTTTCTTGCTTGTGGGTCTGCCCGGGCTATTTATTTTCCTTCTCTCGCTCTCTCTCCACTCCCCACCGCCCACCCTGCCAGTGTGTAGCCCGGCCCCTGGATTGCCAGACGGCGTCTGCCTCTCTGAAGTTTGCAGTGGTTTCCTTTCCAGCCTGGCCTTATCTCGGTCTGCACGTTGCCTCTCGGTGACTAATAACACAATAACATTGTCTCCGGATAAAGCGAAGTAGGAGCTGTTGACCCGCTCTATGGGGGTTCGGTATAAAAGGGAGCTGGCGAGAGGTGTCCAAGCCAGAAGCGCTCAGCCAGTCGCGCTGGAGAAGGAGCCTCCAGGTTTCCCAGTGCTGCTTGGGGGACAGTGACTGGGTTTGCAGCTCGCCCTGTCCCAAGGGAGCAGCTTTCCTTTCCAAGGGCGCCTCTGGTGAAAAGCGCTCTGCAGTTGAGAACTAACCGCAGCAGGGAGCGGGGCTTGTGGCTTGCGCTTTTGGGCTGCAAAAGAGCGACCGGCGGGCGTTGGCGGGATGGACTGTACACAGATGATTCTCTCCCTGCTGTTCGTGCTCTGCCCAGGAGCCCAGGAAACAGGTAGGTGTGATCTGGGGGGCAAGCACGGCGTGCAGGGAGCTAACCACAGGCGCGGCGGCTCCGCTGACCTCCAGGTGGGACCGGAGGTGCTACAACTAGGGGTGCTGGGGGGCTGCTGCACCCCCAGGCATGGAGCGACTTTCATCATGGGCAGGGTTTGCGGTAGAGTTCACTGGCTCTCAGCACCCCCGCTGTGCAAATTGTTCCCTTGGGTGGGATTTCAGGAGAATGGTCCAGAGCTGCCTAGTCCTTTATACAGACAGCGCGCGCTGTTCAAAGGTCCGTGGGACTAAATCCGGAGCGTGGTCATGTCCAGCAATGGGCTTTCCCTGGGCTTTTTTTTTCTCTCTTTCTTGTTTTCAGCAAACCTCTGAAAAGGGTTTGCTTCCCCCGCCCCCATAACTTGCCCGGAGATGATTTAACTAGCCCGGGCAGAGCAGCAGTCCCGTCACACGCTGCTGATAATAAACAGCAGGCTGTTAAATGGATGTGAATCAGTCACCTCTCCCTACTGAATGGAACTCAAGGGAAGGCTTAAAAATCACCCCCCGCCCCAAATCCTTTATGTCCCGCACACTGCTGCAGGTTTGGGGGCGCTGAAGTCTTGCTTGGTCTATATTCACTACACCCAGGCGAGGAAAAGCAGATCTTATGGGCGTGCTGATTTCTTTCCATCATCTCTCCTCCCCAAACAACGTGCCTTCCCCGGAGCTGGGTGACCCCAACCAGAGGGAGGCGGGAAGGCTTCAAAATCTGGTAGTTCTGATGCAGAATTACAAGCGCAGCCACCCCCTTGGTGGGGAGAGATGCTACAGGGAGTCGTCACAGCCCCTGAGCATGGGGAAGATGGGGAGGGTTAATGGAAGGGACACCAGGGACAGGTAGAAGAGCCGAGGTCCCAACAGCAGGAGCGCCCAGAGCAATTTCCACGGCCCTGACTCCCTCGCCCGCAATCCCAGCTCTTCCCCAAGAGAGCATTGAAAGGGAGGGGAATCGGAAAACTACAGTCTGACGGCGGGAGAATCCTTAAACAACTGCTGGGGGTGTGTCTCCTTACAACAAAGCAGGGAAATACACCAGCCTTTGAACGCCTCCAGCAAACCGCTGAGTTAAATGTCCCCAGAAGAACTGGGCAGAGTCCTGCAGGGAGAGAGCATGAGAACTGTAATCCAGCGCCCTGGTACAGCTGCTGAGTGTGACTGTGTTTCACACATTAATTTAATCTCAGCCATGCAAATGAGCTATTCCGCTTTGCAAGACCCTGGAGCCAAAGATCAGGACAAGGGCGGGGGGTGACTAGATAGATGGCAATGGGACCAATCAATCTCCCTTCCTACCACCGCTTTCCTGTCGGCGCGCGTGCCTGGGTCCGAGCAGCCTGGGTCCAATTGTTACATGCAGCAGCTCCCGGGGTCACTCGCCTGCTAACCCCTTTGCTCTCCCTTTCTCCTCTGCCGCGCTAGGTGCTGAGCTGAGGGCTCCTGCGACCGCTTCTGTCGCCGAGGTTCGTCCTTCTAGCGCCACCTGGCCGCTGCGCAGGGCCAAGCGCTGCTCCTGCTCCACCTTGATGGATAAGGAGTGTGTCTACTTCTGCCACCTCGACATCATCTGGGTCAACACCCCGGAGTAAGTAGCGGGCCCTTGGAACGCTCTAACCTCCCGTTCACCCGGGCATTAGGGGCGATCGTTGTAAACCGGTTGCTATGGTTCCCTTTCATTAGGGCCCCAGTGTGCTTGGAAGGGGCACCACTGACAATGGCTCCCTGGGACACCAGCAAATGTAACCTCCTCTGTGCAGCTAATGCACCGGCAGGATCAGTGAGAGCGCCTGGGCTCATAGACTGCATCTGAAGAGTTCATGCCATTAGACTGCTCTTCAGTACCCAGCCCACGTGAAACCCTGCAATGAATCCTGTGCATTTTTAGCAGGCATTTTACTTTGGTTGAAAAATAGGTTTAAAAAGGCCATGCACTGCTCTAGAGGAATATTTTTAAGATGGCTAGAGAGGAAGGAGTGGTTGAGGATGGGAACAGTATTTATTAGCACAGATTTCTCTCTACTAATATAGAGCCACATCTCCTGCTTGTTGTACTCACACCCATTGACTTTAATGGAGAGACCACTCACATGAGGAAAGCAAGTAGCATTTGGCCTTATAGATGAAGCAAATAACTTTTAACACTAGGCACAGCAATTCTAACCTTTCCAGAATTCTTAAAGTGTTAAGATACAACCAAGACTAGTTCGTAGTTAGGACTGTATGGGTGATGCTATAAAATACTTTTCACTGAGAAACACAGAAGGGTGAAATGCTGGTGTCTTGTTTCTGCCAGCCTTATTCCCCCAGAGTGGTAATTTTCTTTGGGAGTCTCTTCAGAGCAAAATCCAGCCCTAAATAACTGTAAATATACTCGGTGAAACCGCACTAGTTCTTAAGAATGGCTGGGAGACCCCATTGTGAGTTACTATGTTTTATAGACTAGTGGGCTTATGTATAATGCAGAATACATTACAGTTTTACACTTTCCTCATCAAGAGTGAAGCAGATCCTCAGTTAGTGTAGTGAATATTGACTTCAATGGAGCTATGCCAATTTACACCAGCTGAGGATCTCTCTCATTTTTTAAAATTGATTCTTTCTGTGCTTGCAATTTACCAAAGTTCAGACAGGTCAGGTTCTGTTGCATTCTATTGCATATTGATTCATATTTCTTAACTCATGGTTAAAAATGCCTTAGTCATGGAAGCAGGCACCGTAATCACAGTGCTGCAGTGCAAATTTTTCTGATAATCCCAAAGTTATGACCAAAAGAGCCTTCCCAGTCCCACAACCTTTACTCACAAAAACAGTCCCATTGATAAGATGACACCGAACACGCACCGCAGTTCTAAGGCAATGAATTCAATTAATATCTTTCATGTTGATTTTCTGATCATAGGCGGACTGTGCCATATGGGCTTGGTGGCCCTTCTCGATCGAGGCGGTCTCTGGAAGATAGAGCCCCTTGGAAGCAACCAGAATCTAGCAAGAGATGCCGATGTGCCCACCAAAAAGACAAGAGGTGTCTGAACTTCTGCCAGACAGGAAAAGAACTCTGGTGGGTTACTATTATTATTGTTGTAATCAGTTTTGAACTGCACTCATTGTAAAGGGCCAGGTTGTGGTACATCTGCTCATGTTGGTATTTACTCAGGTGAATAGTCCCAGGGAAGTCAGGGGCACTACTTGCCTGACAACTCACCAGCATCTGGCCCAGAAGCCTCTGTTACATTTCTTAGCTTAAGAAGATGGATCATGTAAAAGTGTAACCAGGTAGATTGAAGCCTTGTTTTTTAATAGCAATATTGTTTTCTTTTATTTAAACAGGGCTCAGTCCACAATGGAGAAGGGCTGGGATCATCTTAACAAAGGTGAAGATTGCATGGGACTCGGACTGAAGTGTGTGCACAGGCAACTACTTAACAGCAGGAAAATGAGAAGGTGAGCTACCGTACCCGCTCCTGAACAGGCTGATGATATGAAGTTTCAATAAAGTATCCACAAAGCAACTGATCCTATTCCCAGTTGAATCAGTGTGAGTTTAGCCTCTGACTTCAACAGGGAGCAGAATGGAGCCCTAAAACATTGACGCTTTCTTATGATTGTTGCTCATCCTATAAATCAGGGGTGGCCAAACTTACTGACCCTCCAAGCCAATAAGACAGTCTTCGGAAGTTCAAGAGCAGGGACGCACCTACCCGGGCTTCTGCCCCATGGGAGGCACTTGCTGGGGCTTGGAGCATTAGCCCCACTCCTGTTGAACCCCCGACCCCAGTAAACGCACCCTGCAGGGCTGAAGCTCTGAGACCTCCCTCCCCACTGGGCATAAGCCCCTCCACCACCACTCTGCTAAAAGGTAGAGGGCTTCCCCACAAAAAATCTGGTAGGTGGAGAAGGGAGGTGGGGGTGAGTGCAAAATGCTGCCGGTGTAAACTACCGCACAAAGGGGTAAGGCTGGGAAGAGACAGGACCTCGGAATTAGGACTTCTGGGTTCTATTCTCCACTTTGACACTTACTTCCATGGGACTCAAGAGAAGAAATATAAGTGTGTAAAGGTTGCACTATCAGACCCTATGTGCCTACAGGAAATTCACTTAGCTTCTCTGTTTCTCACTTTACTCATCTGTAAAAAAGGGGATAATACTGACCTATCTCCTCGGAGTGTTGTGAGACTAAATTAAATTAATGTTGAGAGGGCACTTGGAGATCCTCATGTAATAGGTTGAGTGGCATTAGCTGGCAATATTGCAATGCAGTGTAATTCCAGTTGAATGACATAAGTGTTGCAATGTGATGAAGCCCTATAGGAGTGAACCCACTTTTTCAAAGAACAACTTTGCAGTAGTACCTTCTGTGAGGCAATTTGCACCTTGCCATTTTTGAAGCAATTTATGACTTATTCCATTTCTCTCTAAATAGAATTTGACTATGGGTAAAATTTTCAAAAGCGCCAAAGTCCCATTTTCAAAAGTGGCATACGCATATAGGAACAGGAGTTCTATTGGCTTTAACTGAGTTTTAAGCTCCTAAGGGACTAAGTTATTTTTGAAAATGAGATTTAGGTTTCTAAGGCCCAGATCATCACCATTTAAATCAATGGAAGTTAGGAAGTTGTGGATCTGGGCCCAAGTCATCTAGCTGCTTTTGAAAATTTTACCCTTTAGCTGAGTTCACTAAAACTGGGTTCCACTTAATGTAAAAAAACCCAATAATAGTAAAAAGTAACCAACAACTACAGAATATCATTTAATTTGAATACACACAATTTCTGGGGATTAGGGTTTTCAGACTTGCCACAATATCTAATTGGCTGGATCTTCAGTTGGTTTAAATCAGTACAGCTCCAATGGATCTACGGTAATTTACTCCACAGGAGGATCTGACCCCATAAGTCTAGATTTAGATTTATTTAATCAAAGTGCTGATTATATATACACACACACACACTATATATTCACACAAGATTGATCTCAATTTTTATAATAGTATTTGGTGTTTTTCTTGTTTTTACAGACTAGAAGCCATTGGTAACAGTATCAAAGCTTCCTTCAGTATCGCAAAGTTAAAGGCTGCACTCCATGAAGTGAAGAGGCTGAAGCATAACAGAACACATAAAAGGCAAAGCACCTGGGAAAGTCTGAAAACAACTTCTTAGTGGGGAGATCACCAACCCTAACCCTCCTCCATCAACAGGAATGGATAGAGCATTGCCGGAGCTGTTTTGATTTTCACATTCCACGTGGCAAAGGCATGTTATCCTAAATATTAAGCCACGCACCCACAAAAAAAGATAGGTAGAAGAGAGCCTAAGGAAATCTTGTATTTGGACAAGGTAAAAGCAATAAAGACCTAGCAGGTGATCCTTCTGGAATCCAATTGGATGTGTTACATTAACAAACATTGATTGACAGCCGTCTGTCAGGAGGAGAAAGTGAACATTGGAATGTTGCTTCTGAAAAGAAGGTGTAAAATGGAGTGGTGTTGATCAGTTTGGCAGATTTCAGGGAGAAAAATAAAAGACTAATGCCAAAAGATGTTGCAAGGAATACCTGATACAGAAACTCCTAAAAAGAAGAGAAATCAAGATTTGAAAGGAGAGACTATTTTTTTTTTACTTATTAATTAAAACAGAAAGTGAATGACACTGTGCTACTTTAATCAGCACTCATTGCATAGATACAAGTCTACCTCACATACTGTATGTTGCACTCCTGCCAAAGTATTTTTACAAAGTATTGCCTTTACTTATCAGCCACAACCCTTTGCCTTTTTCAGCAGTCTAGTTTACTAGTACAATCACAGTTATCTGAACGGTGGGGCAGACGTGTTTGTTTGGCTAACCAAGGTTTTGGATAATGAAAGGAATTTTCAACATAAATAATAGACAACAGGGGACATGATCTTGTTTAACATAATAGGGAGATTTGGACAACTGAAGGCCTAATAATAGGGGTTGTACTGTATTGCAGGTTGCCAATAATCCACTGACCCTGATGTGTAACAGAAAGTGTTGCTAGATCAAGGATTTCTTCAGCGTCTGTCTGATGTAAATGTGTGGAGACAGAGGGTTGTTTAAAATGAAACCAAAAGGCTAATATTGGGTGACTGTTTATAGCAGTGAATTTACTCACATTATTGAATTTGCTGACTGAGATCTGATGGAATTTTATGATGTGCTTATTTTTTTAACAAATATTTATGTCTCTACAAATTATTCATTTATATTTACCATGTTGAATATACATTGGAATGGGCCATATTGGTCTATGCATGTTTTATGTATTTCTGTGTGAAATCGGGAAATGCTTTGTGCCTGTCAAGGTAAATATCTTTAGAAATAAATATTTTTAACTACTGTATTGGTCTGATGGTTAATATTCCCAGATGTCAAAAAGATGGCTAGAGTAAGGCCGGGCCTTCCCTGGGACTGCCCTTGGACGCAGTGGGAAGGCTTATGTGTTCCAATGGTCCTGAGAGTTATGCCAATGGAAGTTTTAACTCCTGGTGGGTGCACCCAAGCCAGACGGGTGAAAAAGGACCAGATGAAAAGCAGCCCACTGGTCCTCCAGGTGGGGCAGGAGGCTGAGTGAGAGGCCAGCAATCTATCCTCCTGAAAAAGTTAACTCATAAAGTAGCCATTCTGGCAAACGGTATGATATCTGGGGCAGTGGAGCCTTGCTTGTGCCCTAAGAGATGTCTAACAGGGTATACAAGGATTCACATTCAAAAATTCAGTAACCTTGCTGGGGTTGGATACATGTGAAGAAATATTATATCCAGAGGAACCGAGCCTCCTCCCAGCAAAGTTAATGACAAAACTCCCTTTAACTTCAATAGGACCTAGACCAGACCCTGAGGTATTCATAGGAAAGATGGATCCATAGTTAACATTTGCATTGCTCCAAGTCCTTTGGCTTAAGGCAGCTGCACCTGGATGGATGCTGCTTGAAGGGACTATATGCCAGGTAAATCAAACGAGAACAGGAGGCTCAAAAAGTAACTGACCATGCGATGAAATTTGTTATCAAATCCCACAGCCAAAGGAAATAGAGCTGGTAAAAACTTGTCAAACAGAACATTCTTTGTTTTGCTTGAAAAACCAGGCTTTTTAAAATAAATCATTACATTCGGCCAACATTTTGAAAATTTGTTTTATTAAGAACACAAATGGAATGAAAATGCATTTGAAATGTTGAAACATCCTGCAACCCTTCCATATATTGGTGACCGGTTTGTTTGCTGGCATCCAAAGAACACTTATGTACTAGGTGCTGTAGACTTCACTTTGTTACTCATAGACTTTAAGGGCAGAAGGGACCGTCGTGATCATTCTAGTCTGACCTCCTGCAGGCCACAGAACCTCACCCACCCACTCCTATAATAGACCCATACATTTTTTGTGATATTTCAGTTAGACACAGGGCCAATTTCTCCTCTTAGGTGCTCTGGAAATAGACACAAGGCCAATTTCTCCTCTTAGGTGCTCTGGGGAAATTCCATTGAGACCAAGATGGGCTGCCCTTGTGTGAAAGGGGAAGTGTAAACTAATTACAAACCAGACTTTTCAGCAAGAACAAGACTCCAGTGGGGGTCGCACCCTTGATCTCTTGTGTTTTAAAGGGAATAGGCCCTTTGACTGCTTTAGCAGATAGGATTTGGTGACCCTTGTCAGGTGTGAAAAGACCTCATTAAAGTTCATTCCTTTTCCACTGATTGACCTCCGTTGTTAAATAAATAAATAAATACTCCAGGCTATGCTTCTTCCCCTGCTTTCTGGCTTAAGTGAAATACAAACATACAGCATGTTCAACATGGTCTTCCACAAGACTAGCATCATGCCGGGTGACACCGCAGGAATCAGCAAGGCAAAGGTGTGAACTGGGGCATGTAAGCAGACTAGGATCAGAGAAAAGCAGCCCCCTCACTCCAGCCTGCAGCCATGGTCACTGTCAGGGAAGAAAGGAAAAATACAGTTTGAGAGTCAGATGGCCTGGGCTGTGGTTTAGTTTGGTTTGTTTTTTTGACATTTTTCTTATATCACCACCTATTTTGGTGGATAGCAGAATGGTGGTTCCACCTTAGCTATGGTTCAGAGTGGCTAATTATTTAAAACACAACTGTTTCTAATGCTCTTAAATCCACTTGTTGACTCAGATTGTCTCAACATTTGCTGTGCCTCATGAAGGTGTAGTGTAGGGTTAGTGGTCCAAATATGGGGTTATTTGAGCAAGGAGATCCTGAGATATCGCACCTTCTCCCTAAAAATCCTGGTTACAAAATCACTTGGTTCTTCTAATAGTTTTTGTACCTGTCCAGAGCTCAAACGGCTCTAATCCTTCCCAAACTGATCTCAGCCCCCTCAGGATTTAATTCAGCTAATGCATAGCACCCATTGCCCCTGTGGGGAAGAAATATCTCCAAAGCTATTTGGGCTTAAGTTTAGAATTCCACATTGGGTCAAAGCTTAATTGACATGCACTAGAGAGTAAAATACATATATGCAGAAAGATTCTCTTTCCAAGTTTTCAGAAGGGCAGGAGGCATGACTAAGCAACCTTAATTGTGCATTAACAAAGTTTTTGGGCAGTTACTAATGGCTCTGGACATGACTCTCTTTTAACTGGCACCTGAAAAGATGTGCTGAAAATGGATTTAAAATCAAATAAAGCAGAAAAAGTCCTGTTAGGGCTTTTCATGACTATGCCCACCTTGGTGCTATAAACTGCACTCGTGCTGGTAGGGTGCTACCACGCTGTATATGGCAGAGAGTATCTCTTTGAATTGCCCAAACAAGGCCCCCATACAACAACCCGTGAGACTATCTTCATTATCTTAAAGGCCTACGAAGGGCAAAACACACTCGAAAATCATGAGAAACAGAAAGAGTCACTTTTCTGGTGATGAGCATACATCAGTGGCTAGAATAGATAGGTGACAGAAGACCGAAACACAGGCATAGGTGGAATTTAAAAGTCAGTTTATTGATGTGGTCATGAAAAAGGGAACACAAGCTATTTTTAAGTCCAGGTTCCCTCAAATACAAATGTATTGAGGTGTCCCCAAGTTCTTTTCTTTCGCAAATTAAATAGCCAACATATGTCAATATCGCTTCTGCGCAAAAGAAGCCCTTAGTATGTTGAGATATTCTTTGCTGGGATTGCTGGAATAGGGCCCAGCCCTTTATGAAATATATGTTACTTGCCATAAACCCACTCAGGCAAAATTCCTATTGAAACCAATGGACATTTGCCCAGATTCCAGGCACTATTTTAATCAAACTAAACCTACAGCAATTATTTAATTAAATATAATTTGCAATCCGTTCTTGATCAGCCAATTTTGTTTCTTTTTTCTGGGCAAAGATTGATTTGATTGAAATGGCAAAATGAGGCATATAAAAGAAACAAGGATTTAAAACATGACTCAAACTGTATTTATTTCAGGAAAATAATATGATGATACTGGAATTCTTTGTACCTTATCTACACGATTCTGACCTAATTTTTCCACTAATGGCTACTCTAATCTGTGCCACGTTATCACAAGCTGTCCCACATTAAAACATCCATAATGTCCTAATGTTACATATGTTTAGCGTTTACTCAGCCAGACATCAGCCTCTTTGTTCATATTTCCTTGTGCTAGGATAAATATAGTCTTCGCAATACATTGCTGTATTTACAAACACAGTGAGCTGGATAACCAGGGTTTGAAAGATAGCTGGCTGTTTTCTTTCTCGATGGCAGATTATTTTCCATTGTGTATATAAACCCGTATCAATTCCCAGTCTGACTTCATCAGCATCATGGCACTATTAATAGGTTTCTCCTGGTATCAAATCCAGTTTCCTGTCTCAGCTGATGTCTTTATTTCATTTAGAATCCTCACTTCATATTTTAGGAACCAGGTAGAAATTAGGACCTATGAGCAATTAGGTTCGTATGCTCATAAACTATGGTGATAGCCACAGGATGGATAGAATGCTGCGGGTAAAATACAAAGATGGTAACATTTTTTCTGAGATAAACATTGTATGAGTGGTTTCAGAGTAGCAGTGACAATTCAAAAACTCAGCCAGATTGAGTCTGAATTTTCTCTTTGATTTGATTGAAATGAGATATAAAACAATGTTAGGTGAAAAATGATAGTGAAGCCAACTTTTCGATTTTTCAGTGCCACTGAATAATCAGTCTTATAATAGTTACATGCATAGGACAAGTTCCTGTAGTTGGATTACTGCAATGAGAACTGAACTCTGTCCTAAATTAGCCTGGTTCAAAGTAATTCTTTGACTTCAGCAGAATCATTACAGGTTTACACCAGTGCAAATGAGAGCAGAATTGGGGCCAGAAAGTCTCTGGCCTTCCTTGTAAGACTTTGATGTGGCAAATCAAAGTTTTGGCTGTGTCCTGGTAGAAGATCTAAAGTCTTTTTTTTTTACCAGAATCTAGTTGTTAAAAACAAATTTAATAAAAGCCACTTTTGAAAGCAATGGAACAACTTTCCTGACCAGGACTTAATTAATTGAAAATTTAAATCAGAGACGGACAAACCCCACGGAATTTGACATTTTATGAACCTGTCCAAGTAGTCTTTTGGATCTGCAAAACTGGTTTGAGTTAACCAGCTATTTCTCCTGTAATTTAAGACCTCCCTCCCCACCCCACCCCCATCCCCAAGGGAGATTCAGTTTAAAAAACAAACATGTTTTTCTAGCTAAGGGAAAGTCTATGTTATGTACAAGGGATTAAAAAACAGCCTCCAAAATACCTATGCTGACATCAAAGGTGCCTTATTTATGCTACATTGTATTTACATTTTCCCTTGCCTCCTTCACCTCTTTTCATGAGTTTAAAGTTACGCACATGTCTAAGTACCTCATTGAATTGGGGACACTGAGATTAAGAATAGTCTAATGAAGTCCACAGGACTACTCATCTGCTTAAAATTAGGCATGTGTGTAAGTACATTGCTGAATCAGGCCCTCTGTATTCGTCTTCCATTCTGTCCTTTTTTTTATTTCTATTTTTTCATGGGATTTCTATTTTTTTCTCCACCCTCCTATTTTTCACTTTCTCTCACTCCTAACTAGATCTTGACCCCAGTAACATTCAAATTAAAGAAAAAAGTTCAAATCCACAGTACTCTAGTGGGTTAAAAAACTGGGCAAAATATGTTGCCTCATTGCTAACTGAAATTTACAGTCATTGCAGCTGACTCTGTGTTTCATTTCAAGCTGTTAAGGTCTGGTACCAATAATGCAAACAACCTTAGGGCTTGATCCTGCAACGCACCAATCTCTCTGGCCATTGACTTCAATAAGACTGCACACATGTTTAAAGATAAGCACATGCTTAACCGTTATGCTGAATCCGTGTCGGAACACCCAACACCTTGGCGGACTAAGCCCCTCATTGAGGATGAAAGGATTTCTTATTACTTCAGTCTGCCCTGAACTTGTTTATCTACTTCTGCGGGCGTGGTTGGAGTACTATGGTACAGAGTGTAAAACAAGAACAGTGACATTATCCACAGACACCTCGAGGATGGCCTCTGGTATCTCTCCTAATGGCTGTCCATCTCAACTGACATAAAGGGTTTGAGCATTAGCCTGCTAAACCCAGGGTTGTGAGTTCAATCCTTGAGGGGGCCATTTAGGGATTTGGGGCAAAAATTGGGGATTGGTCCTGCTTTGAGCAGGAGGTTGGACTAGATGACCTCCTGAGGTCCCTTTCAATCCTGATAGTCTATGATTCTAAAACCAGGCATTTTTTCTCATAAGCAAACTACCTCACCCATCCATCAGAAACCTGACTTTATGATGTGAGCAGGCACATTGGGATCAGAGTCTTGTACTGCAGGATGAGTAATTGACACTGGGAAGAAAATCAACCTGACTTGCTACGTAGGGTCTGCTGCGTTTTACTTTCTGCTTTCCATGCACTGATCGTGGTGTGCAAGTACGTGAAGAAGAATAGAAGCAGGAGGCCTGTGCAAACATATCCCTTACATTGCCTGAAGCTGTTTTTAAAATTAATTTTGAGAACATTTTAAGTCAAATACAAATAGTTTAAATCAGTGGTTCTCAAACTTATTTGATCTGGGGGGCCCCCTTCTTTGTGCCTGTAGTCATTTACGTCCCTGTCCCCCTCAAGTACATATACCACCACCCAGCTCTGAAGGCAGAGCAGAGAGCAGCAGGTCTTGGCTGGGTACCCGGCTCGGAAGGCAGAGCGGAGAGCAGCAGGTCCTGGTCGGGTACCCGGCTCTGAAGGCAGAGCGGAGAGCAGCAGGTCCTGGTCGGGTACCCGGCTCTGAAGGCAGAGCGGAGAGCAGCAGGTCCTGGTCGGGTACCCGGCTCTGAAGGCAGAGCAGAGAGCAGCAGGTCTTGGCTGGGTACCCGGCTCGGAAGGCAGAGCGGAGAGCAGCAGGTCCTGGTCGGGTACCCGGCTCTGAAGGCAGAGCGGAGAGCAGCAGGTCCTGGTCGGGTACCCAGCTCTGAAGGCAGAGCGGAGAGCAGCAGGTCCTGGCTGGGTACCCGGCTCTGAAGGCAGAGCGGAGAGCAGCAGGTCCTGGTCGGGTACCCGGCTCTGAAGGCAGAGCGGAGAGCAGCAGGTCCTGGTCGGGTACCCGGCTCTGAAGGCAGAGCAGAGAGCAGCAGGTCCTGGCTGGGTACCCGGCTCTGAAGGCAGAGCGGAGAGCAGCAGGTCCTGGTCGGGTACCCGGCTCTGAAGGCAGAGCAGAGAGCAGCAGGTCCTGGCTGGGTACCCGGCTCTGAAGGCAGAGCGGAGAGCAGCAGGTCCTGGTCGGGTACCCAGCTCTGAAGGCAGCACCACGCTAGCAGCAACACAGAAGTAAGGGTGGCAATGTGAAAAGTGATATTCGTCAATATCATTTTTCACAGCAGACTTAGTGATCCAGGGCCACCCTTCTGCGGTGCTGCTGCCAACCCAGGGCTGCTAGCCAGAGCCCCACCGCCTTCAGGTAAGGAATTGTGGAGGGAGCACCTGAGCCCAGACTTCCTCTTCTTAGCATATGTGCCTCAGGTAGCATGTGACCAGGATTCATCACAGAATTTGGTCTGCTGGCTGGATCATTAGCTTCCCCAACCCAGGCTGGGTACTGATGGGAAGCACAACATGAAAAACGATCCATGCCCCTGGTGAGTGACTGAAGGAGGGGAAGGAGAACCAGAGCCCGGGTGGCAGAGCCCCAGCTGTCCACTTTATCCCCACCTCCGGGTGTGCACAGTCCTTCTGAATGAGCCCCAGCCACCGGGGCTGACAGCCAGAGCTCTTAAAAAACAAAAACAAATAAAGAGCACACAGCTCACATCTCTCTTGACACGTTTCCCTGTCTCTTGGGAGACCCGCCCCATAGTTTGAGAACCATTGCTCTAAATAATAGTGTGAATGCCTTGCATGTATATATTGTATTTAATAGTATAATATAACATACATCCATGACAAGCAACCCCTAATATAAGAAAGAAAGGAGATTTTTAAAAAGAATTTATCGTTTAAATATCCATAATAGGCGATAGGTCTCACTTTAATCCATTTTAACCCTTTACATAACTGTATAGTTTGCTTTGCTTCTGTGGTAGTCTCACACGGCTTCTAACATTGCACGCACACATGTCCCTGATAGGGGCCCAACTTATCCCTTCCCTATCGTTTCCTTTATTGTCAACTTAACAAACAGATGAGCTGCTGGAGCTTACCCTGGGGCTGCCCTGTTTCTAAGGTTGCTTCTTATAAGATGCCTCTGTCACTGCTCCTAGTTCTTTTTACCTCAGAGAAGAGACCCTCAGTCCATTTATGGACTTCTGGACCTAACCAGCGTGGTTGCCTGAATGAGTCAGCAGTATAGCCCTGCATCGCTGTACAATGTCACAGAACCTGACACCCTGTGACAGAATTAGTTCCTGGTTAGACAAAAACTGTTTATAAAGCTTCACATTTTGTCCATCTGATCAATAACACTGCTTACAAATGATTGCATTGAAGATATGTGTTTTATTTTGTACTCTGTATAGGGTGTCATCCTCTACTAATGTGCAGCCTGAATTAGCAGGTAGGTCCATTCAACTTCCTCTGGAAGTAAACCTTCTTTCTAATGTGAGAGTATTAGAAGGCTCACTATTTATGATGCTCTTTCTTTATTCTGTTATTTCTGTCCATCACCCTCAGTCCTGGCTTGGTACTTTTGAATGCATTGAAACAATAAACAAATGCAAAGTTCAGCCAGATGTAACTGGGATCCTGAGTCAGATTTTGAAATTCTGATTGCAAAGCAATTCTTAAAATGCCCCTTAACGGTTTTATCAATGTGCACAGCCCGCTTTTCTGAATCCGTTTCTCCAGCTATAGTGTCCTTGTACTATCAGTGTTTCCCAGCTCAGAGCCTCAGGTAGTGTAAATTGATGAAACTCACTTGATTTCAGTGGAGTTACACTGATTTGCACCAGCTGAAGAGCAGGTTTAGAGTTTTGCATGCATTACAGTGAGCACTTGTACGTGGTTGGCGAAACCACATACAAATAGCCTCATAAAACGAAATCACGCACAACTCTTTAATGTGCAGTAGAAGGTGCTTCTAGCCATTTTCTAAGTTTCAAAAATGCTCGTCTAGGTTCTTTTAAATATCTTTTGGCTTTGGCTGTACACCACATAAGGATCTGATGGTTGATTTTCCCCACTGGGGCCTGGTATATAGTACATTCAGATCTCTTTATTCCTTTGGCTATTGGGACATACTCCTGCTATGTGCAGCTCAGCAGGTTCCACGCAATATGATTTTTAAGTGATTCATTTAAAGTTACCTCACCCATTAGGCTGCTTCCCACCTGAATACTTGAGCTCTTTGCCCTGATCCATAGCTCACGAACGTTACTGAAAAGACTGTCATTGAACTGAATGGGCTCTGGATCTGGCCCTTTAAGACCAATTCAGTGATTCAGTGGTATATTGCCATAGTTTACTCTTTAAAAATAAATACATAAATAAACTATTCTGTTGAGTAATAATTTCTCATTATGTGGATTTCTTGAAGCAGCTATAGATGGATGTAAAAAGAAAAGGAGGACTTGTGGCACCTTAGAGACTAGCAAATTTATTTGAGCATAAGCTTTCGTGAGCTACAGCTCATTTCATCGGATGCATGCAGTGGAAAATACACTGGGGAGATTTTATATACACGAAGAACATGAAACAATGGGTGTTACCATACACACTGTAAGGAGAGTGATTACTTAAGGTGGAGCTATTACCAGCAGGAGAGTGGGGGGGGAACCTTTTGTAGTGATAATCAAGGTGGGCCATTTCCAGCAGTTGACAAGAATGTCTGAGGAACAGTGAGGGGGGGCGGGGGGGGGGGGGAAATAAACATGGGGAAATAGTTTTACTTTGTGTAATGACCCATCTACTCCCAGTCTTTATTCAAGCCTAAGTTAATTGTATCCAGTTTGCAAATTAATTCCAATTCAGCAGTCTCTCACTGGAGTCTGTTTTTGAAGTTTTTTTGTTGAAGAATTGCCACTTTCAGGTCTGTAATTGAGTAACCAAAGAGATTGAAGTGTTCTCAGACTGGTTTTTGAATGTTATAATTCTTGACGTCTGATTTGTGTCCATTTATTCTTTTACATAGAGACTGTCCAGTTTGGCCAATATACATGGCAGAGGGGTATTGCTGGCACATGTTGGCATATATCATATTGGTAGATGTGCAGGTGAACGAGCCTCTGATAGTGTGTTAAACTTCCAGGCAAGCAACAAAACCCCTTATTTTTTCTTAGGCATTTAGGCCCAGATCCTGCCAGTCAAATACAGCTTACGCACACTCCTGCACCTGTATGGAGCCATCGATAACTTTTTTGAACAGTGTTTATTGTGTGTTAAGGCTGTAAAGTCAAGCACTCAGACGTTGGGCAACTTTAATTCTGGCATTTCTATGTACTGTAAGAGGCAGGGGGGTCCTGTGAATAAAATATAATGTGATCATCTGATGAAAGACTGTACCAGAATGCACATGCGATCTTAATTGTGATATTTCCCGACTGTTGAGTGTGTATGTATAAAATGTGATGAAAGTGTTTCTGATCTTGAGTGACTCCATTGACTAGGAAATGTATGTGGAATCTTGTTTCCTTTCCATTACCAGAAAAGTCCAAACTCAAAGGGTATTCGTCCCCGATTTATACCCTATTTAAACCCCATTTAAGCCAGTGGCTAGCTTAATATAAGTAAACCGGGTGAGTACTTTTCCAAAAGAATGTCTTGCGCTGTCTGTCCAAAACATCACACCAGTTACACAATCCCACAGGCAACAATACAGAACTGTTGTGTTAGCACGGAACTTACATCCATTCCATTCCGTATGCGTCATGAGCCTAAAGTGTTCCGGTGAAAGATTTCTCTGAGTTCATGTGTTTACAGTGAAATTTCAGGTTTCTTAATGTGTGGGTCTGGATGTGGGTGAGAGAGTGTCTGTGCACTCAGTTTTTACTCTCTCAACAGCACAGCTCAAAAGTCTGAGTGTTTTATAGACTAATCTGTTAAAAAGACAAAACAGGCCCTTTTTTTTGCCTCCTCACTGCATTCCAGTTTATTTAGCCACTCTATGGGGATCTGACAGGGGCATTGTTGAAGAGACAGAGAGCGAGAACCTATGGTTTGGGTGACATTAGAATGCTAAGAAAAGCCTCTTTTTCACTTGATGGACTAACAAATGGGATCAGGTATCAGAAAGCCTGACAAAACAGCTTAAGAAATGAAATATGCAGCAAATGACTGCCCTATACATCCTACCTGGCCTTAGCTACAGTAACAACTTTGGAGGGGAGCTCATGCAGAACTGCCCTACTCTCCCCACCTGACAGGCACAAAGATCTGATAAATTGCCAGAACTAATTGTTGCCGTGACAGGCCTTTGATCTTTGCAATTTATAAATGGCGAGTTCGCTTACACCCCACTGTTGATGGAGCTGTTGAAATAGTCATAAAATCAATAATATATGCACACCAGGGATCCTTTAGTTTTCACCATTTATTCTGAGGATGCTTCAAAGCGACTGCAACTCCTGATCCACCTCCAGTATGTCAGGCTTGATAGTAGAGAGAAATGTGAAAAGAAGGCACACCCCAGATTTATACAAAGTAGAAAGCTTTGTTGTTTTATGGGTTTTTCTTTGCTTGTCAAGACCAGACCCTGAGCCATATAAACGTTCGGGGTGGGGAGAGGGTGGTGGTGATCTAGTGGTTAGAACAGAGTACTGGGTATCAGAACTGCTGGGTTCTGTTGATAACTCTGCAACTGACTTGCATGTGTGGCTTTAGACAAGTGAAACCCCCTTTGTGCCAAAGTACAGTTTACCTATCTACTGAACAGGCATAATAACAATAACGGTTTGTTGGAGCGCAGGCCATCTACATATCCCAAAGTAATTTGCAAACATTAAGAGCCATAGTCATTTGCTGGTACAAATGGATGGAAGTCCATTAAAGTCAATGGAGGGGAGCAATTTAGAGTCTTTGGTCCTCAACTTTTTCTTCAAGAGCACATCCTGAATATTACACTGTGGGTTGTGTTGTATAGTTCCACAGGGACTCTGAAAGGGGCTGGGTTGGGGAAGGAATCCTCTCCCTATGCTGCAAGGTAGTGCCACAAGCCACTACTGCAGCACTTAGACAGCTGTGTTTGTGGTGGTCCTAAATCACCTTGTTGGCAGAAGGAAGATAGGAGGGCTTGTGGCTTTCTAAACACAACTAATGCTGCCTAGCACCATCACATTGAGAATACTTAAGAAGTGGCCTGGATAAAGAATTCATGGAAGGGGTTGCTAACTCTACAATAGCATGACCCCGTTATGGAATTTCCCCAGCTATAGGGGGGTTATTTTTTCTACCTTGGAGTGGCACAAGTTTTTTACTGTATTTTATTTTTTTCACTTTGGCTGAAAAGATACCTAAACTCTGTCATTGAAATGTGATATCTTAAACATAAAGGGCCAGGGCCTCGACTGGTCTAGAACTCCACTGACTTCCATGGAGCTGCCCTGACCTAGAGCAGCTGAGGTCTGACCCAGCATGACAAGTGTTGTACCAGCTCAATGGGGCACCTCCATATGCAGCAAGCTTCACAGCTGGCCTGGTAGAGGAAGGAACTGTTGAAAATTGATTCACTGGCTGACACAAAAGAGGGAAATTCAATGTGTTGTTTCTAAGGGGAGGAAAAAGTACTTGAATTTAGCAGAAAACTCCTCACTTACATTCCTGAATTCTTGAAACAGGAGAAAAAGGATGAGGGATGTTCACCTTTCAGCCCTTGGCTCAGATGCCCATGGATGAGTTCCCATCTTTCCAGTGAAACCCAGTTACATGAGCTGGCACAGAGCTTTACCACCACCCAGAACGTACAAGCCCAGCCCAGCTGAGACACTTTGCCTTTGGGCAGTTAGAAGCCAGGAGCGCAAAGGGCAAAATCATGCAATAACACACCTGATGAAATAAAAAGTTCTGGGCTGATCCTGCAAACCTTTCCTCCCTTTCCTCTGCCATACTCCAGTGAGCAATCCCACTCACGGGACTACTCGGCTGAGTATGACTGTCTCATGTGAATAAATTCTGCAGGGTTGCAAGCTGTGTGATTAGCATTCAAATATTCTTGAAATCTCAGTCTTGGATACTATCTGAGGGGAGGCTAATAGTAACTCCCAGCAGCCCTTGCTTATTTCTGGGGACTTTATTGTGGTTTGTATTTGCACACAATCGTAGCTTTGAGTACAATCATGTGTCCTGTCCCTGATTACTCTGCTGAGAGAGCACACATTAAAAATGTAGCCACACAGAGAGAACGCACTCATGAGTATGGAAAAATAGGAGGTGCCGATCGATGCTTCACTTTCCATCATTCCCTGAAAGCTCCTGCGCACACATGGGGATTTGTAATTAAGTCTGATGCTGTTACTGTGGTGCGGAGAAATCTCACATATAGACTTGCCCAGACCAGCCAAACTCTCTTGAAGTGTTATGTATTAATACAAACTAAGGCTGGCCGTCACTTTGATTAAATCACTGTCCCCATGACATCATGCATTCATTAGATCAATAAATGAAATATATAAAATATTTTTAAGCACACTAACGCCAGCATGTTCAATGGATACACTCTCCATGAATCTGATCTGCACACACTTATTTATATGATGTTTAAGTTCATTACCAACAACTGTCTAGATCGGGGTTTTGCACGTTATACTGTGCATGTTTCACAAAGAAACCGTACACTGCTAATACTTAAGAGTTTCTTACACACATGCTCACACACAGAGTTCCAGTTCTGGCTGCTCTCAATCAGGCAAAACTCTCAGGCTCTAATATTCTCTTCACTGTCTTTTAAGCTTCTCCTCATCATTAATCTGGGCAAAGAGCTAATGGTCAATGCTACTTAGGGCATTCTTAGGGCTGGGAATAAACATATAAAGTAACAAATGAATGCAGAAAGGAGTCATGTGTATTAGATGAGATAACAGGTAGTGTGCAGACTTCCAGCAGAGAATAAAATTGTAAGTAATAATGTCTTCAGAATCTCTAAAAATGATCAGCTGCCAGTGCAGGAAATTTAATACCAAGAGCCAGCAGGTGTAAATTTAGTGTAAGTTTGATTGGAGAATGAGAATTTGTTACAACCTTTGGTATCTGAACTTGGATCTATAGGACAGAACTGCCTTAAACTGATATAATTTCATGGATGGTCCAATGATCTAATATCTTTGAAGATGCAACAAGACATAGGTAGGAATGAGGCAGTAGGACAAATTAGAATTAATGCAAGATTTTGATTGCAATTTTAATTTTCTGATCATAAGACTCTGATAAAAATGAGAATGATCAAATGCCTACTAAAATGAAAATAGAACTAAATCAGATAAACTACAGGGAGGTTACTGAGCATGTGTAATGTCCCAAGTTTGATATTAACTCACTGACAGTTAAATATCCTAGAATTTGTTCTTTGAAACTGTCATTGATACTAAAGTACAATGGTGCTTCACAGCTGATTAGAGTGTTTACATGGTGATTCATCATCACACTACTTAGAATCTGTCCAAGTGGTAGGGCAGGCATTGAAGAGGAATACAATGACCTAGTTTCAGGAGGAATGATTAAGTGTGGCGATACTAGGAGGTCTGGAGAAGAGACTTTGATTGTTTTATTAGAGAGACAATTAGGAGTCATTTCCAGGGAGAAGAGATTGTTCTTAAGATATGATATGAGGTGTCTGGGGTGGCCAGGTAGGTGGAGCGAGGCCAGGAAGCTTATGCTGAGGGCAATGTGAGAGAAGGAGGGGTTGAGTGCAATGGTATTTGAAGGGTGTGACCAGCTGATATGCTGTACTAGTGGCTGGAAATGTACTTGGCCCAACCTAGCTTCATCAGTTTTTCGTCAAAAATGATCAGTGTTCAGTTTTTCTAGGGAAAAAGCTCTGGTTGAGATAATGAGAGAATAACAAGGTCAATAATAGGAAAGCTATGTTATTAACCGAAGACATAAGGATTAAATACAGCATTAAGAGAAACATCCCACACTATGTTCTACTATTCTAGTATCTGTGAAGTGCTGGATGCTGGTGAATCGGAGAGATTAATTACATATATTTGGTAAAATTAAATTCTGAAAAAAATATCTGCCAGAAAGAGGCTGGGCACTAAGCATGAAGCAAGTGTGGATATGTCGGCTGTATCTCAAACGTCCCCTGGCAAAATGCTTCTTTAGCAGGATGAATTATTGGACACTTACAGAAGAATATTTTGCGGCATGAGAAAGTCCTTTTCTGAAACAAAAGGGAAGGGTGACTGTAACAGAATAGTCTGTCCCTTAAGGGTAGTCATGCTTAGTGGTCTGCCCATTCCAACCACGTGGCATGGCCTTCAGGGGTTGGAATGCCCAGTAGATATAGATATATAAAAGGACCTAACAGGGATATGGATAGGGAGGAAGTGGTCTCAGGAATGAGTGGTGCTTGGAAGGAAATCCCATCATTTTACCCTTAAGAGCCTAGGGTCTGGAGCTTGCAGAGAGGGAGGGTCAAGGCTCTCCTCTCCCCCAACCAATTGGGGATGAGCTGGGGGCCCGCCTACAGGCTGCCTTCTTTCTCATAGCAGGGCAGACACCAGGACACATAAGCAGGACTGAATCCCTGCAGCCTGAGGGCCACTTAAGGAAAGGGGAGAAGCTGGCAAAGGCCAACCCACAACTCAGCTCCAGAGAGGAGAGATAAAGGTACCTGCTTCAGAAGGACTAGAGGGTCTTATTAACAGAACCCAGTTCCAGTGAGAAGAGCTGGGGGGGACTCCTGTCTGAGGAGAGAGTGAGGGACTAATTAACACATACCACTTCTAAGATGGAGCACTGGGGACTCCTGCTTAAGGAAGGACTAAAAAGGAGTAACCCACAGAAGGGACCAGAAAGGGTTCTAGGAAAGACACCATTTCTCGATATGTGAAAGAAGAGTATCATGAAGGAAGGAGCTAGAGACTGCTAGCTGGACTAAGCCTGAGACAACAAATGCCCTATCACGATTATGATGGCTGTTAATAACTGAGACACTCAGAAGGGCCCGCATTTTGACTAAAAAGTTCGGTCTGGACTTGTCTGTAACCTGTGTGAAGGGAGACCGAGGCAGGACTCACCCATGCCCCCAAACCTGGCCACAATGGGTTGTGCCTGAGTGACCTGCACCTCATCGCAGTGACTAAGAGATAATTACTTTCCTGTAGATGTGTTTCTTGAGATTAGCACTCTTTGGTCGGGGTTTCTGAGCTATTCGAACCAGCAAACAGATAGGTCACAGCACATCTTTTTACTCAGTTGCCAGTTAGTTCCTTTCAAAGCACAAAGTGGGAGCACTTTGAAAATGAACTCTAATTAAAAATGAAGGTAAAAACAGAAAGTTGCAGAACTTAAACTCTGGGACAAGGGTGGGCGAGTGCCAATCTGTCAAAAGTCTTATCTTAAGAGAACTGTTCCAGTTTAGTAATTTTCCGTTGGTCAAAGACACACCATCTTGACACATTCCCACTCTTGGAAACCCGAAAGCTCCAGGGATGTCTCTAGAAGTAATGAGAAGTGAGAGTTGGGAAACAATCTGAGAGCACAAAGAAAACAACTGAACAAGGCATCATTTAAAAATTGTATTTATAAGAATAAAAAGACAAAAGATGAGCAACAGAATCAAAGGGAAATCTATAAATCAATAAAACTCCAGAGGAGTAGAAGACATTTGGTGTTCTTAAGAACTGTAACCACAGCAGACAAAATCTCTGCTCCTCTTTGGTAAATGGATTCGGCAAAGATCATCTGGATGCTTTGAAAAATTTCTTGGATAGAACCAGATGTAAAAGACTGACCTTTCACAGAATGGATCTAGATGTGACCTTCAAGTTCAGAAAATTGGACTTTGGATAAAGCCTCTAATCTGTTCTAGATTTAAGCTGAGGGACCTCTTGGAAAGGAGTTTATGGAAAAGGATTTCACCAATGTGAATATGCAGAAAAATGTTGGCCACATTATTTATTAATTATTATTTATTTATTTATTTTTACCACAGTGCCTAAGGGTCCTAGTCATATATCAGGATCCCATTGTGCTAAGTGCTGTACAAACAGAACAAAAAACTCCTTGCCCCAAAAAGCTAACAATCTAATAATTGACTGATTCAGGTGCAACCATCACTACCTGAGGAAGGAATACAGAAGGCATTCATGGTACAGCCATATCTTTGAAGAATTTAACATTTGGTAGATTAGGCAGTAGAGCGTTCAGCTCGCTCACTCAGTAAGTTCAAGTCACTGCCACCAAGAAAAGAACATTCCATGTAAGACACTTCAACTCACAGTACTGAGTAGTTCAAAAGGAGCTCAAGTTTAATTAGGACCATATTAATATTCCATAACATACAAGCTTTTTAAAATGATGCTAAGGGATTGCAGAGAAATTATCCTATGCTCAAAATGTTCATAAGAGGCCACAACAGCTACCAAATGAACTCCTGGGGAAATTGACATTATCCCAGGTTCCAAGAGGAGAAGGAGGTAGCTGAACAGTTTTTGCTTGGAGTACATGAAATAATCTATATACCTCTTTCTGCAGCACACCTCGAGCTTTTCCTACTTGTATGTCCTTCTAAGGAGGTAGGAGGACTTGAGACTTTTGCTTGGAGCCACCAAACTTTCCAATGTCTACTCTTTCAGGAGTCATGTTGACAAAGAAAGGGAATATTTGCTTTTGTGTAACTTTGAAAATCTGACCCTGTATTGTGTATTATTTTCTATCACTTTTTTTAATGCACACAAGAATTCTATTTGTTTTACCTTCTACCACAACTTGGGCTGCTACCTTTACTGGCATGCTGTATTCACAACAAATCCTCAGAGGAATCTGCAAGTTCTGAGCCCATCAGTGTATCTGAGAAATTCAGACTCTTCTTTTCCAGTGTGTATTACATTCCAGTGTGTTAGAACCAGACTTAATGTAATCTGCATTGTGCTGTCCGGTATCCCAGCGTACTAGCAGTGACTCACAATCCTTCATAATCTTTACTAAGTACACCATTTAGAATGCTTCAGTTTGCCATTGATACCAACGATACTGGGCACCGTCCGAGTCGCAATACTGGACTAGATGGATCTTTGGTCTGCCTTGTATGAAAATTCCTGTGTCCTTAAACACTTGTTCCCCTCTCAATGGGCCTTGGAATGCTGGACTCCTGTTGACTTCAGTGGAGACTAGATCAGGTGCCATATGCACAATGAAGGACGCAATTGTCATGAAAATAATACATATTTAGGATGGGGGCAGATTTGCACGCTGCTAGCTAACCTTAACTTTGTACTCGACCATTCAATTATTCATTTTTTGTGTGATTGCTCTGACCTTAGGTAAGACCTGCTTTTGGGTTGTTCAGGTTTGAATGGACAGCACCATTTCTTATAAATTATGCTAAGAAATCATGGTATAAACTAATGATTGCTCCTAAACAAAATCCTGGATTCAAACACTCCTGAACTTTTGGGTGTTTAGAATCCACATTTAAATCCTGTAGTTTGCCCGGCTTCACTATAATCAGAGATTCATAGATTACAAGGCGGCCAGAAAGGAGCATTGTGATCATCTAGTCTGACTTTCTGTAGAACACAGGTCACAGAACTTCCCCACAATAATTCCTATAGAAGATCTCTTAGAAAAGCTTCCAATCTTCATTTAAAAATTGGCAGTAATGGAAAATCCACCACAACCCTGGGTAAATTGTCTGAATTGGTCTAGCTTCAACTTCCAGTCATTGGATCATGTTATACCATTCCTTGCTAGACTGAAGAGCTCATTGTCAAATATTTGTTCTCCATGTAGGTACTTACAGATATCAAGTCACCCATTAACCTTCTCTTTGTTAAGATAAATAGGTCTATCACTAATAATTTGTAACACAATTTGTACTCCATAGCATAGTTTTGGTTATCATGGTTCAAAATCTTTGATTGTATTGGACAGGGGAAACAATGATAGAATTGTGTTACTCACCACAGTGTTGAGAGATAGTTGTTTGGCATTGTTCTGGTGCATGACAACGGTTATTAAACACGATTGCTGAATTATGGAAAGGTCCTAAATAAAGGCTTCACATTCTAACAAACTACAGATAGTAGCAAAAAAATTAAAAAGATAATATGCAGTTTTGAAAATTTCATAGCAAAGAAAATGAGGATTTTTCCCTAGCTCCTTAATACTTCTGGACACTTTATCACACTGAGATAATCTTGAGGCTCATTATGAACAGCTGAAAGCTACATCTATTAAATGCAGAAGAGTATTACCAGAAAAGGTGCACTTCGATAATGGGTGTATTTCTTCCCTTGGACACTCATTTAAAGGAGTTTCATTCTGGTATATATTTAAATGCCATGTCTATCTCTATATATATGTCTAAAAATCTATCTCCTTACACCACTCCTATCACTACACCATCAGACCACCATTTCTAGAAAATCAGTTCATTAATCAGAGATAGAGCATAATCCAAAAACCACTGAAGTCAATCAAAAAATCTCATGAACGTCAACGGTTTTTGGATAAAGTCCTAAGGGCATTTCTTCATATGCCCCATTTCTATTGCATTTCTCTTATCAGGGTCCTTCCTTGATCAGGTATTTGTCGGCAAGGGTTCCATTGCATTTTGGTTTTAATATGTGCAAAATGTATTCTTTTCACAGCTCTGTCCCATTTAAAGATGTAAACGGGCAGCTAGTACGTGTACAACAGTGGCTGTGCTGTCATTAAATAGACAGAACTATAGTAAAGGGGGGGGGAAGTCATGAGTAAACAAAATCAGAAAAAGAACAGAAAAAATGTACTTGGAACTACTTCAAAAATTTTTAACTCCACCCCCCCCCCACCACCCCCACCCTCACCAGGTCGAAGTGAAAAGATGACTTTTCATCTTTACCAAATCTTTAACACGAGGACAGACCTGCCAACTCAAGCTATTCCCAAGAGACAGACTTACTGTGACTTCAGAGGCTTCAAAAGAAATCCCCCATCTGGCTCCTCTGCCACAGCCACTGATCACAGGTGATGATATCCAAGGAGACAGGCAACTAAGGTGCATAGAAAAGAGATGGTGTTGGAGAATTAAACTAATTATACATCTGCTTAGTTTTTATTCATGTGAGTAGTCCCTTTGACTTCACTTCCACCCACAAGGGGAAAGCTAAGCACATACACAGCTGTTTCCAGGATCAGCGCCTAAGGTCCTGATCCTGCAACATGCCGCACAGGTGAATCACTGCATCCACACAGAGCCCCATTGACATCAATGGGGGTCTACAAGGGCTAGATTCCCCAGATGCAGCACAGGGCCCCAGCAGCCCATTCCCCTTTCCAGGGCCACCACATGGAACAGCAGCTCTCCTCCATGGGCCAGCGAGAGAGAGGGAGAGGGAGAGAGAGAGAGAGAGAGAGAGAGCGCACCAGGGGTCTATCAACGTGGTACAATTTGCAGGATCAGAGCATTTAATTAACGAACTGAAGAGGAAAAGCTCATAGAATTCCATAGCACCCATTTCAAAGTGAAAAAGCCGCCCTGAGCAACATGAAAGTAACTGCTGGAAGCCACAGAGGATACAAAGAATTAAAGGGACAGTTTAGTTTAGGCCTGGAATCTAATATGAATAGAAATGTTTTCAAGATTCTTTAACTTTACAACAAATAACAGTCTTAAAAAAATTAAACAGTTCCTCGTAGTACTGTGAACTCAGACACAACAACATTGTACTAATTTATGAGAATAAAAAAGAGAATCTGGTTAGAAGCAAAAGCATAGTAAGTCACTTCCATGTTGTCTGCAGGAATTGAGACAATAATGTAATAATGCAAGCTTTATAAAATAAATGAATACATTAAACAATATCCTAGTTATTCCCTCCTCTGTTTCTGTCTTTTGGCTGTAAGTTCTCTTGGGCAGTGTCTGTCTGCATTTTGCAACTTTTATGACTCTAAGCACATATTTGAAGCTAAGAAGTGCTAACTAGAATAATATTAATAACCAAAGTGAAATTGCCCAATATCTAGGTAAGGCAGCTTTATGAGCCTTTTGCATCACTGGAGCAGTGCAAAGTGGCTGTACTGAGGCCAAGGGTCTGGCCTTTAATATTTATGTAGTTACAGCTTTCAATAATTGCTTTAAGACTTGAAGTAAAGAGCTGCACAAAGGAAGCCAACTACAGTCCACAATAAGAAGATTTATTGGTCTTACAAACCTCAGAAAATATGCTACATATTCTGCAGCGTCATCTACTGGCACCTTCTCTATTAACTATTTACATACATGCAGATCTAGTGCAATCTCATAACAACAATCTCTCAATCTGTACAGTTTGGCTAAGCAATTGTTTAATTATTAGTTCTTTTGGTTTTTAAAATTTTTCAGTACCTCTTAAAAACAAGAGGAGAGTGGATACTGCTATAAATATAGTAATGTTTGGTGGTGTTATCAATGTAGGGAAGCTAGCTAGAGCCAGTGACTATGCAGTGGAACAGATATACTCTCGCAGGTACCAGCCTAGCCTATAATGCTCAAAGGAGGGCAGGTAGAAGTACCACTGTCTGCCCTCCCTCGGGATTCCAGCTGGGAACCATCAGCTTTATTCTCTACTGGAGAATCCATAGGATTTAATTTCTTCCAATACCTACAACTTGGATGCTTTGTAAATGCTTACTTTTTTTTTTTTTTTTTTGATACATACAATTCAGAAACACATAGTAGGTGGGTAAGTTTCTCCAAAGAGCCTTATTGCTCCCAAGGACCCAAAATCTGCAAACCAAGGAGTAGCAAGACTTATTAACAAGAGCTCTGAAAAATACATGGATAGATAATTTGTCAACCTGTCACTACACCTTATTGTGGTAAACTCTGGACGACAGCGTTAGCATGATCACAAAGCTGCAGATTGTTTAGACATGTGACTCCCAGGAATTCTAATGGGATTTAAACAAGTAAAGCTAAACCCCTATGCAGGGCTCATTTCTGCAAAGCGGTTATAGTCCTTACTTACATGGGTAATCCCATTAGTTTCAATGGGATTGACTACCTCGCATGCAAAAGGTTTGTATGGCTAGGTGATAAGTATTTTGCTGAATCAGGGCCTTAAATCAATGGGACTATTTGTGTGCTTAAAGTTAGGCTTGTGCTTAAGAACCTTGATGAAACATGGCTGTAATTAGCTGCCTCTGTTAAAACTTTCACAAAGAAATACTGAAAAGAAAGAATTCCAAAAAATAAGATGCTTGAGAAAATAAAGAAAACTTAATATTACTACTAATGTAAATAGGCAGAATACAGAAATATTACCTAAAGAATGAACCTATTGTTTTAATAATATGTGAATGTTTGTCAAGATTTCATTCCAAATCATCTCCCTCAGGCCCTACTCTCATTTTCCAGAACAATGATGAATTAACGCCACATTTCATTTCATTGTGCCACTTAGTACTGGAGATCCTTGAAAGAAACACTTTCTGCTATCTTTGTCTCTCTTAGTTTCAACCTTGGTCAAGATCACACTAATGTCACTATGAGTAACTGATGAGGAAGCTGCAGTTGACAGCGATCAGTGCTATAGGCCTCTTCAGAGTGATCTCATGTCTTTAAATTGAGTTAGTCATGGTGTGCAGCTGGAAATACTCCATAATAGGTGATTTGCTAGGACATTTTTGCGTAGTGTGAGTTCTCATGAGAAACAGACTAGACATCCCCTTGGGGTACATGATGAAGTTAGAGATTTGAGGGAACATGTGAAAAGGGTCTGAGATGGAGCTATTTTTATTTCAATTGATTTTTTTTCCCACGAATGCTTGACAGAATGTGGTACTACCTTATTGCCACAACAAAATGCTTCTTGTAGAGAAAAGTAGTTTCTCCCAGCATTTTAATGTTCAGAAACAATCATATCTGAAATGTTTGTTTATCATTATTTCTGATCTGTTTAAATGCCATTATTTTCTTCAGCTGGGTGAGAAATTTGAGAGAGAGAGAAAGAGACTGCTAGTAAACTTCTCTTGACCCTTCACTGTATGTGAGAACAAGGAAAATGACAATTGGGGGTGGGGTTAGAGGAGTGAGGGAGTTATTGTGGCACTTGCATACAAATGCATGCAAGCAGAGGCTAATAGCTTTTGTTGATTTTTCTCTTAATCCCAAGAACTGTTTACACACCTCTGTGTAAAATATGCAAAGAGTAACCCCCAGCTGAGACAAGCTTAGCCGTAGTTCACGCTCGCTTAGTGAGTGGCTTATTTGATAGAGATACTGACCTAAGGCCTATAAGGGTCCAAGTTTGGGTTTCAGCATTGCGATACTTTCCGGGACACAGGAAGTCCAGCTGTGGAATGAGGGATTCTGTCAACCTGTCTGGGCTGCTCTATCTCTGGTGGCTGTTTAGGAGGCAAGGGGGTGGCAACAGACATCAGTGAAAGATGGCTGTGTATGTGGTTGTGCAAGAAGCAGCAAAGCAGTTTTCCATCCAAGCACCACAGTGATTGTCACCTGGCCTCCCGATCCTAAGGAATAAGTGATGGAAGAACATCAAAAGGGTCAGGAAATGGGTGTGGATAAATACCCTAGAGCTTGGCTACTTATTTTAACTGACCAAGCTTCTTAACTCTACATAAATGGGGCTAGAAACTGTTGTAATTCTGTAAGGGGGAGAGGATAAAAGTGGGGAGGTAGAGAAGTTAGAGATCTGTAAAGGAAGGAGTGTGAAGAGATAGGAAAGTTCAGAGTCTGCAAGGGAAAGAAAAGAGAAAGCATGTGATGGTACATAGAGATGTTGGGGAGTGCTAGCCACTTAGGATATCTGGGAGGCTACATGGATTTGAAGAAGCTAGCCATATGCTATAGTTTATCGTGTGTGGCTGAAGTGCACCATGGAGCAGAAGGTGGTGTGTTTCAGGACCAAGAAGAAGTCTGGAAAGGCAGGAGTGGATGTGGGAGGGTGAGAGTCAGATACACGTGCCTGTGTTGTAGCCCAAGCATATTTCCTTGCCTCTAGCTTAGAAACGTAGGGCGAGAGCATGGATTTTGGAGGCAATTTACAGTTTGCTGATATGCCTGAAGCTCTGGATGGGACATAAAATATAAATATTATATAGACGCACACACTAGACAAATACTCACCACCTCCACCATCATCCTTCCAAAAAATTAAACAGAACATACATTAAAAGAGCTATGGATATTTTCAGCTGTTCCCTTAAGCATCTACCTGTTCCTATGAATTACCTGACTGTATTCATGTCATCAGGGGAAGATATAGATGCCTCTTAGCTTCATTGTTTTATATTTAGCATTTTTTTACATGTAGAAAGTTTAAAATAAATAATTACTGGGAATTTAATCAGGTTGTACATTGATTTAAGTCACTGAAAACATATTTCATATCACAATGCAGTTTTTCTTTAACAAGCCACAGTGTATATAGTGGTATAGTAGTTTCCGACAGGAAGACAAGAATACTATCCAGTTGAAACTCTCGCAGGGAGATGGAAAGGAATTATCCAGATTGGAAATGAACCAGGACATAATTGCTAACAGTTCTGTTCTTGTGAAAAGTGTACCAGGACCTCTTAAGCGCAGGGGTAAAATTTTCAAAAGTACCTTCGTGACTTAGGAGCCTACGTTCCATTGACTTACCCTGAGATTAAAACCAGTGCTACAGAGTGGTATAACTATTTGGTTGAAAAAATCATACCCCGAACTAAAATTGTTACACCACTCTGTAGCACTGGTATACAATACAATACAACCCCTACTGTGGGTGCAGTTATATTAGTATACAAGTGCCCTATACCAGGATAGTTTAATGATACTGGTATAATTAAAGGGGTACAACTTTTGTGTATAGACAAACCCTCAGAGGAAGGAATGCCACCTTCTGAACCATCAACAAGGCCATTCACTCCATTGCTATCTAGGTCCTATCTTGCTTATCTCGTGTGATGGGAGCACAGCTGATATGATCGGACAGCCTAGTACTGCATGGTTCTACTTCTAGTATCTCTCTTTGGATTAGGTTTCCTTTCTTTTGGAGTGTTAATCACAAAGATGTTGAAGCAAAGAACAGCAGTGAGGGTGGAGGTAATTCATTTTTTTTAGTTTAAACTACAAACTACATAGCTCATGATAGGGTAAACCTCCTAAAGTTTGACTGATCAGCTCTGATAAGCACCCAAAAGCTGAAAGCCTTATCTGAAACCTACCAGACAGGAACTTCCTTGGCCTAGAAATCAGGCTGGAAATCTCATGGGAACAGATTGTTTTACAAGATTCTGATTATATCTTGGTTCTAACCAGAGTGAAAATACTAGACGAATAACCATCCTTAAGATATTTCACTATTTTCACTTCTCTGCACCTAGCTAAAATCAGGAAGTACAGAATCCTCCAGTGATTTACACACCTGCTTCACTTTACACTTCACTGGAGTGTAAATCGTCCCATTGACTTTGATGCCATTTAAGCATGTCCTTAAATGTAAACATGTTCGTAAGTGTTTTGGTGAAGAATGGACTCGAGCATGCTTAATTGAGGGCTCTATAATGCCACAGAGAGAGCTGGAGGTACAAAACTCTTCTATTTTAAGATCTCAGAACTGCACAATGCCAATAACTTGTTTCACTTTTTGTAATTACTGGCCTATATATAGGCCATGGTATTATTTATTTGACCAAACCCATCATTTCCGCAATTTTAATATTTCTGCATTCACCTGACTTGCTTATCAAAGGGACACGTTTACGTCTCATGAATTTAACCATTTTAATATGTTCCTAACGCTTCCCTTCAGCTCTGAATCTAAGAAATCTACAAAACTAGCTTGCTGAGCAATTTGGGAGGAGTGAGTTTCCATACACAGGTAAGTGTAATGTTCTCCGTGAAAACTGCAACTACACATAACCGCTATCCTGGCTGAGTATTTCATTATAAATCCCAACTCGAACTAGTTTGAATGGAAGGTGAGTGGTGTGTGTCTCATTGAATTCATGTAAAATCTGTGGGTTTGTGCAGATATTTCACAAAACCAGCAGGAACTGAGTTTCACTTTGTCATTTTGGGTTCCAAAAGGGAAAACTCACAGCGATGAATACTGTATTTATGCAAATCTTGATGAAGTGAAACTTCTGGGTGCTTTCATACAGTTCTCAAATCTCCTCAAATACAAGAAGTTATGATGGCTAGAATAGAACTATTAGGAAAAAAGAAACTGATGGGGGGGCAGGAAGATTATGGTCATGAAGCCTTAATTCCTGACAAAGTAAATGCTAACTAAGGTTTAAACATATTTTCCATTGTGAATGAGGTGCCCTGGCCAAGTCCAGAGAGATCTGAATTTTTTTCATTTTATATTTTAAAATACCCTTCAGTTTCCACATGGCTTGCAAAAAAATCTACTCTTATCAGGAATGGACATAAAAATAGATGTGTTTTATTTTTCGTGTCAGCATCAGCTTTTTTTATAGCTCTAGATTATTCTGAATGCATTCTCTGACTTGTTAACTAAGTTTCCAGCACAAATGAGTTACAACTAAAGAACTTGATATTCAAGGTCCCTAAGATTTTGCAATTCTGTGGTAACTAAATGCATCTTCTGTTCTTCCTCATAAGTAGCTATTTTTAAAAGTTATATTATCTGTTTTCTGCTTTTTTTTAAATAAGATCCTATATGCCATTCTTTTTCTCAATGAATTTGCTCTGCCCATAAAATGATTTTGTTCAAATTAGCATAACTGGCAAATATGCTGTTCAAATAGTCGATAGGACAGAAATACCTTTGGGGCAGTTAGCCAGGTTATTTCGAGCAGTTAGCATCCAGAGTTGCTGCAAGACACTCTTTGCAATGATGTGCAGTTTGATGGGCATATCCAGTCTGCTCTTTCTCAAACTGGAAATTCATGTTCTGGACCTTTAGCCGATGGCTATAGAAATATCAACATATATCAGAGAAAAAGGGCAATTTGACAGTGCAGTGGTAGAACCTCTTAAGAAAAGTGCTAAAGCAGAAACTGCCACTCAGTACCTGACAGCTGGAAACACTCAATATTCTGTTCTATTCCTATTTTGGGTCTTCTCGAGAAATCTTGCTTAAAAGTAGATCAGAGAGACAGAGGAAGTTCAGTTTAATACAGATCTGCAACACTTTTGAGTTTCACCCAACAAAGAGTCTTTGAGAATTGTAAGGACCTAAAATCAGGGTTCAACCCAGCCTGAGATCCTCCCTCTTCCCCCCCAAATCCCCCTTTTTTCTCAGTAAGCTGTGGTTTCCCCTTGTTAACTGTTTCCATCTTTTAGAGAGAGAATATTTGATAGTAGCTACCACTCTCCTTCAGGGGTCTGCTTTCTTCTCATCTGAATTCATTAGGGAGCCAGTGAAGTAGACCTTTTTGTCTGGTATCCACATTGCTGACTCTCTGTCAGTGCATAGTGCACTGTGAGAGGTCTCGTCTCTAGCAAAAGGCGGGAAATGGCACACTAGATGGGGAAGGCTCTCAGTTATTGCAGAGAATTATTTCCCAGGTGTCTGGCTGGTGGGTCTCGCCCACATGCTCAAGGTCTAACTGATCGCCATGTTAAGGAATTTTCCCCCAGGCTCAGATTGGCAGAGTCAGACACCCGGGGGGGTTTCACCTTCCTCTGCAGTGTGGGGCACAAATCACTTGCTGGTTTGAACTGGAGTAAATGGTGGATTCTCTATAACTGGAAATCTTTAAATCAAGATTTCAGGACTTCAGTAACTTAGCCAGAGATTCTGGGCATATTGCAGGAGTGGGTGGGTAGATTCTGAGGCCTGCAATGTGCAGGAGGTCTGACCAGGTGATCATGATGGTCCCTTCTGGCCTTAAAGTCTGAGGGCAGGTCTACACTACGAGGCTAGTCGACCTAAGTTACACAACTCCAGCTAGGTGAATAACCTGGTCGACTTATTGTGGTGTTTACACTGTGCTGGGTCAATGGGAGAAACTCTCCCATCAACTTACCTTATGCTTCTTGTTCCGGTGGAGTACCGGAGTCAACGGGAGAGCAATCGGCCATCGATTTAGTGGGTCTTCACCAGCCCCGCTAAATCGACCCCGGGTGGATCGATCAGCATGTGTTGATCCCCCGGTAAGTGGAGACAAGTCCTGAGTCTATGAGATTAAACAGCAAGAGGACCTGAATGGATCTTTCTTGCTGCTGCTTAAAGAAAATAGTAAGTATTTGGTGGAGCACATGAAAGAATACATCAACCTAAGTTAAAGAACTGGAAAAGTAGTCAAGAGATTTTATCCACATCATCTGCATGTACTTATAGGAATGTGAGATGAGGCACTTAATATGATTAGAACATAATGCAACTACAGCTCTTTCCCTGGAGAATTTGGAATAGATAGTTGTCTACCCAGCCTCTTATTTTCACCTCTGACTTTTTTCATCATGTTATTTTAAAAAGAAGACAGTTCTATTCCCCAAAGAAAACTGACCACTGCCCAGCCCTGAATGGCCTCTGCCAGCTAATCCATCTCTCTTCCAGCTGTCCATCTCTTAGTTTTAATGAACTGAAGCAATAACAAGGTACAAACAACACAAGGACAATTCGGTAGCAAATTTCTTTCAGCAATACTAATTCCTCTTGCCTTTTTGGGATCACTGAACCAGAAATGCACCTTCAATAGATAAAAGGTAAAACAACCCAAACAAATGAACAGGGAAAACAAACTGGAAGGTAAAAACTGCCTTAATTCTTGGAAGTGCAGAATGTATCATTACAGCTCAATTCAACTGACAGATAGGAAGGCCAGAGTCATTCATGCTGGCGAGGCCTTCTGTAAAAACAAATTTTCTCCTAGTTGATAAATCAACACATTGATAATACTCAATACCTTCTACCTTCTAAGACTCTGGGGGTCAGATCCTCAGCTGGTATAAATTAGGACATTTCAATTTACACCAGCTGCGTATTTGTCCTTGTATGTGTGTGTGAAAGAGAGACAGAGAGCAATGAAAAGGAGTACTTTGAGTTGAGCAACGAGTTGTCTTTTTTATTTATTACAGAAGCGACATTCCAAGGCAAAATTAAGCTAAAATCTCATTTCCAAACTGATCACTCTTATTCCAGATTAAACTGATGTGTGACCAAAACATAAAATGCAACAGGTCATTTCATTTTGCCATAATAAAATGTTGTGGCATATAAATAATATTCCCTGCATTCCATTTATAAAGAAGGTGTCCAGGTGACACAATCAATTAGACGATGTAGGCAGATTTCTCGAAGGAAATATGCATCACATTTATTACTGGTAATAAAGAAAAGAAACTGATTTCAAAGGTCATATTCCGTGTATGAATGGGCATTACCAATGCATTCTGGTATCAAGATTACTGTACATCGTTCACTGAAAATTTCACAAAAACTGTCGTCAGTATCCTTTATGTCTGTCCAAAATCCGCAATAATTGGTATATTTATGTTTTAGCTGGGTTGAAAAAAAATACTCTACAGCTGCAATAAATTCTCATATGCCTTGAAATCAAAATCTGCTTACAGAACAACACTGTAAGAAATAGCTCCATCTCGGGTAGAATTCACTTTGGCAACCCTCATATGGAAGATACTATCTATAGTGTATATAGTTTACTGTTGTCATAACTAGGGCTCCATGTCTGTCATGAGGTCGCGGAAGTCACAGATTCCATGACTTTCCGCAACCTCCGTGACTTCCGTAACAGCCAGCTGCTCAGATGGCCCCGGGGCCAGCCATCCCAGCCACTACCAGCCACACCAGCCACTGGTGGAACAGGCCTGGGGCCAGCCACACCAGCTGCTGCTCAGGTGGCCCCAGGCAACTGCCCCCAGGGACCACCAGAGCAGCTGCCGGTGTGGCTGGCCTCAGGGACTGCCTGATAAGTTGTCCTAGGGGTGACAGGAGGGAGTAGCCGCAGCTCAGTGGCCCCTAGCAATAGTCTCAGAGACTACTGAAGCAGCAGCAGGGGGGTGAGGGGGCTGGAGCAGCCACTGCTCTGTGGCCCCCAGCAGCTGGTGCCACTGGATGTGCCCCCCTCCCCCCATAGCAGCTCCCCCAGGGTCCCCCAGAGCAGCACCCCCCCAGCTAAGATTTAGTCAGGGGCATTTATACCATGGACAGATCACAGCCATGAATTTTTGTTTATTGCCTGTGACCTGTCCATGACTTTTATTAAAAATACCCATGACTAAACGGTAACTGATGGCTAAGGCTAAGATTTAGACATGGGCATTTTTAGTAAAAGTCATGGACAAGTCACAGGCAATAAACAAAATTTCACGGCCTATGGCCTGTCCATAGGGTTCCCAACTTTTGTTGGACATATTCCTGGAGGTTTCATCAATAGACATAATCTTCAATTAAAGATTAATTTTTAATTCCTGGAAACTCCAGGATAATCCTGTAGAGTTGGCAACCCTACCTGTCCATGACTTTTACTATAAACACCCCTGACTAAATCTTAGTTGCCTCAGGGCCCCACTGCTCTGGGGGGCCTGTGGGCACTGCTGCTCTGGGGGACCCCAGGTCCAGCTGAGGCAGCTGGCCCTAGGGCCAGTTGTTTAGGTGGCCCTGAGGTCAGCCACACACTGGCCGCTGCACCTGCAGAGTTTCACAGAGGTCACAGAAAGTCACGGAATCCATGACTTCTGCAATCTCCATGACAAACTTGCAGCCTTATTGATGGCGTATTGGCAGCGAGAATGTGCACATTTCTGAAGGCTTTGTATTTTTTTATCATAATCAACTGTCCCATCCCTTTCATCGCCACAATTATCTTCTGGCTTGGAGCAATGAATAGGGCTTCCTTCTCACTTCTGTTTATGCAGACACAACTAATCCATAAATGGGTGTTACAGTTGTGCCACATGATACTTAACCGCCCCAGAATGTCTCCTGTGCATTTCTAGCTCCCGTGGGATCCTGGACTAAGAAACCTATCCCAAATCTGAGTTCTGGTCTCCTGCTTCTTAGAAAAGAGCACTAGGCTACGAAGCTGGACCTCTTGGCATGAAGCTGGATACACTATCAATAGATACAATAACAATATTGTATGTAGGAAATAAACTGAATTTCTGTACAGGTCTGAGGCCACCAGCCCATTTCACATAGGCCACCAAAGAGCTATTAGATGGTCACCAACCTCATTCTGTGCCAGTCCGGTTTGGATTTGACCTAATAACCGATAAGGGAAATATTCTAGATGCCGTTACCACTCCCCTCATCCTGTCACACCTATGGATGAATCTTCTAAATATACAGGCATGTAGATTCCAGGTTGGATTTATTCTACTGGAAAGTAGGTGGTGTTGCAGAAGACAGAGATAGAAACAGAGGTTGGTCTAGGTAAGACTAGCAGGACACCATCTCTGGCCCCCTAAACTTGTATTTTACATCAACTTTAGACTGCCTTAAATGTATTTTCTTAATCACTGTTTTTTTCCTGAAATGTTTCAGCAAGGAAGCTCAATACATATAAATAAACCGTATTCTGCAATTTTGGGGGGAAAACCCTGAAATATCTTTGCTGAAAATGCAATCTATAAGGCCACTTACTGTTTGTGTAGGACTGTAACTAAGTATATAGAGTTTGGGGGTGATTGACACACAAACTTGCACAAAAACAACTACAGTGGTTTTAATTCATGCTTGGGTTATTTCAGTGGAAGACTGCATGTGGATGAGAGAGACAACATGATAGAAGCCACTTGTCTTACTTAATGTACCTCAGTGATCAAGATGGTATAAGAACTTGTATAAAATAGAATAGGAACTCTTATTCCAGAATGAAAGTATCCTATTTTGATTTAGCTTAAATTGATTACAGACATAAAACTGAAATAGAACAACTTTAGTTTGGCATAAGAGTGTCTATGCGGACTTGTACTGAAAAGACAAAAGATGTGAATTAAAACTAAATTAGTTATTTCAGCATGAATTTGTGTGCAGACAAAAACCTTGAAAATACTTATACTTAGGCTGTTTCCCTACCAACTTGCCCCTTTGCACCTTATGTGGTGATGTACACCTGTACTGAGTGTAAAACAATACTTTTTTCACTTGGTAGCATTTGACACCCACTTGGCACAGGAGTACATGGAGTAAGAGGGCAAGGCAGTGGAATAACAGACTCTCTTTCTCTTAAAAAAATAACCTGAGGAGTCCTTGTGGCACCTTAGAGACTAACAAATTTATCTGGGCATAAGCTTTCATGGGATAAAACCCACTTCATCTGATGCGGGACACCATCATAGGACCTAACCACATCAGCCACACCATCAGGGGCTCGTTCACCTGCACACCTACCAATGTGATATATGCCATCGTGTGCCAGCAATGCCCCTCTGCCATGTACATTGGCCAAACCGGACAGTCTCTATGCAAAAGAATAAATGGACACAAATCAGACATCAAGCATTGTAACATTGAAAAACCAGTAGGAGAACACTTCAATTTCCCTGGACACTCAATATCAGACTTAAAAGTGGCAATTCTTCAACAAAAAAACTTCAAAACCAGACTCCAACGCGAAACTGCAGAACTGGAATTAATTTGCAAACTGAACACCATCAAATTAGGCCTGAATAAAGACTGGGAATGGATGGGTCACTACAAAAAGTAATTTTCTCTCTGTTGATACGCACAGCTTCTTCAACTATTGGAAATCGCCACCTTGATTGCATCGGCCTCATTAGCACTACAAAAGTAATTTTCCCTCCCTTGGTATTCACCCCTTTTTGTCAACTATTGAGAATAGACCACTTCCACCTTAAATGAATTGGCTCATTAGCACTGACCCCCCACTTGGTAAGGCAACTTCCATCTTTTCATGTGCTATAATATATATTCTGCTTACTGTATTTTTCACTCCATGCATCTGAAGAAGTGGGTTTTAGCCCACAAAAACTTATGCGCAAATAAATTTGTTAGTCTCTAAGGTGCCATAAAGACTCCTAGTTGTTTTTGCTGATACAGACTAACACTCTGAAATCTTTCTCTTCAGTGTCTCCAGGACATAGATTCATATATTCATAGATACTAAGGTCAGAAGGGACCATTATGATCATCTAGTCCAACCTCCTGCACAACGCAGGCCACAGAATCTCACCCACCCACTCCTGCGAAAAACCTCTCACCTATGTCTGAGCTATTGAAGTCCTGAAATCGTGGTGTAAAGAGTTCAAGGAGCAGAGAATCCTCCAGCAAGTGACCCGTGCCCCATGCTACAGAGGAGGGCAAAAAACCTCCAGGGCCTCTTCCAATCTGCCCTGGAGGAAAATTCCTTCCTGACCACAAATATGGCAATCAGCTAAACCCTGAGCATATGGGCAAGATTCACCAGCCAGATACTACAGAAAATTCTTTCCTGGGTACTCAGATCCAACCCCATCTAACATCCCATCACAGGCCCTTAGGCCTATTTACCATGAATATTTAAAGATCAATTAATTACCAAAATCATGTTAACCCATCATACCATCTCCTCCATAAACGTATCCAGTTTAATCTTAAAGCTAGTTGACCTTTTGCCCCCACTGCTTCCCTTGGAAGGCTATTCCAAAACTTCACTCCTCTGATGGTTAGAAACCTTCGTCTAATTTCAAGTCTAAATTTCCCAATGACCAGTTTATATCCATTTGTTCTTGTGTCCACATTGGTACTGAGTTTAAATAATTCCTCTCCCTCTCTGGTATTTATCCCTCTGATATATTTATAGAGAGCAATCATATTTCCCCTCAACCTTCTTTTAGTTAGGCGAAGCAAGCCAAGCTCCTTGAGTCTCCTCTCATAAGACAAGTTTTCCATTCTTCGGATCATCCTAGTAGCCCTTCTCTGTACCTGTTCCAGTTTGAATTCATCCTTCTTAAACATGGGAGACCAGAACTGCACACAGTATTCCAGGTGAGGTCTCACCAGTGCCTTGTATAAGGTACTAAAACCTCCTTTTCTCTACTGGAAATACCTCGCCTGATGCATCCCAAGACCGCGTTAGCCTTTTTCACGGCCATATCATATTGGCAGCTCATAGTCATCCTATGATCAACCAATACTCCAAGGTCCCTCTCCTCCTCCGTTACTTCTAATTGATGCGTCCCCAGCTTATAACTAAAATTCTTGTTATTAATCCCTAAATGTATAATCTTACACTGCTCACTATTAAATTTCATCCTATTACTATTACTTCAGTTTACAAGGTCATCCAGATCCTCCTGTATGATATCCTGGTCCTTCTCTAAATTGGCAATACCTCCCAGCTTTGTATCATCTGCAAACTTTATTAGCACAATCCCACTTTTTGTGCCGAGGTCAGTAATAAAAAGATTAAACAAGATTGGTCCCAAAACTGATCCTTAAGGAACTCCACTGGTAACCTCCCTCCAGCCTGACAGTTCACCTTTCAGTAGGACCCGTTGTAGTCTCCCCTTTAATGAATTCCTTATCCACCTTTCAATTTTCATATTAATCTCCATCTTTTCCAATTTAACTAATAATTCCCCATGTGGCACGGTATCAAACACCTTACTGAAATCTAGGTAAATTAGATCCACTGCGTTTCCATTGTCTAAAAAATCTTACTTTCTCAAAGAAGGAGATCAGGTTGGTTTGGCATGATCTACCTTGTGTAAAACCATATTGTATTTTGTCCCATTTACCATTGACTTCAATGTCCTTAACTACTTTCTCCTTCAAAATTTTTTCCAAGACCTTGCATACTACAGATGTCAAACTAATAGGCCTGTAGTTACCTGGATCACCTTTTTTCCCCTTTCTTAAAAATAGGAACTATGTTAGCAATTCTCCAATCATACGGTACAACCCCTGAGTTTACAGATTCATTAAAAATTCTTGCTAATGGGCTTGCAATTTCGGGCTCCAATTCCTTTTATATTCTTTGATGAAGATTATCTGTGCCCCCTGATTTAGTCCCATTAAGCTGTTTGAGTTTCACTTCTACCTCAGATATGGTAACGTCTACCTCCATATCCTCATTCCCATTTGTCACGCTACCATTATCCCTAAGATCCTCTTTAGCCTTATTAAAGACTGAGGCAAAGTATTGTTTAGATATTGGGCCATGCCTAGATTATTCTTGACCTCCACTCCATCCTCAGTGTTTAGCGGTCTCACTTCTTCTTTCTTTGTTTTCTTCTTATTTATATGGCTATAGAACCTTTTACTATTGGTTTTAATTCCCTTTGCAAGGTCCAACTCTACTTGACTTTTAGCCTGTCTCACTTTATCCCTGCATGTTCTGACCTCAATAAGGTAGCTTTCCTTGCTGATCCCTCCCATCTTCCACTCCCTGTATGCGCTCTGCTTTTTCTTAATCACCTCTCTGAGATGCTTGGTCTTCCAGCTTGGTCTACAATCCTGCCTATGAATTTTTTCCCCTTTCTTGGGATGCAGGCTTCCGATAGCTTCTGCAGCTTTGATTTAAAATAATCCCAGGACTCCTCTGCCTTTAGATCCATAAATTCTTCAGTCCAATCCACTTCCCTAACTAATTTCCTTAATTTTTGAAAGTCAGCCCTTTTGAAATCAAAAACCCTAGTTGCAGATTTAGTTTTGTTTGAACTGAATTAGCTCATGATCACTTGAACCAAGATTATCCCCTACAACCATTTCTTCTATGAGGTCCTCACTACTCACCAAAACCAAATCTAAAATGGCATCCCCTTTAGTCGGTTCAGCAACTATTTGATGAAGGAATCCATCAGCTATCGCATCTAGGAAAATCTGAGCCCTATTATTATTACTAGCACTCTTACTCCAGTCTATATCTGGGAAGTTAAAGTCTCCCATGATCATGCAGTTTCCATTAGTATTTACTTTATTAAAAACATTAAAAAGGGCTCTATGCATATCCAAATTAGATCTCGGCGGTCTATAGCACACCCCAAACACTATCCCAGGGGAGGCTTTAATAGTTTTCTTCCCCAGTGTAATTTTTGCCCAGACGGACTCTGTCTTATCCATTCCATCGCTTCTTATTTCTTTACATTCTACCTCATCATTGATATACATGTTTAATCCATATGTTTCCAATGCATTTGGACTGGAATGCTGGGGTTGGGTGAAAGCCAAACCAGTCACATGACCTCTTGTTCTCTGCAACAAGGTTTACAGAATTAATTGGTAGTGCCCATCAGTTTCTCTGGAAACCTGATTCCCTAATAAAGCAAAACAAATATTATAGATTTGTTGAGAAGACATTCCCCTTCGGGGTGGCACAGTCATCAGACCTGAAAATCACCCTGGATGCAGAAGTGTTGTCTGCTTTGTGTCCTTTTCTTTTAACAGTAATTGAGTCATTGCAATAAAATAATTGCATTCTAATGAAACACAGTCAACATAACTGAAAGCTAATAATGTCAATAAAGTGTGTTGAACTCTCATCACAATAAAACACATTTTTTAAAAAATTAGATTCTTTTATGGAGAGTGGAAATCAGTTCACCCAAAGGGAAGTACTGGTTTAACTTCTTATTGTTGTTTATTGTTTGTGTTATGCTGGGATCTGGGCCCCATTGTGTGAGGCACTTTACCAGCACAGAGTAAGAGAAAATCCCTGTCCACAAGAGCATACAATCTAAATAGACAGGACAAAGAAAAGGCAGGAGAAAGGAAGTATTATAATCAGTATTAATATCCCCATTTTAGAAATAAAGTATTAAGGCATATTTATTTGGAACATTGAAATATATTATATTTCCAATATCTTAGGACATTATACTGCAATCTTTACTCATTCACAGGCCAAAGTCCTATTGCAATGGGAGTTTTGCTGGAACAAGGAGTAAGGTCTATAGCAAAAAAAGAGAGCCCTATGTTTTGCTATCCTGCTATGTTTGCTGATTAGAAATTTAAATGAATTCCAGAAAACTTGACATACTTACATAATCTAGTTAAACAAACATATAAAGCATACAATAAAAGATCACCTGCATCCTATAATATAGATATATAAAAACATTATATGCCCTCTTGTGTCCCAGGCTGGATTTATTTTACAGGAAAGTAGGTGGTGTTACAGGAGATAGATAGAAACAGAAGTTGGTCTAGGTGAGACTAGAAGGACGTCTCTCTATGCCCCCTGAACTTGTATGTTACACTGTCTTGAACTGCCTTAAATTTACTTTCTTAATCACTGTTTTCCCCCGAAATGTTGCTATTCCACCATGGAAGTGCAGCCTGGGCACTATTATCAACATTTTTGACATTTGGTTACATTTCAAATTCTTCATACAAGGAAGTTTGTTCCACATGAAGAAATGACAAAATGTTACCACTGATCAAGTGCACAAGTTTCAAAAAAATCCGATGAAGTGAGCTGTAGCTCACGAAAGCTTATGCTCAAATAAATGTGTTAGTCTTAAGGTGCCACAAGTCCTCCTGTTCTTTTTGCGGATACAGACTAACATGGCTGCTACTCTGAAACCAGTAATAATATAATGTTTTATGCGTGCAGGGCAAATCAGGATAGTTTTGCACAGCTCTACTGCCTTGTTGTTATTATGCTGTACTATGTTTCGAAGTATGTATTCAGCATTGAATCTTGCACTCATATGCATCAGTGAACACTGCCACACAGGTTGTTGAAACAGTTGCTCTACTGTATAAGAAAGCAACTAGTCCATACATTTTGTATCTTTGTCATAAATCATGATTTTTCAAATGTTAATTTGCTTATATAAATTATGGTCTAAATTTCCTGCTGGATTCAATTTACACTACCAAAGAGCCAGTTAAGGCTCCTTAGGTCTCTAATTGACCCTATGCACAGATTAGAGCAGTCTCAGGGCTGATCCAATCTGTGCCAGCTCGCAGTGATCCCTAAATGACCAATTGTCAGCTAAGGAAGGCATTATGTTCAGGCCACTGTCCCTTCCTGTCTGTCCTCCACCATGACATGCCCCACCCCCGCCCCAGTATACCTCTTGCATAAGAGTTTCAGGGAGGCGGGGCATAGAAGCTGGTTCCATATCCCCTGGGAACTCCCCCACTCCAGAAGATGAGTCTCTACTCCCTTTGCACCACTGGAATAGTGGAAAGAGAGAGGAGCAGAAGCGATAATCTGCACCCATGCTCTGCGTCTGATTTCTTTCAATACAAAGTGTCATGCTTGCATGATTCAAATACAACTCTGTTTGTAACCTTGCTCCCCCAGCAAGTTTCTGTAGAATTACAGGGGTTTGTTTTTTTTGTCCAACTCTCAGTAATCTTCTATTAGGTTTGGTAAACTGGGAAATACTTGCGGCTACTGTGTATGACCTCAGTGAAAAGCCTTAGGGAACGCTACACAAGCCCATCTCGCTGAGCCTTACACAGGTGAAGGGTCAGACCTCTCTCAGTGTGAGGTCTGAATTTTATTGACTTGAAGATGATGCAATTGTCTTGAGAAGGAGCAGAAAGTATTCTGTTTATCTTAAGAACAAAGCTCCCCAATCATATCCAGATGACTTGAATCTGATTTCATTTAGATTTTTGGATCCTAAAAAGGCATACAAATTTATCCTTGGCGTAACTGGAAGAGACATTCCAGTTAGTAGGGCAGTGTCGGTTTAAGGTGTGGTCCATTTCTGCCATATATGAATACTGCCAAAGGTGCAGTCCACTGGCTTTTCCTTTGGTATAGATAAATTCATGGAGGATAGGTCTGTCAATGGCTATTAGCCAGGGTGGGCAGGGATGGTGTCCCTAGTCTCTGTTTGCCAGAAGCTGGGAATGAGCGACAGGGGGTGGATCACTTGATGATTACCTGTTCTGTTCATTCCCTCTGGGGCACCTGGCACTGGCCACTGTTGGAAGACAGGATACTGTGCTAGATGGACCTTTGGTCTGACCCAGTAGGGCCATTCTTATGTTCTTATGGTATTTCTACAACATTGTGTATTATGTTTGTACAACAGGGATTTCACCTATGCAGAGTTTACTCTCTGTGGAATATGGCAGCCACTGTGATTGAGCAACACAGCTCTGCAAAGAGGAAAGGAAGAGTACTTTCTCCAGTTTAAACTAGCAGGGGAACTTGGCAGAATGCAATTACTCACGCTGGGTTTTGACCAGGATATCGAGTAACACAGGCTAGATTCTCAGCTGGTGCAAATTGGCACCGTTCCATTGACTTCCTACTTATTTAATCCATCTGTAGAGCATGCCCAACAGCTCTTTCATCCCCATGAAAAGTACATGGAAATCTCTAAGGACAAGAAGCAGTCAGAAATTGCCCTGGGTCTTATTCAAACTGAAAAAATGGTTATATATTGATATGCTTGCTGCAATTTACAAGATCATCTAGAATTCCTATTAGAGAGCTTTAAAATATTACAAGCCATTTTAATAGGTCTATATATTTATCAAAATTTGTAAACTGTAGCTATTCATCAGTAAAAGACTGATTAAAATGCGACTCTACACAGCCCCATGTCCAAATGGCCACAACAATAGCACCTCTTACCATGGCAGATCTTCCTTTCCCACATTCAAACACCAAGCATTGATAGGGATCATTCAGGTTGTAGCTCCAAGCACTGTTTTTTGGAACCTAGATGTAAATGCTGGGTGCAAAGAGAGATGTGTCACCTTTTCCCTTTTCCACCAGAATGTAGGTAGGAAGAGTTCTATAAGTATTTCCAAGAGTACAGTACGAATACTGTATAGTTCTTAAGAACAGAAGACATTTTCTTCACCTACACAGTTGTGTGGGCGATCTCGCTGATCCTGGCAGTGTGACACTTAGCCTTTGCTATCAGCTCGTTGTACTGAAGCTCCAAAGGAAAGCAAGTTATTGGCATATCTAAATCCCACAACAGACAGCTTTCCATTTTATGTGTGAACTCCACCAAGATGTCAAGCATGTGCCCTGCTAAAAATCATTGCAGATTTTTAGATTATGTTAATCTCCTTACATATTTACCAACAACTAAGTTAAAAGGGGAAATTCAGACATGTAGGTCTAGTTCCTGTTGTAAGACAGTGGGATGTTTGAAATCTGTGAGTTGCTCAGCTAATAAGTGCTCCTGCTCTAGTATTCTGAACCACATCACTCTGCTGGTACTGTGTGGCGTTGGGACAGTTTCCTGTTTCTGAACTGGACGGTCTTCAAGTACTGATTGTCATCTACTGCTGGTCACTCGAAATGAGGCCATTTGATGGTTTTAAATCTCTGTCTTCCGATGTGAAATCAACATGGTTAGAACCACAATGGGAAGGTTCCCACCACCTTGTGGCCAGAGGTTCTACCCATTTGCTTGTCTGTAACTGGAAAATGATGAAAATTTACATGGCATAGATTGGATCATATCTAATGTGCTCCATCCTGCACTATCCCCATTTTTGTTCTAGAGAGCAGTGAAATGGAAACACTATTTTTCAAAGAAATCTCGCTGTTTCTATACTACTGTAAGTATTTATCAATATGATTAGGTTGTCGGCATTGTCTAGCCTTTCATCTTATTATGCCTGCCAGTGACAACACTTCTGTTTCCCCTCTCCTCCTTCCAGAAGAAGTCTCTATTTGAAACTAAAACTGTTTTTTCCAACTTATCTGGACAGATTTAACCAAGACAGATTGCTACCTAAGCAATAAATAAGTGTGCATTGATATGTGTGGAACACCTCTGACTTAGGTTAATCAATATTTCCTTGCCAAAGACTTGCCATTCTAAGAAGAAAAGAAGTAGTGTTGATCAACTTTAAGAGTCCACTTCATGTCCTTCTTGTGCACTTCCACTTTCCCCACTGAATGACTAAGAACCAGCAGTAGCTGAAGAATTTAAAACGGATGAGTCCCACATGTACCTTTAGAATCCCATTCCCAACAATCCACGTTGTGGACAATGGTTCAGAAATAAACCCTCCCAGTAGCTCGGACTCTGTGAAAATGAGGCTGTGCAGCAACTCTGGCTTCACCTATGGTGAAGAAGAATTTTTCTTCTGTGTCCACTCTGGAGATATATTCCCCTCCCCGAAACTTGTTGATGGATAGCTGGCAAAACCCAAAATCAAAAATATTGTATACCTTTTCCAGACATGCACTATACTATTTATATCATAGGCACGTGGTCCATGACACTTATTACATGCCAGCTGAGGCTGGGTTGGGAGGATGAATCCACTGAAAGTCTAGGGTAGCAGACAATACCCATAGCAGAGTCAGGAGACATTTGCTGGACAATGATGGAACTAAAATATGTGGAGTGTAGGATGCTGATTCACTTTGCAAACTGCCAAGGCTTCAAGTGGCTAGTTTTGGTAGGGCTGCAGTGTTGGCTGATTTATAATTTCTTACCCTGCCCTATATTAGTCTAACTGCCCAGACGTGTGTCTTTATTATGGTTCCGCTTGTGCAGTGATTGTGTCATTGAGGAGAGTGAAAGAATGCCTGCCTTTGTTAACATTCCCTCTCGAGGGGTGTGTGAGGATGAGGCGTGTGCTCAATAGTCTGTTTGCTGATGTTATCAGAAGATCCTATAGTTCAGTGCATTGAAGAGTTTCCTGTCAGAGCACAACACAGCAGCAAGGCACTGCTTTAAGACAATGTGCTCTCATGTTGAATACAAACTGGCAACGCATTGGAACTGAAAGGGAACATGTGAATGATTATGAATATGGAGCCAGCTGGTGTCTGTTGGACCTATGCCAGTTTACAGCTGATGTGGATTTGGCCCACGGTACCTGAAGATTCCGCATCTTTTTCCAGTCATTGTTCTCAGCACCTCTCCACCAGCCTGCTTTTAACAGTCTCCATACAGACTATGGTTACGGCACATATTGTTTTATGAGGATATTGGAGAGGCGTTTGAAGGAAGTCTCAGAGACAGTAGGCAAAGAGGCTAGCGGGAATCATGTTCTAGCCAGTTCAGAAATAATGTTTTTTCAAATTGTTTTGGCAACTGGTGAAAGAACAATGCCATTATTGCAAGTCTCTGTTTTAGGTTGTGCAAGGTTCTAAACAGACCTGATTATCTTAATTTAGTTAATGTGAAGTATACATTTATAAAGTGATATTGGAGACTCAATAAAGGATTCTATGCATTGCTGAAGAGAGATCTGTCAGAGGGAGTTCTTATTGTTTGAGACATCTCTTTGAAATTACTATAGCTTTCTCACCAGGTCTTTGTAAACCATTGCAGTTATCAGAACTCATTTGAGATGATCTGCTGAACCAATCCCCAAACACATGCAGATAAAACCTTTATTTCACATTACACCATCCCGCATTCCCTATCGATATCACTTACCATACGTGGTGATTATAGTTCTATGATAAATTTCAGCACTTCTGGTGTGGGCCAGAAACCAGAAGGGACAGGGGATAAAATCTTGTATCTGATCACTACGAGCTAAAGCAGTGGCTCTCAACCTTTCCAGAGTACTGTACCCCTTTCAGGAGTCTGGATAAGTTTGTCTTGCATAACCCCAAGTTTCATCTCAATTTAAAAACAACTTGGTTACAAAATCAGACATAAAAATACAAAAGTGTCACGACACACTATTACTGAAAAATTGCTTACTTTCTCATTTTGTCTGTATGACATTTTAGTTTGTACTGACTTTGCTAGTGCTTTTCATGTAGCCTGTTGTAAAACAAGACAAATATCTAGATGAGTTGATGTACCCCTACCCCGGTTGAGAACCACTGAGCTAGATCCTGAGCTGTGGCTGAGCAGTGCACAGTGCTCCTGAGGAGAGGGTAGAAGGCCCCTTGATCCTGGAGCTAATTCACTGCCAGGCTGATCCCCAACATAAATTATAACAGCCATCGGGCTGCTCTGTTTTACACCAGCTATCCATGGCCTCAAGAGGGCTGTTCCAGAAACGGGGGATTGTTTGGTCATAAAAATGCTCCCTTATCCCTGGCGGTAGGCCCTGAGACAGGAGACAGAGTTTCCTCAAAGGCTAGCTCAAGACTGTGAAATTATGTCCTCCAGAAACTCAGGTCCATCACAACCATCACCACCTTCTACTCCAAGTGCAAGGCACCTATCTTTGACCTTGCCTTCTATAACATACACATAAAGCAGTGTGTGTGTGTGTGTGTGTGTGTGTGTGTGTGCAACTGTGTGTAATTTTAAAAATTCAAAAACTAAACACTGCATTGAGCACACTTCTCCCCTTGGGAAGAGAAAAACAGAATAAACATGTGCCAGATGTTAGTCACATCACCTAATGCAGCACTGGAAGGTGCTCAGATAATGTGGTGATAAGCGTGGTATAAAAATCTAAGTAGAATAGAATAGGGTCCAGGAGGGCTGGAGTAGGAACTGCAACATTGACTCTACGTTCCCTGAGGAATCCTCAAGTGGCCTGTAAGCCTGCTTTTGAGCTGCATTATATCAAGAGGCACAAAGTAGTTTCCAGAGTACAGGAGGACCTGACCCTAGAAATGGATATAGGTGAGTGTGTGGCTCTTATTTCTCCTCATCTGGTTAGCCCAGCTCTCTAAATGAAATTGTCATAGGAATAACAACACTTACCTCTTACTAAGACCCTCAGCCCCACGTGCCTTAATTTAACTATTGCAGAGTATCAGTGGAGACATTTTGTCTCTCTTGGCAAATGAAGAGTGTTGCCAGACCATTAAGGTATAAGAATGATATATCTGAGTGGTTCTGCCAACCTGACCACTTACAAGGTGACTGCAACAAAGACTACAAGCACATTAAAATCAGTGGAGGTTATGCAGAAACAATGAGAGCAGAACAGAGACTCCCTCCCAGCTTTATTTCCAGTCATAAGCACCAGTGATTCCCAACAAAGCACAAAACTCCTGGCTATCCTTCCTACCTGCTTCTTTTACCCAGTTAGCACCTTGCTAACCACACATCCAACCTTACTCTTGAGCGATTAGAGATTTTTGTCATCCCTGATCTAGAGTGACAGTCTTGGGATTTCAAAGCGTTACCTGCTGCTCTTTATTAAAAAGTAATCCAGTGAAGTTTATTACATGATTGTAATATAAATTTGGTTTTGTGAGATTGACTCTAAGGCAGCAGTGAAAAAAAGTGGAGCTTCCTTGCTTTGCATATTGGGTCTCAAATGGACAAATCAACCCCTTTTACATTTTTTCATGAAAAATTAAAATAAACAAATGAATGACAGCTATTTTATTTAAGAGAATGTTACACAGAACTGATGGTTGGTCATAAAAGGAGCCAGGAGTCCACTAACACTCAAGCGTGTGTCTAAGTTTGCTCAGAAGAGTAGGCCCATAGAACACGGTGAGGATTTTATTTGCCAGCACTTTACTTCATTTAGAAATTAACATCCATCCTCAGTCTTTCCAGATAATTGTGTCATCTCAAAAATTCACATAATTTCTGGGTTTGTCTCTCCTTTCACGGACACCGGTATAAATCAAGTCACTCCACTGCAATCAGTGAATTGACACCAATGTAAAGCTGCTGTAAGTGGGAGGAGAATCAAGTCCTCTATCTAGAACAACCTCTTCTGTTTTTAATCTCTCTTCATTTTATTACTTTTAATAAAGACCAACATGTTTGCAGCTCGGGGAATTCTGCTGACGTCTCAGAGAAATTTGATGCCAGACTGCAGGGCCAGATCCTCAGCTACTGTACATTGGCATAGCTTCACTGAAGTCCATAACTAACATAACTGAAGTCTATATGGTGACATCAATTTACACCATCTGAGGATCAGGCCCTTGTGATGACTTCTTTGGTGCTGGCGGGTGGTTTTCTTCATTGCAGCTGCAATTAAATCTGGCTGAAAGGATTTATTAGAATCGTAAATTACTGTATTTGTTCACTGGGTAGCTTCATTTATTTGCATTTTAAGAAAGCCTTTGTTTGAGTTTCATGCATATATCCATTTTAAGAGCTCCTGACTTTCTTAAAAGCACAACTAATGCTTGGATTAAGTGAGACTGGATGTATTTCTCAGCTAGAACAAAAATAACATAATGGGTTATTAGAGCTATTTTGGGAATACATATTGATTGCAGACACAGTACTCAGAACTGTACTTAGAGAATGGGCTCCAAGAGTTTCTGCAAAATGAACTTCTTCTTCCAGATAGTAATAAAATGAATGCGCTGATTTCCCCCCTGCCTTCCACCTTGGGTAATAATTTACATCTGTGGAAATGATCCTCAGTCTCCATTGTAATATTCTCCCTGAGTGCCAGACTAAGGGGATACCCCAAGTGCAGGGGGACTTGGGTAAGGGCACTAAGCTGGCCCGCCTCCTAGCTCAAGACATTGGAATGGGCTTTCTGATGGGAAGAAGGGGGCTTGGCCAAAGTGCAGTGCACTATAGCTGTCCGCTGCTTCTTTTGGCCAGTAGGGAACCATGGGGAGCATAGCATAAGTTAGAAAAACCTTGATGCTGATCTAATTTACATAGGAGCACACATCCTCCCCTCCCCACCCAGCTGCCCCAGAATACAGGGATCACAGTGGTGGCTTAAAGCCACCTCTGCTCCTCACTGTTCCTTTCCTGTGCTGAGCAGAGGATCACATTCACACACAATCAGAGCCAGTGAATGCAACGTGGGTGTAAAATGCTACAGAATTCTCCACTCATTTACACTGTTGTGGTAGCATTTCACCTTGACTTGAAATTTATTTTGCACAGCTCGTAAATTACTATAAAAGGAACCAGGCGGTGGAAAACTGGACCCATAACTGGTGAAGTGACATTGCTAAAAATCATTTGCAGAATCACTCATGCTAAAATATTGAAGTCGCAGAAAATGCCTGTTGCTTTTTTCCATCCTGCTGCCTGCAGGTCTTGGGGAAAAAACATTGTTTGTTTTGTAATCATACGTTAATTGACACCTGCAGCAAAACAATGCTTATTTAAATTGGGTAGGTACCTTTCCACATCCTCTACTGTATCTACAGTGCTGAGCAATACTTATCCCTCACTTATGGGCACTCAATGCAGAATAAGAGTGTCCACGTGCAGGGGGGCTAGTGCAAAATAACTATTGCGCTATAAATCAGCACCCTAGCTAGTTAACACTAAAATGAGAGTTCTTCCAGATGACAATTGCATTTTCAAAGAGTGTGCAGTTCAAGTAATTTAATGGCTGTGTGGATTGGTAATGGAAATAGTAATCCTCTTATATCTGTAGGTTACCTCTTCAAATCCAGGTCAGGTCAGCGTTGTTATTGATTTACCTTACTGTAGTGCCCCAGCTGAGATTAGAGATATGTTGTGCTAAGCACTATACCCATAGTAAGAGACAGTCCCTGCCCCAATCAGCTTCCAATTTAGATAGACAAGACAGATAAAGGGTGGGAGAAAGAAACCATTATTATCATCATTTCTATTGATGAGGAATTAAGTTGCTGAGAGGTCAAGTGACTTTCCAGAAGTCACACAGGATTTCAGTGGCAGAGCCAGTAATCTACCTAAGGTCTCCAAGCCCTTTGATTTGACCACAATGCCCAGTGTTGACTAAAACAGAGTGCTGACAAGTTGTATCATTATCTGGCTGAAAGTCACATTTTAGGAAGTTGTTTGCCATCCACCACAAAACTGTCCTGGGTTGAAAAGAATGGCCACAGAAATCACAGGTTTTATGTGCCATTTGCTCTATTTGCAGTAAAAAGAAAAGGAGGACTAGTGGCACCTTAGAGACTAACAAATGTACTTGAGCATAAGCTTTCGTGAGCTACAGCTCACTTCATCTGTGAGCTGTAGCTCACGAAAGCATATGCTCAAATACATTTGTTAGTCTCTAAGGTGCCACAAGTACTCCTGTTCTTTTTGCAGATACAGACTAACACGGCTGCTACTCTGAAACCTGGCTATTTGCAGTGTTCGTGTTGTGGCTCAAAAAGCCAGAGCTGAGTAAATTTAACTGTGTGCAGAGAATGGTATGTACTGTATGTCCAACCACAGTGCCCTTCTGCGTCAACACCTTTGACTGATACAATATCTACAAGAAAGAAAGACATTAATAGAGTTGATACATGTCTTTGTAAGGATACTCAACACCTAAAAATAGTGATTTTTACAGCACTATCTATAAAAGGCCTTGGTGGGAAGAAAGCCATGAATAGTATACTTTTCCTGGCATGGTGAAGGAACAATGAGTATCCCCTTTTTGTGCTTTCTTCTTGCTCTATCTTTTCCCTGGAACCTCTCATTGTTAACTTCTGCCTTGGATATAAGCATTCACAAACTATGATAATGAGCACAGTATAGGTATTTAGATGGGTAGATTGACCTAGAGACAGAAATCACTTCCACACAGATGACATTAATTCCACATCCCCTTCTCTAATCCCACTGTCTCCTGTCTATCTGATGTCTTGATTTGGTCAGCCCCTGGATATGCCACTAAAATGCTTCAGGTTAAATAATAACATTACCTTGCACCTCAGGAGAGCTTTCTCACTGAGCGTCTTAAAATATTACAGAATTTTAGCCTCACAACATCCCTGTGAAGGATGTATTATCATTCACATGCCACAGATTGGTAAACTGAGGCACAGCAAAAATGACAATTTGCTTAAAATCACATGTGGCTGTGACAGAACCAGGAATAGAAACAAAGTCTCCTGAAGCCTCACTATCTTAATTAGTGATGGACCCACCCTTCCTTCCTCTTTCCCCTAACTCTCTAACCTTTCCTCCAGATCACTATCACTCTCCTTAACTGTGATACAAACTTCACTTGTTTCTATTGTTTCCTATGCCTCCTTTTTCTGTAAGATTGTCTGCTTATCATAGCTTCTGGTATGATGCCATAATTTGTCCTTTCCTTGACATTGACTCTGTGAAATTCTTATCTGTCCCCATCTTGAATTCTGTTATTTCCTCTATTATGGTTTTCTTTAATTTCTTCTCCAAAATGCTGTTTCCAGACTATTCTTTTTCTCCAGGAAGAGGGAGCATATTTAACTACCACTAACTCCATCCTTCCAGTGTCCTGGTGCCAATTTTTGGCCTTGGTCTTATTGGTCTACTTCATACAGTAACTGCCCTCCTATTTTACAAAACTCTCCATTGAAGCACTCTGCACTACCTCTCTGATCTCATGTCCAATTAATTCCCCACCCACTCATTCCACTCCTTCAACCTGATCCTGGTCTTTCTGTCTTTACTAGTTCTTCTCATAGTTAGGGGATTCGCTTTCATGTGTGCCATTCCTCCCTTGACAATACTGAGTCACTTCCTTTTGGTAAGTCTCATCTTAAAACACTGAGAGCTGAGACTAGGATCCAGATGACCTGAGTCAGAGTCTTAAATTCTCTTTAGGAAGGTATGAAGAAGATTGTTATAGAGGAAAGGAATATATTGTTTTAAAATGTGGCTAGCCATCTGGATCTATCTCTCATGAAATAGCAGATCTGTTAATATATTAAATACAGCGCCTGATTTTCAAAAGCATCCCACAGCCTCTAACTTCCATTGAAAATCTGGCCACCTTATTCAGGGCCCTACATGGTAGCTGAGCTCTTTTTTTAAAGTCCAGACACTTAGGAGTTTAAAGGGGAGCTTGGGTGCTGAACATTTTTGAACATCTGGCCAAAAATAATGTGTTTGTAGGAGTGGTCCCTTTACTGTGAGAACATGATCATTTGTGTACCATTTGGATCATGTTGGTTACTCTGTCTCAGAAACAAATCTACTGGGGGGTCACTAAGTCCTGGGCTACACTGGGGAAGGGTTCAAACTCAGATATGCAACTTCAGCAACGCTATTCGCGTAGCTGAAGTCAAAGTATCTTAGTTCAGGTTACCTGGCTGTCCTCACGGCGGCGAGTCGACCACGGTGGTTCTCCCATTGACTCCGCTTACTCTTCCTGCCAAGGTGGAGCACAGGCGTCGATTCGGGGATCGATTCATCACGTCTAGACGAGACGCGGGTAGTGAAGACGTACCCTAAGCTAAAGTTTAAAGGCAAAATCTACATTAACATTAAAATATGAACTTTAAACTCAGTTTCCTATTCTTTTACATTCTTCTTTTATAATTAACTCAATTTAAACTTGATTATCAGTATGAAAAAGTAAAGATATTAACTGATCTGAAATCATGCAGATACTTTGCCGACATAAGTTTCACAGACACCGATGTGACTTGTGAATGAGTGGGATCAAGTCCTTAGGCTTGCTATAGAAAAACGATTTGAAACTCAGAAAGTAAGCCCATAAAAGAGAGAGGAAATATTTGTATCCAAAAAGATTAAAATATTCATAGATTCCAAGGCCAGAAAGAATCAATCTAATCTGACTTCTACATAACACAACTCATAAAATTTCCCCAAAATAATTTCTAGATCATCTCTGTTAGAAAACATCCAATCTTGATTTAAAAATTGTCATTGATAGAGAATCCTACACCACAACTCTTAGTAAATTGTTCTAATGGTTAATTACGCTCACTGTCACAAATTTATTTCCAGTATGAATTTGTCTAGTTTCAACTCCCAAACCTGGGATCATGTTACACCTTTCTTTGCTAGATTGAAGACCCCATTATTAGATATTTGTTCCCCATGTAGATTGTAACCAAATCACCCCTTAACCTTTCCTTTGTAAAATAAATAGATCGAGCTCTGTGAGTCTGTCACTATATGGCATGTTTTGTAATCCTTTAATCATTCTTGCAGCTCTTTTCTGAACCCTCCTCAATTTATCAACATCCTTGAATTGTGGGCACCAGATCGGGTAACAGTATTCCAGTAGTGGTCACACCCGTGCCAAACAAGAGGTAAAATAACCGCTCTACTCCTGCATCCCAAGATCTTATTAACTCTTTTGGCCACAGCATCACACTGGGAGCTCATGTTCAGCTAATTATCCACCACACCCCACAATCCTTTTTAGAGTCACTACTTCCCAGTATAGAGTGCCCATTCTGTAAATATGGCCGACATTGTTTGTTCCTAGGTAGAAGATGTAGAAGATACCTCTATATATCATACTGTATGTTTTTACCTGTGATTTTTTAAATATTAAAAATCCTTCTTTAAATCACATGTTCCTGATTTTACTTTACTAACATCCATTTAAATCCCTTTCATTTGCTTCATTCCAAGCTCTTCTTTACCTTCAGGTGTTGATGCTTTCAGTGGGTACAAGCAAATAAAGTCACTGGTAGGTAAGCTATCATCTCTCTCCTCTTCATAAAGGTAAAAGACATGGCCAGAACTAAGCACTCATTTATATATCCACAGCCCATTAATCCAAATCACTTGGTAACAGCCAATTTTATTTAAACTAATAATCAGATGAACCAGGCAGGAGCATTGTTTAGACACATGCTAAAAGTGTGCTTGCTACTTAACTCAAACCCTCTAGATCCTAAAATGCCTGGATAAAGCCAAGAATGGTTGCAATAAATCAGAGGGATTAATTTTCCACTCCATCATACTGATGTAACTTCATTGAAGTCCTCCTGGCATCACGGAAGTCAATGGCAAAACTCCCAGAGACTTGAAAGGGACTAGGATTTCACCCAAGGTAATTACATCAGTTTTGAATTCTTGGAGTGGAGATCAGGTCCAGGAAGCGTAACTACTATAAAGCTGCCACTGGCTACAATTCTGTGTATTGAACCCATTTTATTGAAATAGGTGGGAAGATACAGTAATCAGGACAGAAATGTGACGGGCTGTATGCAGTGTAGTTGTAGCAGTGTCCATTCCAGGATATTAGAGAGACAAAGTGGGCGAAGTGATGAACAGTTTAGTAACAAAGTAGTGGGTTAAGAAGTTCTGATTCAGAATAGTGATGGGCAAATCTTTAAAGTATCAGAGACTCTTTTGTTCAATGAAGTATCTGTCTCCAGCCCCCAGATATAGTGAAGTGTTTTTTTTTCTCTCATTTCCTCAGTCCCATATTGCTGCTGCTCAATCTTTAAAGACTGTCCTGCAAACTCCTACAGGCCCATGGCTAGCTATCAAGGTCATGACTCTCTCTCCAGACCAACATGAAAATGTCCTCCATGACCCTTTTGTCAGGCACACAGTCCCCTCTCTCATTGATGATTCTGTCATGGGGCCCAGTAGATCTCCACTCCCCCAGATTTAGCACCCTCTGGTATTTTTCTGTTAAAGATGCTCCAGATTATGTTGTGTGCCTCTGGTCTCTGTCTTTCTTAGCTAAAACTTCTCTATGCACCTTATGTCATGGTGATGAATGCATTAAAAATGCATGGATGGATGAATGGGTGAGTAACGCCTATCTCAGCATCCTTGCAAACACGTCTTATAAGTCAACCTGAAAGGTGTTATGTTCATGGCATACACATGGAGAAGTTAGATAGAGACGTAAAATACTCTTGCTGGAAGGTTACAACATATTCCTTAGAATTCAGAATGATAACACACAGGAACCCAGAAACAGAGAGAGACAAAGCAGACTGCTTCCTAAAACAAAGAGGCACAAGTCACTCCACCTTTCTCGAGACAGGCTACCTGCAGGATGATTCTGCTAGGCCCAGATCACATGCTTCCCTATAGAGTATTTGTCCGGGGGCATGTTCTATTGCCCAATGTTATGTATTCAAGCAATGAAAGGTATATCCTATTGGTGAGATACAGTGGGTCAAAGACAAAAGTGACCTGGCAAGCATGAGTAGGACTGAGATGGGGGAAGTGAGGGAAGCTTGTCACGGAATTTCCTTGCTTTCGTTGGTTTAGATTTCAACTATAATAATCCATTAATGTGGAATGTGTATTTTAGAAAATCTCCATTTGTATAGCTGTAGCAGCAGCACAAACACACCGGTCAAACAAACTCCTCATCTAAAGTCGTGGGCTTTCTCCTGCTGTCGGATCAGGAGACAGACAGACTGTAAATGCTGACCGCAACAGCATTATATCACCAGGTTTTTTGTCTTGTGAGTAATTCACTGTAATCCCGTTGCTGAAAACTACCAGGTATCTCCCGTGTACAGTAACACACAAATTCCCATTTAGAATGGTATGTATTTAAGGCCCGTCAGGTTGCTGAGACTATAAGCCTCTCATGCGCTGCAGGCTGCTATTTTGGCTGCTGCTGCCATTTCTTTTCTCTAGAGGGGTACTGTTGACAGAGGAGATGATAAGTAAAAGGCTCGATGATGATCTCTGATTTGACAGCTAAGATCAACTGGTCTTTTTTGTTCTAACCAGGCACTGTGTATTCAGTAAAATGATGGGCTGATTTCACCGGTCGTTATATTACGCCAATGTGTTCCATAAAGGAAGACCACAGTTATTGCTGTTCTGTCTAAAAGCTGGCTTTGCTTTTTAAAATTTTCCAGATTTAAATGTCAACCCGAAATGCCAGATGCTGCGATTGAAAGCCCCGTGTTTTGTCTTGATCTGCAGAGATTTGCTTTGGAATGTAGTATCAGCCCCAGCATTTGCTTCAAGCAGGGTATTAAAATGATGTGGATCAGCAGTGACATCAACTCAATGAGTCAGAGTCTCGCTGTTTGCACAGACAGGTATCAACCTGTACCATTGTGATACTTGACCGTATATCATTCCCTAGGCATTAGGAAATTAATGAGGTAACAAACTACCATACTATGAGGCTAAAATCTGCTCTCATTTACAGCATAGTAAATCCACAGTAATGCCAACATCTTTCATGGCATTACTGAGTATTTACACCAGTGATACTGAAGGTAGAAACCAACCTATTTTCTTCTGCCTAATCATTAGGGAATAGCAAACCATTTAAAAGTCTGTATGACAAAGAATGATTACCTGGAAAAGAGATAAGGAAAAGTTTCGCTTCATCTTTCTCACGGGAGTCACTTAATTTGTTTTATTCATAGCTGATAAAATGATGGCCTCTCGGGGAGGGACCCGTGTCTTTTTCATCACCGGAACAGATTTGAGGAATTCTATAAAATCTCTATCATTTCTTCCCAATCCCACAAATTGTATCCTCTTTGTCAAATCCTCAGGAAATAGACACTTTCCCCCTGAAATCCTTGGGAAACTAGCAGCCTGAGGTAATATCAGTTCCTCAAGTGTCTTCTTCATACATTTGGATTCATCAGGTTTCTCTGTGACATGTGCTCTTTGCAATAACCCTGTAAGGCCACTCATTGATTCGGTTAATCTTTTCATAAAAATTGTTTTTGGAAGAGACAGTGCATAAAGTGTGCCCACCTTAAGAGAGGAATATTTAAAAGTTCCCTTGATAATGATTGTGAGTCACATTTAGACTTGAGTGGATAACAGGAAACAACTTTCTGTGAAGATTCATTTACGTTTTCACCCTCTTCATGCCCCTTTTGTTTTTGTTTTTCCCCAAACATTTGAGTGATAGAGTTTTACCAGGAGAGGATTAGACTCTGTGATCCAAATTCCACCATTGCTCTAATGTGCAAAGGGACCAGAGGGCAGTGGGAAAACTCCCGACGGCCGGTGAACAACACCGCTGCTGGGGGCATTTCCACCAGACACAGAGCTCATGCTGCAGTGGGCTCGTTAAGGTTTTCACGGTGGGCTGGGTGTGAGAGGCAGGAGGATGGTCCTGTGCCCCAGAAATTCCCAATGGGGGATGTGAGTTATGGCAGCCCTCAGGGCTTCTATAGACTGTACAGGGGGGCTGGTTTGACCCTCTGATATTTCCTGAATAGGAGAGAGACAGGCTGTCTCCCCTTAATCCCTACACCAACTCCTATGATGTGCATCTCCCATAAGAACAGTGCCTTCATCTTACAGCCTGATATGAGTAGTGCCCTTCTGTCATGCCCTTGCCTTTCACAGCAGCTTGTGAGGCACCAATAGTGTTGTAAAAAAAACTTTTGAGCCCTTGGTTGAGAGGCAGAGAACTGTAATTCAAAATTTATCATTAGAATTTATTATTTGATATGTATTATTAATTTTTAAAGCATTTCCCCACCTTTTCTCTATAAAACACTCAAGTCTGTGTCTTCTTGTTCTGAATGTTATCATCTCAGACTGGATTGTTATTGGTTAGTAGATATTGATAACAGGAAACCTAAACTTTATTAGCCCGAGTCAGACCTTGAAAGCAGGGCCCGGCTTTGAAGTCAGGTTTTATCTGAAGTTAAAGGTTTTATCTGCGAGTGTGGTGACTAAATCTGTATGCTTTTGTAGACAACTGATAAAGCCTCAGAGGTGTTCTAATGAGCACCTTTCAACTGCACTTGCTGACCATCCTTTTGATGCATGCAGCTGCGCCACTCCATAGAAAAGCTGAGGGACATGATTGACCCCAGTACCAAAAGTCCCAGTGTGTTTGTGTGCATGACCATGCGTGTGTGTGTGTGTACATGTGTATAATGCTCTGTGTGTCCCAGTGTCCTGTGTCCCACATCAGGATTTATGTTCTCCCTATCCCCGTTGGGTCCAGTCTTGCCAGTAGGGGCATCTCCCAGCAGTGATTTTCTAACCACCCATCATCACTTTGTGAGGGAGGTTGTACAGGTGTCCACTGCCTTCTCCCACATGCTACAGACCTATGGGGAGGGATTCCCCCCCCCCACCCACACATGCATCCTTGGGAGAGAAGACATTATTAAAAGCAACATGTACTCTTCCCTCTGACTCTCCTGGCTGGCTGAATTTGATACTGCCTCTGCCTTTCACATCAGTCAGCCAAACTGCTTCTTCTTCCACTTCTCTCTTGCCCCATCTTCACCACAGGTTGCCTGAACTGTAGGGGGGACATGTCTCTCCCATCAGTCCCACTGATTGCACGTATGGAAGCACGGCCCCAATAAAGATAAAGTATGGTCCCAAAAATGATTACAAATATGTAGCTTGACGCTGTGACAACATCATCACTGGAAGTGTTGCCATTACGGGGTTTGCAGCCTTTTGAGCTTTATTAGAGTTACACTCCTGGGATAGTACTGATACACTTTGGGTTTGCTTATAAAAAATACCTCAGGACAGGAGAAGGAGGAAGTAGTCGGGGTTTGTAAAGAAGCCAGAGCTGCTCATCTTGGTTTTTGGAGTTTGAAGCCAGACTTCCATGAGCAAAGTGGGTTAGAATTCACTTTTCAGGCTGGCTTTTGGCTGTTCCAACTGTTGGATGTTCCAACTCAGTCCCTCTTTCTCTTAGAGCCAGATGAGGGCAGGCTGGGAAATATAGATTCCTATCAGTTATGACTTACCAAATTCAGTTACAGTTAAGGTGTCTGTCAATCCACATTGGTATTGCTCATTACAAAGGAAACTGTGTCTCTTGTAATACTCTGGGTAATAAATACCCATGTTGCAATAAATTGTTTTCAGGTAATGTGCTGCGTAGGCTTCCACTTGCTTGTATATCCCTTATTTTTTTCATACTTTCAGGATAAATTTCCAGCTCTTTGACTGTCCAATAGTTTCTTCATTCACTTTGCTTATTGTGGAATAGTCTGGATGGTATTAAAGTCCATAAAATGCAGAGTCCGTCACCTTAATTGTTTAAGCCGTGATCCTGTAAACATACACGTGCTTAACTTTACTACAATGGGTAGTGTCACAGTTTCAGGATAACTCTTCCTTCTGTGGTCCACCAAAGGCACACACTTTAGGCTCCTGACTCCCAGGCATCACCTCACTTGTGTGGAGACCCATGTCTCACTTCCTCCTGACTGGGGCTTTCTAAGGCTCCAGAGTTCCCTGCCTGCGCTCTGATATTCCCAGCAAGCCAGAGTACCTAAAGAGGCCAGTGCCTCCAAAGGCTATGAACAGTGTATTTGCCAGCAGTCACAAGTTACTACATAGCTCTTTATAAGCAAGCACATTTATTATAAAGGTGAAAGCCTTACAGAGGAAACATATTAAAACAATGCAAGAACCTAAATACATGTGAAAAAGCTTACCAGAGGTCACCCCCCAACTCCAACAAGGGCTCTGGTAGGTATCAGACCTTCAAAACCCACAATTGAATTTTTCCTGTGGTTACAAGTTCACAACTGTCTCAGATTCAGAACCAGAACACAGGATGGGTAGTTCAGCCATTTCTTTATACAGCTCAGGTCTTTGATTTCCAGTCTCTGGAACTGGTAATCAGCAGACAAACACCTTCTCCTCAGGGTGTAGCTTTAAAAGACTCAGGTTTTGCATAATCGGGGAGGGGAATTTGCATTAACCTCCTCCAAGGTATTCCCCAGGAAATCCACTTAACACATATTGTCCCAAAAGTCCATTCTTGTCTGGAACATTTTCAGTATAGTCCATTGAAGTCCCAGGCCTCATGTCACTTCTCTCCCCTAGATAGCTTACATGCAATCCTGTCCCACAATTATGCATAAACCATTCATTTAATTCAATGGATCACAAAAATATTAAAATTAATTCAATAAGTTCTCCAGAGGATGTTGTCATATTTATCATGAGTAGTCCCACTGAAATCAATTGATCAGGAAGTTAGTGAATAACTTGCCCGGAAATTGTAAACATTGTTGCAATAGGCTGCTTCAGACAGTGACAATTAAAAAATTACTTTATGTAAACCAGGTTGCTGTGAAGAAAATTATAATATAATTATATTTTCATTAAGTGAGTATGTAGGCTTAGGTTTACTTAGTGTAGTGCAACTATTAATTGAGGACAATAAAGCCATCAATGATGGATAAAGAAATGTAAACTCCCTTCCTCATTTCCAAAAATTAGTTTTAAGGCAACTAAGCAATCATAGCTTAGTCGTAAAGGTCTATCATGGATTAGAGACTGATTAAAGAAAGAAAATGAGTGGTCAATTATCATAGTGGCAAAATGTTAACAGTGGGGTGCTAAGATTCAAGGAAGTATACTAGAAGCAGTGTTGATTAATATATTTATTAACACTCTGGCGAAGGGGGGTATACAATGAGGTGGCAAAATTTACAGAGGGATGGCAAAATGTTATTTAGGTTAACCCTGTGGGACATCTCAGTGTACAGTAATCCAGACACAGTCAGCATTACCTTGCATGGTCTGGGGCACTGCACAATGAACGCTCCAAGAAGCGTGGTTCAGGGGTAGCAGATAACTAGGAAAGTCCAGGATAGCTGTTTCCAGAGGAGCCATGCTGAAATGGGGCCAAGTGAGGACAGAAATACGGGGCCTGTGAGAGATCCATATGTTCGAAAGGACTGTTCCACAGAAAGGCAAACTCCACCATCATTATAGGACAATTAACTAAAGCTCTACAAATGGTATGGATCCTCTCCTTTCTGTGGCTTCTTTTCTGCCCCTTTTCTGCATAAGGGACAATCTGGCTCCATGTTTGTTAAAATTAATGTTAGGAAATTAGGGAGATGAGGACAATTATGCATTTACTTGAGGTTAAGTAAATAAGTATGTCTAAGGGAAACAATCAAATGGAAATATACAAATGCTGATATTGACATCCATGACTAAAGACCATATTTCAGCTTCCAACTATGGCACTGGCTTTCTGGGTGATATTTGACTTCTCTGGGCCCTCAGATATATGGATCTAAATATGTAGTTTACAATCTAGGTGGCTTCCATTTCAGATAAAGGAAAACAGACTACAAAGAAAGACTAACGATAAAGTATCTTTGAGGGAGAGAAAACAGTAATTCATTCTGTGATGAAGAATGAAGCAACATGCTTCATCTAAACCAAGCCACAAAATGGCTCAGTGGATCAATGCATCAGAAGCAGGAAGCCTGCCAAACAGTCAGTGGAGCACTCCAGGAAGACAAGGCCATTGCAGAGATGTGAAATGAACTCTTTGCATCGGTCTTCTCTGCAGAGGATGTGGGGAAGATCCTACATCCAAGCCATTCACTTTAGGTGACAAATCTGATGAACTGTCCCAGATTGAGGTGTCATTAGAGGAGGTTTTGGAACAAATTGACAAATTAAACAGTAATAAGTTACCAGAATCAGATGTTACACACCCAGGAGTTTTGAAGGAACTCGGATATAAAATTACAGAACTACTAAGTGTGGAAAGGAACCTATTATTTAAATCAGCCTCTGTACCAGATGTCTGGAGGGTAGTTCACCTATTTTTAAACAAAGGCTCCAGAGATGATCCTGGCAACTACAGGCCAGTGAGACTAACTTCAGTACCAGGAAAATTGGTTCAAATTATAGTAAGGAACAAAATTATGAGACATATAGATGAACATGATATGTTGGAGATGAGTCAACATGGCTTTTGTAAAGAGGAAATCATGTCTCACCAATTTATTAGAATTCTCTGAGGGCGTCAACAAGCATGCAAACAAGGGGGATCCAGTGGCTATAGTGTACTTGGGTTTTCAGAAAGCCTTTGACAAAGTCCCACACCAAAGGCTCTTAAGCAAACTAAGCAGTAATGGGATAAGAGGGAAGGTCCTTTTATACCTCAGTAACTGGTTAAGACAGTAAACAAAGGGTAGGAATAATTGGTCAGATTTGACAATGGAGTGAGGCAAATAGCGGGGTTCCCTAAGGATCTGTGCTGGGACCCGTGCTGTTCAACATGTTCATAAATTATCTGGAAAAGGAGGCTGCAAAATTTGCAAATGATACAAAATTACTCAAGATAGTTAAGTCCAAAGCTGACTGCACAGAGTTACAAAGGGATCTCACTAAACTGGGTGACTGGACAACAAAATGGTAGATTAAATTCATTGTTGATAAATGCAAAGTAATGTACCTTGGAAAAAATAATCCCACTGATAGCTACAGAATGATGGGATCTAAATTAGCTGTTACCACTCAAGAAAGAGAGCTTGGAGTCATCCAGGATAGTTCTCTGAAAACATCCAGTCAATGTGCAGTGGCAGTCAAAAAAGCTAACAGAATGTTAGGTACAATTAGGAAATGGATAGACAATAAAACAGAAAATAACATAATGCTTGTATATAAATCCATGTTACGCTTGCACCTTGAATATTGCATAAAGTTCTGGTTGCCCCATGTCAAAAAAGATATATTAGAACTGGAAAAGGTGCAGAGAATGGCAACAAAAATTATTTTGGGGGTATGGAACAGATTTCATATGAGGAGAAATTTTAAAGACTGGGACTACTCAGCTTATAAAAGTGATGACTAAGTGGGGGATATGATAGCGGTCTATAAAATCATGAATGCTGTGGAGAAAGTGAATAGGGAAGTGTTATTTAGCCCTTCATATAACACAAGAAATAGGGAGTCACCTGATTAAATTAATAGGTACCAGGTTTAAAATAAACAAAAGGAAAAGCATCTTCACATAATGCACTGTCAACCTGTGGAACTCATTGCCAGTGGATGTCGTGAAGACCAAAAGTATAACTGGGTTAGAAAAAGAGTTAGATAAGTTCATGGAGGATAGGTCAATGGCTACTAGCCAAGATGATCAGGGATGCAATCCCATGCTCCAGGTGTCCTTAAGCTTCCAACTGGCAGAAGAATCTGGCACTGGCCACAGTCAAAGACAAGATACTGTCTAGATGGTCTGATCCAATATGGCCATTCTTATGTTCTTACAATCTCTATAATTTTTATTTAGGCAAAACTGCTGCTATCTTCAATGGGAATTTTTTAGAGAGTAATGACTGTAGAATCTGGCCCCATCATTGTGTGCATGGTATTTGAGTTAAATTAGTAAAACTATTCTTAGAAGAAACACCCTAACCCAAGATTCAGTAATACTCATTTAAAGGCTATAGAAAGTGAAAGGTGAAATGACTTCCGCAAAGCACGTTATTTGTTTTGAATTTAGCAAACATTTATTTGTACTATTTACCCTGCGTTATATTGCTGAAATAATAAAAATTCTCACTTATCTGCTATTAAAGTCTGTTATGTGTTTTATTAGCCATTCTCAGGAAAAGAAAAAAAATTGGAGAACAAATTAGAAGAAACAAGGATTGGTGGAGTTCTACATGGCTAGTTGTGCCCAGCCCAAAGTCCATACCTACTAATTATGGTAAACAACTGAAGCGCTTTGTTTCATTATAGTCTTTTTCACTGGCATTTTTTATTTAAAATAAAAAACTAAACAATCAAACAGCTGAAATAGAAGTTATGCAAGTAAATTTAAATTGGGTTTCACATGCAAAGAAAAAAGATTATAGGATGAAGAAGGAGGGATTATAAGGTAGTATCTAAAATTGGACAGTTCTTAATTATTATTATTATAATTATTAATAAAATATCTCTAGAAATGTTAAAATGGGTGTCCATACTCTCTAGGTCCCCTTGATGTAGCATAAAAACAAACCCTAAATACAACAATACAATTTAACCGACCAACCACCAGTAAACCAGGGAATTTGAAAACTCAGATCCTTCGCTTCAAACAATACTTCACCTTTAAAGTTACATTTGCCCCCCATTTTCAAATGCTTAAGAAAAAGGATGAGTTTTTTCAGGTACCCTGAAAGTAACGCGGATTTAGCTAGTGTCCATTTGTATTGGTTAGTTGAAGTAATCCAAAAGTATGTTCTCAGCTTTCCAACGATAGTACTTTGGTCATCTTAATTACACCTTGTCATAAATATAAAGGGAAGGGTAATCCCCTTTAAAATCCCTCCTGGCCAGAGGAAAAATCCTCTCACCTGTAAAGGGTTAAGAAGCTAAAGGTTACCTCGCTGGCACCTGACCAAAATGACCAATGAGGAGACAAGATACTTTCAAAAGCTGGGAGGAGGGAGGGAAACAAAGGGTCTGTGTCTGTCTATATGCTGCTTTTGCTGGGGATAGAACAGGAATGGAGTCTTAGAACTTTTAGTAAGTAATCTAGCTAGGTATGTGTTAGATTATGATTTCTTTAAATGGCTGAGAAAAGAATTGTGCTGAATAGAATGACTACTTCTGTCTGTGTGTCTTTTTTGTAACTTAAGGTTTTGCCTAGAGGGATTCTCTATGTTTTGAATCTAATTACCCTGTAAGGTATCTACCATCCTGATTTTACAGGGGTGATTCCTTTACTTCTATCTACTTCTATTTCTATTAAAAGTCTTCTTGTAAGAAAACTGAATGATTTTTCATTGTTCTCAGATCCAAGGGTTTGGGTCTGTGGTCACCTATGAAAATTGGTGAGGATTTTTACCAAACCTTTCCCAGGAAGTGGGGTGCAAGGGTTGGGAGGATTTTGGGGGGAAAGACGTGTCCAAACTACATTTCCCAGTAAACCCAGTTAGAGTTTGGTGGTGGCAGTGGATATTCCAAGGACAAAGGATAAAATTAATTTGTACCTTGGGAAGTTTTAACCTAAGCTGGTAAAAGTAAGCTTAGGAGGTTTTCATGCAGGTCCCCACATCTGTTCCCTAGAGTTCAGAGTGGGGGAGAAACCTTGACACACCTCTTTCAGGAACAATATCATTATGATTTGCATTACAATAGCACATATCAATATCATCATACAAGGCACTCTAAGTACCTACAGTAAGAGATGGTCCCTGCTTGAAAGAGCTCACATACTAAATAGACAAGACAGATGAAGGATGGGGAAAAGGAAAGTATTATTATTCCCATTTTCCAGATGCGGAATTGAGCCACAGGGAGATGGACATTGACAAGAACATTGCCACTGACTTCAGAGGACAAAGGATCAGATCCTTAATGACTTGACATAGGTCACAGAGGAAGTCTGTGGTAAAGACAAACCTCCTCAGTCCCAGATCTCCTGAGTTTCATGCCAGTGCCTTAACCATGGGACCATCCTTCCTTGCTGGGAGGTTGTGGTATGTTGGCCCAACATATTCCTCAGAGAGCAGACCCATGCTGTTTGGAGGTAAAACTATGCATTATTCCTCAAGTCTTAAGCATTCAGAAGAGAGCAAACCATATTTTATTAAAGGGAAATTATTTTACTAATGATATCGGAACAAAAACTTTTACAATACAATTAATCTTGAATATCTCTGATATCTACCAGAATAAAACATAAACACTAAAATTACACCAGAGGCCAGAGAAGGCCAAGAAAGCAGACAGAGAGTGAACCCCTGGCAGGCTTATTCAACATGTCATTATCCACCATGCAAGGAAGAACATCCCTCAAAAAGGATGATCCTTTGGATACTACCCTAGGCAATGCTGAAAATGAATCAAAGATGGAGAAAATAAGAAAGGAGTTGTCCTCTGTGGAACAAGCAGTAGACACTTTAGTGGGGTTAGAGCAGTGGTGGGCAACCTGCGGCCTGTCAGGGTAATCCGTTGGCGGGCCGCGAGACAGTTTGTTTACATTGGCCGTCCGCAGGCGTGGCTGCCCGCAGCTCCCAGTGGCTGCGGTTCACCGTTCCCAGACAATGAGAGCTGCAGGAAGTGACACGGGGATGGTAATATGTTCCTAGGCAATTTGTTCCAGTGCTTAACTACCCTGACAGCTAGGAATTTTTTCCTAATGTCCAACCTAAACCTGCCTTGCTGCAATTTAAGCCCATTTATACACCCTCCTCTTCCTTCCTCCTTTCCCCTCACTACATTACTGTCCTAGATGTTAAGCTCTATTTACAGAGCTACTTGTTTATTATTTTTGCTAGGTATGATGCTTGGGCAGATAGGCATGCTCTGTCTGGTTTGAGGGCACTAGCAGTGTAGCACTGATAAAGTTTGGAACTTGATGTAACATGTAGATCTTGGCTAAAGTCTAACACAGAATTTGACTGTGTAGCCATGGCTATCCACTGACTACCTTCCATAGACTACATCAAGTAGACTATGGAAACAGCACAAGTATACAATAGACAGTGATTTTTTAAAATTATATTTGCTCTGTACATTATGATTCCAAACCAGTTGACAAACAATGGATGAAATTCCCTACTGGCATAAGTCAGTGACATTGCATTGACTTCAGTGGAGTTGGATCTGCTTAAGCCAGGAGTGACTTTGGCCCATTAACTAATTAATACTCACAATACCCAAGAACGGCAGGTACAGTTACTGCCATTGTACGGTGGGAAAACAGCACATATTCATTTCATCTTTGGGAATGACATTTTCTACAGTCCCAGTCTTGTAAACATTTGCACATGTTTAACTTAAAGCATGTGAGTAGTCTCCCTGAAGTAAATGGGACAGCCTATATGCTTAAAGTGTGGACAGGATCAGAGACTATGTTTGGTCTTTAATCAAAGGTAAATATCTTTGGAAAATTTGAGCACAATACTTCAGCAATTTGGGAGTAACCAAAACAAGGATGAGGGATGGGAATGTTCACCCACTTTGTGTGATTAAAGAACACAGCCCTCTTCCAACCCCACTCTTTTGAATACAGGTACAATCTGAGGGTTTGGAGATATACTTCAAGACAAGAAGCAGACAATGTCAAAAAGACATCCAGATTTTTACTAGATGAACATAACACCCTATCCAAACACAATAACACATGGAGATGAGTATCCCAAAATACATGAAAGACTAGGCGGTAAAAATCTTCGGGCAGTACACATATTATTAACCCAGAAACAGCCTTTTTATTACACCTTAGCCAGCACTACTAATATTTTGACTTATTTTACAGGAGGTCATTTTTTAGACCAGCACTTCTCTTGAGGCAGACCCTTTCAATTTGGGAGAAAGAGATGCACCTCCAGCCCTAAAGTAACCATTTTGTAACTGAGTGCAGTAGGATAGACCACTCCTTCTTTTCGGTTAGTTAATATTTTGTTTGGTTTCCCTTTCACTCTTGGGAAGTGTGACGGGACAGCTGCCCCTCATTGGCTGGCAAAGGGTTAATAGCAGCCAACCAGAGGAAGGCTTAGAAGCAGCCAATCAGGGCCAGGTTGGGCCCTATAAGAAGTACCTGGGACAGAGCAGAGCAGTGCTGGGCAGGGTCAGGGGAGCAAGTGGAGCTCCAGCCTGGCTGGCTCCCAGAGTGTGGCCTTGATACAGGGGCTGAGTAGGTACTGGGGCTATGGGGAAGTGGCCCAGGGAAAGCAGGTAGCCCCAGAGGAGAAGGAGAGCCAGTGAGCTGCTGCCAGCTATAGGGTTCCTGGGTCGAGGCCCAGAGTAGCAGGTGGGCCTGGTTCCCGCCCCCCCTTTGTCCCACTGGCTGCCGAGGGAAGTGGCCAGCCAAAGGACTGCAGTTTGCCCCTGAGTGAGGGGCTGGACTAGGGGCTGCAGTTCACCACTGCGGCAAGAGGCCGGGCGAAGGACTGACGGTTCCCCTGGAAGGGTGAGACAATGGAGATGGGGCACAGCCAGAGGGCTGTGCCCTGAAGAGGGTGCTGCAGTCCGGCAGCAATGCGGGTCCCCACAGACAGCAGAGATGGTGGAGAAGCAGTGACGGAGAGTGAGACACCACAAGAGGAAGGTGCCCTGCTGATGGACAGCGCTAATTCCCAGAGCAACTGGCAGGAGGCTCCACGGTGGTGAGCATGACCCGTTACAGGAAGGTAGCACACCTTCACATGCAGCAATAATGCTGAAATGTGAAACTTCATGTGGAAATAGCCCTCACTGAACAGCAGTGTCTTTATTTGCTTTGATTTATAAAATGATTAGTATTAACAAAGATTGGTCTGTTTGCACACTGTGGGCATGCGATGGAATATTTCCTTTAAGTTTGTTGGTGGGCACTGAAATACACCTATCCTGTGCGTACAAGCAGCTACTGTTACCGCCCATTTATTGCTAAAGGCAGCAGAAGTCATAAGCTCCGCTAGCTGAATAGCTCTACGTCCAGTAGTTTGCAAGCTTACTGCAGGGCTTATAAATTCCAGAAACAAAGCCAGCAGCACATGTAAACGTCACAAAGTGAGTAGCTCCAGAGTAAGAGGATTACAAGTTTTCGAGCAGAGCTCGCACTCATTGCAACCTGAATTAGTTCTGGATTTTGGTTTCTCTTTGGCCTTGTTTTTCCTTTTAAAAAAATACAAAACTAAGTGCTATGAAATATCAACCCATTTAGTCCATTGGTAAGGTTAAACCCTAAGGCCAATATTTTATAAAATGATTAATGATTTTGTTTTTCTCAATTTTTGGATGCCCAGCTTGAGATCTTCAGTGGGCCTGCTCTTAAGAGAGTGCTGAGTAACTGCTCTCCAGAAATACTTTTTATCAATTTTTTTCCTGTACCTTGTTACTTTAGTTAAGTAACCGTAGTATTAGATGAGGAGGAAAAGTGGGGAAAACAGAGTCTTCTAGTTGGAGCATACTACTGCAGGAAGATGACTCTCTGCTTTTAACACTTAATATTAGAGTAATGCACTGGCAGCAAAAACCCTTAGAAAATTGGTGAGGTGGCAGGCTGATTGGTTTGGGATTAGCATCTGTCACATGGTTTTAGCACAATACATTTAAATACAGTTCTTCCAAAGGTATAAGCATGGTTCTTGTGATCAGAGAAGCTAGGTCCTTACTGTTCAATAAACTAGCCTACAAACCTGGCTATAATCTGTGATGGTTTATTGTTTGATTAGGACTTTCAACACTGACCAGATAAATGGTGTTAGAAGAATTCTAGCACCATAGTTAAGCACAGTTTGCTGGTAAGGTGTTAATAAGATTTCCCCAGCTAGTGTTGACAGGGCCTTTGTGCAAGCTGTATAACTCAGCTCTTTTTAATTATAGCTTTTTCGTTAGAATGACAGAGATGGTCCAGACTGTGTTTCAAACCTTAAAATGCTTGGATTTTATAAGAAGAAAAGTCTTGCAGTTCAGAATGTGCCCCTCCATAAACTCTTTGGCCTGCGTCCTGAACCCTGCTGTATTGTGTTATAAATGCTGTACTATTTACATTGATCTTTCATCTAATAGCAGCAGGTTATAAAAATCTTTGTTTGGTATACAGGTGATATGCTAACGTTTGTCCATTTAATGTAAATTATAATACTGGAGAAATAAGTAAAAGAAGAAATCTGGGTGCATCTAGAAAAAGCAGTATGTACATGAGCTAAATCCCACAAGTTAACATTTGTCCACACAAACAGCCACAGCAAATAAACTGAGTTTTCTTTAATCTGGTTAGTAAACTGCAAAAAGACTGTAACAGGGATAATAGGGTAAAGGTACTAAAAAGGAATGCTGTTGTTAAACAAAGGAGGAGATCTGAGAATGAGGGTTTGTGTTAGGAGAGCAGGGTGTGTGTGTAAGGTTGTGAACTCTGCTATGATGTTTCCTGGAACTTTGCAAAATAGCATATACAAAGAGTTGAGTATGAATTTCCTCACTCATGAGTAACCTATTACTATGAGATTCAAATCACTAAAGGCCAGATTCTGGCCTCAGTTACATAGGCACAACCCTCACTGAATTGTCACTCCAAGTAATGCCTACAGTATGTCTTGACCAAACAAAATAATACAAAACATTGGAATATAAGGCAAAACCCACAATCATGAGTTTAGTTTGTTTGTTTTTTATCTCCATGGGACATCATACAATCTGTAGTCATTAATAATTTTTGTTAAACTATAAAGGGGAGAAAAGCTTTCTACTGCTTGCACAACTAAAGAAAGACACACACCCTTTAGGTTAGCCTCCAGAACTGTTTCCATGACAAACCCCATGAATAGTATACGTACAACACAGCTTTTTTTATAAATATGGTTGGCTGTGCGTGGGATGTCTCATTTCTCACTAAAAGAGAAGGAAAAGGAGTACTTGTGGCACCTTGGAGACTAACCAATTTATTTGAGCATAAGCTTTCGTGAGCTACAGCTCACTTCATCCGATGCATAAAGTGGAAAGTACAGTGAGGAGATTTTATATATACACACAGACCATGAAAAAATATACATTGTAAGGAGAGTGATCACTTAAGATGAGCTATTACTAGCAGGAGAGTGGGGTGGGGGGAGAGAGAACCTTTTGAAGTGATAATCAAGGTGGGCCGTTTAGACAGTTGACAAGAAGGTGTGAGGATACCTAAATGGGCCATCTTGATTATCACTACAAAAGTTTTTTTTCTCCTGCTGCTAATAAACTTAACTAATTAGCCTCTTACAGTTTGTATGGCAACTTCCACCTTCTGTGTGTGTGTAAATATATTTACACACACACACACACACACACAGAACGTGGAAGTTGCCATACAAACTGTACACACACACAGGGCTGTAGTCCAATAACCTCAGTAAAGCATCACCTTAATATTCATTCCAAATGAGATCTGTCTCTTCTCTCCCATGAGAGATATTACACTATGTACTGAATCTTGTTAACGATATCGAGAAGGTATCCATTTTTGCCAGCCCCAAACATTTAAAAATCTTAAGGCTTAAAAACAAATAAGGCCTTTCCAGTGCTTTTTTCTTTGCCTTCTGGTTTCTGAGTCCACAGGGAAATACCCAGGTCATGTTTTCAAGCTTTTCTCTGTAATCACGAGGGCTAGGAACTTAATTTTTTGTTTTGTTTTAAATTGAAAGTTGACATTATCATAGAACCTCATAACTCCAGGACCTGAGACTTTAAGATCACTAAATATTGCAAGACTTGGTAAAAACACCAGATATCTGCTGGAAGCTTAAGGTTTCTCCAAATGTGGATGTCCCCTCAAAATCTACCTACTACTGACTTGTGGGTAGTCTTAATTTCTTTTCCATTGTGCACTGGAGAGAAGGAAGGGAAGTTAGGAAACATTACAGTTTCATACAGCATCTTAACACAAGAGTGGAACCATCTTCTCCCTATCTGAGTTTGACATAGAACATCTAGCGGCTACATTCATGTATGGCAATACATTCATGAGGGGAAGAAAATAAATAATTGTACACTTCTAATTTATGGGCTTAATTCTCCTCCCTCTTTCCCCAGAGTAAATCTGTTGAAGTCAGTGTTCTTGCACCAATGTCAGGCCCTACATCTTCACTCTTCTGATAATGCATACCCAAGACTATGCCACCAACTGATTCTGGTATAGTTTGAATTTTCCTTGGAAAACTAGGGTTTCCCTCAGGCACCTCTGTTCTCTGGTGTACCACTGACTTCAGCAGAATTATAAATGAAAAGATAATTCGGTCCACAGTACAACTGCCAAAAATGAGGACAGCGAGAAAACAATGCACTTCTACATTTGAACTGTTACATTTACAGTTGAATTGCAGTTGCCAATATAAGCCATTACTGTCAGTTGTTCCAAAATTAAGCATAACAATTCGCTGCAGGCAGCAACTTGGCATATGAGGCTTGGCAAGTGATTACTCAATAATATGACTTAATCTGTTTCGGTTATTTAAATATTGCCAACAGCTGAGAGAGTGCTGGTTGAAAAGTAACATGCCTATGAAAGGCTGTAAAACAATGCTAGGTGCATATTACAAAGTATTTTCTGTGAATATTGATTTGAATTTTTAACCAATTCCTCTGGCTAAGTTTGCTGTCCTGAGTTTCCATGAGTTGAATTTTGCTAGTAAGAAAGTTAACAGGATGTACATTTTAAAATTGCTTTCACACTGGGATCCTGATGATAAGAATTTACTGTCCACCCCAACCAAAGTGCAGTAACAATGACATTTGAATTGTGACCAATCAGAGCTAATCAGTAAACAAAAGTAGTCTGTACCTTGGTGGCTGACCCAGATCATTTTTACTAGACCACCTCTTACAAAGTGCTTTGAATCTCTTTTCAGTTGGTAGGCAAAGTGTAAAGTGGGTCCAATAATACTTATCCACTTCTAAGCTGCAAAAACATGATATAAGTGCAAAGCATTATAATTAGTCACATTTCAGAAGGTATAATTAATTTGTGTTTTCCTCTTCACACAACAAACAATATGAGGAAAGCATATGCACATGGTGGGGTCCAAGTAATCAGGCTTACTGAATATGCACAAACACGCAAGGCATAGTTAGATCCATGCTGCTGCTTTGACTGGTTTCTGGCAGCTTCTACAATGTAGAACATAGTAAGCACCACTAGAGGGCTCACAAGTGACTAATAGGGATGTTAGCCTATTTCTATTACAGCAATAACTATGACATATACTGTAGCCTGATTCTCATTTACGCTAAAGCCACTCTACATCATGCTAGCAGTGTAAAGGAGCCTCAGAGTGGGTGGAAACCTAATTTACTCCCACTTAAAAGCTCTTTTTCAGTGCCAGAGTGATGTAAATGAAATTCAGGTGCACAGTTTCAGGGAGCTGGCTGGGAGGCATTTTGGCTTTGGAACCTTAACACCTGGGGACCATTTCTTCCCTCCCCTGCCCCAGTCGAATGCATGGAGCTCCCATTCGGTAACTGCACTGTTGTCACTTAGCAAGCTAACTTTTTTTAAACCAAGTGTTTTGGGTTTTGGAATAATATAAGTCGCCATGTCCAATCAGGTCATGTACCTTCCACAGAAGGGTGAAGGTCTTCTGGTCCACCGTACACTATACTGGGGAAAGAGGGAAAGAATACACTCCTATCAGTTTTTAAAATAGATTTGTTGCTATTAAATGTTTTTGTGTTTTTTTTTTTTTTTATAAATGGCCTTTTACGTTGTCTGTGATATGAATAGTGTGAATAGTTTATTTTACATCAGGTAGTTTTAAGATTGTAGATCCATCCCCTAGCATTGCCCAGAGATGCTGAGTGAATATTTAAATATATAAACTATAACTGCCAGCATTCTTTGCCCCAAAGAATTTTGACTCCTTGTTTTCACTGGAAGTGTGAACACCTTGTTGGGAAAAGAAGGTCTTGGGGGGGCCAAACCTTCTCTTTTGTCCTACTCCCTGTAGATCTGCTCAGTTCCATAGACCAACCATGGGGAAGCAGAGACCACAGGTCCCACCACCCAAATGTGCACTTTGAAGAAGCTGACTTGCTTCCCGTGATCATCCCTGCTTACCTGCCCAGAACTAGCAGTGTAAATACACTCAAGCCGGTATAGAACATGATACCATATGGGATGCGGATAGCTGTATGCAGCATTCCACTACGGTTCCACCACTTTCCACTCATGCTTCACTGATACCTTCAGTGCCTGTCCGTGAAAATTTGGCTTTGTGATTCTAGTCTCAATAGGAATTGTAAGACAAATAGAGCAAAGCTGATATACCTGGGTGCTAATCGGGGAGCTCACTGGCCCTTTATGGCTGTGGTGACAGCCCATCAGAAAGCTTCATTTCATTCTAGGGATCCAAACATTGTGTAGGGAGGAAAAAGCAATGGGGCAGGAAAAGATTCTAAAGATAATAATAATAAAGAAGATGTTCTATAGTGAAATATCAACAGTTATTCAATTGTTTCTGCTGACTTGATAATCTCCAGGTGTTCTGCAGTAGCATGATCTGCACCTGCCTTTGTTATTTCAGTAACAGAGTCTCCTCCACCAAGCCCTCTCTTGTGTTGTAAATCTCCCCTGAAAAGAATCAGAGTAGATAATATTTGATATGTTGTCATGGAATTGGAAACCCCTTTCCATCTTTGCCTGTTTGGGCAGATACAGTATCATGAAGGTTTCTTGGCAACCCTTCTCTTAAGGAGTTTGGCTCATGTTTCATTTTTCAGGCTGGTAGAGAGTTTGTAATGATCAGTTATGCATCATCCTTCATCTACTAAGAAATCCATTCCATGATTTATCTGCTTTAGGACTTAGCTTATGCTGTACACACTGGATCTGTCTGTGAGCTAGAGATTCAGGGTGAGCTAAGGCCTATGTATGCCCAGAAACTCCATAAAGAATTGCCTGTATGCTTACTATACTTGAGCCCTTCATCAGAAGGGATGGTATGTTCTCTTCAAGATTCAAATGCGTGTAAATACAATTGGACAGTAGACACTGGGTCTTTGACTTTCAGGCATTGACCTTTTCACTAGTATTGACTAGTAATAGCTTTATGATAGGTTGCTGACTACGAAAGTGGCCTCCTATATATCTAATTGGTGACAGTGATCCATTTTTCAGATTCAGAAAGATATTTGCCCTCTGAAGGCTCTAATATTTAGGAAACAGGCTCCTGAATACAAATATCCTCTGATTCTGACATTACCATCCTCTGCATATCAAGAAATCTTGGGAGACAGGCCAGTCCTTGCCTACAGACAGCCCCCCAACCTGAAGCAAATACTCACCAGCAACCACATACCACACAACAGAACCACTAACCCAGGAACCTATCCTTGCAACAAAGCCCGTTGGCAACTGTGCCCACATATGTATTCAGGGGACACCATCACAGGGCCTAATAACATCAGCCACACTATCAGAGGCTCGTTCACCTGCACATCTACCAATGTGATATATGCCATCATGTGCCAGCAATGCCCCTCTGCCATGTACACTGGTCAAACTGGACAGTCTCTACGTAAAAGAATAAATGGAAACAAATCAGATGTCAAGAATTATAACATTCATAAACCAGTCGGAGAACACTTCAATCTCTCTGGTCACGCGATTACAGACATGAAAGTTGCGCTATTACAACAGAAAAACTTCAAAACCAGACTCCAGCAAGAGACTGCTGAATTGGAATTCATTTGCAAATTGGATACAATTAACTTAGGCTTGAATAGAGACTGGAAATGGTTAAGTCATTATGCAAGGTAACCTATTTCCCCTTGTTTTTTTCCTACTCCCTGCCCCCCCCCCACTGTTCCTCAGACGTTCTTGTTAAACCCTGGATTTGTGCTGGAAATGGCCTACCTTATTATCATACACATTGTAAGGAGAGTGATCACTTTACATAAGCTATTACCAGCAGGAGAGTGGGGTGGGGGGAGAGAAAACCTTTTGTAGTGATAAAACACCCATTTTTTCATGATTTGTGTGCATAAAAACATCTTCTGTATTTTCCACAGTATGCATCCGATGAAGTAAGCTGTAGCTTATGAAAGCTTATGCTCAAATTGGTCAAGTCTCTAAGGTGCCACAAGTACTCCTTTCCTTTTTGCGAATACAGACTAACACGGCTGTTACTCTGAAAACTATCATAGTAACAACTGTTTACTACTCACAGGGGTTTTTTTGGCAGATAACCGCACTTTAGATATCTGTCTACAAGAGCTGTTGGTTCTATTTGCCAATGTGACATTGTTCGTTTGATTCGTGGTCTCACACTTTAAGAATTGCCTTGATGCTTTTTCACAGCTTGAGCGTACTGACTGGTAAATTAGAGATTTATCAAAGTAAAATTGCACCCAGTTATGATGATAATGGACACCTTACACATGTAACAATTTAGGTACCTGTGTGTTTTAATTTATCTATTTAATTTACTTCCCTTTTTGGAAACCAGACTTATCTATTGCTTTTTCTGTTCTGGGCCTTTGGTGCAATAGGATCTGTTATGTTTACAGCATACAGAGAAGTTAGATAAAAACATGAAATACTCTTGCTGGTAGGTTGTAAACTACCAACTTTATTTCTTAGAATTTAGAACAATAAAATACAAGTACCCAAAAACAGAGAGAGACAAATCAGGCTGCTCCCTAAAACAGAGAGGCACAAATCAACCCCTCCCTTACTCTAGCTTGGTTTTCTGCAGAACTGATTTGATCACACACTTCCTTACAGAGGCCCCTAGCCTGCAAACGGAACCAAGAAAACCCTTAGGAGTTAAAATGACAGCTTGTCATGTTTACACTATTTTCACTACACCATAGTATCCATATGAAATCAGAGTATGTTTAAGATATAGCCTTAGCTCTAAAAAATTCAAATTAATCTTTTGTTTCTCTTTTCTCTCAGAATTTAGGTGACCACAATCCAGATTTCCAAGACATAGTTCTTAGCAAATATTCAAATAAACTTAAAAAAACACAATTAGAACAACATTAATTCATGCAGAAAAATTGGGAATATGCCATTAATTTGCTAATCAAAGACATTTGACAAATCTACCGCATCAGGGACTATAATTATATCCTGATTTTCAGAGTTGCTAAGCACCGCACCTGTACCTCACACTGAACTGATAAAGTATGAACTAAAGGGACAATTTGAAAAAATGGAAATGAACTGTGAATTATAGCTCCCAGAGGCCCCAGAAAGAATCAGTGTCCCTCTAATGTTTACATTGGCAATTTGAAGGGTTTATTCACTCTCTACATTTCCTGTCTTGGGCCCTGATTCAGAAAGCACTTAAACCACACAAGCAATAATATCCCTCTTCAGCTAAGAATGTGCTTAGGTCCCACAAGTGCTTCACGGAATCAAGGCCTTTATGTTGCAGTGAAACAGAGGCACATTTTATGTTGCACTTTGACTGTATACCCACCTCCCAAAGAGCTCTTTTGTTCATCTCTCTTACAGGGGTCAGGCTTGTGCTCTAATTTTATCTTCTGAATCCTTCTTACTAATTTATTTTCAAGTCTAATGCCTAAAGTTAGGCCTGAAAATCCCTGTGTAGGAGTATAGTTAAGAGGCCCAATTTTCATAGCTCCCGAGCATCTCCAACCCCCTGCTTGGTGTAATATATTACTCTGTAGATGCATTATATGGGTTTTGCACCCATTGACTGCTTCTGATACAGCCTTTCCAATAGGTTGTGATCCAGTCTAATGAGATTTGTTATTAGAAGGTTAAGTCTTGTTTTGTTTTTTGTCAGCTCGCCTGAATGGTGCACTCTCTCTCCCTTCTATCAAATACTGGAAGTTCATGTATTTATAACTATGACTAACAACCCTCATGCACATTCTTGCTGTGATTTATCATGCAGTTGTTTTGCATTTCTGAAATGTAAAATAAACACACAAAGTAAAGTAAGATACAAGATATTTATTTTTAAAAAACAAAGAGGGAAGGGGAATGATTCCTTCAAACAGACAATTCCATCCCTAAATATCTCCACGTATGTAAATAAATCAGGCTGTTCATTCAGTTTTGATAAGATTTAAAATAAAGAAATCAGTCCTGATTAGGGTGACCAGATAGAAACTGTGAAAAATTTGGACTGGGGGTGGGGGGTAATAAGCGCCTACTTAAGAAAAAGCCCCAAATATCGGGACTGTCCCTATAAAATTGGGACATCTGGTCACCTAGTCCTGATGAGTTGCTCCTGAGATCCGCAAACTATTTTAATGCAGAGTAGATACAAATTATGCTTTGTAATCAGGATATCTGATCTCTGTAATCAGGATAATGCAGTAATTACCTAGATTTCAGTAAGGCGTTTGATACTGTGCCACATGAGGAATTATTAGTTAAGTTGGAAAAGATGGGGATCAATATGAAAATTGAAAGGTAGATAAGGAATTGGTTAACAGGGAGACTACAGCAGGTCCTACTGAAAGGTGAACTGTCAGGCTGGAGGGAGGTTACCAGTGGAGTTCCTTAAGGATCAGTTTTGGGACCAAACTCATTTAATCTTTTTATTACTGACCTCGGCACAAAAAGTGGGATTGTGCTAATAAAGTTTGCAGATGATACAAAGCTGGGAGGTATTGCCAATTTAGAGAAGGACCGGGATATCATACAGGAAGATTTGGATGACCTTGTAAACTGGAGTAATAGTAGTAGGATGAAATTTAATAGTGAGAAGTGTAAGGTTATGCATTTAGGGATTAATAACAAGAATTTTAGTTATAAGCTGGGGACGCATCAATTAGAAGTAACGGAGGAGGAAAAGGACCTTGGAGTATTGGTTGATCATAGGATGACTATGAGCCGCCAATATGATATGGCCATGAAAAAAGCTAATGCGGTCTTGGGATGCATCAGGCGAAGTATTTCAGTAGAGATAAGGAGGTTTTTAGTACCATTATACAAGGCACTGGTGAGACCTCACCTGGAATACTGTGTGCAGTTCTGGTCTCCCATGTTTAAGAAGGATGAATTCGAACTGGAACAGGTACAGAGAAGGGCTACTAGGATGATCCAAGGAATGGAAAACCTGTCTTATGAAAGGAGACTCATGGAGCTTGGCTTGTTTAGCCTAACTAAAAGAAGGTTGAGGGGAGATATGATTGCTCTCTATAAATATATCAGAGGGACAAATACCAGAGAGGGAGAGGAATTATTTAAGCTCAGTACCAATGTGGACACAAGAACAAATGGATATAAACTGGTCATTGGGAAGTTTAGACTTGAAATTAGACGAAGGTTTCTAACCATCAGAGGAGTGAAGTTTTGGAATAGCCTTCCAAGGAAGCAGTGGAGGCAAAAGACCTATCTGGCTTTAAGATTAAACTGGATATGTTTATGGAGGAGATGGTATGATGGGATAACATGATTTTGGTAATTAATTGATCTTTAAATATTCATGGTAAATAGGCCCAACGGCCTGTGATGGGATGTTAGATGGGGTGGGATCTGAGTTACTACAGAGAATTCTTTCCTGGGTATCTGACTGGTGAATCTTGCCCATATGCTCAGGGTTTAGCTGATTGCCATATTTGGGGTCGGGAAGGAATTTTCCTTCAGGGCAGATTGGAAGAGGCCCTGGAGGTTTTTCGCCTTCCTCTGTAGCATGGGGCACAGGTCACTTGCTGGAGGATTCTCTGTTCCTTGAAGTCTTTACACCACGATTTCAGGACTTCAATAGCTCAGACATAGGTGAGAGGTTTTTTGCAGGAGTGGTTGGGTGAGATTCTGTGGCCTGCGTTGTGTGGGAGGTCGGACTAGATGATCATAACGGTCCCTTCTGACCTTAGTATCTATGAATATATGAATCTATATCACTCACTTTTTCAGTAGTTCACAGCCCAACCCGAAAGCATAGGCAGTAATAGGGCAGCTCAGAACACAAGATTTCCTTCCTGATTGAGCTTTAGACTCAAAATGGCCTCTCTTGGAGCCTCATTCAACTCCCATTGAGATCAATGGGAGTTGGATCAAATCCTTATTGCTTAGTATCAGTGGTCAATCTCCACTGACAGATCAAGAGGCAATGGTCTCAAGTTGCAGCGGGGGAGGTCTAGGTTGGATATTAGGGGAAAACTATTTCACTAGGATGGTGGTGAAGCACTGGAATGGGTTACCTAGGAAGGTGGTGGAATCTCCATCCTTAGAGGTTTTTAAGGCCGGGCTTGACAAAGCACTGGTTGAGATGATTTAGTTGGTCCTGCTTTGAGCAGGGAGTTGGACTAGCTGACCTCTTGAGATCTCTTCCAACCCTAATCTTCTATGATTCTATTCTCCAATCTCTTAATAATGCATACACTAGGATGGACACTGCAACCAAGGTATTGTACAAAAGAAACAAGAGTTCAAACTCAGTTATCAAAAAGTCTGAGGAGGCACCTGAAACATCAGGATAATCAAAGATTACCAGTAGTCCAGGAAGGTGACTTTTTCCAAACTCTTCCTTGACTATCCATGCTGAGTGCAACTGCATCAGTAACACAGGGGGAGAGAGAAGTCATCTAAAGTAGGCAGGTTCCAAGCTTCTTAAAATTTTATTGTAAAAAAACATTCCACCCAGAAAACCACAGGCAGACAGTGCAGACCACAAAACTCTGGTGTCATGTAGTCCTGATAAGAAACTCCATTTGACCTGTGGTTATCAATTTCTTTGCTAACTTCAGTTTCCAAAGTGACTTAAGTTGTGGCCCCATGTAGGGGCCCCATACAATAGTCTGATATCAAAGTTAAAAGGCATGGATCATGGTAGCATGTTATGTATCCAGAAGAAATGGTTACAGCTTACCGGCCAGACTTAGATGAAAGAAAAACATCTTGGTCATTGCTTGGTCTAACAGTAGCTCGGGATCTAACAATATCCATATTATGAACCCTAGTAGCAAATTACAAGCACATACCCTTAACTAATAGGGCAGATATAACCATTTATATCTTCTTGTTGCTTCCCCCTATCCTATCAGTACTGCTTCCAATTTATCCGCAATAATCTTCAGTCAACCAGCCCTCACCCATGCCCCATTCTATTAGACCAAACTCTACACAAGACATTCAACAGGACTGACTGAGTCAGGTGAGATAAATATAGACCTTAGCGCTATCTGCATAATGAAGACACTATAGACTCAGATTCTCAAAGATATTTAGTGGTCCTATCTTCCACTGAAATTTATGGGAGTTAGGTGGCTAAATACCTTTGAGGAGCTCGGCCTCCAGCCAAGGCCTTCTCATTTACCTCACTAGTACAGCCCTATATACACATTGCATGAGGGGACAGACAAAGCCCCATGTGATTCCACCCTTGGGGCAAAAGGTCAATTGTCTGCAGCCACCCTCTGGGATGTCTTTGAGTGTAAAGAATATTTACAAAAGGGTATCTGTAACAGGGTGATCTGTATCTTTAAGGGCCAGAGACCTGGGATAGCCAGCCCTGTTCTCTTATTAGATGAAGCTGAGAAAGGGACCAAGGTTCCCTTTAAAGAACCATGGGAGGCAGAGGAGAGAGAGAGACTGACTGAGAATGCCTGCCTGCCTGCAGTGCGAAGTTGGCAAAGTTCTGCTGGCATAGCTATGCTGGCTAGGAGTGTGAAAATATCACACCTCTTACCCCACATAACCATGCTGCCAAAGCGCCTGGTGCAGATGCAGCTATGCTGACAGAAGAGTGCATCTGTTGGCTTAGCTAATGTTGTTCCGGAAGGTGGTTTAGCTATGATGTCAGAACTCCTTCAGTTGGCTTACTCTGCATCTCCACTAGGGGCATAGCTAGACTGGCAAGCACTCGGTAGTGTAGACAAGCCCTTACCTACTGCATATATGCTGGTAGTATCCTTGTGATAAATTGCACAGCCATGATGATAAAGGTTTTACCATCAACGTTTGACTACCTCCCCTTCTGTCTACCTACTAATCCATCTCCTCTCAGAATTATTCTACCATTCCAATCCCTTCAGCGGCTCCAAACAGCCACTGTTGCCAAGATCGCCCAGGCAGTAAGGTTTGTAGATATCTTTTTTCCCACCTCAGTTTTCCTCACCCACACTTCAATGACAACACGGTAGAAGGGATACTTTAGGAGGGATTTGGATGTGGCAAGGTTCTTGGGTTTGGCAGGGCGCATTCAAGACGCAGTGTGGAAGAAGGCCCAGAGATGCCTGTGAGATAAAGTGGGTGTCAAAGCTGGTTTCTCAGTAGGAGCAGAGGAAAATATGACAGGATAGCAGGTCAGAGATGTAGACAAGCTGCACAATGTAGCGCCTCAGAAATAAGAGCAGACAGGTGATTAGGGGTTGGACTAGTGATTTGACTGATGCTTTCACCGTTCTGAAGGTCTATGCCAGAAGCAGCCACAGGCTTGGGCTTTAGATATTAATAATTAAATACCAAATAAAAGGTAGAAACAAATCCCGATTCCCCTCTAGTTTTAATAAATCTAATAATAAATAATTGAATCTGAACTGTAGCCCCAGTTCTGAAAAGCTTCAAGCTTGTTAGGAACTCCAGTTCCAGGTCCATTTTTTGGCAAGTGGGATTACTACAGTGGCCAAGCCAAAACTCTGGATCTGAACTCCAGACTTTGGGGTGAGGGGGAAGGGTGAAATCCAAACCTGAATTTTGTTACATATGCCCATCTCAAACCTAGCATTCAAATCTTGGGGTAAAATTTTGATCCTATTTATGCCCATAACACTGATGGGACTGCATAGGTATACTGTACTAGAGTGGCTTCCAAAAGGTGTTTCTTCCAGTTCCTCCACCACATTGGTGGGGGAGCTCAGGAAAGTCCCTGCATTTGATGGAATTCCCTCTTTCTCTTGGCACTGCTCAAGCATCTTTTCCAGAGAGGACTTATCTCTGTGACTCAAATACTTCTGAAGGGAAAATGTTTGCCTTTGGAATACATAAGGTATCTTCCAAAAATTCCCCTGGGAGAGAATATCCCTGAACCACATACAATGTCATGACACACATCCCATTCAAATGCCATAGGTTGAACACAGTGCTATATTATCAGTATAGTCCTCTTCAGTTCAGTAACAAAGTCCAAACATTTCCAGAGAGTAGCATGCAATATCCGTTTTATTTACCTTAGTTATGGTTATGAGCAAGGGGTTTTGTTTAAATAGGAAACCAAATTGGTTCTCCAGTCCCTCATCCCTCATCTTTATGAGCACTTGTATATCAGTTACATGGGGGTTTGTCATAGGCTAAAGAAAAAAAATATATGGGAGCCCCTTGTTAAAATATTGGCAGCATATTGCTACAATTGAGAACTGAATTTGGCACACAAGGTTCAGTAAAGTCTGTAGTGAAAGCATCTATAAGTGAAACAAATGAAGTGGCTGCGTGGCATTAACATAATCAAACCTTCATCTCGGTGAGACCTGAAATAATACACACAGGTCCAACATTACTGGAAATCTGTGAAATATGCATGGGGATTTTTTTCTCTGTTCACTCTCATACTAATTGTTCAGACCAGAAAACTTCCTTGGAAAAAGAAATCAAGACCATTTCACCATTTCTACTAGTGCTGCAATAACAGGAAACAAAATAGATATATAGAGAGCTTGCCAGATAAGAGCTGAATTGTAGTTTATTTGTTTTATAACTAATGGCAAATCCTACTAAAGAAAATTAAATTGCATGTCTTTCTAATTCACAGTGTGCTCAGTGCCTGAGCAGTGCTTGGTTTACACTTTGTGCAGGTGAAGAGAGGGTGGGGGAAAGATGGCTTTTGGCCATCTTTCTGCTCCAGCACAATTTAAATCAGCATCAGGGATGCTCCAAATTATACCACGTACAGCCAACAGCTGCAGCAGCCAATGATCTGGCTTAGGACCCTCTACTATAACATTGGCATGTCCCTTATAAGAATGAGAAGGGATGGGTGACTTTGAGCTTGCTAAGCCAGCTTTGCATCACTCAGGGATTTCCCTGTGTGGAGGGGATCCTTGGGTGTCCCTTTGTGACAGCATTCCAGATGAACAATGGAGGAAGACTTTAGTGAAGGGATGGGTGACTTTGAGCTTGCTAAGCCAGCTTTGCATCACTCAGGGATTTCCCTGTGTGGAGGGGATCCTTGGGTGTCCCTTTGTGACAGCATTCCAGATGAACAATGGAGGAAGACTTTAGTGAATTAAGTGTGAAATGGAGTAAATAAAGTGGACAGCTAAATAAAGTGCATTGTCCACCATTACAGAATTTTTATCACGTACCCCCTGATGAGAGCTCGCACGCCCCTAGGGGTACATGTACCCCAGTTTGAATACCACTTTGTTAGGGTAACACTAAGAGGACACAGATAGGGGTCATTGTACAAATACATGTGACTATATGATCCCTGCCACAATCTAAGAAACATAGTATATATTTCTCAGGCCCAATCATACCAGATTATGGTGTTTAAGGTTGTTTTAAGGACATAAATTAGGCAGAATTTGAGAGCCTTATTTAAATCGTTCACATGTGATACTGCACCCCTTCCTTTCCTTTGAGCCGGGTTACATTGCCAGTATCTTTGCTGGCTCGCACACATTAGGTCAGTCTGCACATCTTTACATAATAGCATAAGACCACCTCTTCATAGAAAACTCCCAGTGACTTCAATAAGGCCAGCATTTCACCGTGTGTCCTGCTTAAAAGAAACACACACAGTATATATGTCTGGATTTTCTGCTTTCTCCCTCCTCATTGCTGGCAGCTGTTTCTTCAGTCATGTTTCCCTGATTAATGCCATCCCAGTTTCCTCTGCAGCTTTCCTCTCTATCATAGTATCTCTCACTTGGGAATATGTCTTCACCGGCTGTGATTTCATACACATGAGTTAAAATGTACCTTATACCTAATAAACCATGGGAAAACATCCCACTTAGATAGCAGTCACCCTCATTATTAATCATTATTAGTGTAGCAAATTTGTGGACACTTAGAACTTCTCATTTAACAATGTGCTTAATGCTATGGCCATTAGAACTTCAGTGACAATGGGCTAGCTCCTAAAGCAGCTTTCTGCAGAATCACACAGTTCCTACTACTTGGATTGATGGTGTATCTCTAGTAGAGGGTAGCAGAATAGGATCTCAGAGTAGCAGCTGTGTTAGTCCGTATTCGCAAAAAGAAAAGGAGGACTTGTGGCACCTTAGACTAACAAATTTATTTGAGCATAAGCTTTTGTGAGCTACAGCTCACTTCATCAGATGCATTCAGTGGAAAATACAGTGGGGAGATTTATATACATAGAGAACATGAAACAATGGGAGTTACCATACACACTATAACGAGAGCGATCACTTAAGGTGAGCTATTACTGGCAGGAGAGCGGGGGGGGGAGGGCAGGAAAAACCTTTTGTAGTGATAATCAAGGTGGGCCATTTCCAGCAGTTGACAAGAACATCTGAGGAACAGTGAGGGGTGAAGGGGGGGAATAAACATGGGGAAATAGTTTTACTTTGTGTAATGACCCATCCACTCCCAGTCTCTATTCAAGCCTAAGTTACATCAGCCACACTATCAGAGGCTCGTTCACCTGCACATCTACCAATGTGATATATGCCATCATGTGCCAGCAATGCCCCTCTGCCATGTACATTGGTCAAACTGGACAGTCTCTACGTAAAAGAATAAATGGACACAAATCAGACGTCAAGAATTATAACATTAAAAAACCAGTTGGAGAATACTTCAATCTCTCTGGTCACTCGATTACAGACCTAAAAGTTGCAATTCTTCAACAAAAAAACTTCAAAAACAGACTCCAACGAGAGACTGCTGAATTGGAATTAATTTGCAAACGGGATACAATTAACTTAGGCTTGAATGGAGACTGGGAGTGGATGGGTCATTACACAAAGTAAAACGATTTCCCCATGTTTATTCCCCCCCCCCACTGTTCCTCAGACATTCTTGTGAACTGCTGGAAATGGCCCACCTTGATTATCACTACAAAAGGTTTTTCCTGCCCCCCCCACCCCCGCTCTCCTGCTGGTAATAGCTCACCTTAAGTGATCGCTCTCATTACAGTGTGTATGGTAACTCCCATTTTTTCATGTTCTCTATGTATATAAATCTCCTCACTGTATTTTCCACTGAATGCATCCGATGACGTGAGCTGTAGCTCATGAAAGCTTATGCTCAATTAAATTTGTTGGTCTCTAAGATGCCACAAGTCCTCCTTTTTTTTTTTTTTTTTTTTTAGAATAGGATCTGTGACACACAGCTGAGCAGTTCAGATTCCATCCTGTAGAGGGAAGTAGAGCATATCCACTTTTTTATTTCCTTGTGAAACGTCTTCATAATTAAATAAATTTGAGACACAATTGGGCTAGCCACAGTTTTGTAAGTGGAAGAAAAGCTTGAAACTTTGGCCACTGTGAAAGCCATGTTTGTAGGCATATGGACAGTGAGCTCAGGCATGAAGGAGCAAATCAGAGTGCAAAGATTTGAAAACAGTATGGTTACTGAAACAAATTTACATTAAGTAGCCAATGAGTATGTAGAGATTTGCATAATGTCCAAAATTCACTGTACGTCACTCAGCATAATAGCCCCTGATCCCAGCTGAGGCCTGTGGGTGCTACTATAATATAACTATTTACCACTAATAAAAAAGATAATATATCATCCCTGCTTTGTAACAGGTGAGCACTGTCTTTGAATGATGCCCTCACTGACACCTGTGCAACCTCCTTGCCTTCAGTGGGTTTGCACAGATAGAACAGATTGGAACTTAGTGAACAATTCCGTAGGGATGCACAAGATGGAATAGAACTGCTCACCATTGTAACCACTGGTGGCGATGTTATCCAAAATATCCAGGACTAGACAAGGCTGTTGAATGCACACTCCCAGTGACAAGCAACCCAGACAAAGCAATTCTATATGAATATACCATCAAAAGCTTTTGTAATGTACTGTACAGAGTTTAAATGTGAGAGAGGATTATGTGAATAACATAAAGCACCCTGAAAGAATTTTCCTCAAACTATTGAAGGTAAGCCAGACAGATTCTGCAGGCAGGCCCCTATCGTTGTGGGATGCATGCCTTTGAGAGGTGGTGCCACAAGCTTCAGTGACTGTGAACAGAGCTGTGTGAAACCCAGTGGCTCAGTTCACAGGAGGTGGATGTGAATCCTGCCTTTAGTATTGAGTCATACATCACAAATGTGTTTCCAACACATTTCACAGCCTGCAGTTCTTTTTCATCACAGCAAAGCTCATGGTATTGCTACAAACCTAGGCCCCTATTCACCGTCCCTCTGACACTTGGTGGAGTCATTTTAATCAGTGCAACACGGGTGTAAAAACAGTACCAGATCAGAATGGTCATGCTTTACTCTGGCTTTGCACTAGGTTAAACATCTATGGAAGATTCAGGACAATAGTGAATCCAACTTATAATGTCTGTGAGTGGAGGTTGAGGAGAGGCAAACAGAGGTGTTATTACTACTAAGCTCTTAGGAGCAGGGACCAACACTTTGTCATATGTTTGTCCAGTACCTAGCATGACAGAGCCCTGGCCCCTAGATGCTACTGCAAAAGAAATAAGTAGTAATAATAGGATTCCAGTTCATACGCAAACACACACATAAAACTGGGACAAGTAGTTAAAGAACAGATTCCAGTATAACCTTCTGTTTCCAAACACTCATCACTTTGCAAAATATAGCTACATCTCATCCCTTTCATCTCTGGTCCCTGCACAGGATGCACAACTGTGAGGAAAGAAAGGGTCAGTCTGTCTATCTGGATACTTATACGGCCCTTATTATCATTGGTAACTGTTCTTTGTGCCTTGTTTTTCTTTCTCCCACCTCTTCACTCCCCCAGGAACCAGACCCAAATCATACATTTCAGAGTAGCCTTTGAACATGACCACACAGTTACTCACGTGCATTATACAATACAGCGCTGTCTGACCTATTGGAAACTGGTTTACTGTAATAGGCAGGCTATTAACGAAATGACTAAATCTCATTCTACATGAGCTAAATTAGAGTTTTCATTCAAAACAGGAAGCAATGCTGACAAACAGCTGGAGATATGCAGTGTAGTTAACTAGGATGGGGGGAAAGCTTGAATAGAGAGGTATGACAAAAATAATTGTTATTAAGAAACACAATGATCCATGAAAATGATATGAGACCCGTATTTATTTTCTACCAAGCAGTTGAAAGAATGATGCTTTTGGGCTTCAGAATATAATTATATAGAGTAAAACACTTTCCCCATATTCCCCCCAAAACATACATACTTCTTGTCATTATAAAAAAAACATACTGTGTAAACTCTGAATAGCACTTTGTTTCAGGATATCAGCTTGAAATTTCTGTATCAAAGAAGAGTCCTACTAACTTATTTTTAGTTAATGACCATTAATCTTGTTACCATACAGACATGCCAAAACAAACAAGTGCATTTTTTTCATTCACAAAGAAAGAATAGAAAGTAAGAACTATGTGATAGCTATGCAGACAACCCCAGCGGTATAAAAGTGACAGAATTACCCTCTTAACGTCAGGTTGTACCTGGCAAGTCGGGGGGAGGGGAGTTCAATACCATAGTAGTTTTGAATGGGAAGTATTTTGAATGGTCTTCCCTGCCCCTAGAATATTGTGAAGCAATTATTGCTTTTTGCTTAATATGATATGAATATTGAGATAGTTCCCTCTGTGAACTACAATATTGACCGAGGACCCAGTCTTTGGTAAAGTACGTTTGCCCTTTTGTCAAAGGTAGTTGATTTCAGGGCCTTATATTGCCTGTTCAGAGTACTTATATGGCCTCCATTACTGTAGTATCTTCACAGTCTTTAATGTATCTATCCTCACAACATCTCTGTGGGATAGGAGAGTACTATTGTCCATATTTTATAGGTGGGGAACTGAGGCAGAGAGACTAAGGGTATGTCTATACTGCAAAAAAACCAAACAAAAACCCAGCAGCAGCAGCAAATCTCAGAGCCCATGTCTGCAGACTTGGGTTCACAGGGCATGTGCTGTGGCACTAAAAATAGCCATGTAGATGTCCCAGCTTGGTCTCTGAAGCCCAGGGTTAGGGGTGGGATTCAGCCCAAGCTGGAATGTCTACACAGCTATCTTTAGCACCACAGCCCAAACCCCTAGACCTGGGATCTGAGAGTTGCTGCCATGGGGTTGGGTTTTGTTTTTTTTTGTTTGTTTGTTTTTTGCAGTGCCCCTAAAATGTTGTGAAGCAATGATAGTTCTTTGTTTAACGTGATATGAATATTGACAACGTTCCCTCTGTGCCCTATGGACACAGGGCTCCTGTACAAGACATACCATTAGTGACGTGCTGAAGGTAATTGAAAAAGTCTGTGGTGAAGTGGGAGACTGAAGCTGGGTCTCCTTGGACTTTGGCTGATGCCATTTACCACTGAACCATCTTTCCTCTCCTGCTGCACTCTCCTTTCCCTCCGACAGGCCAGCTTCTCGTTGCTGATAAATAGAGGGAACCTGTGCAGCTGGTGATGTTTCCAGCTTCTGCTGGGTACAGTGGAAAGTAGCTGGAAGCAGCCTGTTGCTTGGCTCCTAGTCCTACAGTTTTGAATCACATGTACAGGGGCTATGCATAGACTCCATGTCTAGTAACACACAGACTTCACACCTGCACCCTGCACATTCTGTATCAGTGCCCTGTGAAAGGGGACACCTCCATAACATTAGAACTGACTGAAAGTTTTCCAATGGTAAAGGAAATGGGGAAAGTATTCCACAGAATGCTCACAAATTCTCTTCCCCCTCCCCCATTTTTTACCCACTGGTGAAAATTTTTTGAATGTCAGTAAAATTTCAAATTTAGAAAAAAAAGCTAGGGATTGGGGGGGGGAATCTGAAATATCCAAAACATTTCAATCCTGAAATGCTGTTACCTCTTTTTTGTGGGAGTTGTTCAGGTGCTGCATGCTCCCATTCTCCTCTATGGCCTGAACTCCGTCAGACTACATGTCCCATGGTGCACCACAGCACCCCTTCTTGTAAAGGGAGGCAGCTCCTCATGGAAAATGAAGTCTGGCTGGGGAGCCTGAGTCATAGAAAAGAATGTTCAAATTACAACTCCCATAAGGCACCATGGCAGCCTTTCTGAATCAAAATATTTCTGGCTTTGACTGAAATATTTCAGTTTTCTGCCAAAAACAAAGAAATAAAAAATGGTTTTCAGCTGTTCAATTTTTCAACCAAAAATTTAAAATTTCCACTGAAAGCAGAAGCTTTTTGAATTTGTTTGGTCGAAAACCCAGTTTTTCATCAGAACAATTTTGACTGAACAGTTTCAACCAACCTTAGTCAAAAGGAAACTTTCTGTTGCAATACGTCCAGCTCAAGGTCAGGTTGATATTAATGAGAGGTTTTGTCCATTCAAAGATGGCAGGATCAGGCCTTCAGTGTGCAGATACAAGGAGCCCAATTACCCTGTCAGTTGTACATGTGCAACTGATGGGACGTTCGGGCCCCAGGAGTTTGGATTACCGGGATAAGGTTTCAGAAAAGCATCCAAAAGTTTAGATCTTTATCTAAACCAAACCTCTGAACCTTTCAAGGATTACCCATCTCTAACATTAATCCTGTTGTGATCTCAACACCTGTACTGACACTAAGTGGGTTCACACTCAACTGCTCACAAGAAATGACATTCTCTCACCCTATAATTTGTCTCTGATTGTTCAGAGTCCGTGTCAGATCTGAACATGACTTTAGATGACATCGTGGCAAGATAATTTCAAGTTATCATTGGTAGGAACACACATTACTGGAAGAAACATGAAATTTTGCTCTGTAAACCACAGAGGCACTGTGTCCTGAGTGCTTGTATAGTGAATCACAAGCAGGCACCAAAAGCCCTACAATTTTATAAACATTTAAAAGAGTCTGGTTTTTCTCTTAGGGTTTTTCTTTGGGAGCATACTTTGCTACCCTGAATTGCTGCTATCTTGAAAATGTTTTCATCTTAGCAAGAAGAAAAAATGCAATGTACATTGATTTGATCAACCCCCAAAATAATGATCCATGGATACTCAGCATATTTCATGCATGACACAGGCATTCTGTTATTGCCAAATATATATTCAGAAGGGCAATAACAGAATGCCTGTGTTTTCTTTTCTATTAAAGTATTTTCATTGTCCAAAAGACCATAACCATAACTAGTTATGGTTATTAAACATGCTGGAAAATTTGAGTAAAACTGATAATGGGTAACATTTTCAAAATGGACCTGCTGACCTAGTAGCCTACCATTTTCAAAAGGCACTTAGGAGTCTAATTCCCATTGACTTTCAACCAGACTTAGGCTCCTAAGTGAATCAGGGACTTCTGAAAATTTTACCCATTATCAGTTTTACTCAAATTTTCCAGCATGTTTAATAAACAGGTGTTTTTTGTTTTGTTTAATACTTATTATGCTTCAAAGTAATGAAAAGAAGGGAAAAGGAATTGGGAGGGAGAGCAATATACTTAATATTTTCTATTTATATATACCATTTTACCAAGGATCTCAAAGTGCTTACCAAATGTTAATTGATTCAGCCTCACGACACCCCTTCCTTACAGAAATGTAATAGAAATTACTCTGAAAACAGAACTGTACACAGAATGATATCTTTCCCATAGGCCTTTGGAAAAATCCTTTTAATCTTCTACAGCAGGGATATAATTCTTTATTAATTAATTCTATAGCATGGTTGAACATCTCTATAGAAAGGTTATCATTTCATATTAGATGCTACAGGACTTTCCCATGACAGTAGGAAAGACAATAGTGGGTCTGGCTGGTTGGTTGGTTCTCCCTGCCAATGTCCCCCACTGGAAAAATAACCAAGAACCTGTATTTGATATTTTGGATTTGAGAAGTTTCTCTTCTTTGGGACCATGAAAATAGCTGGAAATGACTACGAGCTCTGATCAGTCTCTTGAACTGTAAGTTTAGCTGGGAAACTATGATGTCATTTTCTTCCCTGGCATTCTGGCTCGTGTGTGTAATTAGAAGGAAGGCTTGCCTCAACAGCATCGAGGTGGAATGTGTAGGAAACATATTATTAAATGCTGATCCTAAGCTAAGGCACGTCACCTCCAGAAAGCAAAATGAATGTTGTACATGAAAAGCTTTCAGTAAAGTCAGGAGACATTTGAAAGATCAGATTAATTAACGGTTGTCTGCATAATAAGCAAATACCTGGGGTGAAATCCTGGGCCATCACAGTCAATGGGAGTTTTGCCATTGACTTAGTGGGGTCAGGATTTCACCCCTTGAGTTTAACACTGGAGCTGTCTGTAAGGAGTTGGTTTTATATACTGAGATGGGTGATAATGAACTTTCTCAGTAAAGGGAAACCCAAATAAACACCTACTGGTCTGTCAAATTAATGGTAGATGATATGACATTTGGGATACAGTATTTTTCTTGTCCTGTCCTAAAATGTTGAATAGGATACACTATTTAGCTGCTGCTCAGTAACACCATACCGATATTTTAACAGAGCTTCCAGAAAAATGTACCCCTTAGCCTGTGATAACAACCTAGTGCAAGGGTTGAGTGTGCTTGCAGAGGGAAGGGTTGCAGGACTGGCTTATTTTCTCTTAAGCAAAACCACTTTCTTGTAGCCAAAGTGATCCACCTTCCAGCAAACAGGCATCTGTTAAACATACATGGTGAATGTTTAGACTTCGTTCTTGAAAAATGGACTAATAGGGCAGCACAGGGTTCAGACTGTATATTTATAAAGTTCAGGGACTGATGATTATCTTTCCCAGGATGTTTTTTCTGGAAAATACTTGCCATTTGCTTCTCGGCAGGATTTTTCTGACCCTCCAGGAGACTGAGAAGTCATCTTTGCTAGGGAGCCAGAAGTCACGTTAGGGGAGAAATGACTCCAAGAGCAGGGAAATCAGCATAATTCTCCCTTATATTTGGTGGCAGAATTTGAATAAGGACCTACCAGGAGTTCCCAACAGGTCCCTCCAACACCTGAGTGCTGCGACTACTGCTGTGTTTCAGACCAGATGGAGGTTCATTTCAATGCCCGGTGAAGTGAATCCCATACATCCCTGTGTATTGCTGTTTGTGGAGTGCCCAAAGGTGCGTACAACCATTTCAATCATGCATTCTGTAATGACACTGAAAAAAGTTCTCATGCCCTAACGAACAGTTTTCAGCAGTAGCTCAATTGTCAGAAACAGGCCAATTTGCTAGTGTAGACAGGACGTAAGAGTCTAAAATAGAGAGATAAGTATGATATACATAAAGTGGGATCTGGATGCAAGCTTTCTTACATTTGTGGATGTTCAGATCTGAGGTATTGGTTCAGGTTCAGCTCTACTAAAATGGGTCAGATGTTAGATTTCACCATCCAACACTACAAAATGGGGCTTTGGCAAGTTCTGACTGTCAAATACAAATGACTAGGTTGTACTGTGGACCACAAGTCACTAAACAAGATTGTAATCAAATGAACACATTCTAATGCGTTCTATATGCAGAAGTGATGTATAAATGTGAAGAGCAACAGTTCTTTAATCCAGTGGCTCTCAACCTTTCTAGAAGACTGTACCCCTTTCAGGAGATTGGTTTGTCTTGTGTACCCTCAGGTTTCACCTCACTTAAAAACTACTTGCTTACAAAATCAGACATAAAAATACAAAAGGGTCACAGCACACTATTGCTGAAAAATTGCTGACTTTCTCCTTTTTACCATATAATTTTAAAATAAAATCAATTGGAATATAAATATTGTACTTGCATTTCAGTATAGTGTATAGTATATAGAGCAGTATAAACATGTCATTTTCTGTATGAAATTTTAGTTTGTACTGACTTCGCTAGTGCTTTTTATGTAGCCTGTTATAAAACTAGGCAAATCTCTAGATGAGTTGATGTACCCCCATGGAAGACCTCTGTGTACCCCCAGGGGTACACGTAACCATGTTTGAGAACCACTACTTTAATCTAGCAGACAAAGGTGTATTAAGATCTAGAAAGTGGTTGCTGAAGCTAGGCAAATCCAAACTAGAAATGAGCCACCCTGGATTTGTGCTGGAAATGGCCTAACCTGACGATTACTTTAGATAAGCTATTACCAGCAGGACAGTGGGGTGGGAGGAGGTATTGTTTCATATTCTCTGTGTATATATAAAGTCTGCTGCAGTTTCCACGGTATGTATCTGATGAAGTGAGCTGTAGCTCACGAAAGCTCATGCTCAAATAAATTGGTTAGTCTCTAAGGTGCCACAAGTACTCCTTTTCTTTTTGCGAATACAGACTAACACGGCTGTTACTCTGAAACTTCTTTAACAGCATGTGAAGGGGCATGCCCTCACTCTGGCCCAGAGGGGACAAAAGAGCTCCTCTGGGCCTGTTCAACATCAACGAGGCGCACTTGTAAGGCTTGTTCTGCCGGGAGAGAGGGAAGCTTAAAAGGGAAAACCTGCCAGGGTGAAGGCAGCCCTTCCTCAGACAGAGACAGGCCCACTGAGAGGAAGACCAGGGCAGAAACTGCTGCTCCCAAAGCTGCATGACCCCGTTGCAAAGCTCCAAGAGGAGGGGCTGGAGGTAGATCCCACACCCCACTGTGGAATGAGCCCAATGTGCTGACCCAGGAAGACTGCCTGATACCCAGGTCTCTGGTACCTCTCTTTGTTTTCGTACAGACTCCTCTCTCTGATAAGGGAAGGAAGAGGGGAGAGGACTTTTCTTTGGTTTGTTTGCTTGAAGAACTCTCCTATTGGGTGCCTTGGGGCAGGGAGGGAAGAGAAAGACATTATAAAGGACCAGAAGTGGGGACTAGAGTGAGTCTAATTAACCATAGGAACCATTTTCGTAGGGATGTGTTGGATTCTCGATCACTTAAAGTCTTGAAATCAGGACTGGATGTCTTTCTAGCAGATATTCTCCAGCTCATCCAGAAGTTTGGGGCTTGATGCAGGAATTACTGGGTTCTATGGGCCTGTGTTCTACAGCGGGTCGGACTAGAGGATCATAGTAGTCCCTTCTGGCCTCAAAATATATGAATTAGAAGCTTAAAGCAACTAAAAGACAGTAAATTCATCTTGTCAAATACTGCTCCTTGAGCCGTTTGTTTGGATTTTGTGGTGGCGATGCTGTATTTTCGAGGGGAAGAATATCCCAGAAGGGCAGTAAATACATTGTAGCGTCCCATGGGCAAAAGTGCTAGAGGGGAGAAGAGGGCACAGGAACGCCCAGTGCTCCCATGTGGAAATGAGCCGTAGTGCTGCAGTCAGCATTCATTGAGCACGACAGGTCATGGTGGTGACTGACGGTGCTGGGGAAGCTGTAAAAACCCAAAGGAAGTGTAAACTGATGGGTAGAGGGATGGTGGTTAGGACCCACCTCACTTTATGAAACTGCTGGTGCCCAGAGGCTGCCACTACGGAAGATGCATGTTGCACTTCTAAGCACACACTTCCCCAGTGACCCTAATGCATCTTGCCTGCCTGTGACCAGTGCCACCAATCATCACTGCTCCCTACCATCGCCACCCAAAACACCTCTAGGTGTATAAGCCAGACAGAGCCTAAGAGCCTGAGTCGTCACTCTGTTGCACTAGTTTCACACCAGTGTAACTCCACTGAAATCAGTGGAGTTACACCAGCTTGCCACCAGTGTAAAGGAATGGAAAATCAGGTGCTGTGCTTCCCAGGTAGCATGAAGGGTATGGGGGGAGGGGTAGCTCAGTGGTCTGAGCATTGGCCTACTAAACCCAGAGTAGTGAGTTCAATCCTTGAGGGGGCCATTTAGGGATCTGGGGCAAAAATTGGGGATGGGTCCTGCTTTGAGCAAGGGGGGTGGACTAACTGAGATCCCTTCCAACCCTGATATCCTAAGATTCTATGCCCAGTTTATCAACATATGACTCTTGAGGGGGAGGGATAGCTCAGTGGTTTGAGCATTGGCCTGCTAAACCCAGGGTTGTGAGTTCAATCCTTGAGGGGGCCATTTAGGGATCTGGGGCAAAAGTTGGGGAATGGCCCTGCTTTGAGCAGGGGCTGGGACTAGGTGACCTCCTGAGGTCCCTGCCAACCCTGATATTCTATGACCTGGAAAGTGTCATGCAAATACACAGACAATTGATTTTTTTTTTTCTTGCTTGTAAACCAAGCTGCAGGGTGCAGGGTAACTACTTTTGGACCTACAAGAGATAACACAAGGAACACATAATTGCTGTGTGATTACATGTTTATTACAAAGTGAAACCCGTGTAGCTATTAATTACCATGTCAGGTAAGAATACTCACATAATACCGGTTGATTTGCATGCAGTTCGTACATCAATCTTCCTTTCAAATGAGATTGCTTAAGCATGTTCTTTAGTTGACATCTCAACTGTTTTCTTATGAAGTAATGAACCAACTCCCAAAACTATTTCCACAACCATCAATCTTGCCTTTTACCAACTTCACTGTTTTTACATAAGTACTGTCTGTTATCCCCTGGAGGATTGATGTTGACATATATCCTAGTATTACAGATGCTAGTACCTAACAGCAAGGTTTTTAAACGTGTTAAGTTTTGCAATCTACCCATTGAGTTTAAGCATGTAAATACTGTAAAATGAAGTAAATTACTTTGACACCTCCAATTCTCTGGTACATCCAGGGATTTCAAAACAATTTACAAACTTCAGCGAACGGAGCCTTACATTTTACAGATGATTAAACAGAGTCACAGAGAAGTTGTCAAAGGTCAGACAGTAGCAGAGCCAGTAGTAGAAATCATGGGCCTGCTACTCCATTGCTCAGCATGTTGTGTAGTCATTTATATGCCTGCAAAGTGAGTGCAAACACCATGAGCATGCCTACATGTAAAACGCTGCATCAGCACAACGGTTTAAAGAAGAGCTCTCCTGTGGGCATAGTTAATTCACCTCCCTGCTAGGCACTAGTTATGTCGGGGGGGGAAGCTCTCCCACCGACATAGCACTGGGTATATCGGGGGTTAGGTCACTATAACTATGTTGCTCAAGGCTATGAATTTTTCACAGCCCTGAGCAATGTAGTTATACTGACATAGGTCTGTAGTGTAGACCAGACCTATCATTCTGATCGGCCAAGCCTGCAAGGCCATATACTCAACTAGATAGCTATTCTCTATTTGAATGTAATGCAATAACTTTTGAACACCACGTCCTATCAATCCCAAAATTTCAGGGAATGTTTTGGATGTCAATGGGCAGAACCCTATTGATTTTGGGGAAAATTAGAAAAACTGAAAGGAGGAAATAGGGGACACAGCCCCAGGCATCTAGTTACCAAAGCTACAGCTTCAACCATCTCTGTAACTGTTTATAAATCAAAGAACCATTTTGATGGCAGCTGTTAACATCTTTGAAGATATCAATACCTCTCCTTTTAGCTCTGCTCATCCTCCCAATACAGTTTAAAAATGTTGACACCCCGTGTGAGAAAAAGGAGAATAAGAATGTTAGGAGGGATTGAGGAGACATGGGGGTGCACACGGAGCCTCTTGCATGGGAACAAAGGGAGGCATATAAAGCATCTGGTGGACCAGAGAATGGAGCAAAATGGGGGGTAGCGGGTGGGTCCTGTGGCCAGGGTGGGGCTAGCGCATGGGGGGAATAAGGTTGTACCCAGAGCCCATAGCATGGAGGAGAGACTGGGAGACTCTGGTATGGGAGGAGGTGGGATGAGGGGGCACACAGAGACCCTAGCATGAGGGAGGGTGTGTGGGAGGATTCCATCAGGTCCCTGAGATAGGCAGGCCCTCTCAGAGGTCCAGAGAGGTCCGGTTCACTTCCAGCTTTTGAGGCCCCTAGCCATAAGAATAAAAAAATGACGACACATGAAAACAAAATAAAGCACCATAAAAAGAGAGAGACATAATTTGAATATTTTTTTTATTTAACAAATGCTTTTCTAGTCTTTTTCTGTGCAAATGCACTAATTATTGATGAAAAATCTAGCTTTTGTGCAATGTCACAGTTAATATCAAGCAAGGAGAGTCCATTTAAACGCTCTTGTCCCATAGTTGAATGGTGATAGTTCTTTATCTGCTTCAACACATTGAAGATGTGTTCACCTGAAGCCACTGATGCAGGCAAACTGATAAAAATGCACAATGCAATTGTGCTATTAGGAAACACCCCAGAGAGTCCAAGTTCAAGTATTTCCTGAAGCAATTCCTTTGGCTTGCAATCCAATTTAAAGTTTGTGGAATATATTTGTTTGAGGAAGATGACCTCGTCACTGAGATCTTTTGAGATTTCTTTGTTGTACTATTGCTGAAATTCTCTGGTTCAGCTGCAGAAAGTAAATCTTCATTACTCAGTGTGTTGAACTGCCAAAGAAACCCCAAAAGGGTACAAATTAGTCACAGCGACTCAAATCTATGTATCGGGGTAGCCGTGTTAGTCTGCATCCACAAAAACGAGTCTGGTCGCATCTTAAAGACTAACAGATTTATTTGGGCATAAGCTTTCGTGCGTAAAACACCACTTCTTCAGACGCATGGAGTGAAAATTACAGATGCAGGCATTATATAATGACACATGAAGAGAAGGGAGTTAGCTCACAAGTGGAGAACCAGTATTGACAGGGCCAATTCGATCAGGGTGGATGTAGTCCACTCCCAATAATAGATGAGGAGGTGTCAATTTCAGGAGAGGCAAAGTTGCTTTTGTAATTAGCCAGCCACGCCCAGTCCCTATTCAAGCCCAAATTAATGGTGTTAAATTTGCAAATGAATTTTAGTTCTGCTGTTTCTCTTTGAAGTCTGTTTCTGAAGTTTTTTGTTCAAGTATAGCTACTTTCAAATCTGTTATTGAATGTCCAGGGAGATTGAAGTGTTTTCCTACTGGCTTTTGTATGTTAACCATTCCTGATTTCCGATTTGTGTCCATTTATTCTTTTACATAGGGACTGTCTGGTTTGGCCAATGTACATGGCAAAGGGGCATTGCTGGCACATGATGGCATATATAACATTAGTAGACGTGCAGGTGAATGAGCCTCTGATGGTGTGGCTGATGTGGTTGGGTCCTCTGATGGTGTCGCTAGAGTAGATATGGGGACAGAATAGGCAACGAGGTTTGTTACAGGGATTGGTTCCTGGGTTAGTGTTTCTGTGGTGTGGTGTGTAGTTACTGGTGAGTATTTGCTTCAGGTTGGGGGGCTGTCTGTAAGAGAGGATGGCCTGCCTCCCAAGGTCTGTGAGAGTGAGGGATCGTTTTCCAGGATAGGTTGTAGATTGTTGATAATGTGCTGGAGAGGTTTTAGCTGGGGGCTGTACGTGATGGCCAGTGGTGTTCTGTTATTTTCCTTGTTGGGCCTGTCCTGTAGTAGGTGATTTCTGGGTACCCATCTCGCGCTGTCTGTTTCCTCACTTCCCCAGGTGGGTATTGTAGTAAAAGAATAAATGGACACAAATTGGACATCAGGAACGGTAACATAAAAGAGCCAGTAGGAGAATATTTCAATCTTCCTGGACATTCTATAACAGATTTAAAAGTAGCTATACTTGAACAAAAAAACTTCAGAAACAGACTTCAAAGAGAAATAGCAGAACTAAAATTCATTTGCAAATTTAACACCATTAATTTGGGCTTGAATAGGGACTGGGAGTGGCTGGCTCATTACAGAAGCAGCTTTGCTGCTCCTGAAATTGACACCTCCTTATCTATTATTGGGAGTGGACTACATCCACCCTGATCGAATCGTCCCTGTCAGCACTGGTTCTCCACTTATAAGGTAACTTGTAAGGAAATGTGCTTCTGAACAGACTGAAGTTCAGTTCAAGCCTGTGCAGTGAGACTGAGAGATTCAACCTCATTTAAAGCTTTTCTCACTGAATTCAAATGCTGCGCAACTGATTGAACACCATCAATCCATGCAGACCATCTAGTTTTGGACATCCCAGGCAGTGAAACAGGAAGATATTGCTTCAGAATTTCTCACTTCTGTGGATTACTACTGAAGAGATTGTACATTTACTGAACAGTTTCAAAGTAAGTAATTGCCTCCTTGCATGATTCAGTATAGTCAACATCTACAAGGTTTAGTGTGTGGTTTCCACAGCTGGAGAAAATACAGTTTGAATTATGCTCAAGCAGAACTGCTTGTACACCTTTGTACTTCCCAGCCATATTAGATCCATTTTCATAGACTTGACCAATGCAGACTTGAAAATCTAACTTAAAACCTTCTACAATTGCTAGTACTCGAGCAACAATTTCTTTTCCAGTTTTTCTCATGAAATTATCAAACAAAATAAACCTTTTTTAAATTGAAAATTTTGAGCTGTCTACAATCTTAACATATTGAATAACCATAGTAGTCTGTTCCTTGTGAGAACAATCTGGAGTGGCATCAACAATGATTGAAAAATACTTGGTACTTTGAATCTCATCAAGAATTGTTGTTTGTACGAATGACCCACATAGTTCAATAAACTCGTTTTGTATGCATGTGGAGAGATAATGGACTTGCATGTGCTTTTGACGCTGTTGCAATTCTCGAACATGTTTAACATGTTCTGATAAAAATTGGACACATTTGCTAAGGAGTTCAACTATGCCTACAAAGTTTCCATTTGGATGATCACCTATACGTTGACCGGAACCAAAGAAAGCCAATCCCCGCTCAGAAAGAAAAAGGGTGACACTCAGGATGCACTCAAGAAGTTTTTTCCAGTTTTAGTTTCTGTAGAGAGTTCAGTCAAGAGTAAATTCTCAACTGAACTTTCAGCTGATGCTACCCTTCTGGCTAATTTCCATGCAACATAGTTTTCTTTATGTGACACTGAACTCTTGTGTGGTGGTATTCAGTCTTTCAACTTCCTCCAACCTCTGTTGATGCTTCATCCTGATTGATCAGAGAGAACTGATGCATCTGCAGCATTTTTGTTCCAAATGAAGCAGGGTTTGCAGTACAAAGATTGTTTTTCCGTACTCCAGCATAACCAGTCTCTTGTGCAGGTCTCACCATTTGGAAGCGTTTTTGTCAGCAGATGAGTAGGAAAAGCATGATTATCAGCATCTCGTGGAATGTTACTTGGAATTTCAAAACAACTAATTTGAAGAAAAGATTGCAATTTGTGCAGCATTGCTCTTGTCGATAATTCCAATGTAAGTCACAGTCAAGCCTGTAGTACGCATGAATGGGTCTTGCTGCATAAGATCTACATCTTCCTGTTGCTGTTAAATTTCTTGATCATACACAGGATCTTCTGCTACATCTGTTACTGTTTGCACATCTCCTTTTGACTACCGTCCTCATGGTCAGGTATTGGCATTGAAATATCACCTGTTGCAGTTGCGGAGTTTTCATTATCTGTAGCATTGTTTGTTGAGTAAGGTGTGTTTTCCAGTGGTTTGAGAAATTAAGTTATTGGCTTTGAGCTCTTAGCTGTTGCTTCACTCAGTTGTTTTCGCCATCTCTTGCTTGCACCACTTGTCAAATCTCATCTTCATAGTGATCTATCTGGCCAATATGTAGCCTATCCACACTGAAATATTCTGCTGGAAATAAGTAGCTTGTCTACACTTGAAATCTTCTACTGTAAACACGTACACAAATGCTGAAAAGACTTAAAATAAAGGAATACTAATTAAGAGCACAAAATGAAACAGTCAGATAGGTTATTATCCTCATCAATGAATCAAAACTCAAGCACACAAGGTATAATATAACAGGTTGAGCTGAAGACAAAGGGATGACATATATATATATATATATATATATATATATATATATATATATATATAGTAAACACAGACACGGATACAGACAGAGGGATAATGTCCAAAAATTTCAAACTTGTGTCCTCACGAAACTCACTGTACAAGATTGTCCCCACAAATTTTCATCTTGAATCTGGGTTTATAGACTATGAAAGCCTATGATGATGGCCAAGATACCAAGCTAGGGCTCAACCAACCAACCAGTCACCTCTTTTAGCTACCATATGAAGATAATAATGAGGAATTCTCACACATAAATAATTTCTTAGTCAACTAGATGTAAAACTATAAAGACATTAAAATGCAACAATTCTCTACCTTTCAACATGCACTTTATCCAGCACCAACCACTAGTAGTGGTTTGTTTATATAATCAGCTGACCGAGATTTTACACCCAATTTGTCCTAGTGCAGGGATCGGCAACCTTTGGCATGCAGCCTGTCAAGGTTCCTTCCCCACTCTGAACTCTAGGGTACAGATGTGGGGACCTGCATGAAAACCTCCTAAGCTTACTTTTACCAGCTTAGGTTAAAACTTCCCCAAGGTACAAAATTATTTTACCCTTGGATTTCCCCTGCCACCACCAAACTTTATCTGGGTTTACTGGGAAACGTAGTTTGGAAATGTCTTTCCCCCAAAAATCCTCCCAACCCTTGTACCCCACTTCCTGGGGAAGGTTTGGTAAAAATCCTCACCAATTTGCATAGGTGACCACAGACCCAAACCCTTGGATCTTAGAACAATGAAAAAGCAGTCAGTTTTCTTACAAGAAGACTTTTAATAGAAGTAAAGGAATCACCCCTGTAAAATCAGGATGGTAGATACCTTACAGGGTAATTAGATTCAAAACATAGAGACTCCCTCTAGGCAAAACCTTAAGTTACAAAAAAGACACACAGACAGGAATATTCATTCTATTCAGCACAGCTATTTTCTCAGCCATTTAAAGAAATCATAATCTAACACATACCTAGCTAGATTACTTACTAAGTTCTAAGACTCCATTCCTGTTCTATCCCCTGCCAAAGCATCATACAGACAGACACAGACCTTTGTTTTTCTCCCTCCTCCCAGCTTTTGAAAGTATCTTGTCGCCCCATTGGTCATTTTGGTCAGGTGCCACCGAGGTCAACATAAGCTTCTTAACCCTTTACAGGTAAGAGGATTTTTCCTCTGGCCAGGAGAGATTTTAAAGGGGTTTACCCTTCTCTTTATATTATTGCACAGCCCATCAGGGAAATCTGCTGGTGGGCCGGGATGGTTTGTTTACCTGCAACATCCACAGGTTCGGCTGATCGTAGCTCCCACTGGCCATGGTTCACTGTTCCAGGCTAATGGGGGCTGCGGGAAGCAGCATGGGCCAAGGGATGTGCTGGAATGGTGAACCATGGCCAGTGGGAGCTGCAATCAGCCAAACCTGTGGATGCTGCAAGTAAACAAACCGTCCCGGTCTGCCAGCGAATTTCCCTGACGGGCTGCGTGCCAAAGGTTGCAGATCCCTGTCCTAGTGTAAATTACACGAAGCACAACACAACAGAGACTCAGACCCCATGTGTCCTGACTTCCAGTCCTGTGCTTAAACCACAAGATTGCCCTTCCTCTTCTTCTTTGACCCCTACTATCAGATATAAATTGTTTATGGATCACTTTATCAAAAAGTAGAAGTAAACATAGCTCAAAGATGCACTTGGTGGCTTAGCACACTTTAACTCAAAAGCAGTGTTCTAGAATTTATCTGCATCACAACCATTAACATTAATTCTACATGCAACACTTGGAAAATGTAGGGGTGAATCCATTTTAATTTTTAAACAAAGCGGTATAACTCTGCATGAAGGATTGTAGCAGCAGCACCTGGGAGTTATTAATAATCAGTAGTGAATTGTGCTCTAATGACTGCTACCACAATATTGACTGACTGATCCACATTCTTTATACTCTGGGGACTGTTTTAGTATGTACCAGTGTGACGTTATGTACCTTTGGAGGAATACCCAGCACCCCCATGTTCATCCTTATAATATGATTGTGTGGTATCTATTGCAAAGTTTGTCGTGTCAGGTGTCTTCAGAAGGCTCATGATGTACTGAGAATTGTTGTTATGGTAATGTTATAGTAATCATTGTTATAGTAATGTTATAGGTTGTAATTTCATGTATATAGTTATGAGGCTGAAAATGTGTCCTCATGGCTTAAAGCAAGCCCAGGCAAAAACTCTCCAGAAGCAGAGGGGCAGTTCACACCTCATCAGGGCACGTATGGGACAAACCCAGCCCAGACTCACAGGAACAAAGGACACTGGCCTAGGCAACAACAAAGGATCTGTTGGACTCTTGAGCGAGTCACCCCCCTTCCTTTGGTCAGTTTGGGATTGCAATGAGAAAATGCTCACCTGACTCTGAAGGGTGTGGGGGTGGGGCAAAGCCAAGAGGGAAGAAAGGACATGATAAAGGGGAGAGACATTTGCCATGCTCTTCCTCTCTCTTCCACCTACATCTACAGACACCACACCAAACGACTGAAGTGCTGATCAAAGGGGAAAGCCTGGCTGAAGAGCAACCAGCCAACCTGTGGTGAGAAGCATCTAAGTTTGATGGGGCACTGAAAGTGTTAAAAGCAAAACACATTCAGAGCTGATCTTATTTCATTTGACCAAATCTGACTTGTTATGCTTTGACTTATAATCACTTAAAATCTATCTTTCATAGTTAATAAATTTGTTTGTTTATTCTACCTGAAGCAGTTCATTTGGTTTGAAGCATGTCAGAGACTCCCCTTGGGATAACAAGCCTGGTACATGTCAATTTCTTTGTTAAATTGACGAACTCATATAAACTTGCAGCATCCAGTGGGCATAACTGGACACTGCAAGACAGAGTTTCCTAGGGTTGTGTCTGGGACCGGAGATATTGGCTAGTGTCATTCAGTTGCACAATCCAAGGAGCAGCTTCCATGCCAGAGGCTGTGCGTGAAGAGCCCAGGAGTGGGGGGTTCTCACAGCAGAGGAGGGTAAGGCTGGCTCCCAGAGTCAAGGATATTGGAGTGATCTAGCAGATCACCAGTCCAGATAATACCAAGGGAATGTCACAACCACATTGTTAAGAAAGCAGCCAGCTTCATTGCAGCAAGAAGTTTTTTTTCCAAATAGCTACCAGAATTCTATTGTTTACATTTGTTGACCTTTTTATTATTTTTACAATTAGAATAATGATTTTCCTGGACATAATATCTTATATTCATTTATTTTGTTTCAGGAATTGAGGAGGAAATGAAATGATCCATCACAAAATGACGTTCTTCTAAATGAAGTATTTAAGAGGTTACAATGGGATCTACTAAGAAGAGCCATGTTTCCCAGCAAAAAGAAAATCCTTTTTAATAGCATTCAGATTACAAATGGTCTCTCAGTATTAACATAGTTGCCAGCTTCAACCCTGGTGTGATCCCAGTGACTTCAAAAGACCTTTTAAAATAAATAAAAGCAAACATTTACTTTTTGGAGTGCAAATCCATAGAAAAAGTCTAGGACCACAATTTCGCACCCCCTCATTATACTGGGAATCCTATGTCTTCATCAAATAGATGTCCATTCCCACATGTTTTTGCTCTTTCAGTTGAGTATGCAACTGATTTTTGAGCTCTAAATACCCTCTGTTTAAAAATAATTATGAATCCAATGCTACGAAAGCAGAGAAAAGGAGAAGTTCTGGTATCTGATGAGGATAATTATAAAAATATGTCACTTAGAGTCCTGATTTTGCAACCTTTCCACATGTGAATTTCACATGTTCAACAGAAACTAAACTGACACCAACTCATGTCAGGTGGGCATATTGACCCAGATCCTCAAAGGTGTCTAGGCTCCTAACTTCCATTGAAATAATTTTCCACTGATGCCAATGGGAGTTGGGAACCTAAACACCTTTGAGGATCTGGCCCATTTCTGCCCCTTTAAGGCTCACTCTTATGATATTCAGTATGCAAACAACAAGCTGAACAATGGGGAAGTAAACTGTTAACCCATACACAAATTTGTATAAGTTTAAAACAGGACTGTAAAGCCAAATAGAGTAATTAGAGAACTGGACTACACAGTGTTTCTCACCGTAAATGCTATTTATTGTAGCTAGGTACCATTTACATATAAAAGTATGCTCTACTTTGATAAGATAACATTGGAATTTTGATGTTATTTGTTGTGTATATACAGTATGCTGATTCAGTTCCTGCACTTTACTTTCATTCACCACTTATGGTTATAAAAATAAGCTATCAAACTTTGTGGAATTTATGTATGAAACTATGTTATCTACACCTTGCAAAACTTACATTTTAATTTACATTTCTTATCTGTAAGGACAAACTGCTCTGAATTAATGATAGTGTGCCATAAACTACTTAGACAAGAAATGCCCAGTTATAGGGGTAAAATTATTATGATTATATTTAGATTACAATAGCACCCAAAACTCACTAATCACATATTGAATTTTTGCCAAAAAGAGCTTTTTACAATCTAAAAATACAAAAACAGAGAAGGGATAGAGGAAATGGATAAAACACACAAGCAAAATTATCAGTGTGGCATACCGAAGCTTCCTTGAGGAGAAGCTGTGTCATCAAACACACAAACCCAGAGCCACTCTTGAATTAACTTTATTCACAGCAACAATGAACAAAACATAAGGTCATCCAACTAAAATTGTCATAGTGTGATATCATAAAGAAATCTAAAACAAATGTTTGTGCTGTTATGCAGCTGCTAATTCCTGCAATGCTGGTCTTTTGGAATACTTATGTACATTTAGATACTGTACGAAAACTATTTATTACAGTTCTGCAAAAAATAGTCCGGCATTCAGCCACCTCAAAGTCCTTTAAGCCTCAAATCTGTAGACAACGTGCAGAAGGGCTTCCACATGTCCCATGACAAGCGTCTCATCACCAAACTTCCAAAAATACCAGCTCATGTGAGTCTGTTTATTCAGGTTTCATTTACACTGGCATTTTGTTGGTACAGTTTGGCCCAAGTCAGGGAAACGTCTCATCTGGCCCCAGTATTCTACCTTAAAGGTCTCAAACAATGAAGCTGAGCTCTACTGTCTTGAACCATTTAATATACACATCCATATCATTCTGTTAACTCACTTCTCCATATGATTAACTCAGCATGAATTATTTGATATAATTCAAGAAGCCAGCACAGGTTTCATGTGAATGATCCATGAAATTGTCCTAAGCCCAGTTTGTTATTTGCTTCATTTACCATAACACTGCCTGCTAATGGTTATCCTCACAGCTCAGATGGAAATAACTCTCAGTCGGTCTCCACCTGGAGATCATCAAAAACTAGACAGAGTTGAAATATTACTGAAACAGAAAAATATTTTAGAACACAAAATCCGGAAGCACGAAAATACACTTCTTATGAACTCTACTTAGTACACTGAGTCCCATGACTTTACTTGACCCTACAAAGAGCAGGGTGTTGCTTTACTTCACGCTGCTGGAATTTCAGATATTTTATTTGAAAGACAGAATTTCATCTGTGGAGCCATGAATCACTCTGACATACTGGGGCACATAAGTGAAGACACTTACCAATGATCTGACCTTGAAAATGATGCATTTCTCTAGAGGAGATGTGCACACAAACAGGACCAGATTAACACAGAGGCTTTAGGGGCTGCCTCCCAGGGCCTTGGGCTAAGGGGGGCCCACAGGTCCATGGGCCAGCTGCAGCCCGCTGCTTCTTTTCATCCGGCCCATGGCAAGTCTCCGTGCTGTGGGCCAGAAACCGTTCCCTGCGCCTTGGCGCCCTCACCAGGCAAGGGGCATTCAGGGAATCTCTGTGTGTTGCCCCCGCCCCCAACGCCGGCTCCACAGCTCCCATTGGCCAGGAACCACAGCCAATGAGAGCTGTGGGAGCAGAGCCTGCGTGCACTCTGCAGAGCAGCCTGACCCCTCCGCCTAGGGGCTGGACATGCTGGACACCTCGAGGAGCAGAGCAGCGTGGAGTCAGGGCAGGCAGGGATCCTGCCTTAGACCCGCTGCACCACCGACCAGGAGCCTCCTGCGGTAAGCACTTCCCAGCCAGAGCCTGCACCCTGCACCCCTACCCCAGCCCGGAGCCCCCTCCTGCACCCAAACTCCGACCCAGAGCCCGCACCCCAAACCTCCTGCCGCACCCAACCCCCCCGTCCCATCCCTGGCCGCACCCCCCCATCTGGAGCTGCACCCCCTCCTGCACCCCAATCCCCTGCCCCAGCCCTGAGCCCACTCCCACACTCCAAACCCCCAGGGACCCCCCAAATTGTATAGCCCCGGGCCCACAGGAGAGTTAATCTGGCCCTACACGGAAAGGTGTGGGAAGTGGGTGGGCTAGTGGCTGCTTCATCTACAGCACTGACCCAACTGACCCCTCGACCAACAAAGGCTTGACCCTGCACGGTGCTGTGCCTGTAGGACCTGAGCCAGTGAATCACTTTAAGCAGCTGCATGCTGGATTGGGGCTGGAGTGCACAGTACCCTTTTAGGGTCAAGCCCAAAGAGCCATCAGGGCCCCCACACACTGAGACTGGGATATTTTTACTCATTGTCTCTCTCTGATGCAGCTATCGCCCGGGAAGCAGTAGAGAGCGACCATGCTCCAACTGACATCAACAGGAGCTGTGCCTTTGTCTTCAGTGGGGAGCAAGAAAGGGCCCAAAATAGGCACACGGCAGCCTGCCACATTGTACACAGGCCAGAAGAAATGTCACTCACGCATAGCCTGTGAAGATTTTTGGACCATATTTCTGATCATGGAAGTGCCTTTCAGCTCTTTTTAATCTACTTACAGAAATTTAGGGTGGGAATGCTGTTTTGTTTGGGGGTTACAGGTGTAGCGGCTGAGTTAAAGTTGTGTCAAGCAGCATCTACTTACATATGGAAGATCTGTGTGAGCATTCAGTGCCTCTAGAGAAGAGCATGCTGCGAAGCACAGTTTCTCCCACTACCCTTCATTTCTCTGCCGTCTTCCCCTGGTCATTCCTATCAATAAGACCTTATTAATGTGTGATCTCCATTTCCCAACACAATTATTAACAGACAATATTATGGGTACATCTGGGAAAACTTAGGCATAGAAAAGTTTTGGCTCATGATCACATAGTAATGGGGGGAAGAAAGATCCCAGGCTTCTGCTTTAACCACTGACCACACTTTGCTCCTTTGTATAATAGATTTAGGGACTTTCATTTGACCGTTGCTGGGGGCTTGTCAGAATGTATCCTTAGTTTGCAGCAAGGTGGGTTATGAGCCTACCCTGCGCTACCTGCCACGGACTAAGTGGCCATGGGGACCCTGTTGCTGCACACTAAAAGTTCTGTTGTGTGTGTTGATCTACCCTGCTTTGAAACACGAGTAGATTGAAGTGCACTAGAAATTTTTTAATGCACAGCAGCAAGATCCACACAGCCCCTTAATGCACACCAGGATTGTATAGGCTAAATGGATACCCCAGCTCGCCACACACTAACTGTTCACGTAGACCAGCCCTTAGCTTAGCTACTTGGGGCAGGGACCATCTTTTTGTTCTGTGTTAGCACAGCACCTTGCACAATGGGAGGCTCCTGGGTGATACAGTAATGTACATAATAAATCATGTAAAGTTTAAAACAGTATTGATTGAGCCAGGGCACTATGTTCATAGTAAGCCATGCAATATACGGTACTAGCCCAGACTATTGTCTCTAAAAATTTGAGAGGAACATTCCTCTGCAGTAAAATAAACACTGTTCACTTTCTCCCAACTTAGATAAAGTGTTGTGTTTTTTTGATAAATCCATATGGTTTGTTCACTTGCATAGGAAAGCCCAAAAGACAACAATTCCCCAGATCTCTTCAACAGAATTTGCATTATCAATAAATGCCTCTGATATCAGCAGGGTTCTTTAGCCCACACATCCGGCTTATATCTTAATTGCAATAACTTCATGTCCCAAAAAGCCACTGCTTATGACAGTCCTGATTCCAACACATATACACCCCCCACCACCACCAACCCCTAACCTCCCAGAGCCCGGAAAGTCTTTCCACATTCCTGCAAAGTTACACAAGAGACTAGAAGCAGATAACATTGTATGTTTTGAGTTAAATATGCAGAATGCTTATGCCCCCTTGCAGAATGGAATGAAAGAATGTCCTTTCAGGAACCATGTCAGAGGTAGATGGAGTCCTCACAATGAATCTTTTGCAGCACATCACCACCATTTCTGGGACTGTCCATACTTATTGTCACTTGGCTTTCACTGAACTTTTTTCAGCAAGACATGACAATGAAATACTACAGAATAAAGACAAAATCTATGTGTGATGTTATATAAACCTGTTTCGTTAAAAGTCAGGCATCCAGAGATCTTAGCTGCAACAGCCAATGTAGTAGAGTACATACGAGGTTTTAAAATGTAGACTTTGTTGTTTTTTTAATGTCCTTTATCTCTGTTTTATTTTAAATGTAGAAAAATGTGAGTGGAAATTTTCAAAGCACTTTAGGGGAGTTGGACTCACATGTTCCACTTACCTTGTGTCTAAATCCCCTAGACTGCTTTGAAAAGCTCAGCTGTGCTGTATATCCCTAATATTTCTACAGGACTGAATTGGTTTGAAGCCCCCAGCACAATGTAGTGACACAGTGAGCACAGCTTACTTTCCCTTTTCTCATTAATTCACCTCCCCCCACTACCTGGCAGGCAACTTTAAACATTTTATTAATGTTAAAAAAATTATATCATAGGTTGAGAAAAGAGTGTCTGTATATCTGGGCATGGTGCATGGTGTAGATTATCCACAAATAAAAGTTTGTTTCTAAATCATAAGATACATATTGTGCATAATCAGCAATAACCCAAAGTTAGGTGAATTAATTTAAGAACACAGTTTAGATATTTAGCATCCGTGCATTCGGGTACATTACTCATGAAAAAAGTTATACAGAGAGTTGGTCAGATATATCAATGACTGAAGATTGTAATTGAGAATTTAGGATAGGTTGTCCATTCAGAGAAAAAACAGTCCATCAAGAAAGTATTGGAGTTACTTTCCCAACTGCACTTCTCATCAGCACTCCCGCTCATCTCTCCTGGTATTGCCAATGTCCGGTGATGTGTTCTATGTAGATGTCCCTCGACCACCCGATGGCATCCGACATCATGAGTTGCCACATCAGCCGAGCGTAGCATTGACCAACTCTACATTCTCTCAGCACTCGCTCATTATTGGGGTCCCATGCACCCAGGGCTGCGATGATCAGTGCGTGTGTCTGAACCTGGTAACCGTTAGCTCTCAAGGTTTCAGCCAGAGGGGTGTATTTTTCCAGCTTTCAAGATCGGGCGTCGTGGAAAGATGGGGTCCTGTTTTCGAAGGGCACTGTGACGTCCACCATTATGATCTTCTTCCGGTCCTCATTGGTGATGACAGCGTCCGGTCGCAGTTGGCTGTTGCTGCTGGGGATGGCGGAGTTCACAGCTACCTTCCCCACAGGTGGGAGGATGGCTCTGACCAGGCAATCTTGAATGGTGTTGTGTCGCAGCTGCCGAGCTCTGGAATGGGCCAGTGCAATTTCATTTAGTCTCTTTGGGATTACGTGACTGTAATTTCAGTCAGAATTTGACTCATCGTGATTTGGGGACAAGGTCAGTGGAGACATGTCATTTTGCTGACAAGCAACAGCAATTTTGGAGGAAGCGTGGGCTTGTGTTAAAGACACTCTCTCTCCCAGAATCATTAACGGGAATGCTCCTGCACCTTTATTAAATTTTCTTTCAGTTAACTATATTTTTTTATTATTGTTGTGCATGTTAATGGCAGCCAATTTACAGGTACATAAAAAAATGCCTAAGTTGACTATGCTATAATTCAGTTTATAGGGAAGGCATGTGAAAATATCATGTGTAATTATAAGGTTAAGTCACATTCTTCCATGGAGAAACCTATGGAAGCGAGCCAGAGGGCCAAGGAATCTCTCAGTGAGGGTGATCTCACAGTTCACTGTAAATTGTTCCCTCTAGAGTTTAAGACTCCTGGGATTTGGTAGATGGAAAAGGCTTGTGGTCCCACAGATGCAGAAGCACTGCTGGCCTTTCTCCACACAGAAGTGTTACTACTGTAAGTCATCATCCTGTAGCTTCTCAACAATACCATTGAGGGGAATCTTTGCTAGAATATCTACTCAGTATCTAGGTTAGCAGGGTATGGCAATGCCTTACCCCACACAGAGTCCCTGTGGAGGGACATCTGGGGCAGGGATATAGTGCCATCAGAGGCATGCTGCCCCTTACATTTGAGGAGATGGGAAAAGAAAAGTACTGGGGCTGCCTCTGGTTAGTAGTTATTCCAATAAAATGAAAAGGAAATTCATGCCCATTTTTGCTCAGCCTCTTAAAAGTTGATGTTATGAGTGAGTTGACATCTCCCTGGTTTAAAAAGGTCAATAGCACTGGAAAGTAAAGTTTATGTTCAAATTTTTTGAGCTCTCCAGTCAGGGCCCTCCCTAGAGAGTATGGTGCCCTACTCAGCCCCTCTGCGGGGGGCGTGGGGAGGGTCTAAGGCCTCTGCAGGGGTTGGGGGGCGTCCCAGGCCCCCGCTGGGGGGGGGTGCGCTCAAGGGCTTTGGGAGGCAGGAGCAGCCAGAGCAGGAAGGCAGCAGGGGTTGGGCGGAAAGTGGAGCTACCCGGCCCCAGCCTGCTCCGCTCTGCTCCCAGGCTTGAGGGAAGCAGGGGGAACCACCCCGCAGCATTCACCGGCGGCACGGCTGGGAGCCGGCAGAGTGGAGCGTGCTGGGACCAGGTCCCTTCACTTCCCGCCGCTCGGTGAGTGCAGGGCGGGCCCGCTGCCAACCCCTGCTGCAGTCCCCGCGGACACAATAGCTCAGGGGACGGGGTTTGGGGGGCAGGAGCGGGGCTGGGGCAGAGCAGGGGACGGAAGAGGTGGGGCAGGGGAGGAGCAGGGGCGGGGGCTGAGGGGAGGGGAGAGGAGGGGAAGGGAGGAGAGGAGGTGGAGCAGGGGCGGAGGCAGTTTTCTTGGGCCCCACTGAGCGCAGCCCACGAGGGGCCGGTTCAGCTGTCCGGGGGATTGGGCTGGCCGCTGGAGCTGGCTGCAGCACGCTGCTGCGTAGGGCACCAGGAAATTTGGGGTTATTTGGTGCCCCAAATTTCTTGTTTAAGAGTAGCAGCCGTGTTAGTCTGTATTCGCAAAAAGAAAAGGAGTACTTGTGGCACCTTAGAGACTAACCAATTTATTTGAGCATAAGCTTTCATGAGCTACAGCTCACTTCATCGGATGCATTCCAAATGAAGTGAACTGTAGCTCACGAAAGCTTATGCTCAAATAAATTGGTTAGTCTCTAAGGTGCCACAAGTACTCCTTTTCTTTTTCCAAATTTCTTGGTGCCCTACGCAGCTGCATAGTTTGTGTATGGCTAGGGAGGGCCCTGTCTCCGGTGGTGGCAAGTGACAGCCTTTCCGCATACCAGCATCCTGAAGTCAGAGATTATTAGCCAGGTTTCATCTAGACACGTTTCTAGCCAGGGGATAAATTCTACTGTTACCTGTTGAAGCAAAGTGTTCTATGTTGAAACGAGGCGTTGTTCTAGCAAAAGAGGGGCCCAAACCAGAATCCTGGATTCAAGTACACAGGGACTTTGGAGTTGTTTGGATAGGATCTGAATGGTGTGTCTCAGGCCCATCTCTCGCTACAGCAGCATGGGGACATGTTAACAATCTCCTCTTTTGGCAGGTGTTACAAAGGTGCCTGATTAGGGAGCAAGGCCCCATGTGCAGAGCACTGTACATATGCAATAAAAAAGATGTTGCTCAAGAGAGTTTGCACTTGTAGCATACGATGGGACAGGTGAATAAAACAAATGGGAGGGTGGTGGGAGAGAAAAAGTTTCTGTGATGCAATGCTGCTTATGGCAATAAACAGCAGACTCAGCATACCTGCTGCCTTGCTATGGTCAAGCGCCATGTAGGAAGCACAGCAAAGATGAGTTTGAGGCTTGGACTAAACAGCTTCTTTTATAGACATTTAAAAATCTAAGCAATACTTTAGTTCTCCAAAGTATGGAATTTGCTTCCTCCTGTCCTGGCACCCATTATGATATACCAGGTGTGTGTGGTCCATTCCTCTTATGAAGTTGCCCTTTTGTTCTGGCTCCTTTAACTGTGCAGAACAATGCAGATGGGCAGCTTTAGGATGTCAAACAGTGCAGATTACTTCCACGGCCACTCTCCCCACTGACCCGTCACAGTTTTCTGGCTATGGACTTTAAGAGGCTCAGTCTTAATCTTCTATCATCAAAGGAGCCAGAGCTGCTGTAGAATGTGGTTTTCTCTGAATTTCAGAAGCCCACCTTTGCAAGTCTGTCTGTAGTGGGACATTTGCTTCACTTTAGCTGGACTCTTAACAATAGTACAAATGCTTAAGCTATGTGATGTTCACTATTTTTTGACGTGTTGCCTTTCTTTTCCTGGGAGGAATAGCTCTGATGTTTGATTTAAATAATGAGCTGCTCCATAAGGGAGATACACGGATACTCCTTGCAAATTTAATCTGGAACAGAATCAGCTCTCTGAATCTCTCTATATTAGTTTTATATTTCCTTTATCTCTGCTCAGAAGCAGGGAAAACACAGATGCTTCAGGAAGTGGCATTGTTGTAGGTGACCTGCTGCCATCGGAGTCTGTACTGAACCAGTGTCCCAGCATGGTGTTGGAGAGTGCTGTGTTGCTGGAGGTACTGTATGTTGGATGGGACGCCAAACTGAGATCCTGATGTAGCTTATGATTAAAGGTCCCATGGCTCACTGTTCTGCTCAGACTCCACTAACGTAATTATGTTCTGCCCAATTTAAATTCCACCTTGGGTTTTAAATTGACACACATTCTTTATTTCTTCTCCTGAATGGGTCTTTAAAGTGGTTGTGGTGGGTTGTAATCAGAGAACATGGGTATTGTTGTGGCTCTGGGCAGGCAAGATTGGCACTCAAAGGAATTGAAGTTCAAAGTTGTTCCTTCCCTTCCGCCCCCCACTCCCACCCCTAGAGATCAGTCAGAGCTGCAGTGGATCCCCACTGGTCACAGGGATTAGAAGTTTGCATCTGCTCCTTGCAAGCCCTGATGGTCAGGGATGAAGAGGGACCTGTTACTCTTCTAGTACTCCAGTCAGGTTAGTCACCGTTGAGCTGTGTCTCCCTTATTCCTTGCACAGGGCAGATGGCTGAGGAGGAACCTGTTCTAGTCCTATCAGCTTGGAGGAAGATTTTCAGCTCTGGTGAAGGGGCTGAGGTATAGGCTGATTATGAAGGTGTGTCTTAGGGTTAAGGGGGAGACAGGAATAAATATGTAGAGAGAAGAAGAAAGGAGGAATGTATGAAAGGAGACCTTTGGAATCAGAGATTAAAAATCGAACAGAAATGTATACAAGTATTTGCAGCAAAGTACATATCAGAAACAGTGTGGTTACATAATTATAGTGACAGGTTTCAGAGTAACAGCCATGTTAGTCTGTATTCGCAAAAAGAAAAGGAGTACTTGTGGCACCTTAGAGACTAAGCAATTTATTTGAGCATAAGCTTTCATGAGCTACAGCTCCGATGAAGTGAGCTGTAGCTCATGAAAGCTTATGCTCAAATAAATTGGTTAGTCTCTAAGGTGCCACAAGTCCTCCTTTTCTTTTTATAATTATAGTGCTCCATGAAGCAAATGTTTTTAAAATCTGAAGCCCTTTGTATTGAATTCCATTACTGTGCTGGCTTCCACCATGGACAACTCTGGATGAGTCTGTACAGCTTAAGAGGTAGGCTCTGAATCTGGGGGCTGTAACAGACTCTCATCTGCTGTGGATCAGCCATAGAAAGAAACTCAGTCTGAGGCCTAGCACAGGTGAAATCCTGGACAAACACCCACATAATATGCCATCTTGGCTAACGAGTTGAACCGTGAACATCTGGAGCTAAATGAACAAGTCTCTAGAGATTTAAGAACCAGACTCAAGCTGAAAACTGTAACAGATTCATATCTTCTGTGAATCATGTACAGAGGATGACTTGTAACACACATATTGACTGTGGGTTACATTATCACTACTTACTTTGCAGTTCATATTCCCTGTGGATGTCCAGGAAGATTAAGTAGTTCTCTAGTTGTGAATCAGGTCCTTCCCATATTCCTCAGGATAGGTGCTGGAACTAGGGATGCTGCTGCACCCCCTGGCTTGGAGTAGTTTCCATTGTATACAGGGTTTGCAGTTTGGTTCAATGGCTCTCAGCACCCACACTATAAAAATTGTTCCAGCCCCCCGTTCCTCAGAGACACATAAAAGTCATTCCTCAAAATAAAGGGCACAGTTTTTCACCCATTGATCTGGACACCTACTTTACAGTTCTGAGTGTTACTGGGCATATTTTTCTCCATGGTATATCTGAACAGTTTGTTTTTGTTTACTGACATGTACACTAACTTCCTCCAGAGAGTCAGTGCTCTTCAGCTGCTTCTGCTACAAACTCTGACGATGCCACTGTACATTGGGGAACTTTTGAGAGAAAATATGGCTCAGCAGAATGAAGAAGTCTGTGTCAGTATCTTCTTCTCTGAAAATGTACTCAATATTTACCAAAGAGGGAGGACGGAAAAGGAGCAAATTCTGAAAATGTTTGCTTATTGTTCAGGTATTTAACATTAATAAAACACTGAAGTTTTGTCACTACTTGATCCACTAGTTGGATATTTCACGTTCAAGACATACCGCTAACGGGACAATACTGAATTGGTAGCACAGAAATATCTACCGGAACTGGAGCATTCCAGTCCCTGCTTACATGAGTAACCCTTATGCATGCAGTTTTATTGGGTTCATTGAGACTACTTGCATCAGTGAGGATTTTCAGGATCAAGCTCCAAGTTTCCTACGTGAAGTGCTTGTACATTTGAAAGCATTGACTTGGCTGTGCAACATTCCTTCATATCCTGTTCTGTATTGTTTCTGTTTCTTTCTCATTTTCTGCTTGACTGACAACCCTATAAAACACAAAACAACAGGATAGAGTTGGATGGTGGGAGGAAATCTTGTCATCAGTTTTGGATATCATTATTGAAACAGCTACTGAGGGAAAATGCTGATATTTGTTTTTTCCCTGGGATTGTATTCCCTATTCATTAATTGGTTTCTTGACTCACTGACCCATTTTTCCTGTAATAATTCTTTTATGGAAAATCCAATATTTCCTCATCAGTCCTTATGCCTACCCCTGAATGCATGGGCTGACGATTTCGAGGCTTCTAAGATGGTGACATTACTGACCATAATTAGGGGAGAGCCTTCCCTCTTATCAATTTGGAAAGCTTGTTCTAATCCTTTGCTTTTACTGGCTTTTGTTAGTGTCTATCCCAGAGGTGTAATAGGATTTAGAGTGGAGTTACTGAGACTGATCTGATTCTGCTGGATTCCAGAGAGTGGTAGGGGGCAAGAGGGGACCAGATTTTTTTATCTCCAGAACTATGACACTAATTCTTGTAACCTATCACCTGAAAAGGGTTTGGTGAGTTTAAGTATAATGACCTCACACACTAGAGGCCCTTTCAGTTGAGGCTCTCAGAGTTTAACAAGCATTCATTCATTTAAACATCTCAACACTCCTGCCTTTCCGTCAGTCTTAGGGATTTCTCATTTTGCAGCTGTATCTCGGTACCACAGGAACTAGTGTTTCCTTTCAGGTAAGTATTGAGCTTTTTTGCGGGGGTTGGCTAAACGATGTACAGAAAGGTTGCATGACTACAAAAACTGGGAATGGGGTCCAGGATTTTTGACTTCCATACTTCTAACTGAGAGGAGTGATACTCCTTCCTTTTAGCTAACCCTAAAAGGTTGGCTTATGCCAGTGGGCAGCTCAAACTGGCATAAGCCAATTTCCTCTATTTTCTCAGGGGAGTTAAGAGAAGATAAAGGTGAATGACTTCTTACCAGAGAGGCACCAAAATCAAGAGGAGAAGTGGGTGTTTCAAAACTACCCTTGTTCTGATAGTGTCTAAGTTGTGGGGCAAGTAGCAAAGGAGAAGATAATGCAAATGACTTATCCAAGAGTCATTTCTAAAAATTCCTACATTGGATTCTTTAATTATCATTCTCATGGATCAGTAGAAAATACATTGCAAGAAAAATATTAAATAGCCACTAGGAGAATCAAGTAATAGCATAAATTAATAGGCTGTTTCATAGATTATAAGGCCAGAAGGGGCTACCAGACCATCTAGTCTGACCTCTTGTATAGCACAAGCCACAGAATCTCATCCAGTTAACACTGTATTGAGCCCAATAGCTTGTTTGACTAAAGCATCTCTTCCAGAATGGCATCCATTCTTGATTTGAAGACTTGAGATGAAGATGAGTGCTAGATGCAATATTAAGTAATTGGAAATGGTGATTAATTCTGGGAACAAACTATAAGGGAAGTGGTTATTTTCATCTTCTGAAGAAGCCACCACTTCCCTTGCATATTGTGCCAGTGATTAATCTCCATTTCCAATGACTTCACATTGTATCTAGCGATGCCACCCAGAATTTAATTCTTAGACAGCAAACTGGATTTTTCATTTTAATGTTGTAGATTGAAAAAACTTTAGGAAAAGTGTATTGGAAGTTAAGCGCCCCAACGACGTAGGTCCCTAGCTAGCATTTATGCCTTTGAAAAATCTTTACTTAAGGGCCCAAATCTATACCATTGAAATCAATGGGAGCAAGGGCAATCTCTAAATGCCTACAGAATTGAGTTAAAAACAAGCATTGAATTCTAACCAGTGATGCACACAGAGAATTAGAATCAATGCAAGTTGTTAGAGGGAAATGTTTGTGTGTCATTTATTTGAAAGTAGGATATGGAAAACATGTTTGTTAACTTAATAATACTTTTAAAAAAGACCCCAGTTTAAACAAGGCTGAGACAATTTAAAAAAATAAAAAATAAAATGTCTTTTCAGGTGGAGGTCCAAGATACTTTATGGTGATAAAAAGAATAGTGTGATTATGCCTATGTTCAATCCGTGGGTAGATATGTGCAAAGATGGCAGGTAGCAGATTTTTGGCTCTCAGTAAGGCAGTGTTCAGAGTTAGCTGAGGTCCAGTAGCAGCTGTTGACAGGTTCCCAATGCGTCTTGGTTTTTCAAACATGCCACTATAAAAAAAGAAGTGTTTTATACCTAATATAAATATAATATAATGTAATATAATTCATCTGATGAAGGCAAAAAATAATAGGTATTTACAAAGGGGGATTTTCAAAGGCCCCAAAGTCAGGTACGTGCTTAAATCCCACTGAAAGCTGATGAATTGGATCCCTGATTCCTACCTGTGCCTTTAAAATTCTCCCCTCAAATGCTTTTCTCTGTTCCCGTTTCATCCTACAGCCTCTCTTATGCCCTACACTCCTTCATATTCTCACCGCATCTGATCTCTGGGTCCTTTTCTTACACTCTTGGCTTCTGCTCATTTCACAGGTAAAATGACCTTCCACTTCCTATGCTCTCTCTCTCTCCTCCTTTAACACACTTCTTTCAAAAATCTTACATTATGATGCTCCTCAATGCAATTACTGTACCTCCTCCTGCTGGAGCTGGTGGTGATCTTTGGGCCAAGATTCTTTGAGTTAGGAGCAGATCCTACACGTGTGCCATGCATGGAATTACCGTTGTCTTCTGTGGGAGTTCAGGATGAGGAGAGTTTGCAAAATGGCGGCCTTAGACTGTCAGCTGTAAAGGGCAAGGAGAACATGTCTCCTGTGACTTCCATTGCTCCTTTAAGGCACTGAACTATGTCAGAGGCACACTGCCCCATCAGGAGCTTTTGTACCTGAAAAACTTCTCTCTGCACCCGAAAAACTTCTCTCTGCACCCAGCAAGCTCATATCTGTGTGTGTGTGTGTGTGTGTGTGTGTGTGTGTGTGTGCGCATCATAGTCCCTCCCCTGTTGGAGAGGTTACTGCCTTAAGTGACATTGCCCCACTAAACAGCCCATATGCTCAAGAACGGCTCCTTCCACCCTCTTCCCACTGATGTACTCATGCAAATGTCAGACACACTCTGACGCTTTGTTTTGCAAAGAGCTGGTAACCCTTCTATTGCTATAGACATAATAATGTGCAATGTGCACAAGAATAAAAATAGGAAAGAACTGCATAAAGGGGCAAAAGGAAAAGGAAAACCTTTATTGAGGGAAAGCATATTAAGAATATTTCTTAGATCAGAATGCCAGATAATGAAAGGTGATGCTATTGGAAATGGTCCCTTTCCAAATACTTCAGAAAAATTAAAACCAATACAGATATGTGAAAGAAAGCTAGAAAGCATTCAAAGAGCACTTAAAATGGTAGAAGAATTCAAGAGTATACTGGAAGAAGAACAGAGAGCTCAGTCTATAGCGTTTGGGAAAAACATAAATGAAGTGACGGTGGCATGATGATAGCAATATACCGGTAAATATATTAAAGGAAATCACATCAAAGAAAGGAAGAGCATTATTTGGGTAATTTAGAAAGTGGTCAAACAAGGAATAATGGCCTGAAATTAAAAATGGGAAAAAAATCAGACTAGACATTAGGAAAAATCTTTTAACCTTAGGAATGATAGGCCTTGAAATAGATAATAGACCATCAAAAGAGGTAGTGAAGGCAACATCTTGGGTGGACAAGAACAGATAGGATGAGCGGCTAGTGGGAATAATTTAGGGAAATAGCCTTCATGATGCAGATGACTGGACAAGATAATTCAGACTTTGTTTTTCCAGCCCCTAACATGTATAGTTCTATGAAAACATTGAGGAAGGCTTGCATACTTGTCACAGGCTTCTTGTTAAGAATGTCTACATGCATATTTCTGAGCCTCTCCCCCTCCAGTCCACTCAGTGTTTGGTGGTATTTAGTGTGAGTGAGAGAGAGCTGGCTGAAGCTCAATCCCATTTGTTGTAAACCAAAACAAATGAAGGAGGGATGAGTTACAAATCGCATCTACTGCTCTTCTTATTTTGTCTCCAGTGCTTTAAGAATTCTAGGAGGTGTCTTCTCTGTGCTGAAGTTTCTCTAATTTCCTCTTTCAACTGGTCACTTGTCCCCCACTTAGCTTTATTCATTTTTCATATACTGTTCCTGAGCAACGTATTCTTATCTCTGGCATGTTTCTCTTACTCTTCCTAGAGTGCAGTTTGAAAGTATAGTATGAAAATGACTAATATGAAAGGCATGAATTTTACATGTTGCTCTTCAGTTTGACCACAAGGTCAGGGTTTGGGGGTGTGGGGGCTCTGCCTCAAATGTTTGCTTAGTGCAATCTCACAGTGAGTTTCAAAAGCAGGATGACAAAGGAAAAGGAAAGCAAATAAAAAAAAAAACAGGCCGGAAGAGATTGGGGGGAGAGTTATTTTTGTGTAGGGAGGCTTCTGTATTTTGGAGTGATTTCCCCAAACCAAGCTAAAAGGTACCTTAGAACAGTATCTCAACCAGGGGTCTGGGGCCCCTTAGGAGGCTGTGAGCAGGTTTCAGGGGGGTCACCAACCAGGGCCAGCATTAGACTTGCTGGGACTCAGGGCAGAAAGCTGAAGCCCCAACACATGGGGCTGAACCCCAGGGCCCTGAGCCCTGCCACCTGGGTCTGAAGCGGAAGCCTGAGCAATATAGCTTGCCCGGGGGCCCTGTGGCGTGGGGCCCTGGGCAATTGCCTGGCTTGCTACCCCCTAACGTCGGTCCTGGCTTTTATATGCAGAAAACCAGTTATTGTGGCACAGGTGAGCCATGGAGATTTTATAGCATGGGAGTGGGGGACTCAGAAAGAAAAAGGTTGAGAACCTCTTCCTTAAAAGAAGCAACCCAATATATGCTCTTGGTTTCATTCTGTCAGACTGGACAGGGCTACAATGGAGGTGTTGAACTTCTCTTTTTTTAATAGAAAAGTGAGTTAGAAATTCTAACCCAAACAGCCATTTTACCCATAATAGGTTCCTGAGATAGCTACCAAAAGGGAAGCAATGAGGCTTTGGAAAGGCTGCCAGATACTGCACACTGCTACACTCCAGAAATGCTTGCTGTGCATAGACCCATACTGGCAGGGACAGGATTAAGAGGAGCCGGTGTGCCCAATTAGCTCATTCTATGGCAGCTGGAGGGGAGACAGGTAATTAAGGATTAGACCCAGCTGGAGTGAACCAGACTTGGTGGTTTGGAGAGAGGAAAGACTGCAAGAGGGAGTTAGTTGAGAGATTTCTATCTTGGGGAAAGGTACTACTGAAGACCCTGCACCCTGGCACTATCCCTGAAGGGACAGGCCAGCTGGGGAGAAAGAGACTCCTAAAGCAGGCCTGGGAGAAGAGAGATTCCAGGGAAGAAGCCCTGAGGGTCAGCTGCTTGAGAGGAGCGGTACCTCAGGGAGAAAGCCCTGGGAGGCAGTACTGTAAACTCTGCAAGATCTGGGAGAGGGGTAAAGAATCCGTGGAGAATAGAGCCTGGGAAGTATGAAAGAGTTTTTGTTCCATTGAATTTGGACATTTAGAAGGGGTGGAAATCTTAAGGCATGTCTACATTTGAGCTTGGAAGTGTGATTCCCAGTTCATTTAGATGTATCTGCACTAGTTCCACTCAAGCTAGCACCTCAAAATAGCTACCCTAAGTACAGCCCTGCCCAACACACTGGATACGTACTCAGGTGGCTAGCCCGAGCTGCTGCTCATGCTGCTGTGGACAAGCTGCTATTTTTAGCTAGAATGGTGAGTCTACAACATCATTTTAATGGTTATTATTAATGAAAATATTAGTGTCCTAAATCTGCACAGTTCTTTACAAGCTACAGGAGTCTGCTCCTGCTCCCATTGAAGTCAGTGAGAGTTTTTTGCTCATAATTTTTGGATCACTGTACCTCAAAAAGAATATATAAAATTAGAGGGATTTTAGATAGGGGCAACAAAAATGATTAGGGGCATATCAAGAGAATGAAAAGATTGGGATTGTTTACTCTTAGACAGTGATTCTCAAACTTTTGTACTGGTTACCCCTTTCACATAGCAAGCCTCTGAGTGCGACCCCATCCCTTATAAATTAAAAACACTTTTTTATATATTTAACACTATTATAAATGCTGGAGGCAAAGCAGGCTTTGGGGTGGAGGCTGACAGCTTGCGACCGCCCCCCCCCCACATAATAACCTCATGACCCCCGAGGATTCCCGATCCCTAGTTTGAGAACCCCTGCCTAGGAAGGAGAAGACTAGGAGGAGACATGATAAAGGGACACCTGATGAAATCAAAAGGTGGCAACTTCAAACATGACAAAAGGAAATACTTTTCCCACAATGAATAAGTAGACTGTGGAACTTGTTCCCATAGGATGTCACTGAAGCCAGGAATTTAGCAAGATTTAAAAAGTGATTAGACATTTATATGGCTTAACAACAATATCCAAAGTTATAATATCTAACACTATAAAAGAATTCTGTGTTTTAGGACTTAAGCCAATCTTTATAATTTTAAAGGGTTAGTATAATCCCTTACAAGGGTGGGCTGGTTGTCTCACATCTGCCTATGATAGGGTTCTTAACATCTTTCTCTGAAGTATCTGGTGATTGCTGCTCTCAGAGACAGCATACAGGATTAGATGGGCCTTGGATCTAATGCAGTATGGCAATTCCTATGTTCCAGGATTGGTCCAGAGCTTGATGTGTTCTCCGTACTAAAGGGCTCACAATTTAAGGGGCTGATCATGTGATGTACTGCGTACGCTTAGCTACCATTGGGAGTCAGTGGGAAATGAAGGTGCCCAGCATCTCACAAGACAAGGCTTTGTCAGTCTAGGTGAAGAAAAAATGAGGCTTGGGATGCTAGCTCAAGAGAGAGCAGCTGCGAGTGTTCTGAATAGTGAGAGATGAGGAGGTATTGCTGGAGGAAGTGTGCTGTAAGAAGGGATTTAGTTCGAAGGTGCATGGCAGGTGAGATTGGAAACTCCTCAGTGTGTGTCTTCCACGGATTTGCAAGTGACTGGGTCAACACTAGAAACTTTTGCTGGTACAGTAATATCAGTTTGGGGTGTGATTTTTTTTAATGTCCGTTATATTACTGGCAAAAACCTGCACGTAGATGCAGTTATGCTGGCAAAAAAAGTGCTTTTGCTGGTGTTGCTTAGTTATTTCATTTAGGGAACTGGTATAAGCTGTATTGGCAAAAGCACTTTCTCAATGGTATAAGTTGACTACACTCAGGGTGGGGGGAGGGGTTACTAGTAAAGCTTTACCAGTAAACCTTTTTACATTAGCATGGAGATGGCCAAGTTCTACTGTCAGTGACATGTTTGTCTTTAATTAGGTCCTTAATACGCTTGTGCAGACACACTGTTTTCAGTGGGACTGCACCAGTGTAATGGCTTGAAATTTCATAAACAGTTCAGTTGCTTGATTCTGTGCAAGATGCAATAGAAGCTCTCACACTCTTAACTGTGTTGTCTCTGAAGGGCTAAGAGAATTTAAAAATGATTTTGGCACCATGTTTAGCAGATATGCATTTGAATACATTTAGGGACCTGATCTGCTGAGGTGCTGTTTTCATAATGGTCACTTTTTGGAGTACAAGGCACTTGAAAATTCTCTGGTTCTGCAGAGTGAATTTGATTGGTTAATAATGAGATTGGGTAGAATTTTAAGTTTCCATAACTGATATGATGGGGTTGCCTGCAATAGGGGAATGGACTCAGTGATCCAGGAGGTCCCTTCCAGTCTACCCCACAGAGCTCTACCATTGCACTCTAATCCTTATCAGTAACACCACCTTTACTCCACCCTTAGTCTTTGCTAAGGAAAGTAAGCTTCCCTTTAAATGTGTTTTGAAGTTAATAGGACTAATCACAGCCTTAGAAAAAAACTCTGAACAGGTTTTCAGAGGCGCTATATATCTCTCTCTCACATTGCTTGCTTCACTTCTGGAGATAAATAACTGCAAAATAACATATACGTGCACCTCAGTGGGACTGCTCACGTGCTTAAAGTTAGGCACATAATTGAGCATCTTGACAAATTGGGACCTTAACCTGCAGTAAACCTATTTCTCACTCTCAAATGTTAGTTTGTGGTTTTTCATTTACCAGGCTCTCAAGCCATGCATTTATAGAACAGTGACTATTTTTTGGCTAAAACGGTGAGCTACTTTGTATTTTCTTATCTAAGAAAGATAATACATTCACAGAACTCTGGAAGTTTCTCTGATAAGAAAACCATAGGAAATAGAAATGAATGTGGAGTAAAATTACTCAATTTTTTTTCTTTTTAAGTGACTCATAGGACAAGTATGCAGGGAATCCCTGGATTTTCCTAATCCCTTGTTTGGGTGCATAACTAACACAGCTCACTGTCTGATAGGCTTCTTTTGTGTCCATGCTTAGGTAGACAGCCATTGTCCTTCTATGGAAATAATACACTACACTGTGCAAATATATATTAGCAATGAGATTCCCTGTCTTCCAAGAATTGTGGGTGAGGGCTAGACTGTAAATTTCAGTATGGCTCCCTGGTGTAATAAAATTCACACAACACCCAGGGCCAATGGATCCCAGAATACATTAAAATACCACTTGACGAAGACTCTCAGGATTGATAGGTTATGTTTTCTTCACTTCTGCGGATAAATAACATGCATCTATTTGTCATTTTGTACGCTGTTCACTCACCTGTAACAGAAACTCATTAAGAAGAGACGCTAATGTTACGGCTCAAAATGCGGGTTATTTTTGTCCCTCTCAACCTGTATTTTTCTTAACTAAGTTATAACTCCCCAGTCTGTCACTAGATGGCATGTGAATTAGTTGTAGAGAAGTGAGCTCTGGAAACTACATCTGTTAGAATGAGTCTGGTAGAGAAATCAGTGGCGAAAGTCTGATAACATTGTAGAAGAATTAATTATTAACGTGTTTTATTAATCCACTCAGTAAGGTTCCACATACAGTAAAGCAGTTAAAAACTGAAATTTGTTTTTTTGTTTGGCTTGCATGTGTAAATCCCAGACATGTTGAGGAGAGTACATATTCCGTGTCAACATCTTGGAATAAAGTTCTGAAAAAAGTTCTTATGCAATTTACAGATTGTTTTCATAATGCATATAGGATCGTAGGATTGGAAGGGACGTAGAGAGGTCATCTTGTCCAGTCCCCTGCACTTGTGGCAGGACTAAGTATTATCTGGACTATCCCTGACAGGTGTTTGTCTGCATTGCTATTAAGCAGGAAATGTCTTCTTTATTTGTCCGTACAGCACCTAGCACGGTGGGCCCTGGTCCCTGACTGGAGTCGCTGGGTGCGACCGCAACACAAATACTAAATAACTTATTCAATTAGTGGATTCTCAATGTTGACAATAATGAAAGAAATAAACGTGGGTATTTGTAAAGCACCCATCACTGTAGTATGTAGGCACTTGGATCAACCTTTTCAAACTTGGTTGCCTCAATTTAAGCATCTAAATCCACAAATAGGGACCTAAATAAGCAGCTTCATTTTCAGGGGTGCTGAGCACCTGCAGCTCCCACTGACTGAAGTGACTATTGTTGGTTCAGAGAACCTCTGCAAATCAAACCAACTATTTAGGCACTAAAGCGGAGCCTTAGGCTTCTGTCAAAAGATCTCTAAATTTAGGCATCGGTTTGAAATAGGTTTTTTTTATGTATTGCTATGGGCTGTCAGAGAGATCTAAACATGGGTTCTTCTTCTTTGAGCCAGCTTTCCCATAGGCCAATTCACTGGGATTAAGTGAGTTGGCAGTTTTGTTCTGGTGCTGTGCCTCAGTGCATCTAATATAGGTATCCAGTGTGTCACATGCAGATCTTCTCATGTGATTACTTTATATGGTCCACAGAAACATACAGCACAGTGAGACTTTTCTCATGTATCTTATAAAATGGACCACAATAGAACCAATGTGCATTAATGAGTGAGAGGCCTATAATAGATGAATTCTGAGGATTAGAAAGTAGGAAAAGAAACAGTTAATTGAAACAGGAACATTGCATCTCACAAATTAGTAACAGGTGTAATTTAATTGTGTTACATCATAATACACTACGGTCAGCACTGTTGCAGGTATAGGAAAAGCAATGAGGGAAATGCAAAATGTGAAATTTCTACCAGTCCTAGCTAGGAACTTGCTTTACATAAAAAGAATATCCACTTTTTTTTCCCCGAGTGACTCCAGATCAGGGGGCTATGTGGGATCATCAGCTCTAGTGTTTTTGGAGATTACCCAGGTAAGAATTAGTGAGGCTCTTCTGTAAGGAGCAGTTGGGTTCTGTGTAGAGCAGTTCCCAGATTCCAAACTGAACTGTACAGCCTGCATCCCAACTTCCTCAGGGCTCAGATGTGTTTGGGTCTAGGGTTTTGACTCAGTCAGTCATAGATAGTCAAAAGTCTTAAGTCACCATTCTTCATCAAAGATGTCTGGATCGAGATCAGATCTCCACCAAGCATGAGGTTGTTTGGATCGGGGTATAATTCTCGCCCATCTCTGATTTTTAATACAGCATCTTTCATGCTCCCAGTATATCCCAAAGTAAAAAACTGACAGTGCAAGGATGTTGTAGGTGATTTTGGCAGCCATCAGGGATCTTCTTATTAGTATTAGCAATAGCAATAGAAAACTTAGTGGGATATCAGTCTGCTAGTAGCTATTTTTTTTTTCTCAGTAGGTTGACTGCTTTTATTTCTGACATTTCCCCCCTTGCCCTGATCCTCCCTTGTTCATATTTTTCTAATCTTCCCAACCCAGCAATATATCAAATGCAATAAGAGGGGTTTTTATCCCCTAGTTCTCACTGCCTGAGTACCTGCATATTTATTTAAAGTGTACTTTTTAAGGCATGCAACCTGCTGACATCTTTCAAAGTCAGGGAGCATGTTTCTCTGGTGCTGTCAGCCTGAAGTGAAGTAGACATCTTGCTGCAGGGGACACCTGTGGCTCTGAGTGACAGGCCTCAGCATTGTGATTAATCTGTCAAAAGTCTTTGGTGACTTGAAGGGATTTGGGACAAACACCATCAACATGGCCCCTCACCAGATATGATGCAAGAAAAAGTCTCATGGACTGCAAGATTCCCTTTCATCTACTTTGCATTACTGAGTCTGATGAACTTGGAATCTTAACCTACAAGTCAGAGGGACTAGCTAGCTTAGTTAAGGAAAGCAGAGCATACCTTGGCTGAGCTACAAACAGATACAGCCATTTTTACTTGAAAAATGTCCAGAAGCTCCCTGACTATTCAGGATTAGCGTAAGCATGAAAATAGCCCAGAGCAAACAAAAAGGTAATCCAAATGTCATTACAAAGTCAGTGCTCTGTCATTTAACAAACACAATCATACAAAATAGGCATTCAATTTTTCAAAAAAGGAAGGGAAACAGCCATTATTGTTGTCTTCTGAATTTTTAACTTGACTTATCCTGATGTCTTTTCATACTCTATTGAGACAACTTGAGTGGAAATTCCATTTACACATTTTTCACTTGCTCTCTGTTGGCAACTAGATTTTAGAACAGAGCTGATGGCCTACATGCTGTTCGGGCTCTGGTAGCAATCAATAAAGAATATCTGAAGTGTTTTGGGTCTGTCCCCCCCCACATCAGCAGCAACCATATACTCCATCTGAATGACCTCTCTTTTATTGAGAGAACAAGAAAAAGTGATAGCAAAAAACCCCATGAGAGAGAGCATTTCGATGCCTTTCTGCCATGTACGCTGGCCAAACTGGACAGTGTCTATGCAAAAGAATAAATGGACACAAATCAGACATCAAGAATTGTAACATTCAAAAACCAGTAGGAGAACGCTTCAATCTCCCTGGACACTCAATAACAGTCTTAAGTCACCATTCTTCAACAAAAAAACCTTCAAAAACAGACTTCAATGAGAAACTGCAGAACTGGAATTAATTTGCAAACTTGACACCATCAAATTAGGCCTGAATAAAGACTGGGAGTGGCTGGGTCACTACAAAAAATAATTTTTCCTCTGTTGATATTCACCCCTTCTTCTTAACTGTTGAGAATGGGCCACATCCACCCTGATGGAATTGGCCTCGTTAGCACTGACCCCACCCCCACCCCCTTGGTAAGGCAACTTCCATCTTTTCATGTGCTGTATATTTATTCCTGCTTACTCTATTTTCCACTCCATGCATCTGATGAAGTGGGTTATATTCCATGAAATCTTATGCCTAAATAAATTTGTTAGTCTCCAAGGTGCCACAAGAACTCCTCGTGTTTTCACTTTGTGTATGTGTCTCTCTCGAGCAAGGCTGCACCTGAGCACACAAAAGGTCTGTCACTGCAACCAGGAGAGAGGTTTCTCCCCATTTAAAGCTGCAGAATATAGAAAAATAGCTAAGTTATTTCTTTGTCAAAATCCAAAAAGCCAGTAAGCCACTGTCTTCTGTTTCTCCAAATCCCTCCTCAAAACTTTTCTGCTGAAAGCCAGAACACTGGTATCTGACAACAGCTAGAGTCATGAATTTTGCTGCTGATTGGCTATGAATTGGCAAGTCATGAATTTTGCTGCTGATTGGCTATGAATTGCACGCAGAGCTAGCCTGTACTAAAGCATCCTATTATTGGTACCCCTCTTTCGTCTCCCCAAACTTATTTGTCACACTCGCCCTGTTAAATCTTGTCTTTTAGACGGTAGCCCCTACCCCAGGAAGCTTATCACTTACTATAGGTTTGTACCATGCCTATCACAATGGGACCTGACCTGGGAGAAGCCTCTAGAAACTATTAACAATAATAACTCTTAGTAACAAAAATAACCATTCATGCACATCAGAGATTTAATCAGAAATTAGTGGAATTTCTACTGGAAAAATAATGAAAGAACTGTATCTTACAATTTGAAACCTTTTCAGTGGAACCGTGTGTCTGAGAGTTTGGGTTAACAAGGAAGCTTCTGGGAAAATATTTGAATGCATATCGGTATGCTGGCATGAAAACCTAAGCAGCTTTTACAGAAAAAATGAATGTCTGACTCGAAATAAAGTAGCAACTTTTTTTTTTTCCTGTAAAACTTTAAAAAGAAAATGGAAGATTTCTGGTCATGTTTTGTAAAGAAGTCAAGCAAGGCTTTGATATCTGCAGATTTGCAGGGCTCTGTGCATAACAGACTATAGAACTTCCCTGAATTAATCCCTGTCTGAATTAGAGCAGATTTCTTAGAAAAAATCCGATCTTGATTTTAAAATTTGTCAGTGATAAAGTTGTACTAATGACCGATTACCTGTCTTGTTAAAAATGTGCACCTCATTTCCAGTCTATTTTTTTTCAAATTCTGTCCAGAGAAGAAACAATCTGGCCTACTGTGTCGAGGTTTTCTTTACAGTAGATTTGAGATGACTCTGTAAATATTCAATAAATACCATTTAACCAGTTCTTGGCAGCTTCTTGACCATTACTGTTGATGTTACCAAGTAGTTTGAGTGCAAGCAACATGGTGATTAATCTGTAGGTACAACAGTAAAAATTGTATGTCTGAAGCCACTTGGGACAAATGTTGGGCAGAAGCTCCATGGGTGTTAGGGCAGTCAGAGGGTATAAGCAGGAGTCCATGCCCACTGCACTGGGGCTGACCAGAATCTATTTAGCGGGTGCACTGTCTGTTTCTTACTCGTGCCTACAGTACAGCTGTCAATCCCAGTCTCATTGCCCAGCCAGAGAGGAGTTGAGTGAGAACAGGGTTGTCTGGGCATAGATTTAGGAACACACTGCATCTTCTCAAGGGCTGGTGGAGCCACTCAGTCAGAATTACACTGGGGGTCCAGTGATACCCTCTGCTTCCTCTCCAGAGCACAGGACAGTCTTGCCTCCTGTGGTTAATTACCACTTTAGCTTCTGTAGTCTGGCCTAAATAGGGGAGATTGCCTGGCGTGCCAATCCAGAATCATGTCCCCACAAGGACATTTTTTATTCTTGAAAACTACTCTGCTTTGTGAGTGGAGTAATTCTTCTAGAATAAAGATTCCAGAATAGTGTCCACATTTCCCCATGTAGACAAGCCCATGTCTTTAGAGCTGTTACATGGTTGGGTGTTCCTAGTAAAATAGTGCAAAGTTGTAATCCTATTAAGAGGTGCATTATAAACTTCTTAAAAGATTCCTTTTGAGGAGCATGCAAGGTATAGTACAGATTATCTGCATGTAACTAACTACTTTAGTGTTGCTTAATTTACTTGCTATGTAGGGCAATATAAACCTTCAATGCTGCCCCACTGCATGGCACAACATTCCATTAAACGTTCCATTACCCAGTTTAGATGGTTTCGTGCTTAAGTCACTGCACCCAAGGCTGCAGAAATTTGGCTCCATTCCTGAATCAACCATAGATTTCCTGTGTGAGCTTGGGAAAGCCTACATCCCAGTCACACTTCCCACCTCACAAGCATGGTAGGAGAATAAATTTAAAGTTTTTGTGTGGTGTTCAGATACTGATGATGGCAGTTGTGTAAGTGCATTGTTGCACAGGATGTTGCTGCATTCAGCTATCACCCAGAGGGTATGTCTACACTGCAGACAGGAGTGCGCTTCCCGGAGTGGGTAGACAGACACCTACGAGCTCTGCCATACCCCTCCACCAGGTATGTACTTGGGTGGATAGCCTGAGCTGCCATCTGTGCTACCCCACCTACACTGGTATTTTTAGAGCATAAGCTGGAGCAGAGCTAACACATGCCTGTTTACGCACGCTGGGAGGCATGCTTTCAGCTGCAATGGAGATGTACCCCTGAGGCTGCAGCACAGAGCTGATACAAACGGATGAAACCTAAGGCTATAATTTTTCACAGCTGATGCTCTAACTCTATTCCAGCCATAGTTGGAGTCCAGGGCTCAACGGAGCCTGCTTTTAGTTGTTGACACCACATTAATAGCATTAATCTCTTCTTATTACAGTGATTTGTTGTTTCTCTTGTGCCTACAATTTGAAATGAAATATCCACCCTGGAATTGTTTGGTCCTGTTCCCCTTCTTCCCCGTCCCCTCTAACCTGCTTGGGTTCTGTCTCTTCCCTATTCCTGACTTCTTGTCCCTGCTCTCTAAAAAGTAAAAGTAGAGGGATTGTGGAGTTGATGTAAAGTAACAGGCTCTCACATGAAGAGGACTTCACTAACCAATTGTCAAAATATATGTAAATAAAATTACCCTGCTTAAATTCACACAGTCTCTTTATTTAGCCAGTCCCAATTCTTTCTTCCACAGCCTATTTTCTTATCAGATCTGTCTTCCCTATGTTCCATTCTCCCTCATGCTGGTTCCTTGTTCCAGTCTCTCGCCCATGCCACTATCTCCTCATCCAATCTCAGCGTCTTCCCTCCCCGCCAACAGGATTCCAGTCTCCCCCCACCCCAGCTCTCAATCCCAGCCTCATTGCCCAATCCGTGCCACACAGGATAATGTGAGTGTGTGTATACATACACACACACACACACACACACACAACTGTTCATGGCATGGCACAATAGGTTATGTTGCAGCAATAGAATATAACCATAACTTACTTGTGGTCTGCTTATAAATTGAAAGTTGACTGATTTCAGTGAATCTTATTACACAGTGCATTCTTAATATGTTGTAGTCAGAGAATTTTTGTAACATTGATCTGTTTTAGACATGTATACATAGCTTAAAGAAAAGGCAAATCTTAGTCCCTTTTCCTTTTGGCTTTTCAGTGACATTTCAAGTTTAGGGATGGGATGGAAATTCCATTGACTTCCTTGATTTTAAGAATTGAAAGTGCTTTCCTAGGTGAATGGATGAGTGAGGTGACTGGAGCTCAGTGTGGACAAGATGAAGAGAAATGAGGGAAGGATGGTTCAGTGGTTAGGGCATTAGCCTGAGACTTGGAGACCCAGGTTTAATTTTTTCCTACTCTGCCATAGACTTCCTGTGTGGCCTTGGACAGGTAACTTACCCTCTTTGCCTTAGTGCCACCTCTGAAATGGGGACAACAGCATTTCCCTACCTCACAGTGGTGTTGAGGATAAAAACTCTTGATCATGAGGCACGAAGATGCTACAGTAGTAGGGTCCAGATAAGTACTAAAGAGAGTACTTTCAGGGAGGTACCTGGTTGGGGTTTGTTTCTGAATGTTGGTATTTTTGGAGATTCAGCTTTTATATTTTATTTTGCCCTTCATTCTTATGATCACACCACCTACCCCTTTTAGCTGGTTCCATTACGTCAGATGTAAAAAAGCCAGCAAATCCTAGACTGTGATCTCTATGGAACAGGTCCTGTCTTCATATGTTTGTCTTCACAGCACCCAGTACAAGGGGATTTGGGATCACAAGTGCTACTGCAGTAGAAATGATGATGATCATCATCATATCTAACGAACCACTCATACTGAAGTAGATCCTGTCCTGGGACAGGGATTGTAGAATGCCGCCTCTTCTCCACACCCCCACGTAAGGATGGAAGCCTGATATGCCGCAGAGAATGTTAGGAACAGGGCATGGCTACTCTACCAATCCATGCGCTTTTGCCTCAAGGGGGAGTGGTCTCCCAGAAGGGCACATGAGCAACCCTCAACTCAAGTCATTCATAAGTTGCAGTCAGCAGCATAGCTCTCATGCAGGGCATGTGCCTGATACCCTTCACTCTCTATCCTGGCATAGACCCCTAAAGTAAGGACAGCATTATGCTCATAGGCCAGAAATTGACCCCACAATAAGGACAGAATTCTCAAGTACTCCTGCCACTTTTACAGGCACAACTTTTACCTGACAGACTTCTACCAGGAACTATTGTTAAATGTGTGGGGGTTTTTTGTTTTTGTTTTTTTCTTTTTAAATGAAGGCTGATGCCTAGTATTGCCAGATCAAGATTGTTGTCATGAAAATCCTTGAAGTCCTAGCTGTGGATGACTTTATCAGAAGTCTCCCCTCTACTGTTTAACAAGTGCCATGGTTACAAGGCTCGCTAGACTGATGATATTCACATGCAGGAAACAATGCAAGGAAAACAGGATTTGCATGGCTCCGGCTGTGCTGCCCCAAGAATTCCAGGAAGTGATTGTACTTTAAGAAACCGTCTGTGCGCTGCTAGATTGTCTATAGCTTTTAAGGTCAAGTCATATCACACTGCGTTTGAAATGCCTTTTGTAATAATGAAGACTGTTTATGAACCAGAGTACAGGCTGTATTGTTTACCCTGAGGTTTGGTTTCAAGGTGCTATATTTCAGCCTGTTTTTCAGGATGGCACAAGGAATCTATCATGGGCTTTTTGGCATCAGTTTAGGGTCAGTTCAAAGGGGGAATGTCCATCATGTCAATTGAAATATCTCCGTGCATGAAGAAAGTCACGCAGCAAGCACGGCCACTGGGCATGAAAAGCCGGTGGAAGTACAGAAGGAAAATCTCTAATGCATGTCACGTTTGCATTCTTGCTTTCCAGAGCTTCCTGCAGTAGCTAAGCTGTCCCCTCAGAGTGGGGTGAGGTGCTGCCTCGAAAGCTCTTTCCACTCCTTTCCCCAAGTTTGAAAGCCGCAGTTACTTTTTTTTTTTTTTTTTTTAACAACCATGTGGGACAACAATGGCGTCTGCCGATTAGTAAGGGTGCTGGGAAGCAGCCATAAATTCAAGGTCCCCTCTTTGCTGATTCCCTGATTCTTTAATAATAGCAAGGGCTGGCTGGTGCCAGCATGGGTCTATGAAACTGTGGTTGAAACCATAGATTTCTAAACCCGATGCATGTCACAGAAAGGCTCAGACACTATTCCCAGAACCAGGCGCAGGTTTGACAGTACCTAGAATAACAATCCTGGTATAAAGGCTCCAGCAACCAATTTAGGGAGCTCAGACTGGAAAGGTGACAGAGGAAGATTTTTCTGCAAGCCTCTTAATTCGTGTTCTACTTGAAGTCTACGTACACTTGGTCACAGAAATAGATGTTAGCCCCACTTTCCCTCAAAGTTGCTACAGCAAACATCGCTGTTGGGAAGTAGGTTGCCTGTGCAGCCTTCCAATTACTGACAAAGCACTGGATTTAGAATGTACCGGAACTTCTCATGCCAAAGTGCTAAAATGGGAACAATATTAGTAATCTATTCGCTGCCATTCTAAGCACCCTTATGACTAAAAGAGCATTTGTGCTCCAAAATTATTTTGATGTAGCTGATGGTAGGTAATGTCTAGGTGTCAAATATGTGACAGTCAACTAGCAGCTGGAAGACAAATAGCGGGAATGAAATGTTTGGCTTGAGGAATGAGGCTTTAATTAATGATCAGAACACAATGAAAACTGCCAAAGCTAATAAATATATGACAAAGGTAGTGGAAGAACACTGCAGTCAGGGAAGATCAGCAATCACAGATGCAGGAACTGGGGGTGCTGCCACACCCTGTGGCTTGAAGTGGTTTCCATTATATGCAGGGTTTACAGTTTGATTCAATAGCTCTCGGTACCCCCCCCCCCTATTTTGTTCCAGCACCCCTGTCAACAATCGTGTTCCTTAAAAAGAAAGGGGACCTCTGTGTGTGTGGTTCAGTTAACATCAAACAATCACAAAGGACCAAGAAGTCAAGTGTATGTCACATCAAACAAACACCATGAGACTGGAATCAGGATCTGAATTCAAACATTTGGAGGGGCAGTTTCCGTTAGAACAAGTGTTCTGTTTTCAGACACATGCCCGAGCTGTGAATGCATGCACTCCTGACTCCGAGCACTCCATCTCTAACAGAGGAGGAGAGGACCTCCTACACCTGAAGGAAGGGTCAGGAAAGTAGCCCTTCTCCAGTAGCTCCCCTCCGCACCCCCCCCCCCGCCAGTCTCTGTGGAGAAAGGCAAAAAAGGAAACACTATTCCCACTCGAAAGATATGATGGAGCCTCACCACTAAACCGGTTACAGTTCTACTGCCAGTCCTCCTGCCTTACCTGTTAAGTGCTGTGGGAATCTATCTTGGCCTCAGGGAGTGCCAAACAGTATGAAGAAAAATTTGCCCAGGTAGGGAATATCCTCCTAGATTGTCTATCTTCAAGGGTAGCTGGAAATAGAACATGTTCACTCTGGAGGTAATGGAAGAATGGGCAACTATAGTATGGTGATTGGGAGGGAAAGAGGTTACAACAAAGTGAGCTTTTGTTTATTCTAAAAAAAAAAAAATCTCAAGAGGGTGAGACTGTTGCTTGTCATGCAAAACTTTCTCACCTTACTGTTACTTTGTTCTCCCAGTCATCCACCTACCTATTTGTCCATTTCATCCAGCTGTTATGTCCTTGTCATAAATGTAGATTGTGAGCAATGTGGGGCAGGGATTGTCTTTGTATTCCATGTCTGTATAGCACTGCACACTGTGGGGCTTCTAAACGTTACTGTAATACCAGTAATAGCAACAGCCACCTAGAAAATCACATACATGAAGAGGTGCTTTTCTTTGCTGCTATTAGTCCCAGAACAATTTGAAAGAACCCTTAGATTACCTTTGAAAAGGGTGAGTGCACCTCCTTGACAGAGCAGAAAACACCAATCAAATCCTTTTTCCATCACAAGAAGATGATTGTGGATCAAGGAAATTTTGTTTAATAACCCATCTGGATTATTTTTTTTTCCAAAGTATTTTGTTCTTTTATACCTTTATGCATGTTACAAAACATTTTCAAAGTAGAATGCAGTTCAAGATATTTCATCTGTAATTTTTATTGTTGACTTTCAACTTAATATATGTGTATAACAAACAAATTGTGGTTATATATTACAACAACATAATCACTGGATTTGTGGCTGATTAAGAAAACTCCCCTTTTTTTGTCCTCTAAGTGCCGGAATGTGAACTGGTCGCTTCACCTTACATGACCTCTTAGGATGTGTGTTAGCTACTTACGCTAAACAACCTGTTCCACCTTGTATTTAGCTGTGACTCTCTATCTTTCCCAAACCTGAGGAAGAGCTCTGTAGCTCAAAAGCTTGTCTCTCTCACCAACAGAAGGTGGTCCAATAAAAGATATTACCTCTCCCACCTTGTCCCTGTAATATACTGGGATCAACAAGGCTACAACAACACTGGAAACAATATAACCTCGTGAGTTATTCTATGTTCATATCTGAATGTTTTTAAAAAAGCATATGTTAACCCCAACCGTTCAAAAATCATGTCAGGCAGCAAAGAATTATGCTTTTTTTAAAATGTATAACAAATAATTTGGGATTCTTTGTATTTGCTTTCCAGTTTCTGAGCCTTTAGGGTGTTTTTAGTTCATGGCTTTCAAGATTTTTCTCTGAAGCAGTAAGGTTTAGAAATGTTATGGCAAATCACAAAGGAGTCTGGCCACCTTGCAAATCAAGTGCCATGAAGATCCATCTCTGGGAAGGTGCTTATGGTGGTCTGATTTCCATTGCCAATGATGGACAGAAACTGAATATACAGTCTTGTGCCACTGAAGCTTTTGGTGCCCACAAGATTGCTGGCTATGCAGCAGCATTTCTTGGCACATGTACTTCGGAATTCATTGGCCTTCCATCCCTATGATATGTCCATACTAAGAAAGGTGCCGAAACTGAATCAGCGCTGACTGAAGTTGAACACCGCTACTGCCTCCAATAGCCTTGTTTTTGATCTTGTCCTGCCGCTTGATCAGGAGCAGCTGACTGATATGATGAGACTGGGAAAACATCAATCCAGTGTGTGTTCACGCTTCTGCAGCACCTACATTTCACTTCCATGCAAGAGAGTTGGTACAACTGTGGATTACAGTTTCACAGCTGTGCCTCCCCAAACAGCCTGGCCCCCGCCCCCTCCCACTTCCCACCCTCAGAACCCCCAACCCATCCAACACCGCCCCCCCCGCCACTCCTTGTCCCCTGACTGCCCCTGACAGGCCCCCCAGGACTCCCATCCAACCTCCCCCCCCCCCCCCCGTTCCCCATCCCCAACTGCCCCAGAACCTCCGCCCCTTCCAACCGCTCCCTGTCCCCTGACTGCCCCGCAGGACCCCATACCCAACCTCCCCCACCCCCTTACCATGCCGCTCAGAGAGGCAGGAGCTCACTGTCCACGTGGTGGTGTGGCTGCCGGGGAGGGGGACAGCAGGGGAGGGGACAGGAGCTCAAGGGCAGAGCAGGATGGTCCTGCAGGCCGTAGTTTGCCCATCTCTGCTTTAAAGGTTCATTTGCACAGGCATCCATAGTGTGTTCTGTCTTGCTGTATTGAGAGAGTGCCTGTCCTGTGTCATTTCAATTATGTATTGGGGGGAGGGGGGTGCCTGTTGATATCTATTTTAGGCCTGCTGAAAATTATATAAATACAGCCAGGCCTGTGCTTTGCCTTCTGCTGTGAATTGTGCGGTGCTTGCTGTGTGTATATAAATGTGTTTTCCTGTGAATTCTGTGGTGTGTGTTTGTTAGCACTGTTCCAGTTCTTGGCTGCTGTAATATTTGTTGTGAATGAACAAAAATTATTTTATTATCCAAAAATAAAACTTTACTGAGTGCAAAAAATCAGTGCATAAAATCACTGTTAACCAACATGTACAATGTTTATATGAACTACCTCAAATGCTCAACATTTTGAAAACATGGGGTTTTGAGCAAGAAGTGCATTTTGCAAGACAGTCTATGAATAATCTTCAGGTCTCCAACATTTCAGGGAGAGTGATATTCTGAGAATATAAAAACTGCACAAAAGAAACTGACAAAAAGTTGTGCAGGAAACTTTTTTGACCAGTTTGGCTCAGTGCTAAGTAACAGCAGCTTTTGTAAACTTTGCTTAGCATGTGATGCATACTTACTAGATTACATGGTTGGGGCTAGGAAATAAAGTTTCAGGTCAAGATTTGAATAAAATGGTTGCCTGAAGTCTCTTCCTAAATCCCATTGACTTCAGTGGGAGCTGCTGGCTGCTTAGCACTTTTGAAAATCAGACTACTTATTTAAATGCCTAACTATGGATTTAAGAGCCCAGCTTTAGGCACCTAGGCTTGAAAATCTTTAGTTTCTTACCAGCACTCAGGAGAACTCGCCTAAAATTTCCTTTTAAGATACAAAATCCTTATGGGTTACTATTGTCTATCATTTCAACCTGTTGGGAAACTCATATCTAGCAATTTATTGCTCCTATCTTTTTAATATTATTATTATGTACAATGCATTTTCCAATCACTGTGACATCCCAGTAACCTTGGCTATAATTTATGTAATTCAATCCACATATTAAGCCTCTGGGGAAGTATGAAACACAGTATTGTCAAGCCCCTCAAACATGAGGTTTTCTTAAAAATCATGATTTTTCTTTTTAAAAAGGTGTTCTTTTTATTTGCCTTTTGGATTTTGAATGTTTGGAATGCACTCAGGTCACATTTTAAAGCTTTTCTCTGTACTGAAGGCTTTTTTACACTTAATGAGACCCTGCTTTCTTTCTTCTTTTATCACAAGATGCCAGGAACAGGGGATTTAGGTAAATCAACAACTCTTGCCAAACTCACAATAAAATCATGAGCTGGCAACACGGCAGTCTTCTTGGAAAAAAGTTCAAACCAAGTTATACCTGAGGGACACACTCTAGAGTTTAATATTTGTATTCAGGCTGTTCTGTGTGGCATTTGAAAATGGCTCCTCAGCACAATGATGTGGGGGAGGAGTCTTTTTCTGAGCCAGTAGGAATGAAAGTGCTTCCCTGGGGCTTTTATGTGAAAAGTTTGCCCGAGCAGTTATCAAAAATTCCCAACAACTATCAAACAAATAGTTGATAAAATATGCAGTGTTGTTATACCTGTGTCAGTCCCAGGACATTAGAGAGACCAGGTCGGTGAGGTAATATCTTTTATTGGGCCAGGTTCTGTTGGTGAAAGAGACAAGCTTTCTAGCCACACAGAGCTGCTCTTCAGGTCTGGGAAAGGTACTCCAAATGTCACAGCAAAATGCAAGGTGGAACAGATTGTTTAGTATGAGCAGTTAGTACATATTATAAGGGACCATTCAAGGTACAGTGGCCTGTTAACAGCTCTGTAGTCATAGGACAAAAAGAGGGGGTTAGTGAGCTACAGATTGTCGTAATAAGCCATAAATCCAGTATCTGTTCAGGCCATGATTTTTAGTGTCCAGCAGAGTAACGAATTTAAGCTTCCAGGCTTGTCTTTTGAAAGTGTTCTGCAGGTTTCCTTTGAGGTCAAGGACTGATAGGTCAGATATAGAGTAATCACTTTGTGAAAAATGTTCACCTACAAGTGATAGGGTGTCCGTTGTCTATCGTTTTCCTTTGTGAGTTCGTTCAAGAGTGTAGTGATTTTCTGGTTTCACCTACATAGTTGTGGGGGGCATTTAGTGCACTGGATGAGGTATGCCACATGTTGTGATAGGCATGTGGACAATCCATGGATCTTGAAAGGTGTGTTGTGTGGGGTGTTGCTCATTGTAGCAGTGGAGATATGTCTGCAGGTTTTGCATCAGCTGTTCTAGTACGGTCTGGTGCCATTTTGAGTTGGGCAGCTTGTTTCAGATGATGAGCTTGGAGAGGTTGGGGGTGGGATGGTGTCTGAAGACCAGCAGTGGGCGTTCAGAAAAGATTTTTCAGGATGGGATCCCTATCGAGTATGATGAGTCTGTAGTTGTTTGATACTATGGATTCCAGTGTGGGGTGGTAGGAGACGAATGTGGGGAGGAGGGGAAATTCTGTATTGAAGCAGGTTCTCTTGGGGTATTTGGATGCCCCATTCTATGTTGTGATCTACTTCTCTGGTGGAGGTGGTTTTAAGTATGTTAAGCTGTATATTCTGGACTTTGTCCTCTGAGCATATTCTATGGTATCTGAATGCCTACCACCAGATTTCTTGATATATTTGGCGTGGTTACTGGATCTGTGAAAGTAGGTGTGGGGATCCATAGGTCTTTTTTTGTATATGGTAATCTGTAGGGTTCCATTTCTGAAGCTGATTGTGGTGTCCAGGAAGTTGATGCTAGTGTGGGAGTGTTCCAGAGAGAGTTTAATGGAGTGGTGGTGGTGGTGGTGGTGGTGGTTGAAGTTGTGGTGGAAATTTATATGAGAGTTTAGGTCATCTGGCCAGAGGGTGAAAATATTGCTGCATCTCAGGTATATCATTGGTTCTGTGGTGCATTTGTCCAGAAATTCTTCTTCAAAGTGGCCCAGGAAGGTTGGTGTATTGGGGAGCCATTCTGGTATCCATAGCTCTTTCCTTGGTTTGGACAAAGTATTTGTTGAATGTTAAATTGTTATGGGTTAGGATGAAATGGATGAGTTTAGCAATGTGTTTTGGGTGGATATCTGAGGGTTCTCCATTGTCTTGTAAATATTTGAGGCAGGCAGCTATGTCGTCATTGCGAGGGATGTTGGTGTATAGGGAAGTGGCAAGGATGGTGTTCTGAGGAATGTGGTTAATATTGCAGAATTTGTGGAGGAAGTCAGCTGTGTCGCAGAGGAAGCTGGCCCTTTGTGTGGCGAGTGGTTTGAGGATGGTTTCTCTGAATCCCGATATCCCTTCGGTAAGAGTGCCATGGTCAGATATGATGGGTCTGCCTGGATTCCCTTGTTTGTGTATCTCAGGAAGCACATAGAAAGTCCCTGGGGTGGGTTCGTGGGGGATACGTTTGTAGGGTTTCTCTTGAAGTTGTTTGGGGAAGGATTTGATGATATCCTTAAGTTTCTGGGTAAATTGTGGTGTTGGGTCATCTTTGAGTATTTTATAGTAGATGATATCGGAGAGTTATCGGTTGGCTTTGTTAATGTAGTCATCGCAGTTGAAGACTACAATGGTGCCCCATTTGTATGCTGATTTGATCACTATCTGGTGGTTAGATTTCAGGGACTGTGTGGCTGTCCTCTCAGTGATGGAGAGAGATTATGGTGAATGTGATGTTTAAGCATTTCAGTCTTTTTTTTTTTTCCTGAAGTAATCAGTGTAATAACAGTGTGGTTTTGTCCACTCTGTGGTATCCAGTCAGATGGGGTTTTTTTCTTATGATTCCCAGTGAGGATGTGCTAAAATAGGCATTTACATAACTCTCCAACATGAAAGATGCCTGGGGAAGTTCTATTATACACATTTTTTCCTCTTACTCAGTGTGTGGACTATTTTTTAAATAGAATTTGAAAGCTTAAAATCCTACACCATCACTACACATCCACCTGGCTTAAAGAGAAAACCCCTGAAGTATGTTTGTTGACAGGCTCATAACAACTGTTGATTTAATGCTGCTATTTATGCCTCTCTTTTTAGCTGTCCTCAGAAGCTCTGAGCACATGAATCAGTGTCCATTTAAGATACATCTCAAGTGTTTTAATCAAGGACAACAAAGGTAAATGAGGCCAGAATTTCTCTTGCAGGTACTGTTTGGCTGAGGATTAGGTAGGCTGGGGAAAAGAGGCATTTGAGGCATTTCTGCTAGGATGCCTTGATAAAGGATGGCGGCTTCTTATAGTTTCTCATCACCCAGCACATTTAGACCTAAATATGTTGCAAGACACACCCTTCTTTTCTCCAACCAACCCCACCTCCCCTTTTTGTGGTAGAGTTGTATTGAAATCTTAAGAAAACTTGGAATGCTGTGATTATAATTTATTACAAAATTATCCGTGCAGCTTCTAAATGGGAGCTCTGGAGGGCAGGCTGCAGCAAAAGGACCTGAAGCCATGTCTTTGAGGGGACTGGGGGGGCAGTAAGCAGATGTTTTCCGAAGAGGAGGCAACTGCCTTAGACAGTTTTTACACTAGAAACGTAAGTCAAGCTTGTAAGACAGCCAACAGCCAATGAAAGCGATATAGTGTCTACACAGACTCTGCATCGCTCTAACTACATTGACATAAGCCTTATGCCTCTCATGGAGGTGGAGTTATTATTTCAGTGTAGCAGGGCATTTAGTCCTGCTCTACACTACGGGGTTAGGCCGATTTTAAAAATGACTGTGTCCACACAACCAACCCCGTTCCGTCGACCCAAAGGGCTCTTAAAATCGACTTCTGTACTCCACCCTGACAAGAGGAGTAGCTCTAAAATCGACCTTGCTGGGTCGAATTTGGGGTAGTGCGGACACAAGTCGACGGTATTGGCCTCTGGGAGCTATCCCAGAGTGCTCCATTGTGACAGCTCTGGATAGCACTTTGAATTCTAATGCACTAGCTAGGTACACAGGAAAAGCCCCTGGAACTTTTGAATTTCGTTTCCTGTTTGGTCAGCATGGCAAACTCAGCAGCACAGGTGACCATGCAGTCCCCGCAGAATCGTAGAGCGTAGAAGGTTTCTACGCTCCCCCTATCATCTCTGTCCCTGAGGTTATTGCAGATTAGAAGGCGAAAAAAAAACGCACTCACGATGACGCGTTTTCCGAGCTCATGCAGTCCTCCCTCACTGATAGGGCACAGCTTAATGCATGGAGGCATTCAGTGGCAGAGGCCAGGAAAGAATTAAGTGAGCATGAAGAGCGGAAGCAGGATGCGATGCTGAGGCTAATGGGGGAGCAAACCAACATGATAAGCATCTGTTGGAGCTGCAGGAAAGCCAACAAGAGCACAGACCCCCACTGCATCCACTGTATAACCACCTACCCATGTTCCATAGCCTCCTCACCCAGACGCCCAAGAAAGTGGGGGGAAGAGGCTCCGGGCACCCAGCCACCCCACTCCAGAGGATGGCCCAAGAAACAGAAGGCTGTCATTCAAACAGTCTGATTTTTAGTGTGGCAACAATGAACAATGTGGCCTTGTCCTTCCCTCCTCTCCCACCCCACCTGGGCTACCTTGTCTGTTATCTCTTTCTTTATTAATTTTAAAAAAAATGCATAGTTTAAAAATAATAGTTACTTTATTTTGAAGGGGAGAGGGTGGTTGGCTTACAGGGAATTAAAATCAACAAAGGGGGTGGGTTTGCAGCAAGCAGAAACACACACAACTGTCACACTGAAGCCTGGCCAGTCATGAAACTGGTTTTCAAAGCCTCTCTGAAGTGCAGCACACCTTGCTGTGCTCTTCTAATCGCCCTGGTGTCTGGCTGCTCAGAATTGGATGTCAGGCGATTTGCCTCAACCTCCCACCCCACCATAAACATCTCCCCCTTACTCTCACAGATATTATGGAGCACACAGCAAGCAGCAATAACAATGAGGATACTGGTTGCGCTGAGGTCTGACCAACAGCTCCAGCAAGCTTTTAAACATCCAAAGGCACATTCTACTTGCTCAGCCTATAGTTGAACTGCTCCCTACTACTGTCCAGGCTTCATGAGCCATGGGAGCAGGGGGTAGGCTGGGGTAGGTGCGACTGCATGGTACTGCCGGCTGGGAGAACAGCCTGAGGCAGAAGCCTCCAGCTCACAGGAGAGCAGAATTGAAGCGGTGGAGCCATACACCATTGCCTGGAGGTTGCTAGGAGCCGGGCAGGGAAGACATTCTCAGAACCCCCGGCCAAGCTAAATGTCCGATGAGGACGGCTAGCAGTCCTGCTGCAGAGTTGCAGGAGAGCAGATTTGCAGCGGAAGCGGTGGAGCTGTACGCCACGGACAAGGACGGCTAGCAGTCCTACTGCACCATCTGCTGCGAAGGCACCCAGGAGCTGCTGCTGCGTAGCAATGCCAGCTGCTGCAGGAGCTTGTGTGTCGAATGCTTGGAGGTCCTGGCAGGGCAAGGTACCTCGGCCAAGGCAAAAGAGCAAGAGCCCTGGAGCTGTTACATGTGCTATGGGGTGTTACAGTGCCGACCAGACTGGAATGTAGGGCTGCAAGACTTCTTCACCAGCGACAAAGGACAGGAATATGATGTACCTAAAATCTAAAAAGACCCACACATTTCCCAGAGTCACTACCCTTGATAACAGAACATCAGTGATTACATTGGCTACTTGGATCACAGCAGCCCCCACAGTAGACTTCCCCACAACAGCAGTGGTGACGGTGAGTTGAGTGCGCTCCATGCTTGCCGTGGTAATCCAGGAAAAAAGGCATGAAATGATTGTCTGCCATTGCTTTCATGGAGGGAGGGGCGACTGATGACATATACCCGAAACCACCCGCGATGATGTTTTTGCCCCTTTCAGGCATTGGGAACTTAACCCAGAATTCCAATGGGCAGCAGAGGCTGCGGGAGCTGTGGGATAGCTACCCACAGTGCACCGCTCTGTAAGTCAATGCTAGCCACGGAAGTGACGATGCACTCCGCCGACTTAATGCACTTAGTGTGGACATATGCAATCAACTGTATAAAATCGACCGAATTTTGTAGTGTAGACATACCCTTACACAGTCGGGAGGAAGGCTGTGGTGTAGAGACTAACATAATTCAGTCGACATAAAGCATCTTATGTCGACCTAACTCTGTAGTAGGGACCAGCCCTAAGCTGATCTGATCCAAAGCCCATTAAAGCAAATGGAGGGTCTCTTATTGCAGTGTAGACGTACCCTTGGAGACCCACAGCACGGCCACAGCTGGCCCAGGTCTGACACATAAGTTGGTAGTGTGGACCAATGCTTTGTTTCATGTGGCAGAATGATCTCATGCTGTTCTCTTCCTTTGGACTTCCCGTCCCCTTCCTGATTTCTACATAAATGGGTCTTCCATTGTTTTGGGTTTTTTGGGGTCACATCTTGCTTAATCTCATTGGCAATTGGTAACTAGCTGCCTTTTCTCCTGGCTAGGAGAGAACCTAATTCTCCCTTTGTTTGGACACAGACTGTAAAGTTTAATATCAATGAATATCAATAATTCGTGTTGGTGTTTAGATACATTTTTACACTATTAATCAACCTTGTGTCATAGGCTCTCAAAAGACCTCACTGTATACTTTTATAATACAGTAATGGTATCTAAAATCAGTTGATTCAATTGTTTAACTCTTGAGGTTCACCCCCGCATCTTTATAGACCAGTAAGCCTTTCCAGTGTATTTTTCTTAAAGTTAGACCCAGACCAAGCTTCCCTCTCCTGCTGGGTGCAGAGGCCATACTGTCTCCTCCCCTTCTTGTTAGCTTGACAGCTCTGTTTACTGATCTGTAAAAATGGACCTTTGTTGTCTCTTCCTGAAGACCAGGCTGGTCAGAGAATTAAATACAAACTCCTTTGCCTAAGACAGACTGTTTAGGCATTGTTTGCCAAACACATGTTAAGAATATAATTCTAGCGCACACTCATAACTTTTTGTACATGCTCTGTGCATACATCATGTAAAATATTAATGATCAGTGAGTTATTAGTTTTTCAAATAATACCTCAAAGGCATAGTTTGTACAACGATTAATACAGTAGGGCATAGGGTATGAACATATGGGTGCTTAGGGTCACTGGCATGACAATGAATTCAGCTATTCATTTACCAATCATTAAGCCATTTAAAAGCCATGCACCTCAAAAATTACCTAATGTTCTCATCAGGCAGCTCACAGAATAAATTTAAATATAACTTTAAGTAACAAAATAATTATATTGCTACAGAAAGTTCCCCGATAGCATTTCAGACATGACATAAGGAAAAGTTCACAATGGCTAAGACACTGCAGGACCATCTGAAATTCTATAATTTATCAATCCTCGAAGGTAGTCCTGAGGAAGTATCAAGCAAAGAAACTACAGCATAAACAGACTTTATACAATATAAATAGATGCGCACAAAAAGGGAGTGGCTTTGGTGCCTTGTCTACGTTGTCTCCATTTATCTTGATTTCATTGTTGTTTTTCTTCCTTCTAGATGTTGCAGCTCAAGCTTTCTTCCCATTGCTACTGTAGGATCTAAAAGTTTTTTCTGTTCCACTGTGGGATTCCTTTTTTCCTCCAGTGAAGTTTAATTCCCATTAGTCAGTTTTTGTTTTCTCAGCTTCAGGTTTTTTCCTAATATTTGTTCATTTAGCTTTTCTTTTGATCACCCGTCTTAACCCAGAGATGACTGTGGGCACAGTATAAATGTACAAAAAATTATTATTACAAACATAAAATTAATTTGCATATTAATACTACAAAAATACATTTCAAAAACATAATTAGAGTGTCAAGGAAGGCTAAAGAGAAGAATAATTAGAGTTCTATTAATGAGGCATCTAAGTTAAATCCCTCTTTCATGTTCTTTGAACTGTTGCCTTGCCCCTGATTCAACAAGGTACCTAAGCAAGTGGCTAACTTTTTTAGCAAATAATAGTCCCCAGATTTGGATTGTGGAATGAGATGGATAGCTAGAGTGGAGAGTAACTGAATATTTTTGCAAAGGTCATGTGTTGCACCTCCAAAATCTTGATTCCTGGAAAGGCTAGAGGGAATTGAAATTATTCACAGGGAAGCATTCTGAAACTCTAAACACAAGTTTTTGGATGTAAATACTGTATACAAAAAGTCTCATATGAAAATCTCAAACACCAAGCAGAATACTGTATGCATCTCCAGCAGTTGACTTGAAGTCAGTATTTTAGTAGTCTAGTCCAGAAAATGGAGGTAGAACTACTTAACTACCTTCCTGGAGTACCTGTGGCTCTGGACATCTTAATTTTAGATTTTTTGCTTATGGTAAATATCTGGAACTGAAGATCTACTTAAAACGTACATCAGCATGCGTGTGTGAGTTGGGCGGGAGGGAGATTGTTTTGGTTGTGGGATTGTTTTGTTTGTTTAACCAACAGCCATACAAGTCTAAGCCCTAGTGTAGATGCACTTGCACATGCATAAAAGTGCTTTTGCCAGTATTTGTGTCTCGGGGAAATTGATGTAAATTATGCTGGAATAAGATGTCTCCACTAGGAGGGTATGCTGGATAGTTATGCCAGCAAAACCTATCTAGTAGGTAAGGTTTAAATCCCAAAATGATTAAAACAGCCACAATGTCCTCCAGACAGTTAAATGCAGCATCCTGAGACACTCAGGAGTCCAATCCTGGCTCTCACACTAACTTGTATGTGGCTGTGAGCAAGTCGTGACACCTGAGTGTCTCTGTATCAGTGTGTTGTTTGTACAGTGATATAAATATAAGTGCAAACTTTTATGCTCAGACAGTAACATGCCTGGGACTTTCTAGCATCTAGCCCTGTAATTATTCTGATAGATCACATGCCTTTGGGGCACCACCCACACATCTAATAAAGCTTTCCAAAATTCAAGAATATGCATTACTTTGAACAGCAATGGCTTATATTGAATTTTCTTCGTCATCCAAGTAGCTGATTCAAATTCCCAGTGAAAAATGTTATACTGCTCCCATTCCATAGATACTTCGCAAACTCAAAGCTGGTCTTGTTAGGAATATTTATTCCAGCTCTGTCTGTAACTCTCATTGCAGGCAGGTATTAAAACATATACTATCCACAGCTATCTGCAGGATTGCATGCCTGCTGCAATGGTTATTCCCAAAAGTACCTGTCCTACATTGCTAAAACTTCAGGTAACTGCACTCTTAAGCATGCTGCCTTTGAGTTTTTTCTTCTGGGAATGACAGCAAGAAAGATGACTTCACTGCTGTAGCCATTCTACCTGTGGGTATACTGTGCTCAGAGGTTCTCAGCTGTCCATATGTGGTACTGCAATGGCTCTAAACAAAACTGTTTTTTTCCATCACAAGATGACTGAAATTCTGTGTTGAATTGCTAAAATATTGAACCAAGTCAACCATATGTAAACTTAGGGCTGCAAATGTGTCATAGTAGAAAAAAGAAAGGACCTATTAAGAGAGGATGTTTCACCTTGACTGCACATTGTACTGGGAGATTCTCATTGTCTCCAGAGTGCAGCAGCAAAATCCATGGCCAAATCCTGCTTCACATCTGAGGGAACCTTTTAAGGATAGATGAAACAGGACAGGATAACCTGACAGTCACTTTGGTTGTGTGATCATAGCACAGATATCATTTGCGCTGGTGTAAATCAGGAAGTCTAATATCAGTGTAGTTAAGCAGTACAAAAATGGAACAGCATTAGGCCCATAAAGTTCAGTCCTCCATCCATCAGCAAGTTAAATCAAATCAGCTAGGATACATGCACATTCAAATACAATTGCTATCAGACACAAGGTACGCTGGAAGTTGCATCTGTGAAGATGCATCCAGCAAAAATCTATAAAACGGCCTGTGCAATTTTTCATATCCCAGATTTTACCCACCCTCTTCAGGGTAAGGACTGTCTCTGTACCCCTACAAATCAGGGTAGGGACTGTCTCTTGCTCTGTTTTGTATAGTTTGTAGGCCAACAGGATCCCAGTGCTGGTTGGGAGATGGGGCTCCTTCTGATGGGAAGGAAATGTGGGCTGATTGCAGAGTACTGCCACTTCAGCCTACGTTGTCCCTTCCAGTGGTGTCAGAAACGTTGAATAGAACTGGGGAGAGGAGAGAAGTTTGTGAGACCGCACAGGTGAGGAACCGTTACCTGTGAGGCCCTTCTGAGCTCAGTCTGAGAGGAAGGGCCTGACCCATCTCAGGGTGTTTCCATTCATATCTGAAGCTACTTAGAAGCCAGGCCAGTATTATAGAACGTGTTCACCTAACAAATCATTATTTTGTTCATTCTTTGTCTGAAGCATTATACTATTATTTCATAATGCATGTGCACGCTCCCTGTTATTATTTAAAACACATATTGCTTGTCATATTTTAATGACTATTCGTCACAATTGGGTATTTTTCTTTTGTCAGTTGTCAATACACATTTGCAGTTAAAATTTAGCAGGTTATCCAGACACTTTCTTGTTTAACTTGAATTTTAAAGTCCAGCTTATCTTTGTTTCCAAAGCACGGCCATTAATACTGGCAGTTCTTTCCTTCTTACTATGATTGCAAGTTGCCAGTTCTGAACACGAGATTTATTTTTTTCCCTTCCGTGAGCTACATTTGTGATATGTTTGGAGCCATTTTAGAAACATTTCTGCTAAAACCTGAAGTGTTGGTTCCCTCTACTGACCAAGTTTATACTTCAGTTGTAAAGTGCTACTTATCAAAGTGAACAGCCTGCACTCGTTTCTGTGATGTGGGCTGAACATAACTAATACTTAATATTGTGTTAGGGGGCGAAATGCTGAGTTGGCAACTCTGGAATCTGAATTCCCCCAACTGCACAAGACCTAATGTGCCCCAACCCTGAGGTGGGGGGACCACAATTAGTAAAGAACAACAAATAATTCCCAAGTGAATAATTCACTCAGACACAGTTCGGATCTTTTTCTGCTCTCAGAATATCCAAGAGCAGATTGCACTTCTCATATTTATTTCTTGTTTGCTTTTACTCAACAAAATAGTGTCCCCCTTCTGTCACATTCCCACCTGCTGCCTCTCCGTCTATTGTCCTTCTGCTGCTCTGTGCTCTCCCTCACTTGTGCGCCCATCGTTAGGGAAATAGTGTGCTGACATGTCTGCTTGCTAGGCTAATTGCCCCTCCCCTTCTTTTTATTTATTTACCTGTTGCCTCATAATGTGCTAACATTGTAAGTTCTTTGGACCAGGGACTGACTCTCTCTCTCTTTTTTTTTTTTTTTAAATACAAGTATGTTCAGTGCCTGGTACAACGGGGCTCTAATGCCTGAGTGGGTTCTCTAGATGCTACTGTGATACTCATTATTATTAGTGTTCTGCATCAGACTATTCAGTAGCCAAAACTTGAACTGTTTATCGGTGACTGATCAGATAATTTGTATGGTATTGTTTCATTTCACGCCTAGAGTAAGGAGGGCAGCTTCAGGAGTCATTGGAGCATTGAAGGGGAGCGAGCTGGTAAGCAGGAATAGGGAATCTTACATTTCCTGTTTCTGAACACTCTGGCTTTGCTTAGTACATTATTCCTAGAGAAATTAGGTCATTTAACACTTCCTCCTTACATGCACACCAATTAATTGTGCGCACAGTGTCCCTAGCTCAGAAGAGTGCAGATCAATATTTCTCTGGCTGATTTAATTGCTTCTGTTCAGGGTTCTGGCAGAGCTTTTTTTGTCCCCCTGCCACGTTAAGCAGCAGGACCCCATATAAAACATGCTAATGGCCTTCACTGTTCAGCAGCATACAGAGAGGAAAATATTTGCAGTAGCAAAGGACAGAGAAATTGTTTGCCCAACCAGTTCCAGGGCAGTTCTGACTTTGGCACCAGCATGGCATTGTCAAGAGGCAGCAGGGCCGGCCCACAACATTTTGGCACCTGAGGCGGGGAGCTCAAATGACGCCCCCATGCCCCTTCTCTTGGGCCAAAACTTTGAAAGGTCTCAATTCTGCCTTCTTCCTGTTCTTCTACTCCTCCTGGTACTGCTCTGCTACTTACCCTAATAAAGGAGAACTAACAACTTAAAATGCCTTGTTCAAAATTTTTAAGTAACACTTACATTTGCTGTTCAGGTGTTTGAAAGTTAACTTTTCTTGTCTGCATAGTAAACACTGGCATTTTAATCTGTTTGAATAATTAAAATGGTGCTTTCCATGCCTTGTTGGTTGCAAAGATTCAAACTGCTTCCTGAAGGTCCACAGTCTGGACCAGCTCATACTCTATTGAGATGGTTGCAAGGCCAACCAGCCTCTCCTGTGTCATTGTAGAGCGTAGATCTGTTGTTTTTTTTTAATTAACTTCAGCTTGGAGAAGCTGCATTCTCCATTGGCAACTGTTACAGGAAGTGTTAGAAGTATGCACAGAGCAACAAAAGCATTTGGAAAGAGGGTGGTCATCTTATTTGTATACATATATTCCAGAACAGCCTTTGGAGTTGATCCTGCTGAAATGTATCTTGAAAGGGCTTTCAGTTCATCACCTAAATCACTCGCATCAATATTGTGCATGTCATCATGTGTCAACTCTGTCTCTAGTGCCCTGCATAGCTGGTGTAGGTCTTCTTCAGGTAAAGTGAGGAGTTTTGGAATATCATACAACATCCCAAATATACTGCTGTGTTCCTTGAGCTGCATGAAACATTCTTCAACTGACTGCATTTTACAATCTAGCATGTGGTTAAAGAATTCAACTTTGAATTGTTGTTTGGGGTCTCTTATGGGATTATCCCATGCCTCATAATCAAAATGTCTTTTTCTTCAGTGACTCTTGTATTCTTGAATGGGTGGGAAAATAGCTCCAGTGTGAAGTTCCTCTGACAACTTCTGTGCACTCTTCAGAACGTTTTGAAATCCCTCATCTGACCAGTAAGATTGTAGATATGACTTTGCTTTGTCCAGTTGTTCCATTGCTCCAGATATCTCAAGGTCAACACCTTGGAGTCTCTTGCTTACATCGTTTATTTCAAACAGTATGTCATGCCACAACACTAAGCCACACAGAAATGTGAAGTTATGTATGTTTCTGGTGATTCCATTTCCCTCTGCCACTGTTCTCCCATGAACAGTTCCTGTCATAGCATTATCCTCTATAATGGCAATTATGGCATCCTCTATCTTCCCAATTTGGTGTTTGATAGGCTTTATCGCTTCCACTCGACTTTCCCATTTTGTGGCACTCAGTGGTTTCAGTGTCAGAAAGGATGTTCCCAGATGTTGCTTCAAAATTTGCTATCAATGTGTTGATGCACAGAAAAATACATAGATGCTTTGAATTACATTAGAAAATCCAGCAGCCTCACTAGAAGCTAATGCTGCATCACTGACCACCAAGTTCAATGAATGAGAACTGTATGGGACACAAAAAGCTTGAGGGTTTAACTCTCAGATCTGTGTCTACACTCCTCTGTTCTTTCCTCTCATGTTGGCACCATTATCGTAGCCCTGACCTCTCATGTCAGCTATCGCAATTCCCGTATCTTCCAGCTTTTTAAGAAGCACATTTGTCATACCAGCTCCTGTAGTATCATCAATGTCAATAAATTCTAGAAAATGTTCTGACAGTCACCATTGCGGGGACATTTTCACTAGGTTCTGTTGTTACAAAATGCACCATTAAAGTAATTTGTTCCCTATGGTTGATATTCTGGACTGCACACCTGACAACAAAGTAATATCTTGCTGATTTCAGGTCTGCCACAATCTTCTGTTTGACTTTTGTTGCCAGTAACTGTATGATCTCATTTCGAATTTTTTCCAAAGTAGTGGTGTGTGTACATTTCTTGGGTGGTAACTCTTCTTAGATGCTCCTGGAGTACAGCATCAAACTCCGCCATCTGCTCCACAATTTTAAGGAAGTTTCCATTGTTTGGCACATACAGCTGATCCAAAGTGCCATGCAGTGCTAGGTTTTGGGTAGCAAGCATTCTCACAATGGCAATGCCAGTAAAGAGACTCTGATGCAATCTTTTCTTGATGCTGATCATCTATGGTGGCCTTTAACCTTAGTCTCCTCTCAAGCTCTTTCCACCTATGGAATGCTCTCTGGTGATTTGCTGCCTTCTCATGGCATGCCAGATTTCTAGCCAGATTTTTCCAGTCGTTTGTTCCTGTAGAACCCAATGTGGCTGGAACATTAGACTGGAAGAGTTTGCAACAAAAACAGTATGCAGCTGTCATAAATATAAAGGGAAGGGTAAACACTTTTAAAATCCCTCCTGGCCAGAGGAAAAACCCTTTCACCGGTAAAGGGTTAAGAAGCTAGGATAACCTCGCTGGCACCTGACCACAATGGCCAATGAGGAGACAAGATACTTTCAAAGCTGGGGGGGGGGGAGAAACAAAGGGTCTGGGTCTGTCTGTGTGATGCTTTTACAAGGGACAGAACAGGAATGGAGTCTTAGAACTTAGTAAGTAATCTAGCTAGATATGCTTTAGATTCTGTTTGTTTAAATGGCTGAGAAAATAAGCTGTGCTTATGGATATTCCTGTCCTTGTGTCTTTTTGTAACTTAAGGTTTTGCCTAGAGGGATTCTCTATGTTTTGAATCTAATTACCCTGTAAGGTATTTACCATCCTGATGTTACAGAGGTGATTCTTTTTACTTCTATTAAAATTCTTCTTTTAAGAAACTGAATGCTTTTTCATTGTTCTTAAGATCCAAGGGTTTGGGTCTGTGGTCACCTATGCAAATTAGTGAGGATTTTTATCAAACCTTCCACAGGAAGGGGGGTACAAGGTTTTGGTGAGGATTTTTGGGAGAAAGACTTTTCCAAACGGGCTCTTTCCTAATAAAATAATACCGGTTAGATGTTTGGTGGTGTCAGCGAAAGTCCAAGGGCAAAAGGTAAAATAGTTTGTACCTTGGGGAAGTTTTAACCTAAGCTGGTAAAAGTAAGCTTAGGAGGTTTTCATGCAGGTCCCCACATCTGTACCCTAGAGTTCAGAGTGGGGAAGGAACCTTGACAGCAGCATTCTGGGTTTTTGAGTACATAAGCCATGGCCTCTCCACTTTGTCACCATTGGGGATTTCACGCCAGTAATGTGTTGGATGGAAACTTCTATTTTCATTGTCTTTGGGGAACATGAAGTTTTTCACTTGCTGTGGCCCATGCAGTACAAGGAAGTCCCTCAGGCTGCTGCTCAAGTGGGTCCACAGTCCTGGATCATCTAGACTGAAGGAACTAAACTCAGCAGCAGCTGTTTCTTGTGCCTCCACCACACTGTTCTCTGATCTACACTTTTCTTCAAGAATGTGCATGGTTACATCTATTTGAGATGGAGATATGGATCTGCAGTAGCTGCCAGGTCACCTGCACTCTGACTAACTGAAAGTTCAGGCATCTCCTCACCACGCACATCCTCACTGGGACCGGAAGGCTCACTGTGAACATCTGCGTCTATGTATCTTAGGAGAGCTCCTTCCTGCTTGGATAGAAAAGCTTCCTTTGCTTTCTTTCTTTTTCTGAATGCTGCCCCGGAGGGGCGTTTTCTTCTTTCACTCATGACTGCTGTTCTGTGCCAGCTATAGTGGCTCTCAACACTCAGCTGAAGGGGACAAATAAGCAGGCTGATAGCATGGCCTGAATGAGGGAAGATAGCAGCTTCTTAAGGGCCTAACTGGCTCCTACTACTTCAGTTGACTGCATGTTCTCCTCAAGTGGGTTCAGGGAAGCAGCAGGAAGCTCCCTGAGAAGCTGGTGTTAATCAGTCCAGGCTCTTGGGGATGTTAGAGAGGTACATAAGAGGCTCCTCCTCCTCTCTCTCCCTGCGCTCCTGCTGCTTTCTGTTATTCCCTCTCACTTTTTCTCCTGCCTGCCTCTTATGTCTCTTGTGCCCTCCTTCCTCCAGCTCAGCACTCCACCATCTCTGTGCATCTAGAGTGGAGAGAATACATACGCCCCAGCAGCAGACACAATTTTCTACACTCTGGGTCCTAGTGGCACCGCCCCACACACACAGTCTGGCACCTGAGGCGGCCGCCTCAGTTCACCTCATGGTAAGGCCAGCCCTGAAGAGGCAGCACTAATGCTAGCATGCAGCGCACAGAAAGCTGCCACAGAAAAATAGTGGTCAACTTCACTGGGACAAGCACGCAGTCAGGGATTGTTGCTATCATCACTGAGATGGGGCACAGATTGGCCAATCTGAGGATGGTGGAGATGAGGCCAGCATGCTATTCTCCAGAAAAGAGGGATCTTTTGGAGAAGACCCATTTCCAGGCTATTCTGAGATAGACTTAAGGCAGTAGTGTCTTCTCCCACTCCCAAAGATATGGGGTTTGGGAGGGGATGGTGGTGCTGGTGCTGGAAAATGAGGGCCCCAGGAAGATGTAGGGGTAATGAGGACACCACTGCTTCTACCTCTGGCACCAGCACCTTTCAGCGGTAACAGAAAGCACCTACAGCAGAAGACACAAGAAGGGAAAGGTAGGACTGTCCGTACAAGAACAGATCATATTTTAATCAGTGTTGAATGCAAGTTTTCTAAATTTACGTTGTCATTTGAATAGACAGCCCTTTTTCAAAATGCCACTAATAAACTACAAGAATAGAGCAATTTGCTGTACATAATGCTAACTCTTCTTTCTGAAATAGATTGTATGACTCACTAAGTATTTATATATCTCTACAATAAAGAGGGGCCAATGTACAGTTACCCACTGTCCCAGCCAATAATACAATATGAACTCTCTGTGCTGTATATATTGCAGAGTCAGGGTGATGTTTTACAATGGCATTCGATGATCAGTTTGGGTGGTGACCAAATTTCTTTCTTTAAACACACAGCTGTTCAGGCGGGGCAGGAATTTAGAAATGCAACGGACCTAAATCAACTTAAGAGCACAATTAAAAGGCACAGAATGCCCAGTAAATGTCCAGGCAACTAACATAAAAATAATAGAATTAGTCCGTATATGAAATGTACTTAACCAACATGCCTTCCAAGAGGGAGCCTGAAGACCTCCAGATTAGCTGCAAAGGTAGGTTGCATCCTAAATAAGACCATTATCTTTGCACTCCTCACCCCTATACTCTGTCTACACTTTTTTTTAAAAAATCGGAAACGGAGATGAGAGTTGGGGAGCAGACTTGTGAAAGGGAAAGAGAGAAATTGAAAATAACCAGTTTCTTCCTTTGTTTTGTCCATTTCCAAGCCAAACACAGGGTTTTTCCTATTATGGCTGCGTGACAGGGGGCTGCGTAACGGGGTGGCCTGCCACTTTAAAACCTGGAGATGGCTAGCCCCATACAATTAGCCCTACCTGACATGAGCAGTGGGGTTTAATTAGTAGAACCAGCTGGGTATGGAGGAGCTAGTTCTCCTATAAATTACAGCAGGAAGCTGCAGAGAAGGGGATTGTGTAGGGAGAAAGAAGCAGAACCAATAGCTGCTAGGAGTAAATTGACTCCAGGAGAGAACCCTGAGTTTGCAAGAAAGGCCTGGGAGACCCCAGCAGAAGGGCTGAGACTAGAAAGACCTGATGGCACATTGAGAACCTTTATTTTCAATATTTGGTTAGGTTAATAAATCCAGCCCCAGGAAGGTGTTGCTAAAGTTAAGAGCGTGGAGTGCTTAAGGAGCCCAGAAGAGGGCAAACAAAGGCAAAGTTCTGCAGAGACCTCAGGCCATGAGGTGACATTCAAACGGCAGTCTATCCTCTGACAACAGCCGGAAAGTATTAAACTACTGAATAGCCTTTCCGACCAAAATTGAAAAAGCTTTCAAAAGATAGGCCAGGTTCAGTTTTTTTTAAATGGTGGAAAAGCATGAGTTCAGATCTGTAATATATTGAGTAATAATGACAGGTTTCAGAGTAGCAGCCATGTTAGTCTGTATTTGCAAAAAGAAAAGGAGGACTTGTGGCACCTTAGAGACTAACCAATTTATTTGAGCATAAGCTTTCGTGAGCTACAGCTCACTTCATCGGATGCATAAAGTGGAAAATACAGTGAGGAGGTTTTTATACACACAGACCATGAAAAAATGGGTGTTTATCACTTCTAAAGGTTTTCTCTCCCCCCACCCCACTGTCCTGCTGGTAATAGCTTATCTTAAGTGATCACTCTCCTTACAATGTGTATGATAATCAAGGTGGGCCATTTCCAGCGGTTAACAAGAACGTCTGAGGAACTTTGTGGGGGGGGGGGGGTGAGGAGGAGGAATAAACAAGGGGAAATAGGTTACTTTGTATAATGATTCAACCACTCATAGTCTCTATTCAAGCCTAAGTTAATTGTATACAATTTGCAAATTAATTCCAATTCAGCAGTCTCTCGTTGGAGTCTGTTCATGAAACTTTTTTGTTGAAGAATAGTCACTTTCATGTCTGTGATTGCGTGACCAGAGAGATTGAAGTGTTCTCCGACTGGTTTATGAATGTTATAATTCTTGACATCTGATCTGTGTCCATTTATTCTTTTACGTAGAGACTGTCCAGTTTGACCAATGTACATGGCAGAGGGGCATTGCTGGCGCATGGTGGCATCTACTTGTGCTATATTGATGATATCTTCATCATCTGGACCCATGGAAAAGAAGCCCTTGAGGAATTCCACCATGATTTCAACAATTTCCATCCCACCATCAACCTCAGCCTGGACCAGTCCTCACAAGAGATCCACTTCCTGGCCACTACAGTGCTAATAAGTGATGGTCACATAAACACCACCCTATACCGGAAACCTACTGACCGCTATTCCTACCTACATGCCTCCAGCTTTCACCCAGACCACACCACACGATCCATTGTCTACAGCCAAGCTCTACGATACAACCGCATTTGCTCCAACCCCTCAGACAGAGACAAACGCCTACAAGATCTCTATCAAGCATTCTTACAACTACAATACCCACCTGCTGAAGTGAAGAAACAGATTGACAGAGCCAGAAGAGTACCCAGAAGTCACCTACTACAGGACAGGCCCAACAAAGAAAATAACAGAACGCCACTAGCCGTCACCTTCAGCCCCCAACTAAAACTTCTCCAACGCATTATCAAGGATCTACAACCTATCCTGAAGGATGACCCATCACTCTCACAAATCTTGGGAGACAGGCCAGTCCTTGCCTACAGACAGCCCCCCAACCTGAAGCAAATACTCACCAGCAACCACACACCACACAACAGAACCACTAACCCAGGAACCTATCCTTGCAACAAAGCCCGTTGCCAACTGTGCCCACATATCTATTCAGGGGACACCATCATAGGGCCTAATCACATCAGCCACACTATCAGAGGCTCGTTCACCTGCACATCTACCAATGTGATATATGCCATCATGTGCCAGCAATGCCCCTCTGCCATGTACATTGGTCAAACTGGACAGTCTCTACGTAAAAGAATAAATGGACACAAATCAGATGTCAAGAATTATAACATTCTTAAACCAGTCGGAGAACACTTCAATCTCTCTGGTCACTCGATTTCTGACCTGAACGTGACTATTCTTCAACAGAAAAGCTTCATGAACAGACTCCAACGAGAGACTGCTGAATTGGAATTAATTTGCAAACTGGATACAATTAACTTAGGCTTGAATAGAGACTGTGAGTGGTTGAGTCATTATACAAAGTAACCTATTTCCCCTTGTTTATTCCTCCTCTCCCCCCCCCCCCCCCAAAGTTCCTCAGACATTCTTGTTAACCACTGGAAATGGCCCAGCTTGATTATCATACACATTGTAAGGAGAGAGATCACTTAAGATAATTAATATATTAAGATATTACCAGCAGGACAGTGGGATTGGGGGAGAGAAAACCTTTTGAAGTGATAAACACCCATTTCTTCATGGTCTGTGTGTATAAAAACCTCCTCACTGTATTTTCCACTTTATGCATCCAATGAAGTGAGCTGTAGCTCACAAAAGCTTATGCTCAAATAAATTGGTTAGTCTCTAAGGTGCCACAAGTACTCCTTTTCTTATTGAATAATACTATGTTAACATCCAAAAGACCTTATTTAGTTACTGATTTTTACAGGTTTTTTTATGAAGAATGAAATAATTGAGGATTATGGATCTATAAACAATTATATTTTTCTGCTAAAGATGATCTGACACTATATTAGTAGGTCTGAACACTCCATGCTTTGGGGGCTTTTGGAATCTAGCTCTGGATTCCACCTACACAACACTGCAAAACCTCTAGAGTGAATATAACATCTTATCAATTATATTTTCCTCCTCTGGAAAAGTCCTACAGAATGTAATTGAGAATTACGTTTTAATACTTCTAACCATCCCTGTATAGAGATTTCTATCAGATGGTTCATAAAAAGATATACTTCTAAATTCTACAAGTCTACAGAACCCTATTAGATTTCTATTGTATCCAATTATCTTTTTAAAATTAAACTTGCACATATTTCCCAAGGAGGAATATTTAAATGCCAAGTTACAACATTCAGCCATGTGGGTTAACTGGAAAAATGAGCAGTAACTTCACCTCACCTTCCCGCCCCCCCCCCCCCCCCCCCCCATCCAAAGAGAAAATATTTTTTTTAACTTACATGCACGTAACTCAAAAGCCGCTAAAGGGACTTTCCTCAAACTTCCCAGATAAATTTGTTTTTGGACAGAGACCAGCACAGAAAATTTCTGTGTAAAAGGAGAATGTTTTGCCAAGTAATCAAGAAAGACAGTGCTATTCTGTAACTGAAACCATTTTGCACACTAAATTTATTTATTGATTTCAGTGTCAATCATGTCACTTAATGAGGTACTTGATGGTGCTCAGATACTGCACTGAAAGTGGTATAGGAACCTATGTACACTCATAGACTTTAAGGTCGGAAGGAACCATAATGATCATCTAGTCTGACCTCCTGCACATTGCAGGCCACAGAACCTCACCTACCCCCTCCTGTCCTAGACCCCTAACCTCTCGCTGAAATACTGTATGTTAAAGACTTTACATTATGAACCTGATCCTGCAATTGCTCCATCAATGTAATCCCACTAAGATCAATTGATGTTCTATCTCTCAAGGATTTACAGCAGGGGTCTCAAGCACGCGGGGTTATTTCCTGCAGCCTGCCAAGCCCCCTGTGCACGCCCCCCTGGGAGTTATTTCCTGTGGCCTGCCAAGCTTCCCTCCTCCCCGCTCCTCTGCCTATCTCCAGGCACTTAGCACTTTCCAGGAAGGAGTGGGGAGGAGCGGGGAGCAATGTGCTCAGGGGAGGAGGTGGAGAAGAGGCAGGGCAGGAGTGGGGATTTGAGGAAGGGGTTGGAATAGGGGCAGGGAGGGGGCAGAGTTGGGGTGGGGACTTTGGGGAAGGGGTTGGAATGGGGACAGGAAAGGGGTGGGGCGGGGCCTTATGGAAGGAGTGGAGTGGGGGCAGGGCCGGGGGCAGAGGGTGTCAGTGGTGTGGCCCTCAGGCCAATGTACTAGTCCTTATGTGGCCCTCCTGGTGATTTGAGTTTGAGATCCCTGATTTACAGGATCAGGCCACAGAATCAGATCTGTCCAAGACACTTCTGTGATACAGGCTTCCTCTGTACTTGCCTTAAGAGGAAGCATAGTTCTGCAGTTACCTACCATCATCCTTGTTAAGCAATTACCACTAGATTTTCCCCCCTTATTTTGTTTTGGCATGTATTTCACAGGCAAAATGAAATCTAGACTTAAAGACCATGCACACAGAACAGACAGACTGAAAAAGGTTACCAAATCAGAGTTCCAAGACATGTGAGTCAGTATAGAAAATCTCTTATAACATGAACCCTCAGATTACATAAACTGGTACAGACCTCTAACTGATTTAAATCTCAAATCAATGGGTCTATAAATGCACAATGGAGTGATTTATTAATGTGGCCACAAAAGCATTTTATTTACTATGCTCAAAACATTTAGATGTAGTTTACACTGCCCTCTTCTGTAGTACACTGAGAATGAAAGCATGCTTAAAATGTTTTATTCCAGTATAGCCAGTATTAGTTCTAAAAAACTGAATCCCCTTTACTGCTAAGTAGTCCTCTGCTGCACAGTTCTCCATCCAAACCAGATCTTCCTTTTAGTTGTTCATGAAATTCGGTGTATAGCCAGAATATGACATAAAATATCAAGATCTGCTTTTCTTTTGAAGACTTCTTCCACTAATAACTGTTCTGAAGGGTGGATCTTATCTTTGGAAATGCAGCATGGTTATATAAAGTCTGACTGACATGAGCTAAGGTGGGCAGAAGAAGTTATCACAATCTGACTATTTGAAAGAGAATAATGTATTTTTGTTTAAAGTAGTGGGAGGCTATAATTACGTGCACTGAGGATAGAAAAAATCTAAGCTCACATTGTCAATGTTAAGAGTCAAATCTAAAGGTATAAATGCCAGTTTTCTCATGTGACACTTGGCCGTGTGTGGAAATGACCCACAAATGTTCACCTTTCTTTCAAGATAGGACAGGAATGAGTGGCACTCTCTGAAGGACATTACCAAAGCAGTAGTATAATAAGCAAATAATGCACTGTTGTTTAGCCAAAAAGTGCTGTTTGATTTTATTACACCCTATATGTAAATACCCATGTAGAAGCTAACTGTATTAACCACATTAGCGTTGAAGAATGTTCAGCATGCATCCTGCTAAGGGACACTTTTGTAGCTTTGTGGATGTGCACTGCTGCCTTGTAGACAAAGCATGGCTCTGAGTGTACACAGTTTTGGAACACACAGTTTTATTCCACTGTGCAAAGGTGAAAGGGCAAAGAGGTCACATGCACCTTAAGTTTCTGAAGCTGTAAATCTAACTGGTAGTCTCAAAGAGAAATGAGCCTCAGTCACTGAATTTGTTTTATGTTCAGGACACAGTGTTTACAAAGACAGGTTTCAGAGTAGCAGCCGTGTTAGTCTGTATTCGCAAAAAGAAAAGGAGTACTTGTGGCACCGTAGAGACTAACAAATTTATTTGAGCATAAGCTTTCGTGAGCTGCAGCTCACTTCATCGATGAATGCATCTGATGAAGTGAGCTGTAGCTCATGAAAGCTTATGCTCAAATAAATTTGTTAGTCTCTAAGGTGCCACAAAGTACTCCTTTTCTTTTAGTGTTTAGAAAGTACAGAAGGGGAAATTGAAAGACGGTATTTTTAAATAAAGATAGGCATGAGCCTCAGACACTGGTTCTAAGCTTTCCCAGAATTCAGGGACATTCCAATCTGGACTTTTGGTTTGGGCCCATCTGTACTTTTAAAATACAAGTAGTAAATTAAACCTGTCCCTTTAAAATCTCAGGCCAAATATTTTCAGCATCTCAGCCATCTGATACCCTGGAAATAGTGTTTTCTGTAGTGTCTCCGTTAGCCACCTCAATCCAAATGCAAGAGCTCAAAGACTTAGCAAAGGGTTGTTTTTGCCCAGGAAGGTACTGTTTTACTTTGACGCTCTCCAATTAAGTTCATTAAGCACAGTCTATCAAAAATCTAGTCTAAAAGCAACTACTTAATCAAACAGCAAGCGGTACTAGTGTGAGATACACTCACATACAAAGCATACTGCAGCAATGATAAAGATCAGAGCTGGGATCTAGATTTAAAAAAAAATCCAATAAAAGACTCCTTTGTGAGCAGGATATTTTGAAACAAATTTTAACTCCTTAATGGCCCTTCAATTACCAGCTTCCTGCCCTACAACGAGAATAGTCAGTACAAACAGATTGTGTAAAAGGACTATTTTTGTGTCACTTTTTAAAGGCTACAATGAATATTTTCATGACAAAAGGAATTTAACGCCCAGGGTTTACTGAAAATACCCCAATGTCAGTGACAGTATAATATAACTTTTGTCTCCATTAATTAATGAATGTTTAATCCTTTTTAAAATCCTACAAAGCTCTTGGTCTTTCTAGTATCTTGGGGCATGAATTCTACAGGTTAATAGTGAGTTGTGGTAAAAAGTATTTATAGGTTTTAGATGTATTGCCTTCCAATTTCATTGGATGTCCCCTTGATCTTGTATTATGAGAAAAAGATAAATAGGAACACATGAGTTACTTTCTCTATGCCATTCATTATTTATTTATGACTGGTTCCAGGGTACAACCTGGAACTGGGGTACCACTGAGCCCTCTGGGCTTACCAATCAGCTCTCTCTCTTTCGCACTCTGATGTTGTGACAAGCTGCAAACATCTCCACGTACTGCACTTACACAGACATCCACAGGTCACACCCGACTGTGTTACATGAATACTTCTCCTAGCCACTCATGAGCTAACAGTAGAGAGGCTCCAGACAAGTCTTCTAGGTCCCCAAGGCTGTACTGTCCTGTTCTGATCAGAGGTCTGACCATTGTAAGTTTATAACCCAGTCTACCCCTCTTTCAGTGAGGAAAGAACATGCACCAGCTCTTCTTCCTGAGCAGATTTCCCACGCCCTTCAACCAGAACATGTTGTTTTATCTAAAATATAAAACAGACTTATTAACTACAGAAAGATAGATTTTAGGTGATTATAAGTAGTAAACATACAGATCAAATTTGGTTACCTAAGAAATAAAAGTAACATCTCAATCTGAGTTCTATAGACTAGACAGGATTTGAATCCAGCAGTCTCTCACCCTGATGGACAATACAAACAGGTCACAGATGTTCAATACACAGGTTGGAAGTCTCCTGAAGTCTCCATCTCCTCAGTTCAGTCTTTGTCCTCCAGACGTGTTTCCAGGTGTGGAGTTGTGGGGGGAAGAGGCCAAGTGATGATGTCACTTCCCCCCTCCCCCTTTATAGTTTCTTCCTGCTTGCTGGAAAGATCCTTTGCTATGATGTGAATCAAGCAATCTCCATTGTCTATGTGCTCTCCCTGAGAAGTCTCCATTGTATACAGTCCCTGGGGTAGTCCTTGTGAGTGTGAATTCCCCTTCATGGGCCATCATCAGTGTCTGGCTGCTCCATTGTTGTACCTGAAAGGTTGGTTGTGGGTGTTCCTGAACTTACAACATATTTCAGTAACACACACTGATCAAAACTTCATAACTTCCCATACAATGATAGCACATACATTGCAACAGGATATTGAAGTTCAACAGATCAAGACTTTTCAAATGATACCTCACAAGACATGCTTTGTTTACAACATATAATTATATCACCATGGTAAATATGGGGGTTCCTGGGTGCTGCTTTCAGGCACAGAGTGCCACAATATTATGTACAGTCATATGCCTTGTCTGTGCAGTGTTGTAATGCACCCTCTGGAAGGGTGTAATTTGTAAAGTGTACTAACCTGTTCTACATTGGTCCATGTAGACCATGCTGGTGCACACTAAACATTTGAAACTGCTCTAAGATATGTAAAAAAAAAAAAAAATTCTTCCTCCTCTTTCTGTACCTTGACCAGTTCCCAATGTTATTGCATAGCTACCTAAGTTTATTTCATAGCTTCATGAGCAACTTTGTCAAAAGCTTTCTGAAGGGCTGAATAAATTATATATAACATTTCTTTTTGTCCACTATTTTGATGACACTCTCAAGCAATTCTGGGAGATTAGAAATGCATGATTTTCCTTTACAGGAACCATGCTGGTTTGTCCTGTTCATCATATTCATCTAGATGTTTTACAATGCTATTTTTAATTATTATTTCAACCAATTTACCTATTACTGAAGCAAGGCTTACTAGCCTGTTATTTCTAGGATCACCCCCATCATCTTTATGACTTTATCTACAATACCAGAGTGCTGGAGGGCAGTAGATTTTATTGACTGCATATTAATGTTAGCATCTCAACATTTCATTTTTAAGTTCCTTCAGAACTCCTGGATACCACTGGGTCCTGGTGACTGGTTGCTTTTCAGTGTTTGAGTTTCTTCCAGTATCTGTTTGATGCTCAATCTCTGGCAGAACCTACACTTCCCCCATACCCGCTATGTTAAATAAGTGGATCTCCCCAACATTCTCTGTGGTAAAGTCAGATGCTGAGACATCATTTAACTTCTCTTCAGTGGCCTTATTCTCTTTCAGTGCTGCTTTTCCCCTCGGGTAGTCCAGGGGCTCTACTAGTAATATCGGTTCATTATTTTGACCACTAGAAGAAAAATGTGTGGTAATTGCCAGGCTTTACTAGTCTCTTTTTTTGAAAACTGGTGGTAGTTTTGCTTTTTTCACTTTCTGGTACTTTCCCATGTGTCCATGATCTTTCAAAAGTAAATCAGTGTTACAGAAAGCTAGCACTGCAGGAATGAGCTGTGGACTACGTATAGTCTGGGACTGCTACCTTCTGATTTTTCGAGTATTCCCTTACCTGCCTTATCAATAGTTGTTTTCACAGGGTCTCCCTTACTGATTTGACCATACTTCTGCTTGCATATTTTTCTAACTAAACACAGATTTTTAAACAGGAGCTCAGTCTCTCGGGCATTTTTGAGTCATCATTTGACTCCTCATTTTTTAAAGAATTTATTTTCTTTCCAGTACTGCTCTTAAGCCCATAAATTTACATAAACTAAAGATGGGCTCAAACTGCAAATTTCAGATCCAAACCTTTTCCGTATTCAGGCATGGTCTGATTTATGGTGTGAAGATCTGGGTAAATTTCTAATAATATAAATAGGGTGATGCAAAGGGGCTGAATGCACCTGGATCTGGCTACTGGAGAATTCCTCTGTCTGGGGTGGTTCTCGGCTGTGGTGTATAGCTGCTTCCTATAACACCCCCTTCCTGGTGCCAGAAGAGGGAATGTTGGGTGTGGGTAGGGATGAAGCCAATGCCCTGCTGGGCACATCAATCCACTGTTGGCATACAGTCCATTGGGAACTATTATAAGCTGGCATAGTTTTTAGAATAACCTCCAAGCTCGTCTGAACCATGCTTGAAGTTGGAGCCAGCCTGAGAATCTAGGAGTCAGATCTAGCTCCCTATCCCTCTGCAGTGTCAGAACATTGCTCAGTACATCAGAGTATCTGACTCATCTAGCACTGTAGCAGGCCAGAAAAGAAATATTAAGTTTTAATTGAACTGCTTTGACTAACAATTTTCAGTGCCAGGAGCTAAGACTCGCTAAGAGTTCTATCTGTTTATAATAAAATAAGTGCTTTAACAATAGGAAGCCTGAATAGAAGCAGTTGTTGTGTGGGATGATATTGAAAACAATGATTGGCATAACATTTCTCTTTCTTCTGTTTCCTATGATGCAAGTAACCCTGGAATTGCAGGCAAACAACTTTTCCTTGGAGATATTTCTATTGCCCTCCCTGATGTTTTCTTCCAACTTCTAGGATTTTGAGAGTAATTTAAAGTAATCATTACGGTTGGTGAAGACTTGTACTTCTGAAATACTCATTGCTTTTATTATTGTTTTAAATATTTTAGATTTTACTGTGCTTTACAGTAAAATAAATAAATAAACCAAGCTCCTCCATCTGCAATTCTTGGTCAATGTAGTGAAGAGTAGACCTTTCAGAAAGAGAGCATAGTCACCTCACCCGGGCAGTGGGGGCTCTGAGGCAGCTGACGAGCTATGGCAATCTCTGAAGAAACAATTGTGCATAAGGCGCTCCCTTACTCCTCTGCACAGGATACCTGTGTGATGAATCACAGCACATCACACTCCAGGGTGCAATCCAGACCAGTGAAGGGTTGTTGCAGCATGCCCTGCCATTTTGGGTGACAGTCAATGCTTTGCTGCTGTAGCTCACAACCTGGGATGCTTAGTCAGCTTCCCAGCATGCAGATTATATCGAGTTTCTTTGTATAGCCATATCCCTGGTCCAGCAACTCTGATCCCAGCGGTCTGTCAGCAACACTCCAGCCACACTATGCCCTCCAGAAGCCTGGGTTACTACCTGTAGGGTGACCCCAACACACTCCCTGTTCTAAATTTTCCCCAAAACATGTGTTCTGTGCTATCCAGCTCTGTCTTGAACAGTTCAAATATCTTTGACAGACCGGTTTATACCCTCCCCAGACTTGTCTGGTAAACATATTTCCCTTTCTTGTGCAAGTACGTGAGGTGTGAATAATGTCAAGGAATGGTCAAAGTCTTAACTTCATTCTAAAACACCATCCAGTTGCAGCTGAGCTGGCACACAGAGAGAAGTAATCTACACTTGTTATATAACTGCAGATTAATTTTGCCATCATTCCAAAGGGGAACGAGGGACCATACTGTGACTGTCACAACGTTGTCCCTAGTCTGCTTACTGACCAAGTCTTTATGCAGGCTTTGTGGCAAAGCCACGATCTTGCCCTTAGATGCTCACCAACCTGGGATTTGCTCCTGTTCCCACTGAAATCCATTGAAAAAGTCCCATTGACCTCAGTGACAGCAGGAATGGAAACTTTGAACTAATGCATTGACTGGCATTTGTTTCAGATATGCCAAAACTGGCAGTGGTTAAATATAATTACAATTAGAGACTATGATTTTTATTATTTCTCTCCCCCTTCTGAAGTGTGGGGGTATTTGGATCAGGGGTTTCATTTCTGGTCCATCTCCAATATTAAATTCTTTCTTGTGCTCTTTCAGAGACAACTGTTCCCAATAGATCTACCCACCTGGAACCCCTCATTGCTGGTTTTAAAATTCATTGTACTGAGCTGGTGAATGTGGACAGTGATGTATGTTACACACTTGCATTAGTCCCCTGGATTTTTAGGAAGTGTCTCTTTATTAAGAATAGTAATTATTATGCCTGGGGTGGGGGGGGGAGGGGTCTTTACTTAGCTGATAAGTAACACATGGTTGTGGTCATGACATCATCTTATTGATGTAATATAGATCATGGTTTCCTTTTAAAAAAACAAAACAAAAAAAACCCCAATCCTCCTTGCTGTCAACTAATAGAAAACTATGGTTGAGAGAGTAAAGTTATTTAGAGTCAGTCATGTCAGATTAGTTATGGAAGGGTTGTGTAATAAACTGAATAATCAATAACTGAGCTAATAATGAAACCAGGAATGACACCCTAAGGGAAATAAATGTTCATGTTTGTACAGCCCATCTGCCTCATGAAGTTCACAAGGCTAATTAAAGTCACCAGAGATTTTAGTTACTTCGGGCAGAATTTTGCCTTCAAATCCCATAGACTGGTATGAATTGTTTTTGAAAGCAGAATTTGGCCTTCCATTACAAGACTGCAACTCCAAAAGGAATTTAAAGAGTGTGGCATGAGTATCTGAGGCCAGAATTTAGCTGTAAATCTTTATCATGGGTGGCAGAGGCCAGTTACCACCACCACCACCACCAAGAAAGTGCTTCAATTCATTTCGTGTGGTGTTCACAACAAGGTGCTGTAGTTCATTTGCCTAGTATCTAACCTTGCTACAGATATTACAGAAATCGAATACAGGAAAGAGCAAATATACCCTTTAATTAAATTGCACATTCAGACAGACAAGGGCAGAGGCTTTTTCTACAATATACTAAAGATGAGAATTATCTACCTTCAAGCCTAGCTAGCAGAAAGTAAAAGAGAGAATTATATTAAGTTTCACTGCAAACCATCAGAATAATAGCAAAAGGTCTAAAAGTTAATCACAGAGTAAAAACCTGATAACTAAGAATGAATTACACGAAAGTTCATATCAACACTGAGAAGAAGATGGTCTTGTGTTAAAGGCCCCTGCGGTGTGATTCAGAAGATCTAAATTCAACTCTTAGGTCTGCCACAGATAGTCTGTGTGACCTTGGGAATATCACTTTATCTTTTATTTGAAGTTCTCAGTGTGCAGAATCGGGATAACGATATTTCCTTTATTCTACCTTTTGTCTGCCTTAGATTTTAAGCTCTTTGGGTCAGGGAGTGTCTCTCACTCTATACACACCTAACACAATAGAGACCTGATCTTTGCTTTGGCCTCAGGGAGCTACTGTCATAATATATTTAGAGCTCGGTTACCTTAATCACTTGTTTTTTTTAAAAAAAAAAAAAAATCTGGCAAAGGGGCTATTTCTGAATCAAAACAAACCTTTCAGGAAAGTATGGGATCCATTCAGAAAGTTTTAAAAATATATTGGTTGGCCCAGATGAGTTACGTGTTGTATTTTGGCATGCCTGTGTCTGGTCCCTGACATGGAGAAGCCCATTAATATGAAAAACAATCAGTTAGAACATTAGTTAAGTATCTCACAATGTTCAGTTCTGATATAGACAAAAGTGTTGCAAGATTAATCGTTCTGAATTTGTTTGCCTAGCCTCATACAAGTACAGCTAACACTTCCTGGATTAAAGGGCTCAGGGTGAACTGCAGTACTGTCTTCCTCCAGGATGAGTGTGATGGTTCTCAGGATGCATAGGACTAGGGGTTACCTTGTTACCCACTTGCCTCCAGTGAGAGAGAGACTTGCTTGTGCTTGACTGGATGTCAGCTACCTGACACCACCAGCCTGTGAGTTGCCCAAACAATCTCCTCTGGGCTAAGCCAGCCTTACTGTGCTTTGCAGGTTAACAATAGATACATCCCCAGCCCCTTTGAAGTGTTCCCCTTTGTTGACTGAACACTCACAAAAATACTAGGTCAACTGTCCCCAAGGGGACAGTGTACACACCAGTATGTATGATTCAATGTAGGATCAGCACCTAGATTAATACCACAGCACCGAGATATATATTTATAGAGAAAACAAACAGAAGTTTATTATCAAAGTTTAAGATTTAAAAGAGAGAAAGTAAGGATTATGGAAACAAGAGGTTACATATACAAAAAAAGTATAATCTGTTTTCGAGAGGCTAAGTTTAACAGGCTAGCTTTCTGTCTAGTTTTTCCCTAAACGTCTTCTGCAGTGTTTCAGCCAGGGTTGGTTGTGATCCTGTTTTCACAAATGTAATAGAACTGCACAATTACTTCTGAGGTACAAAATAAATGGATGCCTTTTGCCTTCTCCTGATATTCCCCAAAGTTCTTTGTCTCCTCCAAAGACAGGACAACCTCTCATGCTTCATTTGCCAGTGTCTGTCACCTTGCTGACTTCACATTCCCCTGTTGATTTCATATGTAAATGGAGCTTCCATTGTGTTGGCTTACAATGCTTAATTTACATATGACTGGAGAAAGACAGGTGAACATGCTTCCTTTGTCTGGCAGAAATGTGTGTGTCAATCCTGCCTTGATACATACTTTAGGAATATATGTTCCTATAGATACATATGCCTTACCTGGTATTTGTACATACGTTTCTTCATTATATTGATGCAAGTGTGATCCTGGCTTTCATTTAAAATCTTCTATTACACTCTTTGGTGAACCAGAATGTACATACCAGGATCAGGACATTCTTGTAACCCCACTGCCAGTTAGCACTGAGGGGCTTTAGGGTCACTTAGAGATACTCCACTATGCCACACAAAAGAGAATTATATGTAGAAGGTGACATCCAAACACTTAGTGCCTCCATATGCAGTGTGTCGTCCTAGTTGAATTTTATACTAAATGAACTTTTTTAAAATGAAGATTATGTGGGAGAGGATAAAGCAGGGAAGAGGGAACCTTGTTAAATAGCATAAATGGGTTTCTCTGGCAACAGCATCAAACTGTGTTGCTATTAGCACACAGCAACTAAGTCTAGAAGTGACTATATTTAGTTTCCAGGTTTGCCATAGCTCATCTTTTATACTTCAATAAGTTTACATGTATCTGCACCAAGATGGAAATAATCTACACATCAGATATCAATGATTTTCAGGACTTGTGTTACCAATTTGAAATGGTCTGTCTGGAAGTCCAGCATCACACTTTTAAAACTTTCTTTATTTTTTAAAGGACTTCCAACTCTTTAGAAAGTTTATTAGCCAATTCCACGTTCTGCAATGTAAATTTGGTTTCAGAGTAACAGCCGTGTTAGTCTGTATTCGCAAAAAGAAAAGGAGTACTTGTGGCACCTTAGAGACTAACCAATGTCGTGAGCTACAGCTTATGCTCAAATAAATTGGTTAGTCTCTAAGGTGCCACAAGTACTCCTTTTCTTTTAATGTAAATTTGGCAGCTGTTATGGCTATTTAGGGTCTTGGCTGTCAGTGGGCCTGGAGTTACTCATAGCCCTGACTTTTTTACTTTACATTATTAGCCCAACAATACAGCAAATAGAGCAATGGGAGTGGATTGTCAATAGCATAGCAGCAACATTGTGCTAAGTGTCTTACAGACAGGGATGAGGACAAGATCCTTGCTTATAATTCAATAGACGGCATCAAAGAATGGAAGGGTATACATATTCAATGTTTTCCCAAGTGATTAGTGATTTTTTTTGCTTCTCTTGAAACACCTTAAAGAGGCCTGATTTTCAGAAAGTGTTAATACTCACTCTCTGTATATCAAGCTCCATTAAGTTATCTCAATTTAGGCACCTAAAATCACTAAAATCTTGGCTATCTATATATAATACAGATAGATTGGCTAGAGTAATATTCAGACAAGATAAAAATGATTTAAATATTCTGGAAGAATCTAGTTACAAGGATTTTCTCCTCTTTTCTGATTGTAATTTACAACTTTTATAACTTTTTTATTATCTGATTTATGTGATCATCTTTTCTCTCAAATTCACTAGGAGAAGCAATTACTGCAGCTACTCTCAGAATTGTAGCAATTAAGCTAATTACTACAAATCAAATGAAAGGGGAAATGACTATTTTCAGAGAAGAAGTAATAATGGATACACACTTTAGGACATTCTCTAATAACTGTTACCAAGGACAGTACAGGTGCAGATTATACATGTATTGTAGTGGTATCCCGAGTAAAAGTAATAGCTTGATTTCCAGTGATTAGCCCATGATTCATTAAAAATCTATCCGTTTTTAGAATGAACATAATACTTTTAAAATCAAGGGAACAATACCAGTATCCTTAGTCAAATGTAGTAGACACGTGCAAACTTTTCTTGGCTTCCAAACCTCAACTAATGTAACATACCATCCATCCTGAAACATTCCTGCTATTCCAGTACCAAACCTGTCCTTCATGGCAAACTCTGCAGTGGTTTTGTAATATGCAAACTGGAGTTTAGCAGGAGCTCCCAATACTAGTTCTATTTTCCCTTTCTACTAGAACCGGAAAAAACTTTTATTGGAAGTTTTTTTTTTCCAACAAAAGGGGCTTTTGTCCCTGTCACCACAAGAAGACAGACAAGACACCATCAGTGAGATTTAACTAAGCAGTAACTTTATTAGATAAAGGAAACTATCCTGGGAAACTATCCTGCATTAATTCAGTGTAGGTCATCCTCCTGCGTAATCCATTCCACCTGGTGCTGGGCTGTTTTGATCCTCTTCCCCCCAAACAACCACCACCATCATATAAAGTAAAGAGGGTAGGGAAAGGGGGTTGTCTCCTCACTGTACCAGACATTGAGCCCCAGCCCTATTCCCTGCATTTAGGAGATGCCCTCTTCTAATCTGCTTCCAATTCAGGTTCTTCAAGAGAACTGGATCCCCTATTGAGTGAACTGCCAAGTTGCACCAACAACAAAAAATTTTTTTTCAACCTAACCTACCTATCAGGTCTTTGGGCTGCTGAGAGAGGCAAAAAAACACTATCCCTCCCAGGCTGATCTGACAGTGGAAGCTGGGAAGGAAGTTTCCCCTCAAAAGTTGACTAGCACAATGCCCACAGCAAGGCTTAGAAGACCTGGTCTTACTCTAATCACAAGTGGGTGAGCAGCAGGGAGGAAGAGCTTGTAGTTGTAAACTTTCCTATTGGGTGCCTAGGAGCCAATGGGTTTATGAGGTAGCCTTGTGTCCAGCCAACCAGAGTCAGCACTGATTCCCTCTCTTTTAGCCCATGAGGTGTAGGAGTGCCCACAAGGAGGGGTTAAGAGAGACTCTCCTTAAAGGAGCCAAGGGTTTTCTTTCTACTTCAAACACATCTCTCTGAGGCTGCTGGGGAAGGGAAGGCATTGAATTAAAAGAATTTTTGTGTGAAAATGTCTGTTTTGTCACAAAAAATGGAATTTAGTTTGCCAAAATCTGAAAATTTAAAATGGAAATGGAAAAATGGAACCAATTCCATGATCTCCAGTTAGGACTGGGATATAATATGGGTATTTAGGCTTTGACTTTGGTGGGCCTGGAGCTGCTGCTGTTTCTGCTTTAGAGCACTGATGTTTTGGTTTTTTTAGCTCACGGCACCCCAACAACAATACAGCAAATAGAGTGAGGTGAGAGGATTATTTGCATACCACTAACATCTTTTATAAAAAAATACTGTTTCAAGCTTTGTATATCTTCAAAGACCAGATAATCCATTCCTTGTTTTGCTTATATATTAGCAAAGGAATCAATTGTAGTGTTCTCTCACCTACACTGTTTCCAAAGTCTTGTTGCTTTACTAAAGCAAAGACTACAGAGGTTAAAAATGTAGCCATTTATTTAGAATTATATTGATTTTGTGTATTTGGAACCCCTTCTTCTTCTTCTTCTTTCTGCAATGCTTAGCTGAACAGTCGGCCGTAGTGATCTTTCACCTTTTTGTCCATTCCTGCGTGGCCTTAAGGGCTTGACAGCCCAAAGGTCCAACATCGGAAGAGACTTGATGAACCCATGTAATAGGGGGTTTGCCTTTGGGCCGCCTCCACCCCTTGGTTGGTGGAATTTTATCCCAGACGTTACAAGCCACCCGGAAAACGGTGTTCGCTGGAATGTCTTTTGGCATTCTCGCAATATGTCCGAAAAGCATAAAGCGCCATCTGTGGACAATGGACCAAGTAGTCTGTAGACAAGAGTGACCATAAACATCTGCATTACAGAATAAGTCATTCCACTTTATGCCCAATATACAATGTTGGCATTTTGTGTGGAAAGCCTCCAGCTTTGCCCAGTCTGAGCAGCTTAATGTCCATGATTCTCAGACATACAACAATATGGGGAGGAAATAGCTTGAATAGATCCTGAACTTGATTGTCATGCTGAGATGTTGGTTCTATATTCATTGTAAAAGGCCCAAGGCAGATGCCGCAATGCCAATCCAATGGAGAACCTATGTGTGAGAGGAACAGGTGAGTATAGAACCCAAATAGCAAAAGCAGGAGACTAGTTCAATAATTCTATTATTCAAAGAGATTGGAGTCGTAGGTGGACCTGGTCCTAAATTTTGCAGCTTTGTCTTTGACCACGAAACATGGAGTCCAACCTTGGCTGATGACTCCTCCTCCTCCTCCTCCATTTGTGGGAATGCCTTGTGAAACCTACTGGGGCTCTGTACTAGAAGAACAATGTCATCAGTGTGGTCAAGGTCTGAGAGCAAGAGATCACCAATCTTAATGCCTATGGACCTGACAGAATGCTGCGTTACAAAATCCATTGCCTGACAAAAGAGTACAGGGGCCAAAACGCAGCCCTGTCTGACACCAGATACTGGTGCTGGTATTCAATTCCCCAGACGTACACAGACAGTGGTTCCATTATGCAGCTCTTTTTAATCAAGTCCAACAGAGCGGTAGGGAGACCTATGCCCTTTTTAAGGTGTTCCATAGCATGCCATTGTCAACTGAATTGAATGCAGCCTTAAGATCAATGTATACTATGTGCAGGGGCTTCCTGAACTCACGGTGTATCTCTGACAACAAGCGAAGAGCCAAAATGGCGTCTAATGTGGACCTGTTCCTTGTAAAGCCTGACTGTTGGGGACGAGGCTTCAGATTTCAGCAGAGTCTCCAAGTATGCCAGCAGAACATGCACAAACACCTTCCCTGGAATAGACGGCAAGGTGATTGGCCTGTAGCTCTTGTATTCACTGCGCGGTCCCTTGCCCTTCATAAAGTGAGATCACAACACCGTCCTTCCAGGCGATCGACAAGGTTCCAGTTCTCCACACCAGACAAAAGATGGCCAGAAGTGATTCTGCTCTATTTTTTTGTTTCAACCCCTGGTGGAGAAAAAGTAGAATTGAATTTTTTTTTAAAATGACTATTTTGCCCAAATCGGCTGTGTCGTTCTATGATATACATTATGGAACATAGAAATATAGGGCTGGAAGGGACCTTGAGGTCATCTGGTCCTGCATCAGTTCAGGGGGCTGGATTAAGTATACCTAGACTATCCCTGACAGATGTTTGTCTAACTGGTTCTTAAAATCTTCCAGTGATGCGGATTCCACAACCTCAGTTGGAAGCTATTCTAGTGGTTAGTGATCCTTATATCAAGAAAATTTTTCCTACTATCTAATCTAAATCTCCCCTGCTGCAGATTAAGCACTTTTTGTCCTATCATCAGTGGACATAGAGAACAATTGATCACCATCCTCATTATTATAATAAACACTCTTTCAACACATCAAAAGCTATTGGGTCTCCTTTGAGTCATTTTTTTCAAGAATAAACATGCCCAGATATTTTTTGCCTCTCCTCATAGGTCAGGTTTTCTAAACCTTTTTATCATATTTATTGCTCTCCTCTGGACTCTCTCTAATTTGTTCACATCTTTGCTAAAGTGTGGTTCTCGGAACTGGACACAGTAATCCAGCTGAGGCCTCACCAGTGCCAAGTGCAGCAGCATAATTACCTCCTGCGTCTTACATACAACACTCCTATTAATACACCCCAGAATATTAGCCCCCCCCCTTTTTTTTTTTTTTGCAACTGTCTCACATTGTTGGCTTATTCAGTTTGTGATTCACTATAACTCCCCAATCCTCTTCTGCAGCATTACCATCTAGCCAGTTATTCCCCACTGTGTAGTTGTGCATTGGATTTTTCCTTCCTAAGTATATTGCTTTGCTCTGTCTTTACTGAATTTCATCTTGTTGAATTCAGGTCAAAACTTCAAATTGTCAAGGGTTTTGGTTTTTTGTTTCTGTTTTTTTAATTCTAAGCCTATCCTCCAAAGTGCCTGCGATACCTTCCAGCTTGGTGTCCTCCCAGGTTTCATAAGCAAACTCTCCACTCGACTCTTTATAAGTCGTACCAGGAAAAAGCAGCTTTTGTAGAACGAAAAATTAAAGTACCAAATAAAATGTAATGAGAAAGGGGAAAAATGAGGCTCAGATCCACAAAGGCACTTAAGCATTGCAATTCTTGACTTTTAGATGCCTAGAAAATTTCTTGAACAGTGGGATCTACACAGCCCATGTTAGGTGCCTAGGCTCCCTATAGAATGCAGGGGGAGAGATCGGTGCCTAAGAATGGGATTGACAAAAGCCAACATATTAGAAGGTGAACTGCCTAAGCTACCGATGGGAGATGCTGAGAAGAGGAGTGTATGTCAGGGAGTTGGTGCCTAACTCTGCACTATAGGTGGTGCCTGTCTCTGCAGGGAACCGCTCTGCTGGAGTCAGGCAGCTTAGGCACCTAAGCTGTTTTTTGTAAGAATGAGTTAAGCAGGCATCTAACTCCACACAAAACAGTTGGGAGGCAGGCCAGGGAGGAGGGGGAGGCAGCTTCTTTTATAACCTTTAGCCCAGTGGTTGAAGCACTCACGCTGAGTGTAACTCTCATGCTGGGTATTTCCCGACTCTGCCTCAGGAAAAGGATTCCCACATCTCAAGTGAGTGCCCTAAACATTAGACTAAAGAGTGATTCTTAGTCTTTCTCTGGCCCAGTTAATGTTTATTTAATTAAAGTGGAACGGCTTCAACAGGAGAGATTGAGGGACATCCACAGAATATTTCATAGTCCAGTGACTAGGGCATTTGACCTAAGAGGTAGGGAACCCCTGTTCGAATCCCTTCCCTTCATTAGGCACATCCTCCCACATCTTGGGTAAGTGCCCTAACCACTGTGCTAAAAGTTAAAGAGAGTCGTCCTCTCCCCTCTGCTCCCACAGCCATTTTGTGTAGAGTTAGGCATGCTCAGAGGCCAACTACCAGAAAAGGCCATGCAGACACAATACACACTCCTCTATCTTCCCATTTTAGTGGATGGCTTTGGGGTTCTGGCTAGACATAAGTGTCTAAGTACCTAGAGTGTGCATGACCAGAGGCAGAAAGGCACCTGAGAAACTTTTATTCCAAAAATTGAGGCACTGAATGAATGTAGGTGCCTACAGAGTTAAGCGGCAGCTGAGTGGGAGTATTGTGAATCTGAGTGGTGCCTAAATTTGGGGTTTAGGCACCTATATTCATTTGTGAATCTGGGTCTGAATAAGTCCTTACCGTCCTGCCACAAAAAGGAAACCAAAATTTATTCCTTTAAGAGATTTCTTCTTGTTGTTATATCCCATTACCTCATCCTCCTTTCCTTTGTTGTCTGTCTTCTTTGGAGGGGTGGGCGTGTGTGTGAGAGAGAGAGAGAGAATTGAGAGTTGGAGGGAAGAAGGGTGAAGCAGATGGCTGGAAGATTCATTGTCCCTTGATCAAATGATGAAGCAGGTTAAAATTCAAATCCAGGCAAGGAAGGGAAGGATACTGGAAATGCCTGCTAGTGTAGAGTTACCAGACCCAGTCACTTCGGTAGAGAAATTAACTGGATCCATTTTGCAATTGAACCTTAAAGATGGTTTGATTTAAATATCGAGCTGTTATTTGATTCATTTAGGACCTAATATTGTAAAATTCTAACGTGAAGGGCCTTAATAGCTCCAAATTTTCTGACATTAAGGATCCAAAGTGGATTCTTTAAGGAAGCAAGGAAAATGTACTTTTGATGTGGCAAAATTGTGACCAGATCACAAATGGACACTGCAGCTGAGCAGAGCTTTTTAAAAAGGCTCTGTGCTGTACCCAGCTAATTGAGACAATTGCACCCAAACAAAATAGTTACAGTGTGAACTAGAACAGTATTTCTGACTGATTTTATATCATCATTTAATTACCTGCATACAAAGTGCCTGGAGCATTTTTTTACAATCTTGACTAACATCTAATCTACAGGGAACTGCTGTTCTTCAGTAAGTTCCAAGTCCTTGAAAATGAAGCAAGAATAATAAAACACATTCAACACGTAGTGATGCCATGTGCGTCTGAGAGGCTCCACTTATGATCTCCTTGCATGTGGTTTCCTATAGAATAGAAGGCAGTTCAAAGGTTGCCATAGTTGCTGATGGTACTTGTTGTGTAGCAATGCAAACCCACAGAAAAGAAGATCAAACTGAGTGGGTGTGGGATGTAAACTAGAATATGCTAACACAACAAAAGCCGGTAGGAGAAAATGGGATTATGATTAACAGGTTTATGGGTGGTGGTTGTTTTTTATGACCCACCATTCCCTACTATTAATGGGTTTGCTGTGAATTTTTCTACCTGTCGCTTCATTCCATTTAGATTGTTTCACCCTCTCTATGCTCCCCCTGCCATTCTGTAGCACTGTTCCAGAGGAAGTCAGCAGCCCTCTCCATATGGATGCCTGGGACTCTGTTTCAATAACTTTTTCCAAATGCATTGCCACGTAACTATGTCAAGGGAGATGGTCACAGAAGCCAATTCAGGTAGAACTTTTATTGGCAGCATAATGGAAAAAGAAAGCAGTAAATGTATATGGGCCTAGTGGAAAGCATTGCAAGATAACCACTAATCTTACTTGCAAAATATTAAGACCCACAGCAGGGTGAAAAGTTGTTTTGTTTTTGTTTTTGTTTTGAGGGGGGTTTATCTGTTTTGTGTGTTTTGTGTTGGCTTGTGTGTGCGTGTGTGTGTGTGTGTGTGCGTGTTTTGTTTTGGCTTTGACCCTTTTCAAGGACAAGCATAATGCATTACAGGCTTCTGGCAAGTTGTGTCTTACTAGAGAACAGAGTGTGTACCTGTGTATTAGCGTCTACCCCACTTACTGTATTTGTAATGTGCTAGCACCTAGATACAATGGCCCCATTATGCGAGGTACTGTAGACTCATGTAGTCAAAGGACAATCCTTGCCCAAGAAAACACTTACAGTCGAAGGAAGGAGACAACAGGACATTTTATAGGCCTTTCTTATGTGTGGAGGAGAGCTCTGACTTTCTGGACGGCAATGTCCAGAATTGGGAAAATACTGCAGAGTCATCACTCACTGAGGTATTTAGAAGTATTAATTATACTTAGGACCATTTTGGACTCTCATCCGAGTGGGTTAAAGTATGTGGGAAAATATTAGGTCAGTTTCTAAAGAAGACTGTTGTCGTCACTCACCTTGATCTTGTCTACTACCTTTTCTACAGGGAAAATGATTGGTTGAAAAGGTAGCAAGTATTACTAGACAGCTCTTTTCTCCGCTGAAAAAGGCTTTAGAGGGCTCTTTGTACCATTTCCAATTCTGCAACCCTTGCTTTAGGTTTATGGGTTATATGGTGGATTTCAAATCCTGTGGTTGGTTTTAAAACATTATCTTTATACCTCTTATTCCCTCCCCCATCGTTCAATTCTACAGACTCAAATATCTATTCCCTTAAAACTCAGGATGTGGCCAAGTAACCAAAAGTTTGGGGTTATCATTTGCTTCTGTTGGTCTCTGAATATTTATGGTACATCATGCATAGTTCCAGAATGTGTTGTCACCTTCTGATGATGCTTTAGAAAGATTATTCATATTCCAGTCATAACTGGTTGCAGACCCATGCAACACATGCAGTTCTACATGGCACTTTTTTAACTCTATACACTTGCCAGGAATAAATTGTTTACTGACTGATCTGTCCACAGACGGTTTCTCACATCCAACAACTTGCACATCCTTGGAAAAGTTTTAAGACCAGCTCTAGGTTCTAGTACAGATATTGCTAGCACAGGATCTCCACCTCCAGTTGCTAAGGACTTAGGGCCATATGTATAAAGATCCTTCATTTGTGGGGACACAATTTTGCACGCCCAAAAAACATTTTTAGCACTATTATTACTTTTGTGTGAATTTTGTTGCATTTGCTAACACTGGATTCCATCTGCCATCATGCTGTCTGTTAATTTAGCTTTATTAGCGGGTCTCTAATGTTCCTCATAGTCTTCTCTAGCTTCAGCAATCTAAATAACTTCATGACTTCTGCAAATTTTACCATTTCCCTGTTCATGTTTTTCTAAATCATTATTAATATTTGTTTGTATATTTCCTACTGTACCTACAGGAGGTAATAACGTTCACTGTATAAAAGTGGAGGTCAGGTTTTGAAACTTAAGACTTCTCTAAAGCACAATTTTTTTTAATTTCTTTTTTTTTGTTCATGAATATTATCAAGGATAACAAGGCCAAAGAACATAGGAAATAATTGTGTTACCTCAACGTAGTAGGCATGGTGAGATGATTCAGTTTAAGATGAAAAAAGGAAACTAATGAAAGTCTGAGGTGAAGACATAAATGTGGCTGATTTCCTAGTTTCATAGTCACCCAATCATTGAAACAGACAAACCTGCTAAGTTGCAAATAGAAGATAATGCTACACTGGAAGTGTTCTGGCAAAAATGGGAAATGCCTGCTAGGAAAGTAAGTTGCTGCTTTATTAATCTGGTTTTAAGAGACTGGCATAACATTCCTGCATTTCAGAGAAGACTGTAGATATGATTGTGAATGCCCAGTGCCAATGGGCACTTTAGAAATCTATGTAGTTATTGTCATCCTCATTATAACTATCTTCCTATGGCTGCCACATTGCAAATGTGCTGTGGGAAGGATTGGTGTTAACCCAACAGTTAGCCCTGTATGTATAGGTGAACACTGACCCCACTCCTCTAGTTCCTTCATTATCTAGTGTGTAGAGATTGTCATCCTACCTGAAACAAAGACTCGGACACATTTCCATGGGTGGTTAAATTATAGGCTCAAAAGAGATACATAATGCCATGAAATCCAACCTCATTAAATGGAAGACATGGCCTTAACTATAGGCATAATCCAACTCCCATTGAAATAAATGGAAAGACTCCTGTAGACATTACTGGAATTGGGCCAGGACCTAAATCCCAGAATAGGCAAATATTATTTAGTCATAGTACAGGATTCGATTCCAGATCAATAGTACCAACAGTTGAAGTCCAGCTGTACTGAGGTTGGTGACAAGTATTCTGAATCACCTAGACTATGAGAAATAGAATTACCAGGGTAGCCTATAGGAAGTTTCACCACTCTGGGGTGAAGTTGGGTTAGGGTTAGAGTGCAAGCCTGCTCCAAAGAGCTCTGTTTTGTAAGGAACAGTAACGGGTAAAGATGAGAAACTGCCCAGTCCCTGGAGTCCAGCACTCTAGCACAGTAATGCATGATAATGGAAAAACACTACGCGCCAATGCTTCCTAAACTGTGTGCCATGGTTCCATGACATAGCCACAAAGGGCTTATGGGGAAGCTGCAAGTTTTGATGGTGTTTCTCCTAATTATGTATGATTTACTTACACATGTTGTTCAGCTATGATAAAATGATCAGACTACGATTTTCATTTGAGGTGTGAGTATTTCAGTGATGATTCTAATCTGTTTCAGATGTACCATTCTAATCTGTATTTCTTGATGTCTTCATGGTATTTGTACCATTTATAATAAGATGTATGAATTGGATTATATATTTCACAGGCTGCCAACTTGATTTCATGAGTCTTGGAGGGCTTAGTCTGTTAGGGACTTTTCACAACCTTTTTGCTGCTCTTGATTGATGTTTGTTTTATGACCTCTGCATTAGCAGATCTATTTGCATTGTACATTGTTTCTGATTATTCACTGTTGTCTGTCCCTCCCTCCCCCCATGGGGTACCATTGTATTATAAAAACACATGGTACGAGACCGTTCCTTCCTAGAAGAGAGAAATGTGGAGAGTTATTTAGAAAGATTATTAAAGCAGCTAAAGGCTGAAAATCTTTCTACAAGGTATGGCCTTCCTTTGCAGAAATCAAGAGAGAATAACATCACTTGATGGAGCAGTGAATTAAAAACACTCCTTGTAAACCAGAATGTGCCCCTCCTTTGGGATCCACTGGGAGCAGTGCAGACATGTTTTATGCAGGTTATTATAATCCCTGCTTGGATCATGGCAGAATCTGGAGACTCCATATCCCTGTTCTGTAAATAAGTCAACGTTATATGGTGCTTGTTATTGTCCATCCATGGCTCCAGAACTGCGTACCAATTCATCACCTTCACAATTTAAAAAAGTGAGCTTCATTTCAGCCACCTAGTGGGCACTTGAGTAATGCTTTTTTTCTATTACCTTTTGATTTTTCATACATGGAGGTGAAACGTTTGAGCGGAGATAAAAGGCCTGAATCTGCTCCCATAGATTCATCCATGCCCTAGGGCCTTTGCACCAATGAGCCTGGCACAAAGGAGCTGGTGTGTGTCAGTCAGTCTGTCTGTCAGACCTTGCAGCAAAAATCCCCAGCACGTGGCTCTTCTGCACCATGTATGAACAGCATCCCTAGGCACAAATTAGGCTGGCGCAGGGGTAGGTTAGAAGTGGCACACTGAGTGCAGTTGGGCGCAGCTGCACCTCCAGTGTTTCTGTACGCCTGAAATGATCCATAAGGGACAATGAAGCAGATTGCAATTTAGGACAGCCCTGACAGCTGCTCTAGTCTGTGCTGAGGGCCAAATTAGCTTTTCTCTGAACAGATAAAGCGTAACCTGCCTTTCCTTATCCCTTGGCTGGCAAATCTGCCCAGTAATGTGCAAATCAGGGGTAACTGTGCGAAAGTCAATGAACTGGCACCACTGTAAAACTGGTACAAGAGAAACCAGAATCCATCCCAGAATAGTGTTCTGCTTTTTTCCCTAAAAACCAGCCTTATATACCTCCTCCTAGAGTTATAAGGCCCTCCCATTCTTTAACACAACCACCCTTGAAGCCTTGAGGTTCAGGCACTATGCTCACTATCTCTTTTCAGTGGTCTGTAATTTTGACAAACTCTAACCATTCCAGCTGCAATTTTCCATGCCTGCTCTCAGCCTCAGGCTGAGCTTCTTTTTGCAAGTTTTGAGCAGAACTTTAAGCGCAAAGTTATTAGACAATAGGTAGTTTTGCCAATGTTTAAAGGAATTGTCAACCCTTTCCAGGCAAGCTGATCATTTTGGATGAAAATCGAGTAGACAAATTCCTGTCTTCTCGGTTTTATAATTAATCATCTTTCTTTCCCCTTAAATTTAACTGTCGTTGAAATATAGGTAACTGGAATTTGGGGAGATGTGGAGGTTGTGATGTGTAAGGTCCCTTGTAATGTATGCATGATGTGTTATGGGGCTGTAATTCTGGATTTAGCAGTCAAGATATCCATTCTTTTTATCCTGCTTTAAAAAAACTTTTTCTAAAAGGAAATAAAACCTTATGGTACAGAAGTCTTTGTAAGGACTAAGGCTTTCTATAAAGCAATTTATGGGGTTTCTAACCCCTTAGCTCTTAGCAACACAAAATATAAAATCTGAAGGCATGCAAACATTTCATGTCTCCTACCTATCTGAATTCTCAGATGTGGAATCTGTTCTTTACTAGCCTGTCCAACCAGTTGGCAGAAGGGTAGATTTCTACAGTGTAAAATCAGTATACATGTCTGTGAGAGATTGTCAAATGCTTGATCAAAACACTGCAACAGTGATTGAGTCCCTTCAGGCTATGTAGTTCAGTGACCTAGATTTTTAAGGGAACATTGTAGCAATAGTTAAAATAAGGTCATTGATATTGAAGTGTGGAATCCTATTTGCTCACAATCTGGCATCAGTGGGGCCTGATAAACAACACTATCAGCAATGCATTGCTATGAATATGAACGAAGAGTCATCTGAGATGTTACAGGAGAGTAATAGATATTTTTGAGAGAAGCAGCTGTGTTAGTCTGTGTCTGCAAAAAGAAAAGGAGTACTTGTGGCACCTTAGAGACTAACAGACTTATTTGAGTTTGGTGACAGCGAGCATGATTAATATAATCATTACAAGAATCCCATGAAGGCGGGAGGGTAGATAGATTGGAAGAGAACAGTTGGAAAATGGAGAAAGACATCGCATGAGGGAAAGGACCTCATAGAACAGTG